>NW_028227256.1:72011428-72641428 GCF_978045245.1 Mus caroli
AACAGGAGCTATGTACTCTAAAGCCAGATCAGAATTTAAGTAAAATCCATACACAGTGAGAGAAGGCCCCGTGCCTATTGCTCAATGCTTTCCCACAACATCTCACACATTCTCATTTAAACCCCAGGGGGTTCTTATTAAATACTCAACCTGTACACACACACACACACACACACACACACACACACACACACACACACACACACACACACACAGAGAGAGAGAGAGAGAGAGAGAGAGAGAGAGAGAGAGAGAGAGAGAGCTAATAGCTCCAGTTTGCAGGTAGATGTCAAAGTTTAGTATCACAGGAGATACAGATGATTGGTATTATAGTCTCGAGACTGTGCTCAGAGGGATGAACACTCTTCTGTAGACGTGGATAGTGGGACCTCCCATTAATTCTTTTCCAGGAAAGGAAAGAAAGGGAACTATTGAAAGACACTGGCTGGCTGGAAGCCAGGGTGAAGATGCAAACTGAAGATGGCCCAGATGGTGTGTGGGGCAGGGGGAGGGGAGAGGGGAGAGGGGAGAGGGGAGAGGGGAGAGGGGAGAGGGGAGAGGGGAGAGGGGAGAGGAGAGTTGCATGACCAAGCAGAGCTTTTGAATACATCTGATGATATTCCATTCTACATGATGGTTCCTGGTCCAGGGAGTATGTGGTGGCTGAAATTCAGCTTTGGACCCTTCTTTAGGGTAGGGTTGTTGATCTATCTAGCAAATGGTAAAGGCATCATCTGGGCTTTCAATGCTTTGTACTATATTTATGGGTCTTTCCCAGGGCAAGATGAGGAACTGGCACCATGTTATTGGATCCCATAACTCTTGCTAGCTGTTCCCCTATAGACCTCCAGGCGTATATGCATGCTCATCTAAGTTAGGTTCTGGGGCCTTATGAGAGCCCTTGGTTGGAGGGAACAATCCTCAAACGTGTAAGAATGGAGGTTACTTAGCTCAAAAGCACAAAGTTCTAGATTTCATCACACACGAGAGCTTATGAACACACACGTGCATGCACACATACACACACACACACACAGAGCAAGACACCAAGAAAGAGGCAAGAGGGGCAGGTAGATTCTAGAGCTTTTATTGAGAATCTTACTGGTGATGACCGGGAATGTGGAGCCTAATGCTGGACTCTTCGAATGGACTGCAGCTGTCCAGTATGAGCCTGTGTGCCAAAGTCACTGTAGGTTCGAAACTCCCCGCTGTGCCGGTCCCTTTCTAAGACATACTGGTAACCTCGGTAGCCAGGGTACTGGTAGGCCACCCACCTAGGCCAGCAAAGAAAAGGGCAGTGAGTAGGCTTTGCAGCACTCCCACCCCTGTGGTCCTGCCAGTGTCTGCTTTTCCAGCTAAGGACAGCCAACTCCAGAAACATTGTTTCAGCTCCCCTGCCTTTTGCTCTGTATCTTCCTGCAATCTGTCTGAGCCTGGTTTCTACATGCACCCTTGATTCCCTCCTTACTCAGCCCCACCCCTCCACATCCTACCATACTCCCCTGGCTCCTGGTCTATATTGCCTCTTCTCTTTCTATCCTCTCACTTCCTCCCAGTCTCTCTGTTAGCCTCTAGCATCCTCCCTCACTGCCCTATCTTCTCTTTCATTCTCACAGGCTTCCCACTCTTCATGTTGTCGCTTCTGTTCCAGCTCCAGGACTTACGCTCCGGAGCTGACTTTGAGAGAACCCACATCTTTGCTGGTCCAGCCCATGGAAGGCAGTGATGGGTAGTCATCATTGAGTTCAAACTTGCAGCCCTGGAAGTTTTCCCCCTCAAACAGTGTCACGCGGCTGTCACTGTGGTTCTGAGACACAGAAATGGGTGGGGGAGGTTTGTGGATAGATCAGGCCCTCCAAAGTGGTGTTCACGGATACAGTCTTAACCCTAGTCACCCACTTCCTGCTCAGCACATGTCATGCTGCCTCTTAGGCATTTCAGGAGGTTGCCCCATCGGCTCCTAGTAAGTCTGGCCAGCTGGAATGCACAGAGATTCTACCTGGATCCTACCAAGTTGCCGAGTTAGGTGTGTGAAGACTAGAGACTTCCTGGAGATTCTTTGAGATCAATGCTAAAGGGACTCCTGTGACAGGAACCTTTTTATTTTAGTAGTCTCTGTTTTGTTTGTGGTAATGGGGATCAATCAAACCCAGGGCCCTGAGTATGCTAGGCTGGCCTTCAATTTGTGATCCTTCTTCCTCAGCCTCCAAAGTAGATGGAAAATAGGTGAAAATACCACTAACTTCCTCTGAACCTATTTTTAGGAGGAAACCATGAGTTCTGAGAAAAAAAATGTTGAGCCCATTAACCAAGACATTTCTCTAAGGGTCTCATTGACTCCCCAACTCAACCCCTTGCTCAGATACCAATCGATGCCTCCCACAGATTGAGACTTGGCTAAGGGGTGCTGGATGGAACAGCCAGAACAGGTGGGTATGGCAGTTTGGTTGCATCTGGCCTCTCTAACACAAGAGTCTTCTTCCTAGGGGGTTTGGCCCCTCATAGCTTCTTGGAAAAGAGAAAATGGATAGGGCTGGGTCCTCTGATATTCACCAGCAGTCCCAGGACTCACCAATACCTAACTGAGAACCAATGTAGAGTGAGGACCTTCTTTCTGGGGTGGGCAGACAGACAGACAGACAGACACACACACACACACACACACACACACACACACAGAGCTATAAGCCTCTGAACTGCATTTTCTGAGACTGTGCATGGAGCCAACAGTAGCCATGTCAGCCTTCCAGGGCTGTGTGATATCCTTACACACCTGTGGTGGATTGAAACAGAAGGACCCCAGCATGCTCAGAACCCGCTGGACTTTTGGTGCTGTCCGTGGTGCTGATGCAGGGCTAGGTCCACAAATGCCACTACCACCCACCCAAGAGTTTATTCATACATCCTGGGCGGTGGGGGTGGGTGGGTAGGTATTTCAAAGCACCTCACTTTGGTTGGGACCTGGAGCTTGGTGGCAGGAGATGGGAGGTTGGGGTGTGGGTGTGTTGTGTGTGTGTGTGTGTGGGGGGAGTTGGCTGTGCTCACCGCACAGAGCACTGGCCTGAAGGACAGCAATTGGTTACTGTGGTGGCCGCTGCTTCCGCTCCAGGCACTCCAACAAGGATAGTCTCCCTTCTCTAGAATGAACTGCTGTCCCTGGAAGTCGGGGTACTCGAAGGCCACCCATCTGAAAAAAAAAGAGAAGAGGAACTGGGAAACATCTGCTCAGTCTCCCTCTCCCCCTTCATCACCCTGTTTGCTAAGGTTGAAAAGATCCGGGGACTCAAACCATTTCTCCAACGCTAAACCATTCCCCCAGATACACCCAGCTCCTCTGGAAACTCAAAGCCCCAAACCCGGCGTCTCTGAGCTAGAAAGGCCTAGGTTTCCCCATTTATCGCCTGCGGTTAGAAGGAATGTTTCAGGTTACAAAGATCGCCGAACCAGTGACTTCCTTCTGGGTTTTATGTGACTGCATAGGCAGCCAACCGTTCTCTGTACTGCTATAGTGGCAACGGAGCCTCTGCTATCTTCAGGACCTCAACCTGGCTTCTAGGATACCCAGATGGGCAGAGCACAAAGGATCTGTCTCCACAAAGCCACCTGACTTTGCACAAAGAAAACGTGGAGGTTTCAGGGCGGCCCCACGATTGCTTCTTGCCTTTATCTTGGGGAGGGTTGGGAGTACTGGAGAGGACAAAGATTTCTCTCCTTGATGAGTCTGTCTACGGCGCACTGGAGTGTAGGTTGAAGTTCGGGCTCTGACTTTGGCTAGGGTGGAAGGGAGAGAAGCCAGAAAACTCCTAAATTGGCCCATTAGCCACAGCAGGATCACTCACGCGCCGTTTTCCACCTTGACTGAGCGCACCCTGCGCAGGGCTCCCCGCTCACAGACATTGGCACAGTCGCTCAGTAGCCGGCAGCGACGACCCTGGAAGTCCTCCTCATCCCAGAGTGTGAGGCAAACGGGCGCCGAGCCCGGCGCGGGGGCGCTGCTCATGTCGCTGCAGATAAGAAGGGCAAGATCACGGCCTAAATTCTCGGGAACACTCTACTTAGCCTAAGCCTGCCCATCCCCAGTAGGGTGTGAGGAATCTAGGATCTGGATCCGGACACAGGCTGCCGCTGTGCGGAGCGGGCGTGAGGGGAGGTTCCCTTGTTACTCCCTCTCTCCCCCCAGTACTCACCGAGTGAGTGAGCACCGCACCGACGGAAAATGGAGAGGCTGCGCGCGAGCCTGGTGCTCGCTGCTTTATAGTCATGTCTGGCTGCCTCTCCCTGTGGAATCCGGGTGGGGTGTGCAAGCTGAGTCAGCTGGCAGGCTTTGGTCAGCTCTGGTCTGCATAGGCAGCGGAGTCACCGATCTGGTCCCAGCCCGCATGCATGACAACGGAAAGTGCTGAGGCGCACATCGTGTCTGCCGGAGCCCAGGCTGACTCTGCGCTTTCTTTCACTGTGGTCTAAGCCTGGTAGAGACTCCTAGCCTAGGGGCAGAACAATCAATCCCTGGCACAGACCCTCAGGCGTGACCGTAAGCGTACGGTTTAGCCTTTTCTAAGACCGCGTAAGCCTGGCCAGCACAGTTCTTTCCAAAGTCAAAACTCTATAGGTGAAGATCTTGCTTTTGGGAGACACTAGGGAGGAGGAAGAGAAGACCCTTCTCTAGGACGCTGCGCCGAGGCCCTCAGGACCTGTTCGCTGTTACCCTTTTCTTCCTGAGCGGAGCTTCCCAACGAGTCTTCTCTGGCACTGAGGTCAAGACCAGGCCTCGCCGCCAGGCGGCACTAAACACAGAAAAGCACCCGGGAGTGCTAGCATGGGTTTTGTTTTGTTTTGGTTTGGTTTTTGGGTTTTGGTTTTGGTTTTTTCCTGGATTTTAAGAATACAAGTGCCAAGAGAGGGTTCAACTGTCCTAGATAGAAGCGGCCCTCAGTCTTCCCCCACCACTCTCGGGGACCACCGAGGCACCAGAATCTGCAGCAGTGGGGAGGTGGGGAGATGGGACAGAGAAGGCATGGAACCCCAAAGGAGGTCTCCTCGCCCTTTTAGCTGTCATTTAGAAGGCAGGCTGATTACAGATCCTTAATAATGAGAGAGGCTAACCCAGCAGAAGAGGGAGGGAGGTGGGTGGGAAATATTTTGTTACTCCTGTTTGCCAAGTGTCTCCTCTATAGACTCAGCAGCCTGGTGGGTTCAGTTTGCACACACAAACATAAAAATTGAAGCCCAGCAGGGTGTGGGGCTTTCTTCAAATCCATACATAGCCAGTTTCAGAGTTAAGAATATCCAGGAGGCCTTTTGTTCTGTTGCCAGACCCCCTACCCCAACTCCCGGAAGCTTAACCTCTGGCACCTTCCTTCTACCAACTGCTAAACCCATCCGTGGCTGGCAGAGAGCCTTTGCATTTGCCCTTCGATTTCCCTGGGATGTTTTAACCATACATTCTTGGTGTGGCTAGCTCCTCTGCTACTCTGTAGATGATACCAGCCACAAAACACCACTCATCGAGCACATTTTTCTCTCTAGCCTTTATCAGTCTCAAGATCTCTTCCTCCTAGTTTATGAATGCGCTGGTGCCTCCTCTACTAGACTGTAAGCCCTACACAAAAGGGTGGGAGCTGTGTCTGCCTTGTTCCCAGTTATCCTCAAACCTAGCACGGTGCTGGATACTGAGTAGGAACCCGATAAAGCTGGGGTGGATTAACAAGATGGCCAATTGTGGGCCAAATGTTGACCGAGAAGGAGTGTATAAGAAAGTCTCCAGTGGGGTGGGGATAGTGGTTTTCCCATTCCACTAATTCCATTTCTGAAGTTTGGGGCTGGAGGTGGGGAGGGGCAGGCAGCTCCTCCCTTAGGCCTCTCCATTCACTGATGAGAAATGGCTGTTGAGATTCACACCTACAAACTTGAATAGTCTATAACCCAAGCCAGGCACACATGGATGGAAAATGAGGAGGTTTGATTGAGGGAGGAGTCAGAATTAGCTTTTAGCCGCTCCACTCTATCCTAGAGAGAGCTAGCCAAAAATGAAAGAGCTGTAATTTTCCCCAAAACATAGGGGAAAACCCAGACTCCATACAGGGCAACAGCCAATCTTGGATGCTTACTATTCTAGCTGCTGCTCTGCCTCACAAGTCCTGGCTGAAACAGAAATGAAGATTAGGCAAAAAAAAACAGAAGACCTCTCTCTTCTCCCTCCATCCGACAATTATAGAGGTGGCCACTAGGGGGCGGGGCCAGTCTCCTCTAACCAGAAAGCCAGTGTGTGTGTGTGTGTGTGTGTGTGTGAGAGAGAGAGAGAGAGAGAGAGAGAGAGAGAGAGAGAGAGAGACAGAGACAGAGACAGAGAGAGAGAGAGAGAGAGAGAGAGAGAGAGAGAGAGAGAGAGAGAGAGACAGAGACAGAGACAGAGAGAGAGAGAGAGAGAGAGAGAGAGAGAGGCTGTGGTGTTGACAACAGGCTGTACATCTGTGCTGTTGGTGACTGTGGGGCTGTGTTTGTCATGTTTATCAGGAGCTGAACCTGAGGTGTGCGGGGGCAGCTTCCAGTTTATGTGTTGGCCAGTATTTGACAGAGATGTGTGTTCACTCTAGGTAGAGGGAAAATGACTCCTTAGCATTAGGTGTCACTTGGGTTTAGGGGTAGTGATTTATACCAGAAGGCTACCCTTTCCAGTTGGAAATTCTGCTCTTGGCAGCAGCCAGTCTCTCCCCCACTGTCTGTACCTGCATTTCCTCATCAGGAGAATATATAGGTCTCAGTACCCATCCGTGGCTTTTAGTTCTATCTGCAACCAATGAAAAGGCATATCTGTCTACACCTGTCTACCATTACACCTACTGCTACCGCCTACAGCAACTGAGGACCATATCTCCTGACCCCACCCCAAGCCTCAGAGCCAAGAAAGGGAAGACACTAATAATGGACAAAGGACAAGAGGCTCCCAGGCAGCCCCTACACCCTGGCTTACCAGAACAGGACTGAGAGATTCTTTTCCTGTGCTGGATATCCACTCTTTCCATTAGCTTCCTTTCTCCACCAGGCTGGTTTAATTCCAGCCCCTGGTCTCCCCTCATGCCCCCCTCCTACCCCCAGCAGCTGGTTCCTGTTTGCTTTCCCAGATCAGTTGAGCTTAGAGCTTCCTGAAGGATGGATGCCCAGGTGGCTTTGTTTGCCAGCTCAGTACCATCCCTTTCACCTCCTCCACATTCACAGATTTGACATTCAGGGAATAGGCGGGGCAGGGGCATCAACCTCAGACCTATACCCCCAAATTGCCTGGAGACCTCACAAGGATCTCATCATAACAGTTTCCACTGTGGCCCCCACTGAGGCAACCATCTCATATGGGGGGATCTCTGACATACAAACCCCAGAAGTCCAAAGGCCTTATCCGCATCTCCACCCCATTCTACTCCGTCTACCCCACCCCATGATTGTAAGAAAACACTCATTCCACATCAACCCTTAGATCCATAAGAAACCTCTAGGCTTCTGTAAGACTCTCACATTTCACCTGAGTTCCTGCTTACATCTCCATCTCAGGAAAGGTCACAGCCCCTAAATAAAGTCCCACTCCACTTAGCCGTACTTCTCTGTACTTTCGGGCAGTTTTGAGGTGCTGGTGGCTAAGGTCCTCTCCCCAGAGTAGTCTGATACCAACCTCTTCCCCTCATTTCACAGGGAAATTACCCAGGGCCTTCTGGGCTGAAAATGCAAATTCTGTGTGTGCCCTCACCCACCCCAGTCCCACGGGCAGCCTCTCCTGTGCAGCCTGGTTCCTCTTGTCCCCACCCTAGTCCAGGTCTGGAACAGGCTGGTGAGCTCCTTCCCCGGGGCTGTACAAGCCTTGTCTCCCAGGAGACAGAGATAACTCAGTTCATTGTGCAGATGGGGGAGCCCCACCCCCAGAGACCCATTATCCCACCATCTTCTCTGTCCCTCGCTAAGGCTGGAGAACAGATAGACTCCCCTATCCAGAGAGGTGAGAGGCAGCTTTCACCGTGCACTCGCCTAGACACATGGGCAGCTGCTACTAGACTCTTCTAGGATGTCAGGGAGAGGACATGTGCACACAGGTCCACAGCCAAGTGTGGGTAGAGTCATCCTCGGTAACAGGTACATAGGCGAGATCCCACCAACTTGATCCGTTAGCTGCCCTGTCTCGGGTCTCAACAGACACCTCATTGGTGAAGAGACATTTGTCCAGTCCCTTATATCATGTGCCAAGCACTGGGGAGGGCTCACACTGGAGCACACCCTCATGAGCGTTGACAGGCACACATGGCCCCCTGTGGCATCACTCGGTTAGGTACTGGAGGTTAGGAGGGCTCTGGAGCCCAGCTCAGCTGTTTAAAAGTGGGGCTGAGTCTCCGCTTTATCTTTGCATTTTCTCCTCTGTAAAATGGGAATCATCGTCATGACTCCAGTGAAGATTTAAATGTATGTAAAACACAGAACTACCCATGCAATATACACACCACACAACAAATGGTAGCAGTTACTGTTGGTATATTTTCAGGTTATGGATGCCTTCGTCTGGGGGGTTCTCCCCACTTCCTCTGGGATGGGGTGGGGTTGGACTGGGAGGGGTCAAGGCAGAAAGCACAGCCCTGGGATCCTCAGCCTCTCTTTCTAACCTGATCCTGCATCCTGGCTTCCCAGGAGAGCACTTAGCATAGACCATCTTTCACTTATGGCCCCTCTGCCTCCCAGAAGCCACTCTGCCACTCAAGTTTGACAGGGTCAGGGGAGGTGTTCCAAAGTTCCCCTCTTCTTCTCAGGCCTAAGGTGTCAAGAAGCAAACAAACAAAGATGGAGGGGTAGGGCTGAAGATCCACCTTCTGGTTCCTCTGATTTTCATGGCTTCATAAGTGGCCTCTGCCTGCCCTCACCCCACCCCATCTGCTGCTTGGGTTGTTGTTGTTGTTGTTTTTAAAAACCTGTAAACTAAGCTGGTTGTTGGAGGGGGCCTCTCAGCCATGCCTGCCTTTGACCCTATCATGTCTGAGGAAGGCTCTTTTCCCTCCCCAGCCTGCTCCTGGCTTGCCCCACCTGCCCTGCCTCCAGCTAGCTACCCACCTGGCCTAGGCAGAGAGTGAGGGGGCGAGCTGCCCTGTCTCCATGGGGATTAATCTCCAAGAAGGTCACTGAGGCCCTGGTACTACCCTGGCTGCACAGGGATTAGCACCTGGATGTGAGCCCCCACTCCCCTGTCTCTCCATTCTCACACAGACCCTGAGAGGCCTCCCGGGAGCCCAGAGGTTCCAAGGCTGAGCCAGATGCTCCCCAGTGGGTGGGGGCGGGGCAGCTACTCAGCAGTGACCTGATGGGAAAGATGGAGTCAAACCAGCCTCTGTCCAGGGACTGCCGGTGTGAGCCCTGTTCCTTCCCATCTTCTGGCTTCTTATGGGAGGAGAGTGTTCACTGGAGTTTGCCATCTGTAGCCCCCCTCTATCCTTCCTTGGGGTCGGTTCCCCACCCCACTTTCTTCTCCCTCCACCACTCGTCTGTGCACTGGATCTCTAACTCCCATCTCCTGTTCTTTCACAAGATGCCCCCCCAACCCCCCCCCCCGCAACTGCCATCTCTCTCCTCCTCCTCCTCCTCCTCTCTCTCTCTCTCTCTCTCTCTCTCTCTCTCTGTGTGTGTGTGTGTGTGTGTGTGTGTGTGTGTGTGTGTGGTTTCTCTCTCTGATTGTCTCTGCCTCCAGTTCCCCTAGGTCTTGCCTCCACTGTCTGCTTGCTCTGTTGCTTCCCCTGCCCTTCCCAGAGTGGCTCCCCTCTGCTCTATACCTGACTAGGCTCTGAGCTACACTATCTACCTTTGGCCCCTGTTCTAGACCTCTCTTTCTCAGCCTTCCCTTTGGCCTTTTCTCCTCTTCGGTCCCCCAGCCCCCACCTCTTCCCCCAGGGCAGCACTTAGCTGATCGTCCTTTCCCTCTTCCCTCCCTACCCCCCCCCCCAAAACCTGTTCCCTCCCCTTACCAGGAGTGCTGACAGGGAAGACAGGAAGCAGGCTCTGGCTTGGAGCAGGAAGGGGGAGGGGCAGCCCGCACACCAGCTGCTCAGTACCCCCCTTCTGTCCCAGCACCTGCAGGCTTGCCAGGCGCCTCCAGACTCCACCTCAGCCTGACGGGGAGTGGGGGAGGAGGGACCCAGAAGAGAGGCCAGATGCCCCTTGATGGCCTGCAAAAGTGAATCTTGGAAGTGGTTAGAGGGTGGGGATGTGGGGAAAGAGGCTTGAAGAAGGGTTACCAGACCAAATCTTCAGCCCACTGCATGGTCCCTCTATTGCCACCCTACTTCAAAGGGCTGCTTTTGTATGTTCTGGGACCATTCCAAGGACAGACTTCAGTTGTGCAGACTCAGGATCTGAACCCCACAAGGTGTGCTACCTCCATGCTGTGTCTGGGGAACTGGGAGGTGAGCTGTCAAAGACACAGGAAAGGAGATCCAGCTAACTGGCTCCATGCCAGCAAGGGCAAAGGGGAAAAGATGGTTCCACAGAGAGAACCTGGTCGTGGAGGCCAGGATGTGGGCTATACATCTCCATCTGAGGACACCTGGACCTAGTCTAGCCTTGGGACTAGTTCTGTCAAGAACCTACCGTTTCCTCATCAGAACCACTGCAAACATTCCTCAGGCGCTCAGCAGATCCAGTGGGACCTCCTGGCAACTAGGGGTTGGGTAGTAGAGCATATGTGGGCGATGGGACAAGACAGCAGTTCTAGGAAAATTTGGTTTATGATCACACTGTCTCCCTGGCATTGCCTCTGTCTTGGTGTGTGGGTTACTGCTCTCCTCCATTTCTTCTTTATCCTAATGGGAAACCAGCCAGGGGCTCCTTGCTGCTGTATGAGAGTCTTTGTCACCATACATTGTCATGAGGGGGCATGGAAGGCACCTGGAATCACAGGACAGCCTCACTCAACCCTGGCCTAACCTTCCTGCTGGGTCTTGTATGGAGCTCTTGGTTTGAGCTCCTCTGCCAGAGTGTAAGAAAATCCCTTTCTGCAAGCCAGGTCACAGCATTTAAAGTAACTGAGATGGGGGTGACCCATTCCAGATCTAGGCTGTGGCTAGTGATCCATGGCCAAACGAACTCTGGCTGAGCTGTGTGCTACCTAGACCTAGTCTAGCCCGTCTGACTGGGCTGCAGAGAATTCAAGATCAGGGGGTTTTGAGGAAGGTGGTGAGCTCTTTCCTGTGCCTGAAGACCCTGTTTGTCCTTTTTGCTGTCTGCTGATCTCAGATATGGTTGGACTGGAACACGGACCCGAGAGGAGGTGGAAGTGAAATTTTCGGTGGCAGTGGAAAGAGTCTGAGAGGTGGAGTGGATTTGAGTCTGCCCAGAAGACCTCAGCTCACCGCTCCCAGATTTTCCCACACTGCACAACCCTGACACTGTGAGGTTAAAGGGTTAAAGGGACTAGGCAGAGTGGCTAGGGGTCCAGAGACCAGAATAAAGAGATTAGTGGAGGCCCTAACTATTGTGAGAAAGGCGGCTGACTTTGCAAATGGGAGAACCAAGACTTTTTGATAACACTCCCCCAAGGCCACAGAATTCTCTGGGACAGAGCAGGACTAGAATCGCAGTTTCCACCCCCAGGAGGGGATCTGTTCCAGACCTCAGCCCATTGCGGCCATCCCGCTGGAGCCTGCTCAGCCCGCATTACCCTGCAGCGAGCCATGCCTGGCAGCTCAGAGTCTGCGGGCAGGACAGGCGGGGCCTGATGGGAACCGGTTGTCTCCCCCTTGGGGGGACCGTGCTCAGTCTCTGCGACCCATATGGTGGCGGTGGCGTCGGCGGGCCGGTGTTTGCATGGCGATCTGGCCGGCCCCAAGGCTGATGCTGAGAAGCCGCCCCTGCCTCACGCGAGCCGAACGAACAAAACGCTCAGGTCCGGTTTGTGCGAGGGGCTCGTCGCGGGGCCGGAGCGGAAGACCCGGGGCCGGGCGGCAGTCGTCGGCGGTGTCTGATGGATGAGCTTCCTCGAGTGCACAGCGCTCCCGCTAGCCGCCGCTCTCACCTGAGCACCGCGGTGGCTGACACGTCGGCGGCAGTGGCGGACGCCACAGGTGCACACCTGGCCGGCCCCTCCCTCCCGGGCCACCCGCCACAGCGTTTCTGCCCCTCCGCCCAAACCAGCCAGGCTTGGCTTCGTCCCCAGCCCACGCCCCGAAGCTTGTGCCGGAGCCAGGACTCAGAGCACTCTTATACTGCCAGTTCAGTCCCCGCCCCTGCTCTCTCTCTCTCTCTCTCTCTCTCTCTCTCTCTCTCTCTCTCTCTCTCTCACACACACACACACACACACACACACACACACACACCTGTCCGGGAGCCCGTTTGCTCGGGGCAAATATTGACTCATGGAGGCGGAGCACCCCCCCCCACTTCGCTCAGAGGCCTTGGCAGCGGGTAGGGGGGGTGAGGGAGGGAGGGAAGGGACAGGGGTGCAGGGGAGGGTACCGGGACCAGGAGCGCCTCTGGAACAACACCAGATGTCACTTTTCCACCCACCTGGCTCTGAGCTCAGAGAGGAGCAGAAGACAGAGGCTGCCCAGAAGGGCTTAGGGAGAAAACAGAGGCGGACCTCCTAGCGAAGGCGGAACATCTCTGGGTCTCAGGAGTGGTTTGCAATGGCGGTTATTTAGTAACACCCGTAGCCCACCAAACCTTCTCTTCGAAAAGTACCCAGATCGTAAATCTGGCCTCTGCGGTGTACCTCATTTTTTTTTTTTAAATGTTTGTTCGTTTTGAGACAGGGTTTCCTTTTGTAGCTATTATGTCCTACAACTAGATCTGTAGACCAGGCTGGACTCACAGAGATACGCTTGCCTCTGCCTCCCAAGTGCTGAGATTAAAGGCTTGCTTGCTTGTGCCACCACCGCCCAGCTTCATTTTAACCTCTTAGCATACATAGTTCAGGGAACCAGGTTGGCCCTGGAAGTGCTGGTGAACACATGTGGGAAGATTCTATCTCCATGGTTACCTATTTAGCCCACCAGGCCTAGGAATCCTCTTTTTTTGTTTGTTTGTTTTGGTTTTGGTTTTTTGGTTTTTTGTTTTGTTTTGTCAACCAAGTTACACTGTTGCAACGATCAGCTATGCCTCTCCTGAAGCGCCCTCCACTGGCCAGACTAAGAACAACACCTCACTGCAAGTAAGAAGAACTCTTGCCTGTTGAGGGGAAATGTACCCTCCCATTTCTAAATAGATGGGTCTCTGTGGTCCACATCAAAAACTCTCACCTTCCACATATCTCAACATACTTCTTTCTCCAGGCAGGAGGAAATAAAAGCCAGGTAGATTGGCGTGTGGAACTAGATGGTTTACTTGCAGAACAGTAAGAAAAAAAGGGACCAGGGGCAATTTAGGGAGTCATGTTAGAGGGGCTGGATGCTGACACCAGCAAACAGTCAGGATGCTGTATCCCAGAGCAGAGCACTTCCCCTTGTGACATCTGCAAGAGGTTGTCTGTCCTGTAAAAGAGAAAGGGTGAGGCTTTCAGTCACATCTGAATGCCTCTCCTGGCTTGCACTCCTCCAACTAATGAGGCTAAGCCCAAGCCCCTGACCTGTGCATGCTGACTGGTGGTAGGGCAATGATGCGGGGCCTCGAAGTGAGCACTACCTCTCCACGGCTTGCCTCTACCAGGATATTCTGAATCATGTTCTCCAGTATTGCTTCCTGCAGGTTGGCAAAAGCTGGTAGCCTGGGAGGAGAGCGTTGCTCTTGTTATCAAGGTTACAGACCTGCAAGCCACCTCTCACCTAGCAGTGCTCGAGTGTGCTGTGCAGTGGGCTTTGCACAGATTTCCCACGGGAAGCCCTGCTTCTGGTGGCAACACTCTGCGACAGGGGTGGCGGCGGGGGGAGGGGGTGCGGGGTTGGGGGAGGCACATCCTGTTGCAATTTCACAGATGCTACTTGTGTGGCTAAGTTCAAACCTAGGTGAGGTAGTTGCAATCCCAGAGCTGGGTTTGGAGGATGGTAGGAGGAGAGGATGCACAAGAGGCTATGTGGGGCCAAGGAATCCCAAAAGGACAGAATGCAACCCCACCCCACCTCGGCAAAGAGGCCCCAGAAAACTGTGGTATCAGAAGAAGTGGTACTTGTTCTCTGGTCCTAATTGTCCACTGGAGAGACTTTGAACACAACCACTCCATGCCCGGTAGTGCTGGCTGGCAAACGCTATCAATCAGGTATCACACACTACACAAAGCTGGGTTCTGCTCTTCTGAAAATCTTTCCACCCGAATCTTACACTACACCAAGAACTTGGGCCAGCCTCAGTGTCAGCTTCTCCTGAGTCCTCCTCGGGCCCCCCCCCCCCCCGCCGCTGCTCACCTCCCAATGGCCTCCTTCTCGTCACTTTCTGTCTCCTCCTTTATTATGGTCTTCAGATCCTGTTGCCATTGCCACTGCAGAGAGTGCTGGGAGGTCTCTGTGACCTTAATCCCTGACCAGGTCATCTTTGCATCCTTGTCTATGTCTTCCTCGTCCTTGCTCATCTCCTCTTCTATCTCTTCCTCTTCCTCTTCTGCCTCCTCCTCATCTTCCTCTTCCTCATCCTCATCCTCTTGCCCCCCTGGCATCTTCCCAAAAAGGTCCTCCTCCTGCTCCTTGCTTTTCCTGCCCTCATAGCTGGGCGGCAGGGACAGGATCGGCACTAAGTATAAGCTGCTTTTCTGGGCTAGGAACCTGGCTGACTGCTCATTCCAGAACTGGCAGAAGTAAGGCACCTGCTCCACCAGGCTTTGGTCCACAGCATTATGGAAATTCTTGTCTTCCAGTAGACCCCTGGGCAGGAGAAAAGAAAGATGAAATCTAATGAAAGGGCTTCTAGCCAGGGCAACTTTGGTCTCCTTGTTGCCCGTGGGAGACAGTTCTGGCTACTGTTGCCCATGGGAGACAGTTCTGGCTACTGTTGCCCATGGGAGACAGTTCTGGCTACTGTTGCCCATGGGAGACAGTTCTGGCTACTGTTGCCCATGGGAGACAGTTCTGGCTACTGTTGCCCATGGGAGACAGTTCTGGCTACTGTTGCCCATGGGAGACAGTTCTGGCTACTGTTTTTGCTATCAAGTGCTAAGTCAGGGAGTAGAGCCCTGGGAACAAGGCATCTCTGAGCCCTGTGGCATTTTAGAGGTGAACAGGATGGGATGCAGGCAGAGCCAGCAAGCCAGAATGACCCAGACAAAGGGCAGGTCTCCTGTAGACATCTTCAAGCCTGCCACAGAAAGTGATAGAACCAGGATTCAGGCTGAAGGCCCACCTAGCTAGCTCTAGTAGACCTGGTCTGTCCCAAGTGTCTCCCAGCCAAGGGATCTTGCAAAGGAATTCTCCCTCCCGCCCCCCCCCCCAGAGAAGTGTCAGGCCTTCTGAAGCTTGGGCTAGCATAGCTAGAGAGATGAGAGGGCGAGAAGGAAGGTGCATGGAGCAGTGGGTACCGGATGATGCTGGTGAGGCAGTCCACCAGAAGCTGCTGCTTCTGCCTAGAAACAGGACCCCTTTTGTCAGGGAGTTCTTCTTCAAAAGATTTTGGCTCTTCCTTGGAGGATTTCTTCTTTGGCAGCTCCCTGGGGTAGACCATTGATATCCTGAGTGGACTTGGAAAACTACTAGGCTGTAGCAATGGGGGTACAAGACATGCTGGTAGCTGCCCAGTCATAAGGACATAGATAGGCCAGGTACACTCACAGTCTGAACAGGATGTAGTTACTGTACTCAGAGAGCCACACCCAACCCTTAAGTTGAGAGCAGGACCCAGAGGCTCCAAGTTGCCAAAAGGAGACAGCGGGAAGCCTTGGTGGGTCCCTCTATTACTCTCTTCCAAAGGACCAAAGCAGTAATGGGATCATGTGGGCCCACAGAGCCCAATGACTCTCATCAGCCCTGTTCTTGCTTCAACCCTTCCTAAAGGCTGATTGTGGACATCTGCTGCTCTACAGAGAGAGAGAGAGGACTAAGACAAAAGGAAGGTGGCCCACGCTTCCCCAGATGTTCACCGGTACAGGAAGTGGCAGGGGAACTCAGAGAAGAAGTTGGCCAGGTAGTAGTCTGTGGCATGGGCCCTTGCGGTGAGGCCTAGACACAGCAGGCCTGGCACAGGGGGTTGAGGGCACGGCCATGATGTCTCCTTCTTTGCCAATTTCAGGTTCCAGGTAGCAGGCCGGTTGAGAGGCGGTTGGTTTGTGATAGGAGGCAGCGTCTTTGGGAAGACGGAGGCATGGGTGGTAGGGAGCTATAATCCCATTGTCAGTGGGTCCCCCGGCCTAGCTCTTTAGGGTTGTGGACTTGCCTCGGGGTCCCTTCTTCCCTCCCTGCTAGGAGGCTGGCTCAGGGCTTGGGGATATCTCTGGGGACAAGCCAGAACCTTTTCAGTTATCCCCAGAATGGCCGGGGGGCTTTCCGGCTCACCTTGTACTTCTTTGGGGGTTCATGGGCCGCACAGTATGCTCTCCTCTGTAAGAGAGTCCAGCTTAGGATATGACGGCCCCAGCCAAGTCCACTTCCATCTCGCTAAATAACCAGACCTTGCGTTCCCCTCTTGGTTTTGCCCACATCCCAGTGCTACTCTCTTCTAGAACCTTCCCTAGGTAAGGGCCGCTTGGGAAGAGACAAGGAAAACCTGCTCAGTCAAGTGAAGGATAGAGAGGAAAATGTGGTCAAACATGGGGAGGCTGGCCTCAAAGCTGCTTCCCCTTGGGACCCTGGGTCTTTGGGATCAGAGAGACAAGGAAGCCGCCTGCGTTCTGAGGGCAGCTGGAAAGCAGCCCCTGTGTGATCAGTATCACAGACAGCCCAAGCTTCAGGGGCTGCGGAGTCTTCTTTTAGTTATTTATTTTTTTGAGAGTTCTGCGTGGTGGCCGCAGGCAAAACCGAGGGATAAAACTGTGAATGTTGGCAGGTGGTGGTGAGCAGAATCTAATCTCTCAGGGCAGGTTGGCCAGTTTCACACGGAAAGCTACCCCAGTGCATCACCTCTATCTCCTCTGATACGGCCAGTGGGATCTGGGAATGTGAGGTCCAGTAGGCCTTCCTCACCTTTACTTTCCGATCTGTGATGGTGAACTCCACCTCCTGTCGAGCCTTCTCTTCATTCCATTCCTGTAGCTCCTTGTGATACTGCTGCATGAGTTCCCGCTGGTATACCTGGGCCCAGCACAAAATGAGAGAGGGCCTAGGTCTGCAGGGTCTCAGCGGTAGCTCACCTTGAGCCCTTTCCAAGGACTGGCTCCTGCCTTTCTCTAAGGGTTTGCAGACCTCAGAATCCTCCTCTGTTCCATTAATTGGGAGCTGTGTCTCGGCCCCAAGTGTTTCTCTGTAGCTATCCTTACCTTGCATATCAAGTCTATGCTGTAGAAACTGGCATGAACCGAGGCCTTCAGGGTCACTAGGATTGGGGCTCCCTCTTCAGGAGCCACTTCTCCTTCCATGGGACTCACAGTTACCTGGTGATTTAGGGAAAGAGTCTGTGGATTTGGGAGGAAGGATGCGGCAAGGTGGTTCAAGATGCGATGGGATGGGATGGGGTGGGATAGTACAGGGAAGGGTGGTATTGGATTGGAGAGGACAGTATGAAGTAAGATAGGGCAAGACAAGATGTACTAGGATAGGCTGGGCTGGGTGGGACAGGATCTGATGGGGTGAGATGGGGCTGTACAGAATGAGGCTGGAGCCTTGCCCTAAGTTCTGATTCTGGGAGCAGATGTGGACTCTCACCTCTCCACAGTCTAAGGACCGTGGCTTCCAGGTGAAGACAATTGTCTCGTTCTTGGAGATGTTGTTGAGAAAGAACAGGCGGCTACACTTGCTCTGCACAGGGATGTTTCCCAGGGAGATGTGAGACTGGGACAGGAAGACATCCTGTTGGCGAAGACAACATAGCATCAGCTTTGGGGTCATGAAAAGGAAGCCATAGAAGCACAACTGGTTCCAACTGGACAATTATTATGCTAGATTTCCACGCATCCGACCCTCACATTGGCCCTCTACTGTAGGCCTAGTTATTTTCTTGTGTTGGGTGTGTTGCTAAGGTTCAGGGGGCACAAGCAGCATTTCCAAATTCTTCTCACATTCAGTCAGAGCTAAGATAGCTCCCTAAAACCTCACCCCAAAGCCTTCTGTGATTTGTTCATCCTGAATTACGGGTCTAGTGGAAAAGTATGTAGTATAGTGGTTGTTCGTGGGCCCATGGATAGATGGCGGTATAGATGGATGCATAGATTAGTAAGGGATGTGTGATTCAATGGGCTTATGGGAAAGTGCATATCTGAGTAGCTGAATAGATGGACGGCTAGGTGACTGGACCAGGCCTCCTGACAATAAGAAATGTATGGACTAAAGGTAGTATTGGTGACCACTGATATCTTGAACAAAATCTACTTGAACCCAGGAGAGGACTGTTCTATATGAAGACAGTACCTAGAATAGGATGATTTCTTTATAAATCTTGCAATATCCCTCAGTCCTATACTCACAGAAAAAGCTGGGATCAAGGCACCTGATATGGGTGGATTTCCACTTCAGTGTCCCAAGCAGTTATACTGGGCATTAGGTGACAGGGCAAGCCTCTTACAGAGCTGGTGCTCTCTGAAGCTGGAGCCAGACTAATTCAAGGCCTTGTCTCTCTACCCCCTTAACCTATCTCCTTTGCTCCATGCCTTCGCTAGCCCTTGGCACTGGCCACCCTTGACTCTAAGGCCCTTCATTGCCTCTGGCTTCCCCTGCTCCCTTTCTCCCACCTGCCCAGGAACCATCAACCTAGAGGATATGGAACTGCTGTCCCACGAAGAGATGCTGTGGAAAGGGGCGGTGTCACCCATGACACAGGGGTCATATCCTACTCCTTGGAAGCAGACGACTGCTGAGTTCCATCCAATGATGTGTATGGGTACCTCCACCTGGGAAGTCACAGAGGTGGGAAAGGAACTGGTGAAATCAGAAAGCAGCAAGGAAGTCACAGCTCCAACTCCAGCCACCCCCAATACCGTCTTAGGCCACTGCTCACCGTGTAGGTCTTGGCCTCGATGGGTGAGAAGATCCACAGGATCCGAGCAGTAGTACCTGGATGGATGTCCCCTTTGGGGTTCAGGCAGCAGAAAATAGGATGGTCAAAATTTTTTTCTTGAACCTTTGACAGAACGCTGACCTGGACCTCGTATGTCACAGGTACCGAGCCTCCATTGTACAGCTCGTAAATCTGCAAGGGTAGGGATGGGGAGATATTTGATTGTAGAGCAGATAGACTAGGACTCTGTTCTTTTGGGAGGGTAAGTTATCCCCACAATAAATCTGAAGGTCTCCGAGCCCCTGGCCCCACCCAATCGTTTTCCCCTGTGGCTCAGAACATGGATATTCTGCCTGTAACCCTTTAGGATAGTCAGCAACTCTGTCAAACAGCAGCTTGCTTTGTTTGCTCTTGTCAAGTTTATAAAAGACCCTAGGGTAAGTACCCTTCCCACTGGGGTTTGGGGAAATTGTCCACATATGCCTATACACCATCCAGACCCTTTGTCATCTAAGGCTTTCAATCTAGTTCACCATGGAGACGCTGTCACGTCCCTCATCTGTTATTAGAATAAATTCTGTTTAAGGGGAGTATAGAAGGGCTCTGAAGAACTGAAGATGACTCCAAAAGATGTCTTGGAAAAAAACCAGAGCTGCTCTGGTCTGACACTTCTTTGCAGAACTAAGAATACTAAAACCAGAGAGGAACACAGAATTCCCCTGGGGTTGGTCCTGGACCGTCCCTTTTCCTTGGCCTGGCCCATCACATTGATCTCCAGGTCTGGTGCTGTAGGGTGAATGTCTGTAGCTACTCTGTACCCAGTTTCAAAGGTTGAAACCTAATACAATCAAGTTGGTACTAATTGGAGGCTCCCTCCTTGCTGGCTAGCTCTCATCGTTTGGGGAGTTGTGATGTAGGCTGCTGGGGCGGGCGGGGGGGGAATCAACTCTCTTGCTCAACTGTGAACTGCAAACTACAGTAATAACCAGCAGGCAAAAATGTGTCCACAGCCGTAATAATGACTTGAATGTCCCAGGGCCAACCAAATTCTTTCTGATTAGATTTAAGGCCCCTTTCCACAGGATCAAATGTATGCCTGGTGCATGGTCTAGAACCCACGGTTGGAGATCCTACACGTCCCAGAGGTGACCTTGCTACTGTTAGTCTGCTAAATGACATCAAACTGCCCTCTAACTTTGCATCTCCACAACCATAAATTAGCACTGTTCTCAAACCTCATCTGAGAAACTTCTTTACACAATGGATGGTTCACTCAGAAATTCACAACTGATCAGAGAGTGGAAAATAAGTGTCTTGTGGGGTGCTCAGCTGCAAATGGATGCTGTGGAGGTCTGGCCTGTTGCTATGGATTGTAGTGAGTCCTCACAGTTTACCAACTTTTGTTGTGTGAACCTTGTTCCTTAATTTAAAACTAAGGTAATCTAAACTTAATTTCAGTTAAAAAAATGACTACAGCCAATTACTGGAGGAGTTAGAGGTAGGTGGATTTTGAATTACCTGGTTGGGGGTGGGGAAGAAAAGAGGAGGAGAGGGGAGGAAAGAGAGGAGGAGAGAGAGAGGAGGAGGAGAGAGAAGAGGAGGAGAGGAGGAGAGAGGGGAGGAGGAGAGAGGAGGAGAGAGAGGGGGAGGAGAGATAGAGGAGGAGGAGAGAGAGAGGAGGAGAGAGAAGAGGAGGAGAGGAGGATGAGGAGAGAGGAAGAGAGAGAGGAGGAGAGAGAGGAAGAGGAAAGAGGGGAGGAGGAGAGAGAGGAGGAGAGAAAGAGGAGGAGAGAGAGAGGAGGAGGAGAGAGAAGAGGAGGAGAGGAGGAGAGAGGGGAGGAGAAAAGAGGAGGAGAGAGAGGGGGAGGAGAGATAGACGAGGAGGAGAGAGAGGGGAGGAGGAGACGGAGCACCATGGGAGGCAATGTTCCATATACATGGCTGGGAGAAACAAGTATCTGGGGAACTCTGTTGGGGGTGGGGGGAGGCAGCCAGACCAGCAGTTAGAAAGCAGATTAGGGGTGACCCCCAGTAATTGTCAAAATCAAATAAAAAGGCCTAAGGAAACCCGTTTGTCTTCTCTGCTGCATGAACACACATGGAGAAGACGTGGTGTATGAGCCAAGAGTGCAAGCGTGTACCAGATACCACCAAATCATGGTCTTTGCCTGGACTTCATCTTGGACCTCCCAGTCCTCAGAACTGTAATAACCCTCTCTCTACCCCCCTTCTCTCTCACACACACACACTCACACATGTGTGTGCATGTACACACGTTTGCACATACGTGTGGAGGCCAGATTAATGTGGGTATATTCTCCTCAGTCAATCTCTTCCTGGAGCTCACAGATCGGCTCAAGGATAATTTTTTTTAAAAAGTTGATGACCAGCTTGACCTAACCAAGCATGTACATAAATATACACACAAACAAGTACATATATGCATATATACAAACACATACACATGTGCACACCAACATGCACACACCTACCCACCCACAAACATTCATACGCATACACACATACATACACATATACACATGTGTACATGATTATGTACACACATACACACAAAAGAAAGAAGAGTGTGCAACTTCTAAAGATCCCCAGTCCCATCCTCCGCGCCCGTCCTGATGAGCTTCTCTGAGTGCAATGATTTCCAAACTGTGGCCGAGACCTCTTGGCAAACAGATCTAGATGAACCGAGAGGGTCATAGCTAGCATGTAGAACACAGGACAGGATAAAATAAAAGAGATACTGTGTACTTTGTATGTAAAAGCCTAAGTACATATTCACAGTAAGTCTAGTTGAGTGTATATATAAACACCAGAGTGAAGCACAAATGATATCCAATATATTATAAGTGTGGCTGGTGGTCAAGAAGTTGGAAGAACATTGCGCTGATGGGGGGAATACTTCTGCATGGGAATGGAGTGTGGCAAAGGGCTTTAGTACCGGAAGACTTTGTCCTTCCATCTCCTCAGTTGTCCCATGTGGGGCAGTGTCTGCCAACCTGTAAGGACTGACACAGACACACAGGGATCAATACTTAGGCCTCTCAGTGATGGGCTTATGCAGAGCACTGACCTGGCGTGGGGGCAGTGTGTCCCCGATGGGGACAGGAATGAACTGGTGGATGGTAGAGGTGAAGTGCACATACTTCTGCTCCAGCTTCACCGTCACGCCGATGAACTGTAGCTGTAGATAAAGAGCCCGTGGGTGGTGTGCTGCCCTTTGAGAATGGGCATACCCAATGGTGATATGGGCCCCAGAGTCCTAGGGGGCACCACTCCTAGCTTCTCTCTTGGATGTCCTAGTCCAGCAGGACTAGGGTGTGAGGACTCACCAGGATCTCCCGTCCATGGGACACCTTGAAGAGCACAGAAAGGCGATCGGTGCCAACAAACAGGTGTCTTCAAGGGAGGAGACAAGTTAGACAGTGAGTTCTGGAATCTTCATGGAGTGGGAAAACAAGTGTGGCTTTGAGTCGGACAACCACCTCTGAGTTTGAATGAGGCAGAAATGACATGGACTTTCCCTGAGGGACATGGATCCCCGGGGGGGGGGTGTCTAGGGTACCCCAGAGTCATACAGAGAAAAGTCAAGGGCTAGGGACCTCTTGGGAGGAAGGGCATGGTAGGGGGCACAGGAGCACCTGTATGTGAACTCTACCATCTGCTCCTGCCCAGGGTTCAAGCTCCCAGTCTTGGGGTTGATGGAGAAGAGGCAATTGTCCTCTGCACGCATTTGGTGGAGCTCATTGCTGTTGAGGTCTTCCTGCTCTATCCACAGATCCAGGTCCAGCTGCTGGTCACTTGGAAAGAGGAAAGCCCTGGAGAAGGCAAACAAGAGGAGTGAAGCCAAGCAAAGGATAGGTTAGATGGAAAGACAGGCAGACAGGGGGGCCTTCACCACTTCTCCTGTTCTTTGACCCATGTTCTGGTGAGCAATTATAGCTACAGACATTCTCCTTTCAAAAATGTCCCCAAACCTAGGAATAGCCAGCATGGTGGCTCATACCTGTAATAGTAGTACTCGGGTGGCTGGACAGGAGGACAGCTGAAAGTGAAGGTCAACTCGGGCTGTATAGTGAGTTCCAGACTAGCCAAGGTTAAACAATGAGACCCTGTGTGGTCGTTTGAATGAGAATGACCCCTCATATGTTTTTGTTTGTTTGTTTTTGTTTTTTTGTTTTGTTTTTTTGTTTTCGAGACAGGGTTTCTCTGTATAGTGCTGGCTGTCCTGGAACTCACTCTGTAGACCAGGCTGGCCTCGAACTCAGAAATCTGACTGCCTCTGCCTCCCGCTGCCTCCTGAGTGCTGGGATTAAAGGCGTGCACCACCACGCCTGCAGGTTTTGTTTTGTGTTTTTGAAGATTTATTTATTTATTATATGTAAGTACACTGTAGCTGTCTTCAGCCATCCCAGAAGAGGGCATCAGATCCCATTACGGATGGTTGTGAGCCATCATGTGGTTGCTGGGATTTGAACTCATGACCTTTGGAAATGCAGTTAGCGCTTTTAACCACTGAGCCATCTCTCCAGCCCCCTATCATATGTTTGAATGCTTGATCCTGAGTTAGTGGAATGGTTTGGGAAGGATTAAGAGGCGTGGCCATGTTGGAGGGGTGTGGCCATGTGGAGGAGCTATGTCCCTGGAGGTGGGTTTTAAGGTTTCCAAAGCTCATGCCAGGCCCAGTTTCACTCCTTCCCTGCCTGCTGGCAGCAGGTCAGGAGGTGAGCTCTTAGCTACTTCTTCACCATCATGTCCATCTGCTCCCCGCCATGATGATCATGGACTAACCCTCTAAAACTGTAATCAAGTACCCAATTAAGGGCTTCCTTTTATAATAGCTGTTTTGGACTTGATGTTTCACCACAGCAAAAGAACAATGACTAAGACACTGTCTTTAAAGAAACAAACAAAAACTAACCAAAGACACAGGAACACCCAGAAATAATAAAGAAAACAGAAGACCGGGACTCTCGTTTTAGACACCAGGAGCCAAGGGTGTCACTTTTATGTGTGAGTCACTTAGGGCTGGCCACTCATCTTTCTTTCATAAGCTCTCAGGAGGGGGCCATTTGCAAATCCTGGGAATGCTGGCTGGCAGGGTCACCCAGGGGCCCCTGAGAAGGAGGGTGTTGAACCCAGGGTGGAGAACAGGTACCCAGAGGGCCGGTGACCTTGAAGCAAGCAGGAGTGGGAAGAGCTCCCTCACAAGGCCTCACGCTGTAGAAAAGTATATATTGTCCCCTATCAGCTTGCAAAACTAAAATAAGAGAGGAGGGGTCCCAAGTCCCCCATTCGATAGAACACCCTCTTAGAGAGATGGGTGGGGGTGGGGGGACTGGTCCCAGCAGCAAACAGGGTCAGGGACCGAAGACGGGACACCCAGAAATGGAAGGCAAAGGAGCCAATAAGCCTCACGGGAGTCGGGGAACAGCACCTCAAACTCACAGGGGGTCTGTCTTTGTTCCTCTCATACAGGAAATTTGAAAAATAGATGCATACAGTTCGGAAAGAGCAGACAATATCACACACAGAGGGAGAGGGAAGTCCCGCTGGCTTTTGGGAAGAACTGGGCAGCATCTGCTAAGATAAAACACATACGTGTCCTTTGGCCTGGAAAACCTACTTTCAGGAATCTGCCTGTATGATTAACATGCAGTCATGAAAATACACATGCTAAGCATCTAAAAAAAAAAAAAAACTTGTTGTGTATGTGTGTATGTCATGTATGTGCACACATATGTGAGCACGGCCGCAGAGGTGACACAGCATGCATGTGGTCAGAGGGCAGCTCCGGGTGTCAGCCCTTGCCTTCCACCTTGTGTGAGACGGGGTTTTTTTACCACTGTGGCTGTCAGACTAGCTGGCCCACAAGATCCTGGGAATGACTGTTCTGTCTCCACTTCCCACCTTGCCACAGCAACATTGGGACTGCAGACATGTGCTACTGTGGCTGGCCTTAACAGGTTCTGGGGACTCCAGGCTCAGGATCTCATGCTTGTGAATCAAACCTTTCACCCACTGAATAGTTAGGGTTTCCATTCCCGTGAAGAGACACCATGACCACGACAACTCTTATAAAGGAAAACATCACTATCGTCACGGTGAGAAGCATGGCAGCGTGCTGGAGAAGGAGCTGAGAGATCTACACCTAAGATCTGCAGGCAGCACTAGTGACTGCCCCACTATGGCCTAGCTTGAGCATATGAGACTTCAAAGTGAAGTCACCTCCACAGTGACTCCCTTCCTCCAGCAAGGCCACACATATGCCAATAAGGCCACACCTCCTAAAATGGTGCCAGGCTCTAAAGCCTAGGGGGCCATTGTCACACAAACTTCTGCACCCATCGAACCATCTCCTCAGCCCCGAAGACTTTTATCTGTATATACATCCATATACTAAACTTTCTTTGTGGTGACAAACAAACAAAAAAACAAAAAACAAAAAAAAAACTATTTTTTTTTTGTTCATTTTATTGGGAACAAAATCTTCCAAGAAAGGAGTGGCCTAATCACTTAAATCCCTTTCTATTGCAGAATATCATGTAACTGATAAAAGGAATGTACTAGATCTATATGTACTCTACTATGTACATTTTTCCTTCATGGCACACATCCTAAAGGGACTCACTCTGCAAAGCTGTCAGTGTGTGGTGCAAGTGCTGAGAGTGGGGCACACTCCCAAGCTATGGCCACCTCAGCAGTGGCGGGGGTTGGGCTCTTCCCCCATCAGCTACATGGGGATTGGCCTCCTGCAGGTGAGCGCTGTGTCTCCCCTGCTATGTGGGGAAATGCTGGCCAGTGGCCGAGTGGGAGCTTTTGCTATTTCAGGATCCTCTGGGAAGTTTCTGCATCTCCTTTACACACAATTACTCGACTGGTCTCCTGGTGAAATTATGCATGCTTGCCCCATAATCTGGAGGACAATAGTGCCTTCCTGAACCACCATCCCCTGGAGATCAGAGTGAAAGGTCGTGGATGTTAACCGAGCCTTTGTCCCCTCTGCAGCTCAAATGTCATAGGTCCCTTAACAAGCTCAAACTCTCTGGAGGAAGATTCTAGGCTCTTTGTGCCCTGCTCTTGCCGGTACCTCCAGATGTATTTGAGGCCTCCATTTTCTTGTGTTCTTCAAAAATTTTTCCTCTTCCTCCCCCCCTCTTCTTCCTCCTCCTTTTCCTTCTAACCATGTTAGGGATTGAACCCAGGGCTCTGCATATGCCAGGCAAGCACTCTAGTACTGAAACACCACACAGCCAGCCCTCCAGAAAGTCTTTTCTGATCTCACCATTAATCTGCCAAAAGTGTTCAATAACCCTGTGAGTGTCACACCGTCCTCCCTCCCAGGACACTACCTTGTCCTAGGAGGCTGCTCTATCCTGGGTTCCTGTTGCATCGGGAGGACAGGGATTGGCCTGGTCCATATTTCTATTCTGAGGATCAACCCCCAGCTTGCTTTTGGGGAGAGCCCGGGACAAATGTAGCCAATGAAATAAAAAGCACATTAGTGAACAAATGGTATTCAACAGTATATTTGATGTCTTTGAGGCTGTCCCCTTGAATGCAAGGTGCTATGCAACCATACCCTAGGGTCAAACCCAGCAGAGGTGTCGGGAGGAGAAGGGTTGAGGGGAGAAGGGAGCTTCATGGCTCTCTGATCCACCTCCCAGATTCAGGATTACCCTTCATCCTGCCCACTGCTATCTCAAGCCCAACTCCTAACTCTCCTTACACCACTTGTCCTGGCTCCATCTGCTCTTTATGAACTCAGCAGAGAAATGTCAGAGCTTGGGGTAACCTTGTCTACTGTCAGTGTAGAGTCCTTTCTTCACCCTATACTCCTGAAATGTCCTCCACCTGCCCAGGCTAGCAAGTTCCCACCACAAATACCCCTGCTTCTATCCTTGTATCCTTGTATCCGCTCCTCCCTTCTCCTCCCCCTCCCCTCCCCCTCCCCTCCTCCTCCCCTCTCTCCCCCTCCCCTCCTCCCTTCCTCCTCTCCTCTCTCCTCCCTTCCTCCTCTCCTCTCTCCTCTCTTTCTCTCCTCTCTCTCCTCTCTTTCTCTCCTCTCTCTCTCTCTCTCTTTCTCTCTCTCTCTCTCTCTCTCTCTCTCTCTCTCTCTCTCTCTCTCTCTCTCTCTCTCTCTCTCTCTCTCTCTCTCTCTCTCCCAGCACCCACCAGTCAGGGTGGGCCTTGACCTGTTCTCTGCCTTCTTTTATACTCATTAGTCAACCAGAACTTAAAAGTTCGCAAGCAGACATTTACTAAGAAAGCTACCCGTGTTCACACCGGAAACTCGAACAAGACTGGCACGGAAACGGGCGGCTTGCTGGGCATGCGTTCTGGGCTCCGATGAGAGGGCAGGATAACAGAACAATGGACAGGCTTGACAGGTCCAGGGCCTTAAGCCTGGCTTCCTGTGACCTGTGAGGTGAGTGACTGTTTTGTGGCCGGCTTCCGCTCACTCTCCAGCAGCGCAGCCTCTTTGCTCAGCGCGCCCTCCAGTGGTAGGCTCCTCTGCGGCAGCACAAGTCGGCCCTCCATGATAACCTACACTTGCCACCATTTGACCCCTGCCCTTGGACTGCAATCTGTCTGCAAGCAGCGAGGGGTGGTGCCTAGACCGCCCTGATATGCAGAAGCAACTTAAAGCCTTCTTGCTGTCTGACTAGTATAGGCAGACTTTCTGGAGCTGGTACACCTGGATTTGAACCTACCTCTGCTTCTAACAGCCATGTGAGCTATGTGGCTTTGCCTGGGCTCTTAGTCCCTTGACCCTTAGACCCTGTCTTTTTAACAGGAGAGGTCTTACTGTACAGATCAAGAATTGAAAGCTGCCCCCACTTCTCTCCATCCTCCCCTCTTCCCTACATGTCCCAGGACAGGGCTGGAATCTTCCCCTTTTCCCCCCACTTTCTTTCTCTTCTTGCTCCTTCTCCGTCTCCCTCTTTTCTCTGTCTCTACCCCCTTCTCCAGGTTCCCTTCCCATCCCACCAATAAACCTTTTTTAAAAAAAAATTGAAAACTAGAGAAACAGTGCCTGAGTCTGTAGCATTCAGACCCTGGGTCTGATATAGCTGTGACCAGGTTCCAGGAATTGCATCCTGCCCAGAGCCTCGCTGCAGCCAATCACATCTCCTGAGTGCTGTGGACAATCACAGTCTCCTCCCAGCCTTCTTACCCAGTCAGTGAGACCTGCCCGCAGACCACGTGTGGGTTTCCCAGGAAGACCCAGGAAATGGCTCTTCCCTGGGACTCTTGGCCTTTAGGGCTCTGTCCCCAGACCCCTGTAGCATCCCCCTTTCTGCATAGCCATACCAGTCCAAGGGCACCAGCCCACAGTTCTTCAGTACAAGGAGTACCACTGAGGGCGGGGCATTGTGTGGCGCTGCTCCAAAATTGAAGTCCAGCTTCAGAGGAGTGAAGATGGGGGGTGTACGGCTCATGCTGTGTGAAGTGGAGAAACGGCTCAGTGCAGGAGCTGGAGACAACTCAGGACTCTAACCTTGGGTGCCCATCCTCAGGCACAAAGTGAAAGATGTGGAACTCAGGGTGAGTGAGATAACATCAATCCTTGTCTTCCTCTAAGAATTTTGAGACATCCTCCCCTGCCCGACTCAGCTTCTTGGGAAAGGCCTGGTGTTGGGGTGTCAGTGGGTGGTTTGTGAGCCTCCCGTGTTGCCCTGGCCCCAAACCTAGCTTACCTGTGCCGAGTGGGCACCTTGTAGGTGAGCTCCTTGGCAGTCGGGTCACGTGCCAAGTAACTATTGAGGGTGTCCAGGGAGAAGAGGTGCCACAGGTGCTTGCGAGTGATGCCCTCGGTGCTACCCATGGAGCAGATATCCAGGACGGAGAGTAAAGGATACGCAGCTTCCAGGGACACGTGGCACAGCACCTTCCTTTTGCCATCCATGCTGTCGAGGGGAGGGGCTGTTGGGAGAGCAGAGAGCTCAGCTCCCGTGGGGTTAGGCACAGAGCCCTGCTCACAAACAGTGGCTCGGCTTCAATCTTGAGCGTATTTCCAATGGCAGCCAGCTCCTGTCTAAGACTTTCTATGTGCTGGGCACTGTCCTATCTTAACGTAGATCCTGGCATTTAACTTACACCACTATTTTCAAACTCATTGCAATGTAGCATGATTCATAGACTGTAAAAACTGTTCCTTAACACACACAGTTCAATAGGCCTTATACATTCACAGACACACGAGACCACCAATGCTAATTTTAGAAAGTTTCCATTGTCTCCCTCCCCAAAACTCAGTAACTAGTGAACGCTCCCCCATCTACCCATCCCCCACTGCCCAGCGATCATTAATCTATTCTCCACCTGTGTATTTTATCTTTTCTGAATGTTTCAGACACTTGGTTGCTTGGCTTTTTCTGACTGGCTTCTTTCACTTAGAGTCTTGCTTTCAATGTCCATCGCTATGGTTGCATATGCTATTCATGTGTGTGTGTGTGTGTGTGTGTGTGTGTGTGTGGCCTGTAGTCTGTGACCATCTCCCTTTCATTGGTGGAGAAGCTGAGGCATGTTTAGGTGAAATAACTAGCTAGTCCCACATGGCCGGTAAGTGTGGGAGAGTCCGACTCAATCCTGACACTGGCACGGGGGGCCGGGGGGGGGGGGAAGCGGCGACTCCATCTCGTGGAGGAGAGAGCTAAAGCTTCATTGAGGATATGCCTGTGACTCTGACAGCACATTCGCTAACTCTCACGTTCCCACAGCTCAGGGACACGTATGTAGACATCACGTGGGCAGACACAGTCACACCCATCAATCAGATCCTGAAGGCACAGGCCACCCTGCTCTCACTGACTGTCAGCTTGTCTAGAAGTTAGCATGCCTCTGGCTCTGTATCTCACAGTTCATCTCCTCCCATCTCCCCATCTTGGCACTGACTCTATACCGAGAGCCTACGGACCTCTTTGGGACAGGAGACAGTAGCTAATGGTCCAGGAATATTGGGAACGGACTTTTGGACGGGCAGTTAGGTAGATGGTATCCTGGGAATGAGGCGGCATGGTCCCTTCCGAGTGGTCGAATTCTAGAGCTGGGGTGGGGGTGAGGGAGATGGTAATGCAGGGGTCATCAGTGGTATCTGGACAGAGGTGCCCTCCTCAGGTAAACCCTCCCCTAGGTCACCACAGCACTCCCTGATGGCAGAGCAGGCCGGGGCAGAAAGAACCATGCCTCTCGAGGTCACCAGCATTTGCCACAGTTTAAAAGTAGAAATGCTAGGTTTTTCAGCTGTCTTGTCTGACCCATAGTATGTATGGGCCATCTATCTTAAGCACAGACAGACAGACAGACAGACAGACACATGCACACACCCCTCCCTGGCCCCAGACCCAGACCAGGTCTCAGTACCACAGGGGTCACTGTGGAGGCCCTTGGGCCTGTGCTGCTCCAGGACCAGGCGGTAATAGAGGGTGCAGTTGCCGTCATTCAAGAGCACCAAAGGCTTGACTTCCTGGCTGTTCACCAGTACGTTCCCGAAGTCCAGCTCCACTGGCTTTGCCTGAGATCATAGCCAGCTAGCTTCTGGGGGTGCCCCCAACCCCTAGTCTTCCAACCATCCCCCAAGGAGAAGCAGATCTGAGGTGGTGTGCAAGGATCCGTATCTTGTCCTCTACCTTGTTGCCTGCCTTCTTAGGGCTGGCACAACTTTCCCTCCCTCCTGGGTCCTGGCTCCTCCCCCAACAGGGCTTCTACTCACAGAGAGGCATCCAGTAACACCCATGCCCACCAGCCGAATCCTGTAGTGCACGGTGGCTTGGGGTTTGGTCTTTTGTGACTGTCTGGCTTCCCAGACCCAGATCCCCACTCGGAACAGGTACTTGATCTCCTCCAGAGGACTGAAGATCCACGTTAGTGTCTGGGGTCACAGAGACGGTTCATTCTTGCATGCATGTGTACAGGACACCCCCTCCTGGCTGGGGAAGGTCCTGTTACAAATGCTTGCACCACGTTTGCACCTGCCTACTTATGCCACTTTGCACACGTCGTATTATCTCATCTCCAGAAGCCCCTCCATCCTACAGCTCCATGACAGGGACATGGTGGCATTTTCAAGATTCATTATGATGGAAACTGGAGCCTCAGAGAAGTGAACTATCTGGACCAGGGTCAGAAACCTAGTGTCCAGAGGCTGGGCCCCAGGACTCAAGTGGGTTTCTACATATGAATTTCCTTGGCTCCTATTTCCAATCCCTGGGTAAGTATGGATACCATGTATTGGTAGTTACTGCTCTGAGTCTGACCTACCTCAGAATAGGAGACAGCGTCTGTTATTTTAGTGACAGTTTGGGTCCCCCTTTTGTATTAACCTGGAACCTCTGGGTGTCTCCTTTCTCACCCCTTCCTAAGAGAGTCACCCATTTGGCCCATACCCAGCTGACTCAAACTACCTGCCAGCAATCTTGTTGCTTGGATATCATGAATGATGAAGTTTAGACATGCCCTGGGCACTGGCATCACTAATGTTGCCTCCAGTCCCAACTCTGCACCCCTGGTCTTGATTTTTTTAATATTCTTCCCCCTAAGCCTCAATTTCCTGTAAGCTGTGGGTAAGGAAGGTTTGACTAAAGCCCACTTGCAGGCTAGGGGAGGTGACTAGAGATTGCTCAGGCAGGTGTGCATTACAGGCCACAGGACTGGTAAGACAGGTAAAGGTGACAGGAACCCTCCTATCTGCCCTTGGCAATGGGCCCAGGCACTCACGAGGTTCTCGTTAGGGTGGATGATACCCTTGGAGGGCTGGACGGCCAGCATCTTTTGGTGCTCTTGCGAGACTCTCCACTCAAACTGCAGGGGCAGCCGTGAGGGGTTGTGAAAGGTGAAGTTGCTGGTGGAGGAACAGCCCACCCAGGTAGGCTTGAAGAAGATGCTTTTGTGGGTGTCCAGCTTCAGCTCCAGGGGCTCCTCTCTGCTCTGCATGCTCACTTCCTGAGCCAGAGGAAGGAAGGACAATGCCATGACCTCTTGGCTTTCCCTTTGTTTGTTTGTTTGTTTGTTTGTTTGTTTGGTTGGTTGGTTGGTTGGTTGGTTGGTTTTTTTTATTTTTTATTTTTTTATTTTTTATTTTGGAACTATCTGTGCTGATTTTCACACGAGAGGAGACAGCCAAAGCTGTCTTCCAGACTGAACATAACAGCTTCTCTCAAAAGCAGATTAAAAAGAACCCAGAGCTAGGTGTGATGGAAACTAGAGTAGGTGAGGCAGGAGGATTGCCTAGAGTCTAAGACCAGTCTGGGCTATATAGTGATATATTGCCTTTTTTGGTTGTTTGGTTTGATTTTTCAAGACAGGAGTTTCCCTGTGTAGCCCTGGCTACTCTGAAACTCACTACACAGACCAGGCTGGCCTCGAACCCACAGGGATCACCTGCCTCTGTCTTCTGAGTATGCCACCACTGCCTGGTAGATTTGTTGTCTTAAAACAACAAACAAACATTGAACCCTCAGGGACCAAGAGAGGATGTATCAGTTTTTCATGGGGTCAGATATGGGTCTAACCATCCATTCCTGCCCCTGGGCTGACTGCAAACACCCCTCTACTCCCTTCAGATATGAGTCTGGGATCTTTGCAGCCCTTTTCTAGCCCTGAACTCCACGGAGCAGACAACTCACTGAGAAGCAGCTGAGTCGCCAGGGGTGGAGCCCAGAGCTCCCTCCCTCCCATTCCTCCTTAAGAGGAATGCCTCCCCACTCCCATCCCACAATATGTTGGCACAGACCCTAAAAATGTGGTTTTGAAAAAACACAAGTGACAAATCGTGGTGGCCTAAAGACCCAGTAAAGGCCCAGTTCCTCTACCCCCTGCCTCCTACCTTGAGGTACTGGGGATAAAAGTTGAAGTTCAGGTAGAAAATGTGCTGCCTCCATGAGGTGCCCTTGGGGTATGTGCTTATAAGGAAGACCTGGTGGGCTCCAGGACCGATGAGGCCAGAGGAGGGCCTCAGAGTGATGTCCGAGCTGCTATTGGGGGCCAGACTGAAGGTCATGAGCATGGAGCCTTTGTTGACCAAAAACAGACTTCTGTAGGAGGGTTTTCCAGGAGACACTGCTGGGAACGTCTGGGAGGTGGGGAGAATAAGAGGGAAAGGGGTCCTTCCTCAGTTCTCTGTCCCTAGATACACGTTTGGGACCCACCCAGGTTTGGATGATGCTGTCTCCAAGGAGAGCCAAGATCTCTGCATACGGCACAGCCAGCAAAGAATTCCTGGAGATTAAGGGCAGCCGCAGCCTACCACTAAAGAATACTTCTGTCCCCCAAAGGCCTTCAGACATAGGGATGTGGTGGTCCCAGGTCCCAGGAAAAGCCAGGACTCCGGAGGTTAGGGGTGAAGTTAGTTTTTAGCAGAGTCTTCCAGTTACTCTCTAGGGAGTCAGCCATCCTGGGTCAGAAGTCTGGCGTCGGGGGCTGGTGAGATGGCTCAGTGGGTAAGAGCACCCGACTGCTCTTCCGAAGGTCCAGAGTTCTAATCCCAGCAACCACATGGTGGCTCACAACCATCCGTAAAGAGATCTGGCGCCCTCTTCTGGAGTGTCTGAAGACAGCTACAGTGTACTTACATGTAATAAATAAATAAATCTTTAAAAAAAAAAAAAGAGTGAGCATCGGGGACATAGAAGAAGTTGGGGGCTAGCAAGGGGTGGAAATGATGTAAATACAGTACTCATGTATGAAAGTCTCAAATAAAATAAAATTTAAAAAAAAAAAAAAAAAAAAAAGAAGTCTGGCGTCCTTCCATCTTTCTAGATGATTGTCACTCAGATGTCAGAGGGGGCCAGCCCCAATAGCCCCAGCTTCTAAACACTTCTTGGCCATTTTGGATTTGGCCAGAACTAGGGTAAAAACTAAACAGGCTACACAATGCAAAGCCTATAACCCCTGGTCCAAGTTCCCAACCAGTTGTACCAACAAGTTTATGTGACTCAGTGCAGAAGCAGCACAGGCTGCCACTGGTCACACACAGAAGGGAGCTGCCAAGGGGCCAAGAGCATTAGTGCAGGCACTCAGAGTGTCAGGGGGAGCTTTATTTTAAGGAGGGGTGGCCTTGGGATGCATATCAAGGCAGCATAGACTTGGGATGAGAGAGTGGAAGTGCAAGCCACTGTTCTAAAGTGATACCTTCCCAACAACAAAACAGTGAAAACTTGACCATAGTGGTAGAACCTGGGAAGGAAAAGCAGAATTGGATTCTGGGGGCTTGGCCCCAGGCCAAGCACTCTTTAGCCCTGTGCCATCCTACCTCCAAAGACAGACAAGACCTTCAAGGACCTAGGGAAGAGGTCTGGGAGTTCTGACCCTCAGAAGGGTGACGGGGCTCATGCTTTGGGCTAGTTCATCCCCAGGGTCCAGCCTAGGGCTTGGGAACCAGCAGGCACCCAGTGAGCAAGACCAATGAAGGCGTTGGAGAGTATAGTTCCCAGGTGGAGAGGGTAGGGCTGGTACCCAGACTCTAGGCTGTTCTTGTGCGGGGACACACATGATCCACAAACAAGCTGGCCTAAATCCCCAGGATGGCCAGAAAGGATTTGGGGATGTATTACTGAGGCCATTAGAAAGAGAACAAGGAAGCGCAGGCTGGGGTCTCTCCCTCATCTTGCTCTGACGATGGTTGGGGCCGTGCTCACCTTGGGTGAATCCAGGGAATAGTGTGGGATGTGGTGCTCTAAGGCAGGGGAATAGCTATGGCCTCGAGCCCGAACCTTCAGACACCAGGACGGGACCACTGTGCAGTCCTCTTCAATATTGCTGTAGCACTGAAGGACCTACAGAGGACAGCCCACAAGGAAATTCAGAGTCCAGGGACTGACCCTAGAAGACAGTCACCCTGCCCCTCCCTATCCCTGTGCTGGAGGTATCCTATATTGGGAATTAGAAAGGAGGATTTGATGGAGACTGCCTAGGACGGACGTACAAAATCCCTTCCGCTGTTACTGGAGCCTCTGTAGGGAGGAGAGTGGGGTAGGTAGCTAAAGCAGGTTTGTTCTACAGGAATGAACCCAGAACAGTGCTGGCCAATGGAAATATAACATGAGCCACAGACTCTGGCTGAAAATGCAATTTTAAATGTTTCAGTGGCCACATTCTTTAAAGAATGAAATATCAATAATCTATTTTATTTGACTCAATAGTTCCAGACTCCAGTCACTTCAGCATGCAATCACTGGAGAGGCTATTAGTGAGATGTTTTACACTATTTCCATAGTCAGCCTTTGAAATTTGGGTGTATTTTATACTCACAGTACATCTTCTCTACTTGGACCACTGTATTTCAGGAGCTCACTGGTCACATATGACTGGCTGGTGCCTGCCTGCCTTATGGATCAGCACAGGTCTAGAACCCATAATCTGCTGTACTCAGAACTGGGCAGCAGAAGTTGGCATCACATTCCTACCTGTCTCCCATAGCCCTGCTAATATATGAGAATGGAACAGTCAAAGATTCTACTCTGTCTGAGTGGACATAGTGGCACATATCGTGGTCTACGTAGGGAGTTCAGGCTGGCTGAGGCTACACAGTGAGGCCCTGTCTTGGAAGAAAGGAAAGCAAGAAAGCAAGCAAGAAGGGAAGAAAGAAAGAAAGAAAGAAAGAAAGAAAGAAAGAAAGAAAGAAAGAAAGAAAGAAAGAGAGAGAGAAGAAAGAAAGAGAGAGAGAGAAGAAAGAAAGAAAGAAAGAAAGAAAGAAAGAAAGAAAGAAAGAAAGAAAGAAAGAAAGAAAGAAAGAAAGAGAGAGGGGAAGGGAGGGAGGGAGGGAGGGAGGGAGGGAGGGAGGAGGAGGAGGAGAGAGAGAACACCAAGAGTATAGTTAAGTTGGTAGAGTTCTTGCCTAATATACATCAAGCCCTAGGTTTGGACCCTAGCACCAAATTAATTGAGGGTGGCAATCCATCCCTGCGATTTCAGTACTCAGGAAATGAAGACATAAAGACCAGGAGTTCAAGGTTGTCCTTGGCTATGCAGCAAATTCAAGACTAGCATACACTAGACAAGAACTTCTCTACAAAAACAAAACAAAACAAAAACCCCACAACCATGCTTTGAGCAGCAAGTTGTGAGTTTGCATCTGTAGTCTCAGAATTGGGAGGCTGAAGCAAGCAAGGAGATTGCAAGGAGTTGAAGCCAACCCTGGCTCTATAGTGAAAGAAACCCTGTCTTGAAAAGCAAAGCAAAACAAAAACAAAAAACAAACAAAATACAGAAAACAACCCCCCCCACACACACACACAAACTACAAAATAAAAACAATGTTTTTTGCTTTGGGTACTTTCTTTAAGGCCTAGTGGCCAGGGACCCCTACCTGACACCCCCCAGAGGGCTCCTCCCTAGGCACTAAGTTTTTCCAAAGGGCTTGATCCCAGCTGAGTTCTTCCCTGGGGGAGGCGAGGGGGGAAGACCACACAGAAGTGAGACTCAGGAGGGCCAAATCAGACCATGAGCCTGGGAGGATAAAACCAGAAGAGGGCACTGTCCAGCCAAAGGAAAAAATAGAAGCAGTTAGGAAATGCCCTTCAGCCACGGGTCATCCTTGTGGCCAGACTCTGCCCTTCAGGCTCTAGGGAGAGACTTAGCTTCCACAGTTGTTTCGGTCTGTATGCACACACCTTATAAACGGCGAAGGCTTCTAGCTCCACAGCGTAGAGGCAGTTGGGGGAGGACGGCTGGAAGTGCAGGCGCAGGGCTATGGACTTGAGTGGGGGCACGTCACTAGTGACTGGGGTCACCCAGAAAGGGCAGTCAGATCTGCCAGTCCAGATCACGGTGATCTTGCCTTTGGTATAGTTCCTCAGGCACAAAGGAACAGGGTTTGGGGCTTCAGGCCCAGGACAGGCACCAAAGTCCACATCAATAGGCTCTAGACAGACAGCCGGGGGAAAGATGGCCAGGTCCCTGGTGCCGTCAAAAAAGTACTCCGTCATGGGAGGGATATTGGGGTACTTTTGGTCTGGCAGGTCCTCCAGTTCCTGCATAGGGAGAGACTGGGACAGGGTTCAAATGTCATTCTTCTTGCTGCCCACTCTCTTCGGCTCCCTTCTCTCCCGGAAAGACTTCAAGTGCTCCATGCAGGTCATCCCCAGCTACAGTAGGTAGTGTAGGGCACAGGCCTACTCAGTGACTTGCAAGGGAGGGTCGGGGATCCTAGAGAGATCAGCCTGCCTCTCTGTGGGGCTGGGATGTCTGGCATCTCACATACCTCAATGGGCAATATGAGGGCCCCATCCTCATCCCGTTCTAGCTTTTTCTCCTTTAGCATGGCAGCCAGAATGTCAGGAGGGTAGAGGGTCAGGCCCCGAGCCAGGTGTGTTCGGTACCAAGTGAGGTGCTGAGGTGTCAGGATGGCTGGCTTGATGCTGTCTGAATGGCAGGTCCCAATCAGGTCCAGAAACAGTGGGTCCTGTGACATTCGTCCATGCAAGACAGAACCCAGGGTAGGTGGTGAGGCAAGGGGAAGTGTGGGGCTGGACAGAGGAGAGTTAAGGAGCAGAGGCTGAAGGATGGTGGTCAGGGCTGCATCCTGAGAGCTGCCTGCTAGCTGAGCAGAAAGTTGTGGTATCCCAGGGCAAGTCAAGGGGAGAGGAGCCTGGACCTGTAGCTAGGATGCTCAGCCTATTGCTTGCTCTTTTTGCACTACCCATGATTCCCGGGCATTCTCCTGCTGACTGGTAACAACCAGAAGCCTATCAGACCCAGCATTTAGCCCCACCCTGCCAGGGTAGAATGGCAGAAAACCACATCTGTTTTGTCTCTTTGCTCCAAGGCCTCCCAAAGCCCACGCTGCACTTATGAGAACCGGGCAAAAGGGCCTTCTCCCCAGGTAGAGGGGTTAAGCCCAGAGCCCAGTTGATGGGGGATCCTAGGCTACATTCCAGCCTCCATTTTGTTGCCATGTCCAGGTACTGCACATCACATGCCCATGGGGGCTGGGCTTGGGTTCTAGCTTCAGAGGTCTCGCCTCCTGCGCATGCCCGAGTGAGGTGATGTCACTGACTGGCAGCAGTGACATCAGAAGCAGCAGAGCCAATGGCCCAAGGGCAGTGGGGGAGAACTTGGCACACCCACCCGGACCAGTGAGCTTTTCATGCACCCTGGTCATGCTCTGTCCTTAAACCATGGCAGAGGCTCTACAGGGGCAGATGTCCTCGTCAGATCCCTTAGAGGTTCTGCAAAGAGGAGGGTGCCCACCGAGCCTTGCCTTCATCTCCTAGTCTCAGGGCCTCCTCCCCACATCTTGGTCCCTTCTCCATCACTCACCTGGTGATGGATGAGACAGGCCACCCTCCGGAAACTGATGATAGGGTGAGTGGGCTGGTAGGCACAGTGCAGGGTCATACAAGTCTTGCCTGCCAGGGTTCCAAAGGCAGGCCTGACACTGAAGACACTCTCCTGGCAGTCAATGTCAAACTGGAAGTGAGCCTGGCAGTCCGACTGGTTCTCAATCCGCAGAGTCTGTTCCCGGCGCTCCCCGAGCTTGACCCAGTGGAAGTTGACACAGGAGTGCTGCAGCACTACATCGGGACCTAGGCAGAGGAAAGGGGTCCCTGTGAGAGATCCTTGCCCTTTGGGTGGGCTGGAGGGTGCCAGCCTCAAAAGATATCTTATAGGAAGTCCCACCGCTTGGATGGAGTGCTCCCTGGAGCCAGATGGCCAGGCTGGAGCCCTGCAAAACTCTCAGTTCCATCATTACTGTATGGAAAGATGGGATCACCAGGTATCCACAGTGCTTCCCCACAATGGCCACCAGGGGACAGCAGACACCCAGGCCCAGGGACCAGGAGCAGACAAAGCGCTCAAGGGAATGACTCCCTAGTGGGACGCTCGCGTTCTGGGGAGCGCGACATCCTGGGACGACCATTACCTCTAGAGAAACCAACAACCTGGAGCAAAGTTTTGGTGGCACAGCCAGAAGGTATGATGGAGAAGTAGTCAATGGCTCTGCTGTCCAAAGTCTTGGGGTGAAAGAACAGTGACAGGCATTTCTTCTCCCCCGGGGGCACAATGCCTTGGCTTGTAGAACATGAGAAGCTCGGGTCTTTGGTCAGCATGTGTTCGGCCATTTCGATCTTGAAGGGGGCGTTAACCTGTAGAGCCAGGGGTTGGGAGAAGGAAAGGTTCCAGATTTGGGCGGTCTGTGCATCATACTGAGGAAGCCACATGAGGGATCAGGCACAGGTGGTATCCAGGCTGGCCACGAGTGTGTCCCATTTCAAGGCTGCCCCCGGGGAGGGGGGCGGGGGTGGGGCGGGCATCTTTTACTTCTCCCAAAGGTAGTATGAGAGCTAGCCTAAGGCCTGGGGGTCAGAACACTCAGTGGGCTACAGGACACATGAACCCAGCCTCTGCTGAGAGGAGACAGCTGTTGACACATGTGCGTTCTGTGCTTGTGTCAAGAGACAGAAACGTGCAAGGTGTTGGGTCTGGGGATGGGGAGGAAGGGGGAGTATACCCAGGCTTGGGGTCCCTGAGCCTTGCCCATTCCCATTTGCTTATCCTTTCCCAGTGCATGCACACCGCAGATGGGTTATACAGCCTGATTTGCCGCTCTGCGACGGAGCCCACGGAGACATAGCCGAAGTGTACCACCTTCTGGAAGCCTTCCTGATCCTGGTCCTCTAGCTCCTTGTGCTTTATGCTCACCAGCAGCTGTGCACATTTAGCTGGGGCAGAGAAGGGGGAATGTCTTGGGGAGGACCTATCAGGGCCTCTATAGCCCCAGCTGAACAGTCCCGACAAGACCGAGTATCATATCGTGTGTCCCCACCCCTGCCTCTACCACCGGGAGGGATAGTCTGTGATTTATAGAAGATAAAGCCTAGGGCTGGTGGAAGAGTGAGAGGCAGGTGGGGACCTGTGGGGGGCGGGGGAGCTGAGATCTAAAGCTCAGGGAGGGCTGAGGAGGGTCTCTGGTGGGAGGGCAGGCTTACCTGCAGCCTGTACATTAATGCTGTTCTTCTGTTTGTTTCCCTTTCCATACCAGCACAATGCCTCAACTTCATGGATGACAGCTATGAGGGGCTCAAAGGTCACTTTGATCTTACAACCCAGGCCTGGCTCCAGTAACCCCGTAGTGGGTAGTATCTGAAATGGGGCTGGGACTTCCCAGGTGAAGAAGGTGGGCAGGTCCCTAAGAGTGAGGGGGTAGGTCAGGTCTTGGGGTTCTGCTGGCAGGAGCCTGTCTCCCCTGCTCACTACAGTTCTCCTCCCCCCTCCCCAACCCCTGGGGACTGCTATCTCTACTTCAGGACCTTCTCACCCCACATTGTTCAGACAGAACCAAGTCTCCACTGTGTCCCCAAGGGCACACATAGGCAGTTGCAGAGATGATGGGCAGTCTAGCTTGTAGCAAGGCAAGGTGGCCTTCAGGGTCACACAGAACACCCCCTCTTCTTTTTCAAACCACAACTGGTCTGTGTATTCCTTCTGCAGGACAGGAGGCAGAGGAAGAGGCAGTTACCAGTGAGTGGTGTTCAGGTAAGAATCAGGACATTCCACTTCTGCTAAGCCACCCCTCCAATGAATCCCTAGCAGGAAGGCTGGGCTGTAACCCACCAGATCAGAATTTCATGAAAGCTTATATTGTCTTGGCCCCTGAGGGGGGGAAAAAGCCACTTTTGTGGGAAACAAGGAATTCTGAGGAGCCAGATTCAACAGCATACCCCTGTGATCGCAGCTGCTCAAGAACCTGAGGCAGGAGGATTCCCTTGAGCCTAGAAGTTCCAGGATAACCTGGGCATCGTGAGGCTATAACTCAATATAATGAGCTTCAAAGACAGAAAGTTTTACAAGAAACATTCTGAGGAACCTTGCAGAGAGTAAGTGCCTAATGAATCAAGAGCTTTCTGGTGATAATTACAGCCCTTCTGACCCCATGCCCAATAGGAAACACCCTTTTATTGAACAAGATCAAGGTCCGAGCCCCATTGGGGGAGGGTCTTCCTAAGCTGTAGATTTTTTTTTTAATTTATTTTTTGTTTGGTTGGTCGATTATTTTTCTGAGACAGGATCTCACTTTGTAGCCTTGACTACAAACCAGGATGCAGTTATGCAGACCAGGATGGCATTAAACTCAGAGACATCAGCTTGCTTCTGCTTCCCAAACACAGGATGTACGGGTGTGTGTGGAAATCCCCGCTGTTCAGACATTCCTCCTATTCTGAGGTCTCTGATCTTTTGCCCTCCCCCACACTGCATTGCTTGTTGGGCTGACCTTACCGCTTCTAGAGGTCGGAAGACAATGGGGAGTGTGAGCGTTATGCCTGGGCTCAGGAAGATGGGCTGTGGAATGATAGTGAAGAAGAACTTGGTCTTGGGAGGCCTGCAGAGAAGAGCCAGGTGGTAAGAACGTCTGAGCCGGGCTCAGAACCACCAGAGGAAGCTGGAGGATGGAAGTCACTCTTTAAGGGGTCAGATTGTAAGGGGACCTATGTCTTCCTCCTCCTTGTAATTTTATTTTTTGAGACAAGGTCTCATGTGGCCCGGGCTGGCCTTGAACTCCATATATAGCCAAATGTGACCTCTGCCTTCTAATCTGTATCTACCTCCCTAGTGCTGGGATTACAGGCATGGTCCACTACATCCAGTTTTCACAGTGTTGGAGATCAAATACAGGCTTTGTACATGCTAGGCAGTCTACCAAATAGACTATCCTCAAGTCCTATATCATACACACATGTACACATACACACAGTTCCTTTGTTTGCTTAGAGACAGGGTCTCGTATAGCACAGGCTGGCCTCAAACTTGCTGCATGAAGCCTTGAACTCCTCCTGATCCCCCAAGCATGTGCCACCATCCACCACACCTGGTTCCCTGCTTCTCCACTCCTACAGTTATTCACAGCAAGACTCCTGACTCTGCTGAAGATGATGATCATGGAGAGAGCCAGGATAGATGATGTGGACAATGACTGCACCCATGGCCTGGTGAGTGTGGGTGGAACAAACACCATAGAAAATGCAACATACAAAACCAACCCAAAAATTAGTCAATCAACTTTATGGTCACGCCACCCAAAAACCATTGAAGAAATGGAAAAGGGTAGGCAAGAATGTTCCATAAAGGAAACATTGGAACGGGTGGGTCGTAGCAAATACTGCCTAGCACTGGAGGAAAGACATCCCAGTCTTTCCTCTTCAAGATAACACAGAAACACTCCCTAACACTGTCTTTGTAACAACTATATATTATTACCAAAACCTATCAGAGGCAGAACAAAAACTAGACTAAACTTAGTCAGAAACAAGTATTAGGAGGAGGGGGGAGGAGGAGGAAGGAATGAAGGAAAGAAGGAGGAAGAAGAGGAGGAGAGGGGGAGGAGGAGGGAGAGGAGGAGGGGGAAAAGGAGGGGGGAGGAGGAGTCGGAGTCAGAAAAATAATATAACAATGTTGGAATTATCCTGATATTCATGATTAGTTTAATGCAGAAAGTCAGTTCATATAATTTACCATATGAACAAAATAGGGAAAAGACAAAACAAATGATACCTCAATTCAAAAATGTTAGGGACTGGAGAGATGACTCACTAGTTGAGGTCATTTGCTGCTCCTTCAGAGGATCCAAGTTTGGTTCTTAGCACCCACATGGTAGCTCACAACTGCCTGTAACTTCACCTCTAGGAGATCCAACACCCTCCCTGACCTTTCTGGACTCAAGGTCACCCCCATACATTACATATGCATGTATGTATATACACACAGGCATACACACACATGCAGATAAATAAAAATAAGTCTTTTAAAAAAAGTTTGAAAATATTGGAAAACCTAGCCAATCATGGTGGCTCATATTTGTAATTCCATCACCTGGGAGTCTGAGGTAAGAGGATTACCACAAGTTCTTGGCCAGGCAGGCCTATATTATAAGATCCTATCTCAAAACAAATAAAAAAGTCAACAACCCTCAAAAAAAAAAACCCTATCAATCAACAAATGATGAAAACAACTTTAAAGCACATCACATATAGCTGGGCACAGTGACACATACCTATCATGCCAGCACCTGAGAACCAGATGTAGAGCGACTCGGTACTGTAATGTGTGATTTCCCAAGTTCATTCATTTGTATGTCCAGCCAAATCCTAGTGTCACGCACCAAAAATTGGCTATATGTGTAGTGAGCTGAGTTTAAGGTTTTGTGAAACTTCAAAGGGATAAGAACAATGAGTAATCTTGAGAAGATGGAGGACTTACACGATCAAGCTTACTTCAGACTTGACTACTTAACCCCAGGATTCTACTGGTAGACCTGGAGCACAGATCATATTCCAGCTAGAGATCTACACAGTTCAGCAGTCAGTATCATAGGGGAGAGCATCCACTGGAGCACACCAGTGCCAAGAATGGTGCTGAGAAAATGGCACATTCAGCTGAGGAAATATATCACCAGGCCATTCACAAAAAGCAATTACATATACATAAAAGAACATTTTGAAAGGTTCTTTAGAAAAACAGGAAGGAATACTGGAGGTGTGTATACAGAGAGACAATCTGTGTTTAAAAAGAAAAGGTTACAAAAAGCAAATCATATTCTTTCCTTTAAAGTCCATAAGGTAAATTGGACTGGATTGGTAAAAAGATGCCAACACATGTGGCAAATTCATTTGGGAAAAGCAAGAAAGTCATTAGAACAGGAGGCAGGCTAGTTGTTCTCTGCGAGTAGGAAGGTCCCACGATGTGGGCTCCAGTTAGTTGTTATTTCTAGGATTCTTCACACTGTACATGTTTTGAATGTTCTTCTGACTTGGTGACCTTTTAAAGGTTGTTTTGTTTTCTTTTTAAGAAGAACCCACCTTGGGGGCTTGAGGGCTCAGGTGGTAGGTCCCTGGTCCCTCATTCTGGTACCTGTACTTCATCTTCTGAGTTTTCAGGGAGAGGTTTTTCAGAACCAGGGTTCTTGTGGTCTCCTTTCCCAGCTCCCAGCCTTTCCAGTGCAGCTCCTCGGCGACCTCGATGCCCCAGATCACCCTCTTTTTCACATCATTTTGCCTCCTTATGAGGCATATTTTCCTGTCCGGGGTATCTACAAGCTGTTCAGGTGGCATAAGAGGAGAAGAAGTTGAGACTTAGGAAACAGACAAAGATCTCCCAGCTCCATCCTGCTTTTAGCACTTACGGGGTGATGAAGTCCCTCACCCTTGGGCATGGCATTGCAGGATATATGATCACAATGTGAACCCCAAGATTGTGTTGTTTATTGGACAAACCTGTTTGTAGCTGTGGTGTGGCTCAGCCTTAACACATACCTTTAATTCCCCTGGCTGGAATACAGACACAGCCTTAGTACATATCTTTAATCCCAAACAATGAAGGTAAAGTTTGTAGAAGGAAGAACTCACATTTAAAAGTGATGTCTAATTCAGTAGCAGACAAAGCGACAAATCAGAGAAAAGATTTGACAGACTAGGATATGCCCAACTCTCACAAGAAGAGAGGGGAGAGAGAAGCCACTTGAGGGACAGTGTAGAAGGTGGGGACAGTTTTTTGGGGACAGTTATAGAGAGACAGGTTGCAGAGAGAAAACAAGCTAGATCCAGGTGAAGACAGGAGGAGCCAGAGAATGAGAAGGACCCAGAAGTTTAGAACAGATTGCCAGAGTTAGTTTGAGGTTAAGCAGAGCAAGCCAGGAGAAACTGAAAGAATCCAGTTTGAATCAGTCAGTGTGGAGAGAAGTTAGAGCCAGAATAGCTGAATTGAACCAGCTAGCCAGAGATCAGAAAGAACAAGAAAGGGTGAGCTTATTCAGCAGTAAGTCTCAGGGGCTGGAGACATTCTAGGCTTAGGTAAGATTGTACAGAGGCTACAAGCTTCCAAGACTAGGCCCAGGTTAGCAGATTGAGGCAGTAAACCATTGAGATGACAATTACCTTAAAGGAATAAAAGTTACCTTCACAGAACCATAAACTAGTTCCCAGCACTCACGTCTGCCCAGGGCTGCATCTAGGGATGGTTGAGTGCCAGAGTGTGTATGGGAAAGTCTGTCCCCCAGGCGTTCACTCTATTGTACTGTGACCATGCCCCCACTTGGTCTTGTCACACTTGATCCACCACCCCAGCCATACCCTCACCTGGGTGGTGACACTGCTACTTCCCAGTGTGCTGGCACTCAGGCACAAATCTTCATTCACAGTGTTCATTGTACAGTCACAGTTCTCCCTGGTCCTCGTGATGTGGCATTGGTTTTTCTGGATGAGCATCTAGCAAAGCCAAAAATCCTTACCAGATCTGCAGATGAGTCTGGAGTTGAGAGGAGCAGAGGAGGAAGTGAAAAAGAGAGTTGTTAGAGAAGACTCTCGTCGTTGAGACGGAGGAGGAGGAGGAGGAGGAGGAGGAGTTTGCTCTTTGTTTTGACAAGTGCCATTGCTATGAGGTGGCGCCTTGAGGCCCGAGGCTGAACAAAAGGCCCAGAGCTTTGCTCAGTGGCCTAAAGTACCACTCCAGAAACCACATGGAGGAGGGATTTTGGAATAAGGCTGGTGTAGCCCTTTTCTTCCATGGCTACACGTGTTTTACTTTGCTTTCTATTGCTGTCACGGACACTATGACCAAAAGCGACTGGGAAGAGCAAAGGGTTAGCTTTGTCTTACAACTCTCAGGAAAGTCAGGGCAGGAATTGAAGACAGGGACCTGGAGGCAGGAACAGCAGAGGAACACTGCTCACTGGCTTGTTCTCCGCAGTCTGTTCAACTTGCTATTTGGTTGGTTTGTTTGTCTTTGTTTGTTTTTTAGACATAGCCTCACTAAGTAGCTTTGGCTGGACTTGAACTCTCAGAGATCCGATTGCCTCTGCCTCCCAAGTGCTGGGATTAAAGGAGTGTGCCACCACACCCAGCAGTGCATCTAATTCTTTTTAATTTAAATTTTTATTTGTGTGTGCATGTGTGTGTGTGTGTGTGTGTGTATTTGCCACATGCAGGTGGTACTGATGGAAGCCAGAGGGGGTATTTGATTCCCTGGCTCTAGAGTTAGAGGCAGTTGTGAGTCACCCAACATGTGTATGTTGAGAATGAATATCTTAAGCACTGAATCTTCTCTCCAGTCCAGCACATCTTATATTCACAGTTTATCTCAATTCAGACCACCCAAATTTCAAGTGCCCAAGAGTTAAGGTTGCCTAGTAGCTACTACACTGGACAGCCAAGCTGTAATACTTATTTTGAACTTATTTCTATATTTCACATTGTTTAGTATTCTTCTCACTTCTTTAAGTAAGATTATCCATATCCTAAATAGTATCAATTTGACTAACAATCCAGACAGTATTGTGAGGTTTTCAACAGGTATTTTAATCGCTACAGTTGTTTATCGTTGCATGTGACTTGCCTTCTTTTCCTTGTTTTTTTGAGACAAGGTTTCTCTGTGTAGCCCTGGATGTCCTGGCACTAGATCTACAGACTAGGTTAGCCTCGAACTCTGAGATCCACTTGCCTCTGTCTCCCAAGCGCTGGGATTAAAGACGTGAACCATCATGCTTGGCCGAGACTTGCTTTTTTATTTAACCTAAAAAACTCCTTCTTCAAGTATGTGGTTAATTAAGTTCCCCATGTTATAATGTAACAATCTCATGATTACCTTTAGCAGTTTACACATTTCCCAAAGACAAACTCATTCTCTCTCCACCAACCAGAGAAACCCTCTGCTGACTCATCCGTTCCTAGAAGGTTCTCTAACACTGGAGGAAACCATTTCAGGTTACTGTCTTCATCCCAGCCATTCCTTCACAGAGCATTTACCAAGCAGGTCTGATACAGCAGGTACTTTGTACAAAACAAGTTTCCTACCTCCAAATGTAAAGTGGGTGTTCAGACAGAACCCAAGAAATGCAAGCTGCGAGTGGGGAGGAGAGCTGCTACTTTTCTGCCTTTGGCTAGCTTTAGGTCCTGCTCCTAGTCCCCGATCTCTCAGACATCAGGGGATTCAACAGACAGTCTGCCTTGCCTCTCTGAAAAAGTCCTCACTCAACACACCAATCTATCTCTGGAAGGCCAGAGAAGAAGAGACAAAATAGGGTAGAAAAGTGGTCCAGCCGGGACTTAAGGCAGGAAGCATGGAGCCTTTTCAGGAACAGAGGAGGTCATTTGCAACATTTCACTATGAAAAGAACGTGCAGTTGTGTGTGTGTGTGTGTGTGTGTGTGTGTTTGGGGGGCTTGTTTTAAACCAATTTTCTAGTTTCGGGGTGGGGGGATTTTATCAGCTTCTTTTATTTGCCTAATTTCTGATCTTAAAATTTTACAAACGACAGGTGAAAAAACTGGGAGTAGGGGTGAGGGTAGGGAGCGGTCAAGTAGAGCTGAGGAAGGAAGCCTTAAAACGAAGGGAACAAAATGTACTTAGGGGGCTTCTCAGGGTCTCCTGGCTCCCGCATCTAATTAATCTCGCCCACAATGAAAGGACTTTCTGAAGACCCGCCACGATTTCCTGTAAAAGGGGTTTTTAGTACAGATACCTTTCACTTGTTCCTCTCGCTGGCCTCCAACGTTTAGAACTCGTGCAAACGCTGTGCTAACGGTCTCCATAGATACAGGACGCTCGGGACACAGCGTCTTTTGGTATCCCATGGCAACGACGGCAACCCAAAAGAGCCAAGGTTCAGAGAAAGCGAATGAGTCCGTTTCTTTCTTTTGTTTTGTTTTTCCTCTTCATTTCATTTCTTTTCCTTTATTTTCTCTCTTTTTTCTTCTTACCTTTCCCTTTTCTTCTTTTTTCTTTAACTTTCTTTATTTTATTTTTTCTTTTTGTGCTAAGAATTAAAGCTTTGATCATCACGAAGCTACACACCCAGTCAATGCCTGCTCAAATTTAATCTCCCTATGTTAAATCTTGAGTCCAAGACTTTCCCTGCTGTGGTATCAACTGTGGTCTTTTTCCATTCCAGACAAGGTAAACATGGTTTCCCCAATTTTCATGATGTCCTGGCAATTACTTTATTTGACCACCTTATTCATAGATTACTGTTGGGCTCAGAAATCATAGATTGCCTCCCTAATCTCTTGAAGTAGACTGCTCTAGACTCAGAGCCCCATTCCCTATGATCCTGATGGTTCATTGAAAACAGTCTCTGGTTATTTCTTACTGCATAGGATTTATAAATGTGCTCCTTCTGCTGCTGAAAGAGGACACCTTTGGCATTCTCTTCCAGGTATCTTTTGGTCTGAGACCAAAGAAAATTAACTTGTTTGAAGAGAGACAAAAGTTAATGTATGAAGAAATTCTTTTTTGTCTGTGCACTGGTGTGCACGCTGTGAGAAAGGTATCATTGGGTGAAGGCGACTAGAAAAAGCCAAGAATCTCAAAGTTCATTCTTTGGCAATTAAAGAGTTTTACTGCCTGAACAGTGAACCCATTCCTCCTCAGAATGAAAGGGGTGTGGTATGGTTATAGAGGGAGAGTTCAGAGATCTGGAAGCAAACCCAGAAAATAAACGAGCAGTTTGGAGGATTGGGGTTCACTTGTGGGAGGTAGGCGATGGACTGAGGAGACAAAGTGACCTGAGTTGACTTGAGGGATCACATGAGCGGGAGAGGGCAGGGCTGCTGCAAGGGAGGTCCAGGAGGTCGGTTAAGTCATGCCAGCCCGGCTAAGCCTGGAATTCTTTGGGGATTAAGGAACGTGGGACTCAGTGAGTGTCTCACTGGTTTCTCAGACTCTGAAGGCTGTACTTTGAACGTGATGACGTTGATGCTATTTGGAGCTCCTGTAATGATTTCTCCTCTTTTTTCGTTTTTCTTCAAGTTCTTTTTTTAATCAGCCTGACTCAGCTGGACCTTATGGACAAAAAAGTGGGGGTATAAATGACAATAAGTGAATGAATGATACTGAATGTAATGGAATAATGAATAATGAAATGATGAATAGAAATGAATAAACAAATTTTCCTTTTCATACTTATGCCAAAAAAAAAAAAAAAAAGATTGAGGACACCGACCCTTGATGCAGGATTTGGTGGGGACCTCAGGGAACCCAATAAGAAAAAGCTGATGTTAAAGAAGTCAGACTTTTTGAGCCATGTGTTCTTCGGTCTCCTCTCCTGAGGAGCCTCTTCCCAGCATCTTTTGATTATGTATTGGTGAGTACTGGGTTAGGACAGTGAAGGACAGTTTCTTTTGTTATTAGGTGCTGTGGTCTGTGCTTCTATGGAATTATAACTGGAAGCTCTGAGTAGTAACTTCAGCTGATGTGGGGACTCCTAAGGAGAGGCCCCCACACACTGGACTTTGCTTAGGAAGTTAAATAGCCGGGAAGGCTTGGTTGGATGCTGGGTGTGAAGAGAGAGAAACAGACAATGGGCTTGCCTTGGAAGTCCCCTTCTCAGTAGCTGAGATAGCTTAGAAGATGCTAGGCATTGGATCTGAGTGGTCATGTCCTCTTTAGGCCCACAGACACAAACGCCATTTGTTTCAAGGCTGTGAATGAAAGTGAATGATTCAGGAAAATTATAAGGACCAAAGTATTAGAAAAAGTAAGGATAGATGGGAGACCTGAGCTCTCTGTCTGAGGCCTAGGGCTGGGGGACAAAGCACACAGTTAGCAATTTGGGCTTTACTGCATACACAATATCCTGCTTCCTTCCCAAGTATCGTCTCATCAGCTTCACCTGGAATAGAGAAGATTCCAGACTGGAAAATCAGACAGGCCTGGGATTAACCTTTGTTAATTTCTGGCTGTAAGGCTTTGAAAAGGTCACGATCTCTCTGACCCTTGATTCCCTTATCTATTTGTTGTGGGTAATTTTTTCTCTTTTGTTTGTCTGTTGACACAGGTCCTCATTTTGTAGACGAGGCTGGCCTCATAATTGAAATCCCCCTGCCCCAGCCTCTAGGGCTATAGGCCTTCAACATGAAGGCTTTATTGATTAATTTCCAAAATGCAGTGTTTCATTGATTAAGCACATGAAAAGGGATGAACGAACACATTCCCCCTCTGATCTCTATACATAAGCCATGTAGCTTTCTGTGTTCCTTCTACCAGCCTCAGCCTCTCTGCAGTGCACTTGGGAGGGAACATCTTCTCCTTTTCACACCTCCCTCCTCTGTTTCTTCAAGGATGGAGGCTGATTTTGCTGTGCTGAGGTATGGAAAGCCAAAGACAGTGTACCTAAGTGCCAGGGTTGCTCTGCTGACCAGCCAGCACATCTGCCTATCCCTTGCAGATGAAAGGTCTACCCCTCCAAAACTGAAGGACATTCGTTACATTTTTTTCACTGCTATGACAAAACACCTATTAGAAGCAATTTAAATGAAGAAGGATTTATTTGGGCTCAAGACTTGAGAGGATCTAGCCCAGCATGGCGGAGAAGGCAATGGGAGCTTGTGTCTGGGACGCCTCACATCTTGACAGATCAGGAAGTAAAAAACAGGGCAGCTGACGTTCTTCAGTCTTCTGGGTTCCTTCTCTCCTTTTATTCAGCCCAGGGCCTCCAGACCATGGAATGATGCCACATTCACAGTAAATCTTCCCTACTCTGCTAATCTCTGTGTCAACACCCTTGTATACAAGCCCAGAGGTATGTCTCTTGAAGGAATCAGTCAAGCTGACAACAGAGATTAACCACTACAGCTGTTGTATGCCAGAAGAACTCAAAGGAAAGGCTTACTCCTTGTTCAGAACCAACTTGTGGGTTTCTACCTTTCCTATGCAAGCCTCCTTCCCAGACAATTTTCTCCCTCCACCTACTCCCTAAACTACCACAGAGTAGAAATCCATGTAGGCCAAGAGTAAGGGAATGGAGAAAAATTTACATGATATTTCATCTTCCTAGGAAATTCAAGTTCAGGTTCTGGTTCTTTCTCCTTGGTTTTTGTTTGTTTGGTTGTTTGTCTGTGGGTGGGTTGGATGGCTGGTTGGTTTTTTTTGTTTGTTTTTGTTTTTGAGACATGGTTTCTCTGTGTAGCCCTGGCTGTCCTGGAACTTGCTCTGTAGACCAGACTGGCTTTGAACACAGAGAGCTGTCTGGCTCTGCCTCCCGAGTGCATGTGGATTAAAGGCATGTGGCTCCATCTTTCAATAGCTGGAAAATGTGAGACAAATTGTAAAGCCTCTCCTTTTTAATATTTTTTCCAATTTTTTTATTAGGTATTTTCTTCATTTACATTTCAAATGCTATCCTGAAAGTCCCCCATACCCTCCCAACTGCTCCCCTCTATTTTTTATTAGATATTTTCTTTATTTACATTTCAAATGCTATCCCAAAAGTTCCCTATACCCTCCCCCTGCCCTGCTCCCCTACCCACCCACTCCCACTTCTTGGCCCTGGTGTTCCCCTGTACTGGGGCATATAAAGTTTGCAATACCAAGGGGCCTCTCTTCCCAATGATGGCCGACTAGGACATCTTCTGATACATATGCAGCTAGAGACACGAGCTCTGGGGGTACTGGTTAGTTCATATTGTTGTTCCACCTATAGGGTTGCAGACCCCTTCATCTCCTTGGGTAAAGCCTCTCTTTACTCATCTGTAAAATTGAAACGAATGCGAGTTGTATTTAAAGCAAAACAAAACAAAAAAACCTTAGCAAATGGTAAAGTATGGACATTGGATTTCTCAGACCAGACACCAGCTCCTGTGGGCCAGAGCAGTGTCCTAGATCCCACATTTTGCCTGGTATTGACTCCTTAGTTCTTTGGTCATGGGATAGAGCCAGAGTGTGTAGGGAGAAAACTGAGAAACCAAACTTGACAGCATGTGGGGCTGTGGGGATGGGCCAGTGGCCAGTAATGCTATGCTATACTAGTTTCAACTCAATGCTGAGAAGCAAGTTTTAGCTTACTAGCAACTGTGCGCCGGGGTCTTGGTTTCAACATGAAGTCCTTCAAGTCTGAGGTCTGCACTTAGTGGTCCTCCTCATTGGCAGAGGGCCTGTCACATTTCACTGTCCTTCCCTTTCTGCCCACGTGGTCTTCTCCTGGCTCTCCAGTTCTATGCTGACTTGAGGCACCAGCACCACGGACAGCTCCAGACGTCCTGGCCACCCCCCTTCCTCTCTCCTTTCTTCTTTCTCGCTTCTTTTCCCTAACCCCAAGTCTCCAGAGTACAAAATAAACCAATAGAGGGTACCCCTGAGAGGACAGGAGAGTGGGTGTTTAGGAAAGAGCCCGGATTCATCAAACTAAATATGAATTCAACCCCAGCCCTTACTCCTCATTAGTTATGATGGCTAGCATTAATTGTCAGCTTGTCAGGATCTAGCATCACTTAGGAGACAATGCACACCCATGAGGGAATATCTAGATGAAGCTGAGGTGGGAAGATCTGCCCACTGTGGGTGGCAACATTCCACAGACAGACATTCATTACTATCTACTTCAAACTTCTCCCATTTGGACTCACCATGCTGGTCACCATGCTAGACTGTTCCCTTGAACCGTGCACTTTTACTGTTAAAATATTTTTGGAAGGGTATGTTATCACAGCAACAGGAAAAGAAACTAAGACATCTGGCAACAGAGAAAACTGAACAGCTGTTTCAAAGCTTGTGAATATGAGATACAGGACTTTTAAAGAGGGGGCCTGGAGAGGTGGCTTGGTGGGTAAAGAGCACTGGCTGTTCTTCCAAAGGACTCGGGTTCAATCACCAGAACCTACCTGGTGGTTTATAATTATCTATGACTTCAGTCCCAGGGGCTCTGACACTATCTTTTGGCCTCCATACATGCAGCCCACTCATGCATACACATCCATGCATCTCAAAATTTAAAAATAAGATTTAACAAAAACAAACAACACGACAGAGAAAGAACCATTTCTGATCAAGACCCTTCCTAAAGTAAAGATACACTAACATGACAGCAGGCTTCTTTTGGATGTGAAAGACCTCCTGGACCAAGATGTCAAAAGAGCTCACTTCTGGTTTGTGCACAAGGTTCTCTCTTCATTAGAGTGTTGTTTATCATGCCAGTTTGCATTATTGGTGCTATTAACCTTTGATCTCTTTGCTAAAGTGTGTCTGCCAAAATTTTTCAGTATAAACTTGCTACTTTATCTATTCCTTATTAGATTTTAATCCTGTCCACTGTTTGCTCCTTTTGAGATTAAGAGATTAAAACAGTGGGGGCATGGTGGCTCAGCAGGTAAAATGCTCACTGTGCAAGCCTGACAATGGGAGTCTGATACCTAGAATCGCCTTAGAACGAGGTCCCAAAGGCACCCTCCCATGCTGACAGTTGCTGCGGTCTGCTGTTAGGCCATGGACCAGAACACCCATTCTAGGTGCAGCCACACAGCTTACTTGTTAGATGTTACTTAGCTCCAGGCCAGATCTTGCCTCTCCTAAGTACAGGGAATAGCAGAGAACTCATGGGTACCTTTTAAGCACACCATCCTTGACCCCACAGCATTGCGGATGTTCCTCCCCAAGGGCCATCTTTTTCTAACAGAGTTACTGCCACTCCTGGACTCCTGGTCCTTTAGTTCATGGGTAGGAGTGCCTTCTTCTTGTACCCCTGAGATGGACTCACCGGTTTTGATCTAGGCTCTGCTATTGCATTGATATGAAATCAACTTCGCCTCTCCAGACCTTATTTTCTTCATGTGCGAATGAGGAAGTAATGCTATCCTCACTTGTGTTTAGGACTTGAAGCCCTGGTGTGAACAGTGCGTCTCGCACACCTGACCTATAGGAAGAGTTCCCTACTGGAAGAAACGAACACACACAAGGTATGTTCTCCCTGGGAAGCTAATTTGTTCATCTCTGAAACGGTTGTACTCATTTTCCTATTTTGTCTCTCCATGGGATGACAGAGCTTTTGAGGGGGCCGCGGGTAGGATTACACCAGAGACAAACATGCCTGCACTGGGATAGGAAGGTCCCCGAGTCTCTGCCCATCTCGGGTAGATGCATGAGGTGGATGTGTGCGTGCGAGGCAGTAGGTGTGGCTAAGGGCAGTGCCACATACGGGGCTGGGCTGCTATCTACCCATAGAGGCCTTATCAGATCCGGGCTGGCCAGGTTCAGCCCGAGAAACAAAGAGGCTTTGAGAAGCTGACTGGGGTGTGGGACGTGGGGGCTGAGCCTTAGCAGTTGCAGCCATTCAGAGGCCAGAGGGCACGGGGTGGTGGGAGGTTTATCTGTACAGAGGAATCCTCTGGAGCGAAAAACAGGGCTTGCGCTCCCCACCAATGGCCTCCATTGCTAGAATCTGTTCTCTTTGGGCAGTTGTGCTGAGCAGGTCACATAGGCTGTTTACCCTGCTGCTGCCATGGTTCCCAGTTCCCACCCCACATCCTTGTCTCCCTCTGACACCTGTAGAGCCATCCATTATGTCCTTCTGCCCCTGGGGGTGCCATGAACCTCCCTTCTACACACACTAGTTCCTGATGATCCGCTCGCCTACCTTTGCCCAAGTAAAACAGGGCCATAAAGGCCCAGCCTTATTTCTCTATAATGGAAGGTGCCTATTTCTGTCTCCCAGGTGCTAGACCACCACCTAAAGAGCCATTGCCTGGGTTTAGCTCTGATAAAAATAGGATCCACCCACTGTCCAAAGCCCTTCACTACGTGCAAGAGGAGAGGAACGAAACCCACTCGGCTTCCTGTGAGCCATGCCTAGACTGACTCCTAACCAAGAGAGCAAGCTTCAGGAATGGCTTGGGGCAGGTAAATTCAGAGAGGCCTCAGCAGGGACAGGTAGGTACCTAATTGCACTAGGTCTCCCATTGAGGGCAGTCTTCCCAGGCAGCTCCAGAAACCCCACAACTAGGAAGTTCTCTAATTTTGCTTCCTGAACCCCAACACTCCAGATCTCACTCTCTCTAGGTTTCTCTCCCTCTTCCCCCAGGACATGTGGACAGAGGCACAGCCTCTGCATCCATTTTCAAGGTATAGGAGGTGCAATGGTTCAATATAAAATTTTGTGTGTTATAAAAGTAATCAAGTCTCATTGCCAAGTGCAAGGTACCTGTAAGAGTAGTTATATTGGGAGGACTCTGCTCCTGTGGGACCCTGGGGATGGGTTAGTGACTGCAAGTGGGGTCCCAATGATAGAACGTGTTTGGCCCCTTCTTTTAGCCCTTTTGCCATTTGGCATTTGGCCACTGGCTGGCACAGTACAGAAGCCCTCCCCAAATGCTAGGACCTTGATAGTAGACACTCAACCTCAAGAACTGTGAGAAGGAAATGACCCCCCAACACACACACACTACTCTGCCTGTGGTAAGATGGGGGCGGGGTGGAGGTACAGGCAGAGAGAGCAGGAGCCTGGGCTGGGAGGTCTCATGTACATGGGAAAACCAGTTTTCAGAAACAAGGAGGTAGAAGTCTGTACCTGAAAACCCTCTCTGGCAGCCGCTGAGGCCAAATGGCTCTTGTGGGTAGGAGAGGTGAAGCCCATGATTCAAAGCCCCGCAATGGCTCATACGGGGAGGAGAGGTGAAGCCCATTATTAAAAGCCCCACGCTTCACTTTGGTCCTTTCCTGAATGCCGTGACTCCTCCGGTCTTGCCTTCAGTCTGGTGTTGTTGCTTGAGTATCCACACTCTATCACCAGTTTTCTAGCCCCATGGCCAGTTACGCAGTCCGGGTCACCTACTCTTTCTGCCACTAGTGGACCCCCTCCTTCCATGTTGCCCCTGCTAATGTCTCTTCCACACAGAAGGCAAGGGATCTTTTAGAAACTCAGCTTATGAGCCCCACCCTGTTTTAAACCCTCCGGGGCCCTTGCATTGACTCCGGGCCCTTTTCCCTGACTCCTGCTACCTTAGTAGATGATGGTCACCATTACCATTGTTATTAATTTAACTTAATTTTTTCTTGTTTTCTCACCTTCTCCCTGATCTGTGTCCCCCTCCTCCTCTCTTCTTCCCCTTCTCCGACTCCCTCTGTCCTCCATGACCTGGAGGGCCGTCCATATTCTCCCACTGTCATGATAACCTGATCTACCAGATAGAAAGTCTACCAGGAAAGAATGAGAAAGAAAACGGACAGGACATCATTACCTACCGCCACCTCCTATTTCTCATTATACGAGAAAGCCCAGGACTGTGGTGGGCCAGAGAAGGGTACGCACTAGAAGGATGCAAATTCCTTGCTGTGTCATCTTCAGTGCATTGTCATTTGGAAAATGACACACAGTATTGTTATAAACATTAAAACGGCTGCAAGTGTAATGTCTAGAAAACTATGTAGCAATGGTCTTCATGAGATGTCAGCCTATGGGGACATATGGCACAGACACCCCCCGCCCCCGAACAATGATTATTTGTTGGTTTGCTTGCTTGTTTATTTTGTGTCAAGGTGTTGTTTTGTAGCCCTGCCTGGCCCAGAACTTGTAACAATCCTCCTGCCTTTGCCTCCCCAGTGCTAGAATTATGGCCATGGACCACCATGCCCAACCAAAGACGTTTGTGTTTTGTCTTGAAAAGGGGTCTCACGACATAGTCCAGACCAACCTCCAATTCATGATCCTCCTGCCTCAGCCTCGCTGGGACTATAGGTATGTGACAGCTTATCTGGCTAAGGAACATTGATTTGTATTGTTTTTCTGATCTCCCTGCTTTTCCCTGGACATCATTGCCTACTGCTCAGTTGATCTGACGTGTGCAGGAAAATGTGCCTTAGGTTGGAGGAACTGAAAATGAAGGATGCTATTCTGTCTTGGCAACAAACTGGGTCTTCTCTAGACATAGCAACACTGGTGTGCTTTGGATAGGAAATGTCCCCTCTCCCATGAAAGCCTTGTCCCAGATAGTAACACTAACATCTTCAATGAGTTTATAACTGAACGGACTGTGAGAAGGTGGGACCCAACTGTAAGAAGTAGGTGGCCAGAGGCATGCTTCTGAAGGGTAGATCTTGACCCTAGACCTTCTGCTCTCTCTGTCTGTTTCCCAGATGTCATGAGGGGATCAGTGGGGCTGTCAGGCCACAGAATGGAACCTCAAAGACCCTAAGACGAGAGAAATTGTTTCTCTTGTTTTTCTCAAGTTTTGCTTTTTTTGTTTTTGTTTGTTTGTTTGTTTGTTTGTTTTCTGGTGACAAAAAGCCAATTGGCACCCACGGACCATTCACCATGTTTGGGATATTTATAAAAACTAATTACTAGGCCTCCCTTTAGAACTATGAAGACAGAAGCCTTGAAGTGAGGAACAGCCTGTGAACAAGCTTCCCAGGGAATTCTGATGGCTGACAGTTACTAGTTTATGGACCAGGACCACTGACATACTCAAGAAGTCAGAAAGGGCCACTGAGAGGCATGAATTCCATAGAATCTTTTCTTTTTCATACTTTAGTTCATTACCAATAGAAAAGAGTCTAGAACCCAGGCCCTGAGAAGGCTCAGGGGAAACAGGAGAGCTAACTCTCACTAGGACACAGTACCATGGTTCTGGGTGTGTGAAGTGACGATGGACCTCTGTTCTGTCGCTGGCACAGCCATGCTGAGAGAATTATGTGATAGCACCACCCCATTCTCATCTGCCAGGTGAGGAAGGGCCTGTAGGGACATTTGTCTCATGACTGTAGTGACCTGTATATTGGAACTGCTCAGTAGGCTGGATTCCAGGGATCTAACAACTTAAATAATTTTTATTACAAAAGAAAGACCAAAACATTCCCAAAATTCTCTCCCATGGATTTCCCCCTCCATGCAAATAAATAAGGTGAAGGAGACAGACTGGAGGAGGAGGAGGTGGGGGTGTGGTTTAGCAGGGGAAGGAGCTTAGCCTGGGCAGGGGTGGCAAGGCCCCTTCCCCAGTCCCAGGTAGTAGGGTCACATTGCCCGGATCAGAGACTCTGCCCATTGACAGCAAAGGCTCAGGAGTCTGGAGGAGTGTGGCCTGTGGGAAGGTTATGTTTCAGGATGTCCAGGCTGGCTGTGGCCTTTCAGTCCTGGGAGGCAATGAGTCCAGCCAGCTCCCTGCTGGCTTCGAGGGAATCTAGCAGCATCAACTGAGGTGCAAGCCCACCTACGGGCAGCCTCTCTTCATACTGTGATCAGTTGCCAACAGTAAAGTCACAAACACAGGCCCCGAGAAACACTGGAGTAAGCAGTCCAAAGACAGATGGAATGTGTGTGAAGAATCGCAGCCAGAGCTAGCTGGGTCTTAAGGTCTCTAGGAAAAGAGAGCCTACCACACGTTTGTCAGCTCAGTTCACAGCTCTACACCAAGATGAAGGTTTGGGGCCCAGCACTACCTGGTCAAGTCTCAATGGTGTCTCCACTCTGGCACAGAGGACGGAGACAACCTCAGGCCAGGTGCCTTCCAGGGCCAGAGCCTTCCTGGTGAGGAGGCCTTTGGATCCAGCACAGCAGTTCCAGGAGGGCAGTGGTTAGAGTCCCTTCAGCTTCCTGCCCCAGACATGCCCAGTGGATGGAAGGTGCTCTCTTCTAGCAAGAGACGCCCCAGGCGGTAGAGCAGCTGAGGGTACCAGTGAACACCCTCACTTGGGGTCCAGCTGCCCCATGCCAAACTGGGAAACAGTCGCAGGGGCCAGAAGGCCAACTGAGCCAGATGGTGGTCAGCCACAGCTGCAAAGCAGGAGGCCACCACATCCTCCACCACAAGTGTCCCATGCCTTGTGAGAGGAGCATAGGACCCAAGGGCCACGTGGGTGGAGACAGCTGCCACCCGAGCAGGCTGGAGGCCTGGCACCCCTGATACCAGCACATATTGGCCTGGTTGCACATGGCTGGCAAATGTGGCCCGGAAATGGGATGCTGGTTCTGTATGATTGTCCGCAATGAAGAGCAGGTGGGCAGGCGTGAGCGCCAGCCGACGCGGAGGATCCTGAGTCTCGATGACCTGGAAAGCTCTCAGCCGGTTTGGCTCACGGTCCAGGAAAATAAGCACATCACTGAAGGTGGGGGTCCCATCCTCCCCCATGGCCAGCACCCGGTCTCCTGGCTTTACAGCTGACAGGGCCACACGCTCCCCGTTCTCTAGGCGCACCTGGGCTCCGGCAGGAAAGCAGCCACCTGTCTTGGCAGCGGCCGAATGCTCTGTAGGCAGAAGGGACATGAAGGTGTTACTGCTGGATGCTTACAGTCTCAGACACAGTGTCCCGCCCCTAGTACCCTAACCCAGTAGAGCTTCTCTTGTTTTCAGATACCCCCCCCCATCACTATACCTCAGTCTTTGATAACCCACCACCAACCCATAGTTTGATTCTCTCTCTGCCCTTCTTCTCTCTAGCCCAAACCCTAGACACTGAGAGGAACACACAGGGGCTGGAACACCAGATGATGTCCCCACTAGATTCCATCATGAATTCCAGAGGCTGGAGGTCAGCAGAGCTGCAGGCTACTTGTGACCTGAACCCAAGAAAGCCTTGTGGAAATAAAGAAGCTGGCTTAGCTTTGCTGGGGTCTAGGTAGTCTGTTCTACCACTTGATTAAATACCTCCAAGAAATGGCCCTCCCAGAGTGGCATTCTAAGTACTGTGAGAGAGCTGGCCTTTGGAAGTTAGAGGAACGACAGCCCATGGAGAAAACAGGCTCCTGAAGCCTCCCCAGATCGAGTGCTCAGGGGTGGGGCAACGACAAGGACAAAGCCCATCATTTTCAGTTCATATGTTGGCCCCTTATGCAGGGGCTGGACATAGTGGCGTCAGATGTTGGGATGGAGGTCAGCGTTTGGAGTCAGGAGTAATGAACAGGATGGGCCACTTGGCGAGCTGACCTTTGGACCGGTGTTTATAGATGAAGTGGGTATGATTTTAGGTATACACAGTTGGAAGGGTCAGGTTGTGGGTGGGGGTGGGGGTAGTAGGTAGGATCACCCTTGTGAACCCTGGTGAATCAAAAATACCCCCCCAAAAGTCTAGTGTGCCAGTCTTTGAGTGCAACTACTATATAGTCCTATGTAGAGGGGGTGTGCAGTCGAGTGGGACCCACAGAACCATGTGAAGCATTCGTGAGTGGGTTAAGTGTAAGTGACAGGGACACTGGTGAGACTGGGGATGAGGGGCAAGGCTCCAGTGCCTGCCAGTTCTGATCAACAAGGCGGCCAATCTGGGAAAAAAAATCCACTTTATTGAGTCCATTTACCTCCAAAATGTCCAGCTTTGGGGCTCTGGGGAGGAGATTGGGGACGCCTGCGCCCCACTGGGAGGCCTGACCTGCATTTGCGTGGTAGATTCTGAACCTCTGGGTTCTAGTCGGGCACTCTGATGTCTAGACACATTCTGGCCCCTAGCCCCATCATGACTTGTTCTGCATGGGCCTGGATCGGGGACAGTGGTGCCTGCCAACCTGGCTTCCTTCATATCTTCAACTTGTTCTGTCTTGCACTTCCCGTGGCAGTCTCTGGGCTGTGGACCACCAGGTCAGCACTCAGTGGTTCGGGGAATAGGCCCTGTCTCTCTAGGCTCCTGCCAGGACACTACCGGACATGGGAGGAGCAAGCAGTCCAAAGCAGCTGCAGGGAGCGCTGCCGCCGCCGCCGCCGCCGCCGCCTCGGAAATCCTCTTCCCTCGGGTCCCCGCCTCCATCCCCTGGAGGCCATCTTCTCCTTCTTGGCCCTAGCGGGCTTTGCGCTGCCTGCCCACTCCCTGCGGCCCCGGCCCCGGGCCCAGCCCCCCGGCAGCAGCGGCTCACCAGACTTGACAGAGCAATGCACGTGGGCCTTGGACTCGTAATACACCCAGTCGAAGCCGGCCTCCACTGCTAAGCGCGCCAGCAGTCCATACTTATTTCGGTCACGGTCTGAGGTGGTGATATCCACCGCGCGGCCCTCATAGTGTAAAGACTCCTCTGAGTGATGGCCATCTTCATCCCAGCCTTCGGTCACCCGCAGCTTCACACCCGGCCACTGGTTCATGACAGAGATGGCCAGTGAGTTCAGACGGTCCTTGCAGCGCTGTGGAGGGGAACGAAGTTCGAAGTTAGGGAAAGGAAGCCACCCGGTGGGGCGCAGGTGACAGAAGATTCGACCGCACTCATGGGACTTGGAAAACTTGGAAGGACCTCTGCCATTTTCCCTTAGGAGTAGAGGACTCTAAATAAATGTGTTCTCCCAGTCTAGCAGCCTTGAGTCCCCAGGGACCTAGGCCACATAGTGGCGCCACGGATCTGGAGGACGCATGGAGTTCTGCACTCTCAGGGGACTCTTCTCCAGTCTGTGGAGATCCACTTGGCTCCCTCTCACTTGCTTGGCGTCTGGATTCGCCACAAAGGTAGCTATGCTTTTCCAGGGCCCGGTTGCTCGGTTTTACCTAGGCATCAAGGTGGGTCGTCTGTCTGTCGCGAGGGAGGAAATTTTAACAGCCTGCGGGCTGGCCTGCTGGGCATGCAAGGCCAAAGGTGCCCAGTAGGTGTCACCGCAGCCTCAGAGCTGAGGCCACCAGACACCGAGCCCTGCCAGTATGGCAGGTGCAGACCCAACAGCAGCGGCCTGGATCTGGGGGTGGGAGTGGAGGTGGGGTTGGTAGAAAAGTCTAGTTCTACTTAGATCCCGCCAGCAAGTGGCACGAAACATTCCCGTTGGAACCTTCTTTTGAACCCACGCCTGCCCATGCTTAGCTGGAGACACCTCAGGCAGACAGCCAGTCCCCCTCCTCTCTGACTTGGACACAGGGAGACCCCCCTAGAAGGGACCTGTAAACTCTCCCACCTCCACTAGGGTGTAGTGTCCCTATTTAGGAAAGGATGGAGAAATAACCGAGCCTATGATCTCAAGAAACTGGCCCTGAATCCTCGGATCTTCCTTGAACAGCGGCACCCTAGGGGGATCACCAGTGGCTGCCTATTCACGAATCCCTGTCCTTTGCCCAAGGGACCGTGCACTTGACTGAAGGAAAGGGGTGGAGTTTTCACCTACGAGGAAGGAGCCCTCCACCAGTGTTTAACACCTAGGTAAGGTGTGAGATCCCGCCAAGTATCTATCAACCTACCTCTGCCCCCACAGAGCCCAGGCCCTTACAGACCCTTGGACTTAACCTCAAGAGCCAACAGTGACTAAATCTATACTGTGCAGCCTGGCTTGAGGGTGCTCACCGCCCCCACCCCCACCGCCTGGGGGTGTAGCTCGGCTCTGGTAGCTCCTTCTAGATCCCTGTGATCGAGTTCTTAGACCTCACTAGCCAGCTGCCGCCTGACTCTTCCCCTCTACCCCCTCCTTCGGGTACAGAGCCTGGGCGCTCGCTGTCAATGATTGCCCAGCCTGTGGCCCGGATCCTTATCTGCATTCCTCGGCGCCCAGCCCGGCCCGGCCACCGGCCAACCTTCGGCCCCGACATCGGCCGGCCGGCCCCGGCGCCAGGGCGCATGCTGAAGGCCGTGGTTAAGCTGCTCTTCCTAAAGGCAGCCTTCTAACAGGGGAAGACCCGATAGACCCTAGCGGAAAGGGGCGTGTATCTTTCCCAAGGCACACCAGACTTCGGAGAAAGAAGTGTGTGTCCTTGATGTCTGGTGGAGTTGGGTCCTGCTCCGTGCATGCAGAGATAAGTTAGTGTCAGCTCTGCTCCCTGCCTTCCTAGGCATCCCTACTCCTATTTCCAATCCTTCTTGTCCGTGCTACCAAGCTCAAGGATCCCCCAAGCTTGGTCTCAGAGCCTGAAGGCTCCAGCACCCCACCCTTTAACCGCAACCGCGCCGCTCAGCCCTCGCGACAGACACGTGGGCTCCCTCGGCTGGTTCCCTTTCCTACCTCTGTCTCCACACTTTACTTTCTTTCCCCCGCTATTCCTTAAGCCCAGAACCAGCCAAGTCGCTGCTCCAAGAGAGGGCAGCGCAGCTAACCAAGGGCACAAGGGGAGGGGAAGGCCACGGGGTCCCCGGTGTCCTGAGCTTCATCGCCTCAGGGATGCCAAATGGCTTCGTAATGACCAGGGCTGGGCTGTGAGAAATGTTAGGCTGAGAAGGATTTCGTGGTTCCCAGAGGCACAAGAGGCAGCCAGGTCCAGGTACCTTCAAGTGCCAGATCTGACCTGAGCTGCCAGCACTCGCGGGCAGAGGGGCCACCCGCCAACCTGCTGAGCTGCGGGGCTTGGCAGCGGCAGAGAGCTCCTCTCAAAGACACAGGGCGGGATCCCGGATGCCAACACTCCCGCGGGGTTCCTTGGCGAGCCCATCTTGGGCAGAAAGACACCCGGGATTCACAAGAAGGGCAGGTGCCAGGGGGCGTGCCAGGCAGTCGAGAAAAAAAAGGTGCCAGGAGAGAGGATAGGGCCGGGCAGGTGGCGATGCTTCGATGGTGCGCTGGGAGGACCGATCGCGCTCACCTGGGTCATGAGGCGGTCGGCACCCGTGTTCTCCTCGTCCTTGAAGATGATGTCGGGATTGTAGTTGGGGGTGAGCTCTTTGAAGCGCTCAGAGCTGCGGGCGATCTTGCCTTCGTAGCGTCCGCTGGCGCCCAGGGTCTTCTCCGGCACGTTGGGGCTGAACTGCTTGTAGGCAAGAGGCACGAGCTTGCGAGGCGGCCTCCGGCGGCTGCCCACCACCCGGCCCGGCCCGCAGCCCCGCGCCGCCGGCACCAGAAGCAGCAGCAGCAGGAGCAGACAGAACCGCAGTCGGGGCCGGAGCCAGGCGGGAGACATGGCCGGGTAGCCCGGGAGAGCAGCGGGCGAGGGCGCCTGGTGGGCTGATGGGTGGGCGCGTGGCTGGGACAGCTTCTGGGACTCAGGCGTCTGGGTGGCTCTTGGGGACTCCATGCGGGGGCGCCATGGGCAGCGCGACGCGGCTCAAGGCCGATGGGACTCAGGTGCGGGGCGGGGGCCCGGGGCCCTGGCTGGTGGCGGCGTGCTGTCCCCCTCGGCGCCTCGACTCTGAGCTGCCCGGCTCGCCGGCCGCCAATAAATAGGCCGGCCCGTTTGTTTTGGCAACGCGGCGACGGCGGGGGGCGGCGGGCGGCGGGGCTGCGGGCCGGCGGGCTGGGCTGGGCTGGCCCGGCCGGCGGACTGAAGGGACCCGCGGTTAGCACCCCGGCCCGGCGGTCAGGCGGCTCGGGCAGAGCGGGAGCTGCTGCCGTCTGCGGCGCAGCCCGGGGTCGAGTGAGAGGGGAAATGGAAGAGATCCGGGCTCGGGACCCGCGCAGACCGCACCCTATCCATGTCCCTGCCTCCTGCGCGCTCGACAGCGAACCTGCAGCAAGGGCGGCACAGCCTCCTCCCCCTCCGGCGGGCGGCCCCAAGGCTAGCCAGCCCTGTCCCGCGCGCTCCTCAGCCGCGCGTCCACCCGCCCGCTGCCCTTTGCGCCCCCTGCGCTGCCTGCGATTGTCCTCCTGACGGGCCTCACCCCACCCTGGTCTCTCCTTCCCGTTCCTCGTGGCTCCGGGGAGCCCCACCAGACGCAAATCTCTTGGACAGGAGATGCCACCCCCACGGAGACCGCAACCCACGTCGCAGCCGGACGCAAGGGGGGGGTAGTGGCCGGACCGCACAACCGCCTACGGTGTCCCCTGCGGAGAAGCAAACCCGAAAGCTGGAGGTCATTCATAACCTGGTGCCCCACCCTGGCCCTGGCAACATTCCCTTTCTCAGCTTGGAGGAGCAGGGTTCTGTATTGACCTGGTGCACAGCTCAGGACCCTATACTGCCCAGTACAGAACTAGGGGATGCGGGTGGAGGCAATGTAGCCTTGTCAGGGGTCAAATAGGACTGGAAACACTGTTAAAAACAAGGGAGAAAGGCCAGACAGAATAACAGCTTAAAGCGGGGACATCCACAGAGAGGGAAGAGCACTGAGCGTGCTGCATAAACAACAAACAAACAAACAAACGGATCCCAATCCACCTGCAGACAGGCACTGCCTGGGAATCACTCGCTCCTCCTCGTCCTACTTCAGAAGTGTTAGAAGCCACGGACTCTGCAGAGACTGCCAGGGAAGCGAATGAGGGTTGTGCACTTTAATAGAACATTCAAGAAGGCAGAATGAATTATAATCTATACTGCCCAAACCAGAAGAGGCAAGTGTGTTAACGGGCACAGATCACCACCACAATGTCAAATCTTGTACTGTTTGCGACGGGTTCCACCAATTCAATAAAGTTATAATTAGAAAGCTCAATCTTCCTCCCTCACCTTCAACCCCTTCCTTTCTTTACAGACGGAGTCTTTCACCTACGGAGTCTAGGCTAGCCTTTAGCTCTGGATTCTCTTGCGTCCACTTCTGGAGTGCTGGGATGCACACACATACACACACACACACACACACACACACACACACACACCTTCCTCTACCAAAGGAGACCGTGATGATCTATATTTAAAGTTCAAGTCGTCTGTTTTGCTCATGTATTTGAAAGAGGCTCTCAGGTAGCCAGGCTGATCCCTTGCCACGTAGTTGAGGATGCCCTTGAGTTGCTGGTCTTCCTAACTCTGCTTCTCACGTGCAGGGTTTACATGCACTTACAAGGTGCCACTACTGCCTTGCTCGGGATTCAGATCTCAAAGCACCATTGTGTCCTGAAAAAAGGATAGCTTTGGAGCATAAACATTCTCTAGCCTCTCACCTCTACCTCTTAGACAAAGTCTCACTATGTAGCCCTGGATGGCCTGGAACGATGTCTGCTAGGAACACAGGGATATTCCACCAAATGAAACTCCAAAGTCTTTGGGCTCAAATTCTAGATGTAGCCTAGCATGTAAAGTAATCTCAGGGTTATTTTTCAGAGCTTGCAATTGTAAAAAATTGGTAAAAGAAAAAAAATGAGAGAAATAATTGTTGGGCTTGAAAGCATGTATTTCAGACATAAATAGGTACCTAGCATGTGTGAGGACTTGGGTTCAATCCTCAGTGTGCATGAACACACACACATACACACACAGCCACTGCCACTACCACCAGCAACCTATGCTCAGAGGAATAAAGAAGTAACTGTAGAAATTTTGCTATTTAAATAAAGCTCCTATTACAAATAGGAGGTTGGCAACAGGTAAACCTCCACAGGGTGCCTCTTGAAGTGCACACATCTTCAGTGCCTGCATCTAAGTGATCAGCCTGGCTGAGAAGGTTTGAGTATTAGAGAAGCGTAAACCCAGGTCAGGAGGCAGCGCTCTGCAGAGGCACACCCGATGCCCAGCAGCAGCTCCACTGCCTAAGGAGCCCTTATTTGACATGTGTCAGATCTTTAGAAACTGACATTCAAAGGGAGAGAATCACGGTTTGAAAGAGGAGACAAGGCAAAGCGTAAAGGTGGCCAGATATCAGAACCCCAAAACAGTCCTTTAAAAATGGTATTCTTTATGTTTCATGAATGTATACAACAGCCTATGACCTAGCTGCTCCCATTTCATCCAAGAAAAGAGTGCTGGGTGCTTGTGGAAAGTCACAATTGAACTGTGGGTTCAACCCCCAGTACTTGTGGGGGGAAGGGGGATGGTGGGGTTCTCTAGAAGTCACCTGGGACTCCATTTGCTTATTTGTTAGGAACCAAGATCTCACCTGACCTTGAACTGGCAGTCCTGTCTCTTCTACTTTGAAATTATAGGCGTGCACCATTGTACCCCACGACCTGGAGCACTTCAAGTCACGGCTTTAAGAACTTAGATCACTGGCGCTGAAGAGATGGCTCAGCAGTGAGGAGCACTTGCTGCTTTTTCAGAGGACCTGGGTTTAAGTTCCAGCGTCCAAGGCTCAGAACTGTCTCTGGTCTCAGGGTATCCAACGCCCCCTTCTGACTTCTACGGGTACTGCATACATCTGGTGCATAGACACATGTGTAGGAAAAACACATATACAAGTAATAATAATAACTTAAAGAACTTAGACAAGTTTCTGGCTGCTGGTGTTCTTAGCCACTCAGATGTTGGGTGGCTTCTGAACTAAGCCAGTCCCTGAATAATATAAAAAAGCCTAATGCTTTCTCTGATTATCACCAATCTGTTAGCATTGTAAAGAGAGTTGAGATGCCATTCTGGATGCCGGCAGCGATGGGATGTCTGGGATATCTTTTGTCCTTTGCACTTAGAGCTCATCTACACCCCAGTCATCTCTATGACAAACGAAGACAAAGCTCTTTCTTTAGAAATACAATTGATTTTGTGTTTATGGGAGCAAAGGTCAGAAAAATGAATGCAAAGGGCTGGAAGGGCTCACAAGATGGCTCAGCAGATAAAGGCGCTTGCTGCCAAGCCTGAAAGCCTGAGTTCGAGTCCCAGGACCCACATGGTGAGTGAAGAGACAGATTCCTATAAGTTGTCCTCTGCCCACACAAACACAACCCCCCATCTCTGTGTGTGAGCGTCTCTCTGTTGCTATCTTTCTCTGTCTGTCTGTCTGTCTCTGTCTCTCTATCTCTCTCTTCTCTAAATGTAATAAAAATGTTTCTAAGGCCCAGTATGGTAATATACACCTTTAATCCCAGCACTCTGGAGTCAGAGGCAGGCAGATTTCTATGTGTTCCAGGCTAGCCTGGTCTACACACTAGTAAGTCCAGGCCAGCCAGGACTGTATAAAAAGACCTTGTCTCAAACAAAACAAAACAAAACCAACCAACCAACCAACAACAAGAAATGTTTTAAAATGAATTTGAAAATACACCACAGGACCCAATAACTTAAACATCTGTCTGGTAAACAACCATTTGATATTGTTAGTAAATTTTATTTTAATACTACAGTAGAAGTACAGTATATTTATGGTATATAATGATATATATGTGTATATATACTATACTATCATACACATAAGAACCACATAGGATCCATACTGCTAAAATACCATTTTCCCCCTCCCAGTTAGGCCATTTGACCAGGTTAATTCATCTCTAACCCCAGTGGTGTTGGGCCACAGCTAGAGAGGTTCCAGGAAGAGTTAGTCAAATGCCCTGCAGTGGCTCAGGGTGCAGCAGCTCTAACCCGGCAGGAGCAGCACTAGACCTGGAAGGAGCAGAACATTGTCTCTGTAACTTCTGCTCATGCAACCTTTCAGAATTTCAGCCTTCTCATTCATAAAATGAGAATAATGCCGGGTGTGGTGCTCCCTGTCTGGAACGTCAGCACCCGAGGAGCTGAGGCAAGAGGACAAGAATTCCCGGCTAGTGACAAAGCATGAACCTATTTCAAAAAATCAAAAACAAAAACAAAAACAGTTCCTACCTCACAGAGTTGTTGAGACGGTTGAAAAACAAGAACAGTCAAGACTATCCTTGACTGAAATGGCGTCGCTCCTCTGACTTGTAAAACCTTTCTACTGGGAATAGTTGAAGACACTGGGTTTGTGTGACCTGACAGCAGTAGCCATTAGTAGGTCCTGCAACTTTCTTTCTTCTTTTCTTCCCTCCTTCCCTTCTTCCTTCCTTCCTCTTTCTTTCTTTCCTTTCTCTCTCTCCCCCTTCCTTCCTTCCTTCCTTCCTTCCTTCCTTCCTTCCTTCCTTCCTTCCTTCCTTCCTTCCTTCCTTCCTTTCTCTCTCTCTCTCTCTCTCTCTCTCTCTCTCTCTCTCTCTCTCTCTCTCTCTCTCATCAGTTATGTTAGCCAGTTGGTGGTGGCGCACATCTTTAATCCCACCACTCAGGGGGCAGAGGCAGGCAGATCTCTGAGTTTGAAGCCAGTCTGGTCTACAGAGTAAGTTCCAGGACAGTCAGGGTCACACAGAGAAATGGTGTCTCAAAAAAAACCACCACCAACAACAATAAACGAGTTGTATGTGTGTAATATGTACATGCATGCAAGCATGTGTTCATATGTGAGGGTGGGGTGAGCCACGGTGTGCATGTCAGAGGGAAAGCTTGAGTGTTAAGTCTTTGCCCTGCACATTGCTTAACATGGGGCCTCCTGGCTGTTCACTGGTGGGCACAGCAGGCTAGCTGCTGGCCTGTGAGCTTTCAGAAATTCTCCTGTTTTTGCCTCACATCTCCTAGTGGGAGCACCAACCAGGACTGCAGATACGTGCCACCAAGAGCAACTGTATGTGGATTCTACAGATTCAAAATCAGATCTTCTCCCTTGTGCATGACCCACATGCCCACCCCCAGGTCCTGCATCTTCCTGTCAGAGACCATTTCCCTAGACATAATAGTGTAAGAGGCATGGAGGGAAAGAGAAAGCAACTGGCAACACAGAAGATGTAGTTCCATCCCCAGGAACTTACTATTCTATTCATTACAATCAAAGGCAGTCATAGAGCCACAAATGCTGTTCATAAATGAGCATTATCAACTATATGAGTTAATAGAGAAAACGAGTTTCACATAGAATACGGAATCAAGAAACAACTAGCTCGGGGCTAGAAACCTCCTGAGCAAGATCACTTTCGAGAGCAGAAAAGGAAGGTTGCAATGAGTGAAAAAAAAAAAAAAAAACACTCAAAGGTGTGGGACAAACACAGTGATGGCCCTGGCAATGAAGAGTCAAGTGGCATGACCTAGTCACAGAGACCTTTGCAAAAACCCTTAGGAAAGCTGGCACCTCATCCATTGTATAGATGAGGGCACCGGTTACAAAAGGCACAAGTGTGGCTCAGCCCTTGCACGTGAGGGAGTGGGAGTGGGCACTGCAGAGTGCCTCTGCAATGGCATACTTTCTTGGTGAGTGACACCTTGGGCAAGCATGCTGGGTTGCTGACCTTTATGCAAGTCAGTTATTTTTTCCTTTCAAGAGTTGCTACCTTAGGCTTTTTAAGCCCTCATACTCTAATTCTACAACTGGTTGAGGTCATTTTGACTCCTATTTTGATTTTGGGGGGAGGGGTTGAGGGTTGGGAAGAGGTTAGCAACTCCCAACACATTTGTCCTATCTAGAAGAAGTGTGCTTCTCTTTCATCCCTCAGACCAGTTCATAACACATTTAGAGACCCAATTAGAGCCACTCAAATCTAACAATGCTTTGAAAGCTAGCTATTGATTAGAAATGAGAATGTCAAGGTACCTTTGGCCAAACAATAAGCTCATTACAAGGCACTTCAGAGGGATTCGGGCATTCAAGACTTTGCTTTGGTGACTTTGAACCAGCAAGGAAAGGCAGAATTAGTCACCGAGTGTTTACCCCTCAAGTCAGACGCAAAGATCACCGGTGGGAAAGCCATCCTCCAGACTGACATTTGTAGATAAACAGTAATACAAATGTGTTTCTTGGGCCACAGGCCTTCAACCCTACCTCCTTAGGAACCTGAGGCAGGAAAACAGTCAAGGTCATCTCGGACAACACAACCCCATGTCGAAAGAAAAAGCAAGGGGCTGGAGAGATGGCTCAGTGGTAAAGAGCACTGACTGCTCTCCCAGAGATCCTGAGTTCAACCCCCAGCAACCACATGGTCGCTCACAACCATCTGTAGTGGGATCCGATGTGCTCTTCTGGGGTGTCTGAAGACAGCAACAGTGTACTCATATAAATAAAAATTAATTTAAAAGATTTTAACAAAAAGAAAGAAAAAAGGAAGGAGAGGTTGATAAAGGTTTGTGATAGAGTGGTTGCCCAGAATGTGCAAGCCTAAAGTTCAATGTCCAGTATCACAAATATAAAATGGAGGAAGGGGGAAAAGAGAGGGGAACAGAAAGCATGTGATGTAAAAGCAGGGGTGGGAAGGTGTGGAAGAGATATGCGCACTACTTGAGGGGATGAAAGGGACCAGAAGGAGATGGGAAGGCGGGGCAGTGGGAAGAGAATGACTAAGAAAGAATTTTTAAAATGTCATGGACCTAGAAAATGTCATAATGAAATCCATTACACTCTATTCTAACTTTCAAAAAAGATTTATATTTCTTGTGTGTGCAGAAGCCTATGGAAGCCAGAAGAGGACATCATATCCCCCTGGAATGGGAGTTAAAGGTGGTTGTCATCTGCCTGATGTGGGTGCTGAGACCTAAACTCATGTCCTTTGCCAGAACAGCAAGGGCTCTTTCCACTGAGTCATCTCTCCAGCTCTTGAAGAACGGATTTTAAATGTATTTCTGTACAGGATGATGGTGTGTTTGCTAGTGGGTTTTATTTGTGCTCTAGTGGCTCTATTTGGAATTATTTGCTTAGGAGAAAGTCTTGGAAAATACTAGTTCAGCGAATGTCCAACCATGGGCACCATCGCACACTAGAGCAATGCTCTTCCATGCCTGTCAGCTTTTTATGTTTGATTTGTATTTTTCCATTCCCACTCCCACCCAGTCCTTCCTAGTAGATTATCACCCAAAGGATGCTGAAGGACCAGAGCACTGGTTTTCAACCTTCCTGACACTTTAACATCCTTTAATACACTTACCCAAACATAAACTTATTTTAATTGCTGCTTCATAACTGTAATTTTGCTGTTATGAATCATAATGTAAATCTCTGCGTCTTCCGAAGGTCTTAGGTGACCCCCCGTGAAAGGGTTGCCCAACCCACAGAAGGGTCAAGAGGCACAGGTAGAGAACAGCTGATCTGGAGCAACAAAAGCAAGAAGAAACAGCCTTACTTCTTTCTACATGCTGATAGTCTTAGTTTTTACAAACCAAAACTCATTCTACCACATTAATAGCTGATAAGAGATATTTAGCCCCCACTATATCAGATTGCCCCCAATATAAACTATATTGCTAATACCCACAAGTTTCTAAGACATCTTAGATCCTGCTGATATTAAAATGGGAATGAATATGAATCTTTTTCATTCTTAACTCAAAGAAAAGGCATTTACTTAACATATAATTCTCCTTGGTCGCTGGGATATGAGAAGATAAAAATTAGTGTCCACGCGTACATCTCTGTGTGTATATGCACGTGAGTGTGTTTGTGTGTGCATGTGAGCACTCATGTGTGCCTGTGTGTTTGTGTTCTACTATGAGGGTCCCAGAGAACAAACTCAGGCCTCCAAGCTTTATGGTAAGTGCAAATCACCCACTGAGCAGGGCCAAAAAAAAAAAAAAAAGTTTTTTTTAACTTAGATTCTGGCTTTCATGAAACTTTATTCTAGTGGGAAGAACTGGGGCGACAGACAATTAAAAACAAACATGAATTAGGTAAAATACACATTGTGTTAGAAAGAACTCAGGGAGGACGGTGAATACAGCACATGGACAAGGCAGGGGCTTGTGGATCAGCCCTCTTGTAGGGCTGTTTGTAGGGGCGGGGAGGTCAGCGGGCAAACTGGCAAGCATAGACCTCACTGGGAAGGGGCACTCTGCAAAGACCTGAAAGAATCAGAGGTTTGACACAGGCACAGAACTGGGTAAGGAGCAGTCTAAGAGGACAGAGCAGCCTAGAGCGGGGCCCCGACAAGCCCCTGACAGAGCAAAGAGAGGTGTGTGATTGACAAAGATAAGACAGTTCAGTCCAGGGAGTGAGCTTGACTTCTACTTTCTGAGCAAGGGTGGCTCCCTTTCTGGCACCTGCTGCTGTTTGTCCTCCTTTTAAAATGTGCTGTTTTTAGGCTACAAGAGCTAGGAGTGGCTTCGTAGCCACCATGTGGGTAGTGGGAACTGAACCCTGGTCCTCTGGAAGAGCAGCAAGTACTATGAACCACCCTACCCACCAGTCACTCCTTCAGCCCCTCCTCTTCCTATTACTTAATTAATTCATTAGTTATTTAGTTAGGTTTTTCAAGACAGGGTTTCTCTGTGTAGCCCTGGCTGTCCTGGATCTTGCTTTGTAGACCAGGCTGGCCTCAAACTCAGAGATCCGCCTGCCTCTGCCTCCAGAGTGCTGGGATTAAAGGTGTGCGCCACCATTGACTAGTTATTTTTTCTTTTCTTTGTTTTTGTTTTTCTCTTCCTTTTTAAAAAGCAATTCTATTGTTAAAGATTCCACTTTACTCATTCTTTTTTCCCCGCCAGCATGCCTAGGGCCTTGAGCACACTAGGCAGGTGCTGTACCACTGAGCTACACCACTAGCCCATGAAGGTGAGTTCCAATGTTTTTATGAAGGTCAAAGTATGCCGGGCATTGGTGACACACGCCTTTAATCCCAGCACTCGGGAGGCAGAGGCAGGCGGATTTCTGAGTTCAAGGCCAGCCTGGTCTACAAAGTGAGTTCCAGGACAGCCAGGGCTACACAGAGAAACCCTGTCTCGGGGGGGGAAAAAAAAAGCTCAAAGTGAAGAAAGATAATCTACTCTTTAAAGGTACTAATATGTAAATGTAAATGAACACAACATAGTTCAGAGTAAGTGCAAAATAACAGTAATATATAAGATTTTGAAATGAGACAGAGAGAGAGAGAGAGAGACAGACAGACAGACTTGAGTAACCTGTAAATAAAACCCATCCTTTACATGTCTGCTTTGGACCTCTGAAGGGTTGTTGAAATCAAGGTATGTGTCTATGTGGCCACACAGAGGTAACATCAGTTGGTAGGGATGCTCATTATATACATGATTTGAGTTAATGCCAGTTCAGTAATTCTTTCTATTTGTTCCCAACAAACTTGTGCCAGCCCCTTCAAGTAATAGTAATTATAGTAATCCGAACTGTTCTTTCCCATTGGTCTTTTCCATGAGCAATTCAAGTCCACGGTCACCATGAGGTCTTTTCATGCCCTACTCTCTGGTCAATGCCATGGCCCACTGCCTAGAGCTTCTGTGGGGGGCCCCTCTCCGACTGAAGCATTTCCATTCAGTGTCTCAACCACTTGAACATGAATTTGAAGGCACCTTACTTAGATCATCGGGTGCCTGTGCCTGCTTCAGTCCCAGCTGTTGACCACCATTAACTGATGTTGGGGACTCACACCCAGAAGCACATGCAAGTCTTGGGTGCTTACTTCCAGGAGCTGCTTGCTCTCCAGACCTCTTTCTGGTGGGAAGCTCATCTCCCACCAAGTAGTGTCTGTCTTACAGTGGCTTTGGAGAGTTTTCCTCAGGAACCCTGACACCCATCACTCAGCGCCCGTAGGGAGGAAGAAAAATAGTTTCAAGACTTCTTCACTGTTGTACCGCCCCACCCTATACGAACAGATTAATACAGTTTCACTTGGCACAGGCCTGCTATTTCCATTCTTCAAATCCTAAAAATGCATGTATACTTTGACCGTTCAATAGTCCACAGTGCTGGAACTGGGGCCTCACTGTAACTCACGTCACTGACTGGTGACACCTCCAGGAGCAGTGTGACTGCAACCTGTGGCCTGTACATCTAGGGTGTATGACGGCCAAGTACAAACCCAAGGAGGCTCCGAGTCTGCAGAGGCAGCTTTCTCAGGCTCTCCATGAACAGATCGTTAACCCAGACACTGCTTCTGATCTTTTGACTCAAGACTCACACTTCTTTTTCATTTTAGTGTATTCCTTTGGCTTGATATTATAATTACTTAAATTACCTTGCTACAGTGAATTCACAGCTATCAAAGGTAGCAACACAATGGAGCCAGCCTCCACCATGAGAACACTCAAGCTGTCGTGAGCACCACCTCAGCAGACCTTCAGGTTATTAGCACTAAGTTCTGTTGGGTTATTAGCGCTCTGTCTTCCCAACCAGTGTCTTCCCATCCCTCCCAAGAGTGATGCATACCCACTGGCACTGCTCAGTGCCCTGGAGGCATCAGGTGACAACAATAATACCAGAAGTCTTTCCTGACCATGTCTTGAACATGGAATTTCCTTACCACCCATGGTACCAAGCAGTGCTTGTTCCTGACCTCGCTATCACCCCTGTTCCCCACGCAAGGCCTGGGGAGGGAGGAGAGGACAGGCGGAACAGCAGTAGAGAGAACCCCTGCTCTCTCCCCTGCTCTATTCTCCCCTCTCCTGTCACCGATTTCTGACCAGGCTGTCGATCCTATCAGGGGTCCATAAAGCTGGGAGGACTCTGGCCCGAGAGAGGGAGGTAGGGGTTAGGCAAACAGGCCAGGGAGGCAGTTGGTTGAAATTTAACCACAATATTCTTGGTCTCTATTGTTTTGAGTGAGGCCCAATATTTCCACAGCAGGATTATAGGATCTGATTAACCATGTTAGACAACAATGCTGAGCTGGGATGGGCTTCCCCTTCCAGCTGCCCATATGAAAAAGTAAATATAACACCCAGATTTCAGAAGAGACTCCCAGAAGCCCCCAAGTCCCACTCCCCAGTTCCGGCTCTGCCATTGTTTTTGGGCCCCAAAGCTCAAGGAGGTAGAGTGTACTGCATGCTCCTTTAACTACTGGCCCTTGGCCCAGCAGGACAAGTAATCCTGGCACAATCGTCCCAGGTGAGTCAATGGCTGTGTGCTCCCCACACCCTGGAGTTCTTCCAATGCCTCTTCCGGGTTCCCCTGGTAGGTCGGTCTGATTCTCAGAAGTCCATGAGAATTGGGTGCCCAGAGGCCACACAGCACTCACTCACTGGGGTCCAGGGGTGTGGGAAGCAAGCAGAGGTCTGCTGGGATCCAGAAAGAAAAGCAGAGAGTGTGCGGCTTACCAGCCAGTACACAGAGTAAGCATTCGGTAGAGTACTTTGGTACCATCTAATGGCATCCCATGAGCCAGGTGGGAACCACAGAACTGGGAAGGTAGATAAAGGACTGCCATATAGTACCTGTGAGGGGAAGTGTTCCCTAAAAAGGGCTCTGAGAGCTTCTCTAACAGGGATCCCCTGGGTGCCCCCACCCCTCACACTCAGACAGGCTGCCTCAACTCAATCCTCTCATTCACTCAAGGGAGGCCCAGGAAAGTGGACCAAGGAAGGCACCAAACTCAACAAACAGCCTTGATCTTGCATCTCATATAGTATACTTGGGATCAACAACTAGGGGCCACCCCAAAACAGCGACTTCCTCCTCTGCCTGAGCTTCTTCCTGTATCTAAGGGCCTAGTATAATCTGTTTCAACTTTTCCAGGTACCGGGGATGAGTAACTATGGTTGATGGCTTCCTTACACCGTGTCCCTCACTCCTTTCAAATGGGCTCCTCCCACCCCAAAGACTATTACAAAAGACAGATTACTCAGAGAAGAACCTAGAAAAATACATTTTGTTGCTTAAAAGACTGTTAACATAGTTGTGCCTTTAGTACCATAACATCATCACGGTGACATTTCCAGCTAGTTCGAAACTCTCATATGAAAAGCAGAAACCAAAGCACACAAGAAAAATGTCTGTTGGCATAGGGTACATTAATGAGTAATGAAGGGGTTAGCAGAGGTTAGCTCATGTCAGGTCAACGTCATTAGAGGAGTTAGGCTTCCCTTAAACTCTGTAGAGCAAATCTTTGTAGTTTTGTGAGTCGGAGAAAATAAAAGACAGAGTGAGTGAAGAGAAGAAGTTGTCCTGGCAACATCAGGAATGATGGAGAACCAACAGCCAGGTAGGAGAGGTTCAACTCTTCGTCCCTGTCCCTGTCCCTCCCATCCTCACCATCTCTGCGGCATAAGCAGGGACTCCCGAGACTCTCCAGACTGCTCCCACCTGTAGTGGTAATAAAGGACTGGGAGCTAAGGGAGCCTTAAATGGACAGGGAGTGTCTTCTGGGTGCCCTGGGATGAGCCTTGCCAGCCGACCTGCAAAGATCTTGGTCTAGCCAGTCCAGAGTACAGAAGCACAGACCTCTCTCTTTGTCACCTTGAGCTCTAGGAATTCCAGGGAAGATGGAGATGAGGTGGTTTCTTCCTTCTCAGTTACATCACTATCCCTTGGAAACACTCCTGGACCAGGAGGCTAGCTCCTGGTGTCAAGAGAAAGGAATGGCCCTGGTGGGTTTTTCCAGAACCTAGTTTGGTCTCTGCTCAGAAGGGCTGCTGGGAAACTCCACAAGACACCAGGTAAGGGAGTACTATCCAGCTGGAGTACAGACAGGACTTTCTCTTCAGCAAGGAGTGACCTGAGCTAGCTGGCTGGTCCCTAGCTGACAGCATGGGGGAATCACCAGCGTGGCCAAGTAGGCCTCGCGACCTAGGTGGCGCTGTTTCTCTACTTTTTAGGTCCAGTTGCAGGAACTTCCTCGAGGTCCCAAGCCCTGCTCCTGGCTTGCTGGCTTGCTCGCGTAAACCACCTTATATTATTTTTTTTTCTAAAAATACTCCAAAGCAATTGAAAGAGTCCCTTCTCCCACCAGCCAGCCCTGGCCCCAGCCCCGGCCCCGGGGAGCGGGCGGGTAGGCGGGGAGGTGGGCCACTGCTTTATTAAACACAGGGAAAACTAATATTTACGGAATAAAATTTATGGAGCAGCCACGAGAATTCGACCCTTTTATGTGCATGGGGAATGGGGGTTGGGCCAGGCTGGGGGCCTCAGGGAGGGGCCCAAGCCAGGGGGCAGGGCTGGAATAGAGCCTGGCTAGGCCAATTTGTCAAAGCGGGATTTCCCTGGAGTTGCCCTGGGATGAATGATTCTCAAACACCACCCAGCTCAGGGGTAAGGGCTTCAATGATGCCTGAGCCAGGGCTCCTGGCAGTAATGTTTCCCTAACGACGCATTTGAGCAATACCCCCAAGGCAAGAGGAGCCTTGGAGAACACAGGAGCAGTGGACTGGAAGGTGACTAGGCATACTCTTTTGATAGAGTCCCACAATCTCATGAGAAGATGAACAAAGTTGTTTGGAGAACTTTCCTTGTAATTTTAGGGGAGTCATAATTAAGAATGCCTGCTTGAGGCTGCCATTTGGGCAGAAGGATTAGCCAGGGTAGGACACAGAGCTTCACTGTGGTGAGTGTCTACCACAGGGCACACCCTGAGGTGCTGCAGCCCTGCCCCAAGGTAAAGCAAAGCGAGCAGCAGCAGGGGAATGTGTGGCCAGCAGAAAGCCCCAGCATTGCCAGGGGCTCCCGTCTTGGAGAGCCTGCGTGGAGGAGAGCCATCCTGCTGGAAGGCAGGGTCCAGGAAAGAGGTTTGGACCGTGTAAGACTGCAAGAAGAAGAAAACTCTTCCTGGAAATATTTCTAGTCAATCACCTAAGAAGCTGTGACGAGCTGGGCTGTCACTCACTAGCTGCATCACATTTAATAAGTCAATAATCTCACGACTAGGTTTCCTAGTGGGTTCCTGGTACCATCTTCAGATGATGCTGTGAGATGCTCATCTGGACAGACTACTTGGTACACAAACTGCTCAAAGAAAGTTGGTCATTTATTACTGTGCCCGCCCCCCCTTTTTTGAGACAGGGTTTCTCTGTGTAGCCCTGGCTCTGTAGACAGGGCTGGCCTTGAACTCAGAGTTCTATTTGCCTCTGCTCCTGAGTGCTGGGACTAAAGGTGTATGGTACCACTGCCCGGCTTATTACTGCTGTAATAATTAGTACTTTAGCATGGCTTGTATGGTCCTGTCTCCATGAACTGACATCCAGCAGAGACATCAGTCTCAGGGAGAGAGAGTGAAGACAGACAGGGAAGCCCTCCAAAGCAAGTACACCAAAGTGGCTTCTGCATCTGCCTCTGCCTCTCCCTCTACCATAGTGTTCCCAGCAATCCGGAGTTCACTTTCCACTGCTATCAAGGTCAAGTTTCAGATGGTCTTACTACACAAGAAGACATGGCAGAGAAGACCAAGAGGCTGTGTGCAGACAAAGCCTAGGTGCCCAGGAGTGATTTTTGGATTCTGCTTGTCTCACACAACCATCTCTTGTTTTCAGACACTATCTTACTCTGCAGCTCAGGCTGGCCTCGAACTCATAGCAATCTTCTTGGGGCATCCTAGCCTTAATACTTTTTCCTACTAAACACTGTTAGATGCCAGTTTTGTTCTAGGATTCTTCTGGGGTCAGTTCCTGTTCCTTATCATCCTAACTATACTTACTTCATTATTTAAGTAGAGTGAAGACAGAGAATGTGGGTGGGTGGAGCCTAGTTGGTAGCATGCAGGAAGCACTGGACTGATCTCCAGCCCTGCATAAACCATGTGTGGTAGCACACACACTTGTAATCCTAGCACTTAAATGTAAGCAGAAGGACCAGGAGTTCAAGGTCATCCTCCTTACACAGTTTAAACCAGTGCATGCCTTTAGTCCCAGCACCTAGGAGGTTGAGCTCTGAGTTCCTAGGCCAGCTTGGCCTACATAGTGAGTTCTAGGCCAGCTGGGGCTACACAGAGGGTCTCGGGCCACTGTCTTGAGCCAGAGTGGTGGTCTTATGTGTGGGTATGTGTATAAAGACAGACATACAGGGACACAGCCATAGACACTCGAACATAGTATATACACACAGTCATACAAAGACACACACACAAACACACCAAAAAAATAAAATGTCAAATTTCTTTTTTCCCCATCCATGGGACCTTACTTTAGCCCTACTACTTGAAGTCATTTGTAATTTGTCCTGACAATATGGTTTAGCCTGTTCCCTGTGCTTTGGGGGGAGACAGAAAAAGCACACACAAGCTTGACAGAAATGTAATCTGTCTTGTACCAACATGGAGAGAGTTCTCAAGATCAAGGCTTCTAACTGTGGCTGACCTCAGCCTCATGAGAAAAGCTGACGAAGGGTCTGTAGGATGGAGCTGATAGCTCAAATGTGACCCAACAGGACTAGGGGACACCCAGTTCTGTTCTAGGGGGTCTGGGATCCAGAGACCACAGGTAACCTCAACAGTTGAGGGGTGTGAGTATCCTTTATTCTGTGTTGAGGGAGAGACCCCGGTGAAAGGCAGCCAGGAGTTCTGGGCATGCGTCTCTTTGTAAACTTGTTTCATGTACCTAAGTTTGCCATAGGGTGCTAGTTCTAGAGAAAGAACACTACCCAAGCAAGGAGCTGGTGTCACTCATATCCGGAATGCCAGTGAGTTGGAGTCAGGCTTCCCCTGGTAAAGTCCCCATCTAGGTGGCCTGTCAACAAACTCAGGCCTCTGAGGGATGCTCTGCCATGAAAGCTCCTTCCAGGTGATGCTAGGAAGCGGTTTTGCTCTCTTCGTGGTGGCTGAGGCATGGAGAGTTAACTGAAGAGTCCCCTGGGCTTCTTCCTCTTGGACTTCACCAGCTGAGCTCTATGCATAGGGCCTGAAGCAGCCTGGAGAGAAAGGAAACTCAGTTACTCTGTTCTGAAACAGACCTCTTGGCTCCTGGTTGGTTGAAGCCTTCTTAAAGTGTCTGACATGTTTTAAGATTTGTTGTAGGCAGTGCTGTGCGCGTCTAAGTGGGCATGTCCCTCACAGGCTGTCACTGGAAGTCGAGGAAGGTGAAAAGGGAGCTAAGGTTCATCATTCAGCCCGAGTGGCAGGAGAAGCAAGGGAGTCTATGGGCAAGCAAGATGCTCTTTGGTTTAGCATCAGCTAATAACCTCTCTCATACTATCCTATCAAAGTGCTGTCAGCTAGGCAGCAACTGCAGGGACCATGGCTGTGAGGTTACTAAGTTATCTCCAGTGCTCAGACTGCCGGCCACCCAGGAAGCTGCTCATGTGTGACTCACCACGGGCTCATATTCAGGCTCCGAGAGGGTTGAAGGGAGGGAGACCGGCTCTTCTGGCTGGTTATCAGTTCCTCGAGGGGAGGTGCTGCTTGATGCCTGAGTCTCTCCTGAAATCAGAAAGATCAACAGAAGGCAGAGAGATGCCCAGTCTCAGAAGAGAAGCATCCACCAAGCGTTCAGCGGACGAAGGGCAGAGTTTGCTATTAATATATTAACAGATGGAGGGAGCCAGCTTTTAGCTGACATTCAGTAAACCCTGTTCCTATGAAAACTTCCAAGCCTGCTTTCAGCACGTAGGCTGAGTTTCCTTGACTCACAAGAGGTGGTCAAATCTCTGAACATCTGATTCTCTCCGTCAGGAGACTTAATCTTCCCACTAGCTCTCTTGCTAATTCACGAGCACCTGAGCCAGTGCTAGTAATGAGAATATTCTATGGTAAGATAAGTGTCCTGCATCTGCACTGGCCACATGGCTACTGAGCACTTGCTATGTGGCTAAAGTATACAGGAAATTAATTTTAAAATGTATTTAGTTCTTATTCATTGAAATGTCAATAGATCACATGATTAGAACTACTAATCAGACAGCGCAGACTTAAGCGCTAAGCAGACATAGCTGTGACTGGGAACACTCACCAGAGCCTTTATGCGCCTGCCTTGCTTGGATCTGCTGTTTTGTAACTGCTACATACAGACTCTGCAGACTCATGGCAAATGGCTTTCCATCACCAACAGCACATGCCTCTGGCAATTTCTATAGGAAAGAGGACACTGTCATTGGTCTGTCTGGAGATGTAGAGAAAAGAAAGCTGATATCCCATTGACAGGCCTGCCATCAACCCCAAACAAATCTGCATGAAGTAGTATCATCCAACACAGGGCCTCCGTTTGAAAACCTGCTGCCACTGCCAGCCCAGAGGCTTCCTGCATGCTTTCCTCTGAAAGGCCACGTTGCCATCTCTCTCCGTTTCTGCTTCCTGTGAATTCTCCACGTGTCTCTGCCTCTTTCTTCCTAAGAGATGACCTCTCCCAGGGCTGTTTTGGGACACTATCTTTCTGGGTTGGCAGTCCAGTGCATTCACAGAGCACTTGCCTAGCATCTATCGCTCAGGAGCACCACCACATCCAAGACACTATCTGCCCTAAGTGTCCCTGGGCTGTATGCGCTGCCATCTTAACCAAGTTTACTCCTGAACTTCCACAGAAGAATGAAATCCAGGATGGGGAAAGGGACAAATAGGAACAACAGAGTAAAAAAGAAGAAAAATTTATGATGACGTGATGCTAGTCAGAGCCAACAGAGCTTGGAGACCCGTCTGCCAGCTTCCATACTGGACTGCAATCCAGCTGTGCTTTAGTGTGCTCCACGTGCTCTTCAGCGGGGTGGTACTTCTCCCAAGGGGGTGAGAAGTATTTGAGGGGTGAGAAAAGTTCCTCTTTTACAGAACAATAACATAAAGACACATACAGCACACAGATGCTATTTTTGCATTCATTTATTTATGCATGCACATATACAGACACATATGCAGCAGTCAGCACACAAACTATGGGAGGCCATTCTCTCCTCCCATCACGTGGGTTCTGGGATGGAACTCAGGTCATAAAACTTCACAGCCAGCACCTTTATCTACTGAGCCATCCTATAGGCTCCAAAAGCAGACTTTTGCTATCTGTGGAATTATAATTTCCTGAGAGGAGGTGAGCAGAAAAAAGTTGAGTGACTTTTTAAGGAGACGATGATGGAATGAAAGCTGAGGAACTGCTCTCAGTTAGCTTTGTGATGGACTGGACAGTGCGCACTCACGGCAACACGCTTCGCCTAATTCTCCTTCCAGCTGAACTGAGATGAAAGAATGGCTGAAGACTGAACTAAATACAATAAAAAATGTGACAAGAGTATGGTGTCCCAAATCTAGCTGTACTTCAGGGTCCTGGAACGAGCCCAGAAAGTACTTCACCTGCCCCTAAGCATGGCAACAATGACAGTTCCCAGCCAAATAAGCAGGCCCATGTGAGTAGTCAGGCCAGTTTACATGAGAACCAACCCTAAAATTCTTAGTCCATATATATCTCATGTCAAGGGCACCTCTCCATGCTATAAAGACTCTTTTCTTTACAATGCTGGGCATCAAACCCAAGGCTTCATACATGCTAGGTGGATGCTCTACCACTAAGCTATATCCTCAGCCTAACACTGTTTCTGAAAGCCACTGTGGGAAAGATCGGAATAGAGAGCTCATAAGAAGCAGTGGACTGGGCGCTGGGCCACCAGGATTACAGTTAGTGTCCCCGAGGAGGGCAGAGGGTGAAGAACCCGTTGACCTAACAGGATAATAAACACTCCTCTTCCTCTAACCTCACCTCATAAAGACTACCTCAGGCTTGGACTTCCCTTCATTTTACTGCAATATAACTCGGGTTTTAATGAGGCTTGGACTTTCACTGGAGACTACAGACAACGAGTCAGGGAGCCTAGAGTCTAAACTTTGCCTCCAGCAGTAATCCCCATGAGTTATCATACCAGCCATCTTCAACTACACTCCCTGAGGAAGGGACTGAAACCAAAGGTAAGCAGTGGGCCCTGGCACCTCTATCCTACCTCTCTTTACTAGGTTCAGCTCTCTACTCCATAGGCCACTTCTTCTAAAAGACAGCCCTCTACTAGTTGGGCAGCAAGCCCTAGCAGCAGAGAGACCAAAAGATTTTCTCCTTCAGTGTCTGGGATCTTTCCTCAGAAATGTACGCCTGCTCTAGTCACCCACCTATGACTCGGTAGGCACAGCACTGCCTGCATAAGTAGGCTGGGCAGGGTCCAGGCAGTCCACGTCACTGACTCCTACCTTCACATGGAACGAAACAGACTGATTCTCTAGGTTTGGCTTTTATCCAGCACACTTAACTCTGAAATGAAGTGTAAGAAGTAAGAAGGGACTCAAGCCACAGCTACTCAGAACCTTAATCCAAGTCTAGAAACCCAACCTTGGTCTTTCCTCTGTTCTCCTTCTCAGACACTGGCCCCATAGTTGCCAATGGCTATCCCACTCACAGGTCTAGTCTCAGAAAAATACTAGCAGCATCATTTACTAACTGCCTACTTTGTGCACTGCTCTAAGTATTTTAAATATTAACCCATTCCCCCCTCTTCTTCATTACCGCTTTCCTGTCACCTAGAATAGCTCCTTGCCCGTTAGGGACTCAACAGTTTGTGACTGAATGAACATGGCAGGCACTAGGAGGACACATTTGGCTGAGTAGTCACTCTCAACTAGTAAGCAGAAAAACAGAGTTAAATTCTAAGCAGTCTGCCTTTAGGAAATAAACATAAAACCACTACATATTTGTTTCTCTGTACAGCAGAATTAGTCAAAATGAAATCTAGCCCTTACTAGGTTCACAATCTACAATCTCTTACATCATAGTTTATCTGTTATCACTTAGGTGACAAGAAAACAGAACAGATAAAAAGAAAGCAACTGAATGTGGGGGCGGGGGAAAGCAACAACTGGTACAGACTGGAGCCCTTAAGGGCTCTCCAACATCAAGGAATCCCTGCACACGCTCCCAGAATGGCCAGGGAAGAGAGGTGTATGACCACCTGAGCTAGGGAAGGAGCAGCATTAGCTCCCAGGGCAGGACAATGGCAGGGGTGAGGTGGGGCAGCCACAGAGATCAAAGCAAGAATGCTGGAGTGGAACTAAGCAAAGTAAATAGTGTCTCCTGCTGTAAGTACGCCTAGCCAGGAGCACCATGTACCAGCATAGAGCGGGTCACTGACCACAACGGCAGGCAGGGCAAGAAGAGTCAGGTGAGCCCACAGCATGACCATCCATCTGATTAGCCCAGAGACAATTCAAGCCTCACCCCACCCCCTGGGGGGTGGGCAGGCTGGGATTATAGATAGCAGGCACTATAGGAGAAGGTGCAGGGGGTGGACACCTCAGTCCTGCCCTCGTGAGAACAGATCTGAGTGAAACATTGACCAGCCATCAGTGAAAGCTAACCTCTGAAAACTCACATTTGCATGTGTGTGACAGGCATACACTTACAGTTTTGTTTTGTGTGGCAAGTGATCTGCTGTAACAGAATTATAAGCCAATGGTGACAAGAACCCAGAGAAGACAGGGCTTCCAACTGAGCTTCCTGAAAAAGCCTCAGAAGTGGTGACATCAAGGTGAGCCTTACACAGTCAGACTCTGAGTGCCATGGGAATATGTGTGGCACAAAAGTGTGAACAAGTGGGCTGTGTCATGCAGAGTGCAACGAGAAAGCTACACACACACCCACTGGATTGCAACCCTAATTCTTTCTGAATTAGGGTCACATCATGGAGATTTCCTTGTGTTTCATAACTGACTTTCTCTACTTGATAGTGCTTGCCAAGGCTTCCTTGGCCCCCAAATAATACTGAAACAATGTGGACTCAGAACTCTTCATTATATTTACTTCACTCCTAGTCCTTCATCATTGACATCAATAGTCACAAGCACTATACAGCCGTCCATCACCAATGTAGAACCCCCATCTGCCACTGTACAACCCTCCCTTTGCCACTGTATAACCCTATCACTACTGTAAAACTTCTCATTGCCACTGTACAACCCTCCCCTCACCACTGCATAACCCCTATCACCAATGTATAACCCCCATCAGCACTGTATAACCCATCAGCCTCTGTAGAACCCTCTCATTGGCCACTGTATAGCCCTCTATGAGCCACTGTATAACTCCCATCAGCCTCTGTATAACCCCCATCAGCAACTGTATGACTTTTGCATCAGCCACTATATAACCTTCCATCAGCCACTGTATAATCAATCCTTCCATTGCCAACAAATGTTTACCCCCCACCCCCATACAATTCACTAGGGCTCTGGTTCCTGCTTACACAATGTAAGAAACTTTGTGAAAATCAAAATGAAAGAACCATAAGATGTCTCTTGCCCCCCCTCCCCTTGTTATAGCCCATCTTTGCTCCTAGGGCCCAAACTCACCACCTTCTTTTGCAGTCTTCTCCACTTGATCAAATCCAAAACACACACCTACAGTGCAGAAATTCAAGGAATCCCAGGGCTTTGTTAGCAAAAACTCAATGCGCACTTTCAACTAGAGGCATGTGGTCTGCTCCCTCACTCTTTCTTCCGAGATGTTCCAGAAAAGGAAGCTTTAGAATCCCGAGAAAAGCTCACACTGATAGGCAGCTCCTCTATGGACTTGTGCTTCTGTCTGAGGATAGATTTAACAGCTATTTCAAGACCAGGGGAAGCAAGCTAACCAGAACCTTCAGCATCCTCCTTTGGGTTGCTTCTGGCATTTGTCTCAGAGCTACCATCGTTCCAAGGCCCAGGGACTAACCCTCCACCAAACACAGCCATCAAGGTCAGACCTCCAACATGAGATTTCCTTAAAGGTAAGAAGTTTTCACCTCCCTCCTGCACTGTGGCAAACTCTGCTGTCTCCCTAGAGTGCCCACAGCTCCATCCTGGGACTCCTGGTGACTCTCTCAATTAGCTTCTCCTAGAGATAAGAAACAGCAGTAGAGTTTTCCTCTAAGGCCTTAACTGCCAAAGGGTTTGCCAAATAAATAAGTGGGAACAACACAAATGATTAAGGATGCATCTAAAGAGCTGGTCTTTTCAGCCATCTCTGACAGCCTCCTCAAGTCTAAGAAACACCAAGGAGTTCAGGACTGAGCAGGTGCTGCCCTCTGGAGGCTTACACATTAGGGAGAAGACTCTTTCATACTCTTGGGGGCTGGCAAGATGGCTCTGTGGGATAAAGGCCTCCAAGCCTGATGTCCTGAGTTCAATACCCAGGACCTACATGGTAGAAGGAAAGAAGCAGCTCCCACAAGTTGTCCTGGGACTTCTACGTGGGTGTGCCATGGCCCAAGTGTGGCATGCTAAGCACTCACTCTCTCTCTTTCTCTCTCTCTTTCTCTCTCTCTTTCTCTCTCTCTCTCTCTTACACACACACACACACACACACACACACACACACACACAAAGTCATAGTCATGGGATAAGAAAAGAGTCCATGAAATAAAATATCCTAATCAAGGTATTGTAGATGGGACAAGAATGCTATGTACTCTTTCAACTATCTATCTATCTATCTATCATCTATCTATCTATCTATCTATCTATCATTATCTATCTATCTATCTATCATCTATCTACCAACTATCTATCTATCTATCTATCTATCTGTCTGTCTGTCTGTCTATCTATCTATCTATCTATCTATCTATCTATCTATCTATGTCTGTGCATGGCTGTCAGACTCCCCTAGAGGTGAGTTACAGATAGTTGACTGAACTCAGATCTCTGGAAGAGCAGAAAGCTCTGGTAAGTGCACAGCCATCTCTCCAGCCCTGTGATATAGTTCTAAACAGAGGTCAAGGACAGTAACACAAAGTTCATTTCAAAAAACTCTAAATGGAAGGGAGAGAGTAATCCATGTGCTTGAGTTGTTTTCACAACAGTCTAGTTTATGTCTACTGCTCATTTTTATTATTATTAGAGCCTTTCTCTCTTTTCAGCGTCTCAGTATGAATGGTGAATTAGGCGGTCTCGCTGCATGAGAGGACAAGCGTGGCAGGTAAATGGCAGGTTCCTGTGTTTGTCTGAATTGTGACATGATGCAGAGGGTGAAACGCTCCACTTTATATTCAGAAGAGTAGCCTGAGTGAGGCAGGGAAGACAGGCTGCAAGGTGAGAGTAGTGCAGGCGGCAAGAACCTCCAACAGGCTGGTGTTTTAGTCAGGGTTCCTATTGCTGGGACAAAACACCATGGCCAAAAAACAAGCTGGAAAGGAAAGGGTTTATTTGGCTTACACTTCCATCACTGAAGGAAGTCAGTACAGGAACTTAGGCAGGGCTGGAAACTGGAGGCAGAAGCTGATGAAGAAGCCATAGAGGGGTGCTGCTTACTGGCTAGCTTCCCATAGCTTGCTCAGCCTGCTTTCATGTACGATCCAGGACCACCAGCCGAGGATGGCTGCACTCACAATGGTGTGGGCCCTACCTCATTGATCACTTAGAGAAAATGTCTTACAGCTGCATCTCATGGAGGCATTTCCTCAACTGAGGCTTTTTCTCTGATGATTCTAGCTCATGTCAAGTTGACACAAAATCAGCCGGTACAGGTGGCCAACACACCTTCAAGCTCATATACTGGGTGTTACATGAAAGGAGTCAGGCACAAGGCAGACAGAACAAAAGGAGTGATCTAGAAACCTAAAATGAAACCACTAAGTCAAAGGGAGGCTGGGGCTGGAGCATAGCTCAGTGGCAGGATGTTTGTCTAACATAGTGAAGCCCCAGGTTTGATCCCCATCAATGTATCAAAAGAAGGAGGAGGACAGGAGGAAGAGGAAGAAGAGGAGGAAAGAAGAAAACAAACCTGAGCTTCCATTACACCTGATTCATATATTTTATCTTGTTTTGAGGGAAGGGGAAGCAGGCCAAGAATGTGAAGACCTATACCACAGAGCTAGTGAGATGATTAATAAGAGAACAGAGCAGGGAAATGGGTGTTTCCCCTCGAAGGGCACACTGGGGGCACTGCTGTGCCTCAGACTGGCCTCACACCTGTTACATGTATCGGGGACTGTCTTGAAGTTCTGATCTTTCTTCCTCTGTGTCCCTTATAGGCATTCACCACCATTTGGAGTCAGCTACCGAGCCTTCTCTTGCCTGGCGCTGTCCCTATGCCAAGCTAATATGTGCAAAGGATAGTACATACAGAGAAGCTGGGGGTGCTCTCGTTAACTTACTTTGACTGGCATCCCAAAGCACAGGTTTTCCAAACAATTCAGTGATTCATCAAGACACAGGTGAGGGAGAGAGCCCAGGGTCACTGTCCCCTACACCACACCAGTTCCCTGCTGTGTTAGCAGGTCTGAAAGCTCCTGTTCCATCACCACAAAAACAAGTGACCAACACCTACCTTAGGAGCACTAGTGCATGGGCCTTGGGAGATGATTAATTAATATTGGTGTTTTTGAAGATGTTTTTAAATTGTGATACATGGAGGAAAGTCTATACCATGGAGTACATGGTCAAAGCTGGAATTATAGGAGGTAGAGAGTCCACCTGACCTGGAAACCAAGTGCTCTTAAGTGCTAAGCAATCTTCCTGGCCCTCAGTGCTTGTGAAGGGTGCCTGCCCCATATGAGTTATGGTTCCTCATTTCCCCATATCAATTCTTGTTGATTCTCAATAATTGCCTGCATTCTCCCACATCTCAGAACCTGCTCAAGAGGCCAAGGCTTTACCCTCATTCCATCTGACCTTTGCAGGCAGAACAGGAACAAAGGAAGTTCAGTTATAACTCTCTGTGAAACACACAAAGCATGGCCTCCCCTAGCATGCCATAGCATTCATGTAGGAGTGTGTATGACACACACACACACACACACACACACACACACACACACACAATTTAAATAATTTTAAAAGTATTAACAGAGCCCAAGCTACCTAGCAGTGTTAACTGGAAATGCTTTTTCATGACTACTGATATTTCTTCCTTCCTTCCTAACAAGGCTAGGAAAGGCTCTGCTACTTCCCGTCACAGGGCGTTTGGAGAGCAGAGAAACACGCACTTCAATCTGTCATCAAGAGGCTGATGGGCAGGTGGTTTGGGGTGGGATTAATCTCTCAACTGCTTGGCCCATGAGAGGTCAACATAAAGAAGACAGAGAACCATGCAACAGTGCTGAGGCCCAGGCTTCAGACGACAAGTGCCAACTGTCCCATCCTACTGCGTTATAGCAGTTCACATGGAGAAACAATTTCTGAGTTTCACGCAAGACCTAACCATGAGAGGTTCTCGTTTTGTCCCTCACTGAACAGTCCCATATCAGCTGAATATGACCAAAGTACCATATATGAATTATGAAAATGCCACGATGAAACCATTGTTTTATACAAATAATGGCCAGTTGTGAAAGGAAAAAAGAAAAAAAGAGTCCTCTATCTGCTGGATGATGAGAAACCGTGGTGACTTGGGGAAAGAACACACAGCGTCCTAAGGGCACACTGTCCTTTAAGGTCCATGTGGGAGATTAACAACACAGCTGACATTGCTCAGTGTTTGGTCTGACTTCGCTTTGTTTGGGTCTGTGCCTGTCACAAGGCCGCCTCTGACCAATGTGCCCTGCCGATGCTGACCTCCAGAGTGAACCTCTCTCTCACTTAGAGCATCCACACAGGGCTGGCTAGAGAGAAAAACAACTGAGCAATCTGGGCACAATCTTGTGTTTAGAGACCTTACAAATTAATTGTGGCTTAGGGATCTTGAAAAGTCTTTAACTTACAGCATACTTCGCCCCTCTCCCTTTCTTTTACAGCGAGGTGGGAGAATGGAGGCACACTCACAGTGATGTGGAAAATCCATGTGCTCATCCAGTCACTACCTGGTCACTCTCTGAGGCCTCCCTTGAAACCAGGTATTTTAACCTCTGGTTCTCAACCATGCTGGAACTACAACAGAAATTAACACAGGGAAGAGCTCACACAGTTCCAGAGAGATAGTTCAGGTCTAGGGTGTATTCGGACTGAAAAGAAGGGAGGTGAGAAGGAAGACTACACAGGAAAGGTCCAGAAAGAAAGCTGGAACAGTGCTCCCAAGACTAAGAATGTTGTTGATTTGCTTTGATTTTTGGAGAAAGCATCGCACTGGGTAGCTAGTCTTGAACTTGCTTGTGATCTTCTTGTGAATGTCACCACACCTGGCTAACTTTACAATAATGTGATGCTGGGGCTGGGCGGTGGTGGCGCACACCTTTAATCCCAGCACTTGAGAGGCACAGGCAGGCGGATTTCTGAGTTCGAGGCCAGCCTGGTCTACAGAGTGAGTTCCAGGACAGCCAGGGCTATACAGAGAAACCCTGTCTCGAAAAACCAACCCCCAACCCCCCAAAAAAAGTGATGCTGGAGCACACATGATGCTAAGCACATCCTCCTATTGAGCTTGTGCCCAGATTGCTCAGAGTTGGAATCATCTCTAGCCAGCACGGTGTGATGCTCCAAGTGAGAGAGGGACTCACTGTGGAGGTCAGAGGTGGCAGGGCACAGTGGTCAGCTGTCAAGAATAACTAACTTTTTAAATTAACCCAACAAACCTCCATATTCACCAGGCACCAGAATCATTCTTTTTTCATATATAAGAAATCAAACAAAGGCCTGCAGGATTAATTGATTCTCCCAATGCACAGCAGAATGAAAATGTGGAAGATCCAGAGGGGCAGCCTTCAGAACCTTCTCTTGACTCAGTAGGCAGAAGGCCTCACGGCACCACCATGGATGCAGCCATCTCTCCCGAGAGGAGGCTGGCTCCTGTTCTGAGGTCCAGCAGCTACTAGAAAGTAGCTCTATCTCCCTTCTTAAGGCGCCAAATGACCCAAGCTGCAGAGAGAAGCAGCAGCAAAATGAGTTCTGGAGGAGGTCAGCTGTGCTTAACCCCTCTGCAGTCTCCCAGGGCACCAGAAAATCACAAAATGACTGTGCTACAGGGAGACGCTGGATTCTGAATCGCCTTTAGAAAGAAGCACAGCCTCCCAGAGTCATTGCAGGAAGGCCCCAAAGAAAAATAATGGCAGAGGGAGTGGAAGTGGGGATGGGGGTGGGGCAGCTGCTCTTATAAGAGCCCTTTGTGGTAGCTGCCTCTGAAAGGAGGTTTTGCTAGACAAGGTGGAACTTCTCAAGGTGACAAGCAAATGGCACAGACTGAGCTGTGACCCTCCACTCACTCCATAACCAGCCCCCTTTCCTTTGGAGGGCCAGAGCCCAAACTGTCCCTGGAGCCCCACCCAGCCCAGCACAAACCCCGGCTTTCTAGTCTGCACAGCAACTAATGAGTGGCAAAGGGGCTCAAGGGACCAGAGTGGTTTCCTGGGGGGATGAGCCCTCTGAGCCCCAGAGTAAGTGCAATCACAACTCTGGCTCCTTTGCTTTGCTCCCCACTCCTTTCTTTGCCCCAAACAAGCAGCTCCTGTCCCTCCGGCTCCAGCTGGCTTCAAAGGGGTCCCCCACAGGCAGTCTCAACATCAGGTTATCATATCTCTCAAATTCTGCCACCTCAACTTCCCTTCCCAAATGGAACTGAAACAATGTGGTGGGAAGGAAGGGCCTCACATTTAACACCAAACTGGCAGCTCTGCCCTGGGCAACAGCCCTGGGCCACTAGTGCTGTGTCACTACTTTCCTGGTTTCATGGAGATGAGAGGACAGTAGTGGGCTGGGCCTGCAGGTGCAAAGGTGAAGTGGAGGACCAGGAGTGTTCTCTGAAAGACCTCTGCACCAGGGAGATTCTCTTTCACCCAAATTACATGCCTGACAGCTGGGAACACAGCCTATGGCAGGTTCAAGGCCTTCCTGCCTTCATCTGCCTGCTGCCTGCCCTCTGGAGGGTGACACACTGTCTTCTCTTTGAGAAATCCTGTTCCACTGAATGATGTACCATTTTCCCAAACACACATATGTGCACATATGCACACACACACACACACACACACACACACACACACACATTCATCTGGTACTGGAAAATATGCTAAATAACCTAAACTCTCACAATACTAGGACCAGCAAGATAGCTAAGCTAGCAAAAGTACCTTCCCTTGCAAGTCTGACAATCTGAGTTCAATCCCTGGAATCCACAGTGGACAAAGAGAACTGACTCCAGAAAGCTGTCCTCTGATCTCCACATGTGTGTTCCACGCCACCCCACCCCCCGCCCCCGCCACAAACATACATTAGTAGTAAAAATTTTAAAAATCTTTAAACTCTCAAATACTGCTTTATGGGAATAAAATGATGTGATCACTTTGGAAAATGATTTGTCAGTTAGTCCGGGTTTCTATTCCTGCACAAACATCATGACCAAGAAGCAAATTGGGGAGGAAAGGGTTTATTCAGCTTACACTTCCATACTGCTGCTGTTCATCACCAAAGGAAGTCAGGACTGGAACTCAAGCAGGTCAGGAAGCAGGAGCTGATGCAGAGGCCATGGAAGGATGTTCCTTACTGGCTGGCTCCCCCTGGCTTGCTCAGCTTGCTTTCTTATAGAACCCAAGACTACCAGCTCAGGGGTGGCACCACCCACAATGAGCCCTTCCCCCTTGATCACTAACTGAGACAATGCCTTATAACTGGATCTCATGGAGGCATTTCCTCCAGGGAGACTCCTTTCTCTGTGAAAACTCCAGCTTGTGTCGAATTGACACAAAACCAGCCAGTCCAGTCAGTATATACTAAATCAAAATATTCACATATTACCTGTGAGCCAACCATCCCAGTTCCTTGTGCTCATCCAGATACAAAGGGGCAGACTATGATGCAGTCTCACAGTGAAGTAGCATACAGAAATGGAAACCTGCCATATAGACATTAGTAAACTTCGTAAGGTCAGACAAAATGAATGCATTCGAGATTACAGCATTTGGGTAAGATTTTAAAACAGGCAAATTTAATGAGAAGTCAGGACACTGATTACCTTTCTTTTAGGTAGGAGGTGAGTACTTCTGAGAACTGAAATTTTCTAAATCTTTTGAAACATTTTAGAGACTATTATTTTTATTTTATATGTATGACTATGTCTGCACTGCAATGTGTGCAGTCCCCTCAGAGGCACAGAAGAGGGTGTCAGAGCTCCTGAGACTGGAGCTATACCTGGTTGTGAACCACCATGTGGGTGCTGGGAATTGAACCTGGGTCATCTGGAAGAGATGCCAGTGTTCCTAACTGCAGAGCCATCTCTACAGCTCCCAAATTTTAAATTTTTGATTTGGTTGCTGGTTACACAGCTGTACATTTTACAATTCTCCAACTTAGATGCTTATTGGCATTTTAAAAATAAGCATCCTATACTTTAAGTGGGTTTCTTGTTGTTTTGAGACAGGATCCTACTATGTAGACCTGACTAGCCTGGAGTTTTAAATATAGACCAGGCTGGCTTCAAGCTCATGAGGCTACTCCTGTTTCTGCCTCATGAAGACATGTACTGCCACCCAGCCACATCTTACATTTTAATTCAAAATATTTATTTATTTATTTATTTATTTATTTATTTTTTCTTTTTTTTTTCTTCATATTTTTTTTATATTTTTATTACATATTTTCCTCAATTACATTTCCAATACTATCCCAAAAGTCCCCCATAGCGCCCCCCACTTCCCTACCCACCCATTCCCATTCTTTTGGCCCTGGCATTCCCCTATATTGGGGCATATAAAGTTTGCAAGTCCAATGGGCCTCTCTTTCCATTGATGGCCGACTAGGCCATCTTTCGATACATGTGCAGCTAGAGACAAGAGCTCCAGGGTTCTGGTTAGTACATCATGTTGTTCCAACAATAGGGTTGCAGATCCCTTTAGCTCCTTGGGTACTTTCTCTAGCTTCTCCATTGGGAGCCCTGTGATACATCCAATAGCTGACTGTGAACATCCACTCCTGTGTTTGCTAGGCCCCTGCATAGTCTCACAAGAGACAGCTATATTTGGGTCCTTTCAGCAAAATCTTGCTAGTGTATGCAATGGTGTCAGCGTTTAGAAGCTGATTATGGGACGGATCCCTGGATACAGCAGTCTCTAAATGGTCCATCCTTTCATCCCAGCTACGAACTTTGTCTCTGTAACTCCTTCCCTGGGTGTTTTGTTCCCAATTCTAAGAAGGTGCACAGTGTCCACACTTTGGTCTTCATTCTTCTTGAGTTTCATGCGTTTATCAAATTGTATCTTATATCTTGGGTATCCTAAGTTTTGGGCTAATATCCACTTATCAATGAATACATATTGTGTGAGTTCTTTTGTGATTGTGTTACTTCACTCAAGATGATGCCCTCCAGGTCCATCCATTTGGCTAGGAATTTCATAAATTCATTCTTTTTAATAGCTGAGTAGTACTCCATTGTGTAAATGTACCATAATTTCTGTATCCATTCCTCTGTTGAGGGACATCTGGGTTCTTTCCAGCTTCTGGCTATTATAAATAGGGCTGCTATGAACATAGTGGAGCATGTGTCCTTTTTACCGGTTGGGACATCTTCTGGATATATGCCCAGGAGAGGTATTGCTGGATCCTCCGGTAGTACTATGTCCAATTTTCTGAGGAACCGCCAGACTGATTTCCAGAGTGGTTGTACAAGCTTGCAATCCCACCAACAATGGAGGAGTGTTCCTCTTTCTCCACATCCTCGCCAGCATCTGCTGTCACCTGAATTTTTGATCTTAGCCATTCTGACTGGTGTGAGGTGGAATCTCAGGGTTGTTTTGATTTGCATTTCCCTGATGATTAAGGATGTTGAACATTTTTTCAGGTGCTTCTCTGCCATTCGGTATTCCTCAGGTGAGAATTCTTTGTTCAGTTCTGAGCCCCATTTTTTAATGGGGTTATTTGACTTTCTGGAGTCCACCTTCTTGAGTTCTTTATATATATTGGATATTAGTCCCTTATCTGATTTAGGATAGGTGAAGATCCTTTCCCAATCTGTTGGTGGTTTTTTTGTCTTATTGATGGTGTCTTTAGCCTTGCAGAAGCTTTGTATTTTCATGAGGTCCCACTTGTCAATTCTCGATCTTACAGCACAAGCCATTACTGTTCTATTCAGGAATTTTTCCCCTGTGCCCATATCTTCAAGGCTTTTCCCCACTTTCTCCTCTATAAGTTTCAGTGTCTCTGGTTTTATGTGAAGTTCCTTGATCCACTTAGACTTGACCTTAGTACAAGGAGATAGGAATGGATCGATTCGCATTCTTCTACATGTTAACAACCAGTTGTGCCAGCACCATTTGTTGAAAAAATATTTATTAATAAGTGAAAAAACACCCTGAGAACAGATAATTCCCCAAAGAGGTAAAAATAGATTACTCTATGGCTCAAATGTTGAAAGCTAAAAACATGATCACATGGTAATGTGTACATTTTGGAGGTTGTGGATAAGGATGTGGGTTTTCACTACAGGGTAAACACAAATATTCGCCGAAGCATTGTTCGTGATAGCCAAAAAGTGGGGAGGACTCAAACGCCCATCACAGATGAATGAACAAACAAAACTACTATCTAAGCTGGTGAGAGAGTTCAGTGGGTTTCAGTGTTTACCACGTGCAAGCTTGGTGACCCAAGATCACTCATCAGAGCCTCTATCACACCATTGTGTCCTTGCCTCCCCAAGCCCCCAAATCATGTCCATATACATACTTACACAATGCAATAATAATAGTATAATAAAATAAAATGTTAAAGTTTTTTTTTAAAGTGGCCCCCAAGTCAGACAACCTAAGTTTGATTTCTGGGACCCACATAGTGGAATGAGTCAACTGATTCCTGCTTGTTGTCCTCTGATCTCCACATGTTTGTTATAGCACCTACAGACATATACAAATAAATAACCATAGCCAAAAACATCCCCCTACTGAGTGTGGTGGCAGATACATTTAACCCAGCACTCAGGAGGCAGGGGTAGACAGATCTGTGAATTCCAGGCCAACCTGGTCTACACATCAAGTTTCTGGAGACCTAGAGCTACATAGGGAGACCATGTCTCAAACAAACAAAGAAAATAACCCCCAAATATATCGTATATCCATAGACTTGTGTATTGTTTTTTCATAATAAGGCTTGGTTACTTGCTTCAATACATGTTACTTGCTTCAATACATGTACCTTGGAAGCACAATGCTAAATGAAAGAAGCCAAGGGCAAAAGGTTTCACTCCTAAGCAATACTCAGAATGGATACATTCCCTGAAACAGAGTAGCTCAGTGACTCCTAGGTGAGGGAGGGGTAACGAGAGAGTAATGTAATGTAAATGCATGTGGAATTTCTCCAAGGATGATGAGAACAGACATTGGTTACAACTGCACAACCATGTGGCTGTGTTTAAATTACTGAATGCTGTACACTTATTTTTTGAATTATTTATTTTATGTACATAAATGTTTTCTCTGAATATGTGTTTGTGTTTGCTTAGCTAGCTAGCAAGCCCCCCACCCCACCCCACCCCTGGGATCACAGGGATGTATGTGCTGCCACACTTGGCTTTTTTATGTGGGTTGCTAGAGACAGAATTCAGGTTCTTGTGTTTGGTGTGGCAAGCACTTTAGCAACTAAGCCATGTCCCCAGCCCAGAGACCTAGTGGCCTTTAAGGGGCTTCAACACAGTCAGCAGCACTGGTACTCAGTGCCTGAGCAACTGAGTCAGCATGGAATTAAGGAATTACGGAGATGGAATGGATTCGAGGAAAACCTCAGAATCTAGAATCAAACAGACCTTTTGAATTAATCCATTACCTACATACTTGCTTTATTATCTTAGACAAGCAACTTAATTTTTTTGTGCTTCAACTTTCATACAAAAAAAAATTAGTAAAATAAAGGCTGGGGATGATGCTCAGAGGTACAGTGGCTAACTAGCATATATGAGGCCTGTACTGGCTGGTTTTGTGTGTCAACTTGACACAAGCTGGAGTTATCACAAAGAAAGGAGCTTCAGTTGAGGAAATGCCTCCATGAGATCCAACTGTAAGGCATTTTCTCAATTAGTGATCAAGGGGGAAGGGCCCCTTGTGGGTGGTGCCATCTCTGGGCTGGTAGTCTTGGGTTCTATAAGAGAGCAGGCTGAGCAAGCCAGGGGAAGCAAGCCAGTAAAGAACATCCCTCCATCGCCTCTGCATCAGCTCCTGCTTTCTGACCTGCTTGAGTTCCAGTCCTGACTTCCTTGGTGATGAACATCAATGTGGAAAGTGTAAGCTGAATAAACCCTTTCCTCCCCAACTTGCTTCTTGGTCATGATGTTTGTGCAGGAATAGAAACCCTGTCTAAGACAAATTGGTACCAGCATAGTGGGGTATTCCTGTGACAACCTGACCATGTTTTGGGGAGGACTGTGGAAGGACTTTGGAACTTTGGGCCAGAAGATCCATTCGGTGTTAAGAGCTCTGTGAGATGTAGTGTAGGAGCTTGGAAGATAATGTTGAGAACAGTGCAGAAAATGGAGGCCTGGCTTGTGAAATTTCAGAGGGAAATTTAAGACTCTTTTCAGGGCCATTGCTATTTTGGATTGTGAAGATTCTGTGGTTCTGGTTAGCTGGGGCTGAAGAATCAGCTGTGATTAACAAGATACCGGAACTACTAAGGCAAAAACTTTGCATTACTGGAACTATTGATGCTGGTTAGCTGGAGCTAAGAAATTAGCGGTGATAAGAAGAGACCAGCATCATTGAGGTGACATCTTTTGAGAAGTATTTTCTGAGAGCACAAAGAGGCTGTGTTCCAGAGTTAGCCAAAGTTGTACCTCGTGCAGTAGCAGGACTTGGTAATGTGTAAGAGTCACCCAGATGGTACTGGTTTTGGAGGCATGAAGGGGTCACGCAGAGCAGCTGAGGCTTGGCACTGTGAGAGGCCATGGAAGGCCATTGGTGAAGGTGCAGCCTCAGTTGCAATTGATGGCCCAGAACTGAAGAGGTCATGCAAAGGAGTTGAGGCTTGGCACCATGAAGAGAGCCTATGAGAGGCTGTTGGTGAAGCCTAGTTACAGTGGAAGACAGCCGTGTTTTGGAGATGCCAGTACCATGAGATGACCACCAAGAACAGCAGCAGCAATGGAGTACAGGTGGCTGGAGAAGTGACTCAAGCCCTTGGAGGAGCCCAGACAATCGTGAGTTGGATCCCAGACACTGGACAGTTGGAGTTTAATTTTGCTTTTGATTGTGACTGTGCCCTGATATTTTTCCCTCTTTAAGGAAGAAACTATTTTAGTGGAGCCCACAGTTACGAGACTTTTAATTGTAAAAGGACTTTGGGTTTTAAAAGAGATGGATATTTTAAAGAGATTGAAATTTTAAGAATATGTAAAGACTGTGGGACTTTTAAAGCTATTTAGATCTTGGGGATGAATAAGAATGTAAGGGTTGAGGCTTAATAGTGATGTGTTTGTGTGTCAAGTTGACAAGGGGTCAATTGTATTGGCTAGTTTTGTGTCAACTTGACACAGCTGGAGTTATCACAGAGAAAGGAGCTTCAGTTGAGGAAATGCCTCCATGAGATCCAACTGTAAGGCATTTTCTCAATTAGTGATCAAGGGGGAAAGGCCCCTTGTGGGTGGGACCATCCCTGGGCTGGTAGTCTTGGGTTTTATAAGAGCAGGCTGAGCAAGCCAGGGGAAGCAAGCCAATAAAGAACATCCCTCTATGGCCTCTGCATCAGCTCCTGCTTCCTGACCTGTTTGAGTTCCAGACCTGACTTCCTTTGGTGATGAACAGCAATGTGGAAATGTAAGCTGAATAAACCCTTTCCTCCCCAGTTTGCTTCTTGGTCATGTTTGTGCAGGAATAGAAACCCTGACTAAGACAAGGTCCTAGATCTAACCTACACACACACACACACACACACACACACACACACACACAGAGTCCTTAGCCATGAGGACTGTCACAATGATTGTCAAATGAGATGATGTAAGTGATGTATTAATTCTGCTTCCTTGAGAGTTCCAAACACTCTCAATTACTTGAAGGCAATCAGGAAAGATACTTAGTTTTATCACAATAGTTCTACAGTCAAACAGCTATCATTTAAATCTATGGGTCCCAAGGAGCTGAAGAGGTCTGCAGCCCTATAGGAGGAACAATATGAACTAACCAGTACCCCCAGAGCTTGGTCTCTAGCTGAATATGTAGCAGAGGATGGCCTAGTCAACCATCAGTGGGAGGAGAGGCCCTTGGTCTTGCGAAGATTATATGCCCCACTATAGGGGAATGCCATGGCCAGGAAGCAGGAGTGGGTGGATTGGGAAGCAGGGGGAGATGGGAGGGTATAGGGGATTTTCAGAGAGGAAACTAGAAAGGGGATAGCATTTGAAATGTAAATGAAGAAAATATTTATTAAAAATGAAAAAAAATCTCTGAGTCAATGACCTCATCTAAGCCTTTGTTTCTCCAACTGTGCAAAGGGAACATAGTACTTAATGCAGTGCCCAACACCTAGGAAGCGCACAATAAGTGCCAACTGTCACTATATATAGTCAATAAAGAAAATTCTCAAATAGCCAACTGCAGGCTGTGTCCTGGGATGAACAAGCTTCACTACCCTCAAGAAGCTCATAGTCTGGTTAGGGAGTCAGATGCATAAACAACCAATTGTTCTTAGGTCAGCCACACAGTGCAGCCTTTGATTCAGTCGATAGCTGCAGATCCGGGCATCGTGGAACAAAGCTGGATATGTAAGGAACACTATGGGGAGGGGACATTGCTGAATAGACCCTTCTTTTCCCGAAAATTGCCTATGAAAGTCTAGATAAACAGCCACGCAGACTTCCTCCTCTAGACTCCTCCTAGGTGGTCAGGGTCTAGAGGATGCCTCTTCCTCTCTGTCCCCTGCGCCTACACAGACTGGGACCTCCCATCACTCGGGCCACTGGTTACATCATCTGTAGGGTCTGACTTGGGAGCACTCTCAGCTTCTCCTCAAAGCCCCTACAACATTTTTAGTTACTGAGATTTTGCTGTCTCTGTTTCTGAAACAAAGTCACACATTCAGACTGGCCTCAAACCCTCAATCCTCTTCCCCAGCCCCGAGTTCTGAGATTCTAGGAGAATATACCACTGTGCCAAGAGTCAATTACCAATTGTTGGAAGGTTTCCAATCTCTGCTCTAGGCTGTGAGGTTCTGGTATCTAGGAACCTTTCACTCAGCTAGCATGCACTGAGTACCTACTATGTGCCAGGCCCTGAAGTAGGTGCTTGAAGTTCACTGTGCTCATGGAACATATAGTCTATATTTATTTAAAAAAAAAAAGTTTTTAGATGGCTATATTATGTCAACTACCGCTGCTCTTCTCCGAGACTCTGCCACCTGCTGAGAGATCCTTGAGACAGTCTGGAGACACATCTTATCCTGCATGTCACCTACAGGCTAGCTCAAAGCACCAAGAATGGACCAGCGGGCGGGGGGGGGGGGGAGGGGGGAATGGGCCTTCCCCCTTATATGCACACTCTCTTAGTAAACTCATGGGCCTTGATCAGAAAAAAAAAAAAAGTTTTGAGATGGATTTTATCCCAGTTCTGACTGGCCTACTTAGATATGGGTTCTTGATTATTAATTTAAATTAAAAAAAAAAAAAAACCAAGAAGCTCAAACACAGTGCTGGAGGGAACACAGTGCCTCTGCCTGCATCCCTGGATACTCCTGCCATTGTTCAAAAGCATCCTAGGGCATACAGCACTACCACAGAGACATTTCCAAAAGCTTTTCCCTTACAAAACTGTGTACACCTTTAGTCCCAGCACTTGGGAGGCCGGGGCGGGGGGCGGGGGCACAAAGAAAGAAAAAGAAATAAAGAACTACTGACCAGGCAGGCACGTTCACTGAGCCAGGCTGTTCTAGGTACGAAGAAATGAGCCCTACTGCTAGCTGAAGAACTATTGTCAGCTGATGACTTTCAGGGAAAGGAGTCATTTTCTTTAAGAGTATTGCCTCTGCTAGGTCAACCATAGTCCAATGGATGGTCCCATAGCCAGGAATACATGGGCAGCACAATCTGGATTTGGTGAATTACTGCAGGGAAAAGCACAGGACATAAATCTGGGAGGGAATGAGGAGGTAAAAGGTATATCAGGGGAGTGAATAATAGAAAATGCATTATGTGCATGTAAGAAATTCTCGAAGAATTAATAAAAGATATATAATATATTATATATTTAAGTTTCTGATACGGGGAACCAAGCTTGGTAATGAATGTAATTCTAACACTTAGGAGGTGAAAGCAAAAGGATCTTCTAGAAGCTCAAGGTCAGTGGTGGCGCATGCCTCTAATTCCAGCACTTGGGAGGCAGAGGCAGGAGGATTTCTGAGTTTGAGGCCAGCCTGGTTTACAGAGTGAGTTCCAGGACAGCCAGAGCTACACAGAGAAACCCTGTCTTGAAAAAACAACAACAATGAGAAAAAAAAAAAAAAAAAAAAAGGAAGAAGAAGCTCAAGGTCATCCTGGGCTACATGTTAAGTTTAAGGTCATCCTGTGCTATATAGTAAAATCAAGGTCATCCCAGGCTACATACTAAGCTTATAGCCAGCCATTCTGGGCTACAAGACTGTCTTAAAGCAAACAAGTTTTGGTATTGGAACGTTTCATGTTTTGGATACTGGATTAAAGTTCGGTTTGTAGTAATACCGGATGGGCTTATAAAGCATTATTATTTCAGAGTGTAAATGTTCTCTAGTACACAGAACCATGGCTGCTGAGTTCCATAAACCTTCTGCAGAAGACACTAATGACAGCAAATGCTTCTAAGACAGAGAGAAATCTGTCTTATGTCTGTCTATATGGAGATACATGGTGCTCACAGGAGCCAGACAAATGGAGGGACATGAATAATCATGGGTGAAGTCACATATCAGAATCATATATCTCCAGTTTCAGGAAACAAGGGAAAGAGGGAGGCAGGAAGGCCAGAAAAACCAAAGCTGTTCTATTTTACTAAGGAAGGAAAAGCTGAGGATGAGAAACCATGTCCTGAATACTTTGTTACAAAAGTAGCACAGGATGGTCAACGCTTAACCCAAAACCAGATGATGTAGGCCTGCAGCCACTTCTGTGAAAAAGGGAACAGGACCCTCAAGGTTTCTCCAGCAGGAATTGTTGTGTTTAACAAATACATGCAGCCCCTAGGGGAAAGTGTAGGTATTATAGAGTGCCCAGGAAAAAATGTATTGCAGGAAGGAAAATAACATGAAGAAAAAAATGATGCTTGGTGCATGTTACTCACTATGGGGATACACGCTGAGAAGTGTGTTGTTAGGTGTTCCACTGTAGTGAGAACACCACAGTGTACTCACATAAACTGAGATGGCGACAATGCTATCAGGTATATAATCTTATGGAACCATTATTATAAACGTGGCCCATTGTTGACTATTAGTCATGCAGAGACCATCATTATTCTTCAGTTCAGAACTCAGAACAGGAATATGGTGGCATTATGGGGGAACAGTGAATAGGTTCTGGGAGCAAAGGCTAATGAAAGAGAGATGTAAGAATCTGCAGAGGAGCCATATTAGAAGAGAATGCTAAGTAATGTGATGAGGCTCAGAGCACAGTGACTTCCTGAGGCTTCTGGTCTTTCAGTCCAGACTTTCTGCATCTCTGTCCTTACTCCTGGAAACAATCCGGTATCCTAAAGCCCTAAATCAGTTCTGATCTTGTATAGTGCATCTCATATTCTTTTGGATGCAGATTTTACTGTTACTTAATTTAGCATTTCCTAAAAGCTAAACTCCTCAATTCCCTGCAGTAAATGGCTTGTGTGTGTACACTTGTGTGATTTGTTAATGCCCCACCCTCAAGCTCGGAGGCAAAAGCAGGCAGTCTGACACTAAGCTGACCCTAAGCAACATAGCTACTCCCTCAGGGTTCATCTTCAGGTGAGGGACTGAAGGGAGAACACAATCTAGGCTCTGGTTACAGGGCATCTAGAACACCTGCTCTTAATAAAACACTTCTGTCAAGGACTTAGCCCCGCCAACCCACTAAAGCAGAAGGGAGGGATGTGACAGGAATTTAATGCCCTCTGATTCTCACCCCAGAGAATAATCACCCCCACACTCCACCCCAGAAGCTACTAGCTAGTGGAGAAGAGCAGCAAATGACTCAGAAAATGCTGCTACCACAGCGAGAGGAGCTGTACCAATCTCTCCCAGATAAGGGAGAAGGGTAAGAGAAAACTTGGCCAATGAACCAATGAGCTTTCTTTTCACCTCCCGTGGGCTTAACTGCCAAGTCAGCTTCTGTAAGATGTATGAAAGAACATAAAAGGGAAAAGAATGGAAAAAGGCCCATCATACAAAACAGAGACTTTTGCAAGGGGCTGAGTTGTTGCTTTGTGGTGGCATACTTGCCCAGCATTTGTGGTGCCTTGGACTCATCCTCAGCTAGAAATTGTGTGTGTGTGTGTGTGGTTTGTGTGTGTGTGTGTGTAATAGATAATAAATAAACAAGTATGGGAAGGTTCCCTTTTCTTTTCTTTTTCTTTTTTTTTTTTTTTTTTTTTTTTCGAGACAGGGTTTCTCTGTATAGCCCTGGCTGTCCTGGAACTGACTTTGTAGACCAGGCTGGCCTCGAACTCAGAAATCCACCTGCCTCTGCCTCCCGAGTGCTGGGATTAAAGGCGTGCGCCACCACGCCCGGCTTCCCTTTTCTTTTCTTTTTTTCTTTTTCTTCGAGACAGGGTTTCTCTGTGTAGCCCTGGCTGTCCTGGAACTCACTCTGTAGACCAGGTTGGCCTTGAACTCAGAAATCTGCCTGCCTCTGCCTCCCGAGTGCTGGGATTACAGGTGTGCTATGTGCAGTCACTGCCCGGCTCTCTTTTCTTTGTTAATGAGAGACCTAAGCAGTAGGTCCAGGCGTCATTTGAACTGATTCTGAGGGCAGCCCACTATTTGCACCCAGTACTTCTAACTACTGAGGTCTCATTTCCTGTTCCCTTTTAATTGCTTTTGCTTGCTTTCTTTTTTCCATCCTTCCTTTCTTCCTTCTTTTCTTTTCTCTTCTTTCTTCACCTCCCCTTCTTGCTGTGTGCTTCTAGATGACGGTCTTAGTTAGGATTTTACTACTGTGAACAGATACCATGACCAAGGCATCTCTTATAAGGACAACATTTAATTGGGCCTGGTTTACAGGTTCAGAGGTTCAGTCCATTATCAAGTCATGAACATGGCAGCATCCAGGCAGACATGATGCAGGAGGAGCTGAGAGTTCTACATCTTCATCTGAAGGCTGCTAGCAGAATACAGACTTCTAGGCAGCTAGGATGAGGGTCTTAAAGCCCACACCCACAGTGACACACCTATTCCAACAAGGGCCACGCCTTCTAATATCGCCACTCCCTGAGCCGAGCACGTACAAACCATAACAATGTCATAGTACAAGACTTTACACGTAATACTCACCTAAGAGCTGCCTCACTCCTACAATCAAAACTTGAGACAGTTACCTGTCTTCATCTCGCTAACTCCTTGTGCCCAAGCCTGATCTGGCTCAGGATAGTCCTTAAATTGAAATGAGAGATGATTCCCAAATGCGATGGTGATAACAGAGCAGGGATTGGTTTCTCTATCAAAGTGAACAGTGTGATAAATGACAATTAGAGAGCTAAGGATAGATGTCAAGGTACACACTGAAAAATATTTTCAGCAACCAGAACTACACAGAGAAACCTTGTCTTCCTGTTTCAAAAAAAAAATTATTTTAGGGAGGTAATAAGGAAAAGGGTGGCTAAAGAGCTGAGGGAAGCAATAAATGTATCAAAGAGATGACATCAGAACCGGGACCAGGTAGAGAGGCTTCCAAATCTGGCAAGCTGAACCAGCGAGGCTGCTCAGCCCGTGCCCACAACCTGAGGGCCTGAACTTGGCCCCTCAGCTCACATGGTGGAAGGAGAAAACGGACTCCTGAAAGTTGTTTTCTGATCTCCACACTTGCATAGCACATGCACACAAACAACAAATAAACCAGTAAAACAGACAAAGCAAAGGAGCTCAAAAAGCAAAATGTAGACTGAGGAAGGCAGAGCCTTGCTGGGTAAACAGCACTGTGCTTCACCTGGAAATATTTTACAAATTGGATGCCAGAGTCCAAGGAGCTTAAGACTGCGCAAACATGAGGGCCTGAGTTCATATCCTCAGGACCTACATTAAAATAGGAGTGGTCTCAAGCCTGGAACCCCAACCCTGGGTAGAGATGAAGAGAAGGAAGGATCCTTGGAACTTGCTGGCACACACATGCTTGCATACGCGCAAACTCAGTCACACATATGCACGCACTTGTACACATGAAGTGGCGAGAAGAAATATAAAAATTTAAATGATTGGGCTGGAGAGATGGCTCAGTGGTCAAGAGCACTGACTGCTCTTCCAGAGATCCTGAGTTCAATTCCCAGCAACCACATGGTGGCTCACAACCATCTGTAATGAGATCTGATGCCCTCTTCTGGTGTGTCTGAAGACAGCAACAGTGTCTTTTATTCATACATAAAAATAAATAAATAAATCTAAAAAAATTTAAATGATCATTTTAGGTTCCACTTAGGAGAGACAGAAGGTTCAGGGCTGAATGTCCAGAGACCAGTAAGGAAGTCACTGTGGAGTGAAAGCAGCCCAGTGAGCAAGCCTAAGGGAGAGATAAGTGAACTTCAGATCCAGTGGTAGAATCAGAGGCAGATTCTGAATTTAATTTTGAAAGATGAGCTATAAGAATCTTCTGAGATAAGTCAAACAAGCCTCCAGGATTTTCAGCCTGAGCAACTGGAAGGATGAAGTTGCCATCAACTGAGGAGGTTTTGGCTTGAGATGTCAAGGGGAGGAACGAGGAGTTCAGTTTGAATATGTGAACTTGACATCAGAACTCCAAGTGGAAATGGTTCAACAGTCATCCACACAGGCTGGGGCTCAGAGAAAAAAACTGGTGTGGAAATAAAGGCATAAAAATGGTTTCTGAAGCCACAAGACTGAATAAGATCACTAACGGAGACTAGAAAAGCCACGGACCGAGGCCTGAAGTGGCAAGAAGAGACAGAATCAGCAAAGGATATTTTTTTTTTTTTTAAAAAGGCACTGCTGGGGCTGGTGAGATGGCTCAGTGGGTAAAGGCACTGCTGGGGCTGGTGAGATGGCTCAGTGGGTAAAGGCACTGCTGGGGCTGGTGAGATGGCTCAGTGGGTAAAGGCACTGCTGGGGCTGGTGAGATGGCTCAGTGGGTAAAGGCACTGCTGGGGCTGGTGAGATGGCTCAGTGGGTAAAGGCACGGAACTCCATGAGCTAAGTTCAATCTCACAGAAAATCAAGTCAGGAAAGTATACAACTCTGCAACTAACTAAAGAAATGGGTCAAGAGAAACTGGTGACCAACGGCACTGAGTTCTGCTTGTACACCAAAGAAGTTGAGAAATGAGAAACGTTTACTGGATTTTGTGATGAGAAAATCAGTAGTGACTTTTTAGGAAGAATTTCAGAAAAATAATAGCACATTTATATGCTAGCACGATAAACTTACAGAAAACAAAAAGGCTGGGAGAAGAGAATTATTGACTTCTTACAAAGTAGTTTCCTTTGTAGGGGCAGGAAGTAGTCAGGAACCTAGTGCAAAATCATGGCGGCTCTTAGCCTAGGACCTGCTTACCCACCCAGGCAAGGGAGTACAAGGGTAGTGTCTGGAGGTACACAGGCTGACAATAAGCAGAAGTGGAGTTCTGTTTCTGCAAGAGTTAATTTCTGAGTGATTCTCACCACCACCAATGCCACCATCCCCAGCAAAGTAGGAAGCAAGGCCAAGGTGACAAGGGCCAAGAGAAGAGAAGTAGTCATCCAAGATGGTGGGAGAGCGAGTGACTCAGGGCAATGGTTACCCAGCAGTATTAAGAATATATTGCTCAATTTCAATAAGCAATAAGGGTGGTGCAACACCTTTAATCCCAGTGCTTGAAGAGGCAGAGGGAAGAGAATCTCTAGGTTCAAGGCCAGCTTGGATTACAGAGAGGAGAGAAAACCTGTCTTAAAAAAGGAAAAAAGGAAGGAAGGAAGGAAGGAAGGAAGGAAGGAAGGAAGGAAGGAAGGGAGGAAGGAAGGAAGGAAAGAAGGGTTAAACATAAACCCAGTTAGCATGTTTTGGTTTGCTCTGAGTACACACACTGCTGTATATGCAGGTATGAAGGAGGTAGAAATACAGTTTAATTACACACCAGAGACAAGCAATAGAATCAAGAATGTATGTGAGAGGGGGAGTTATAATGATTGACTGTGGAATTTAGAAAAGTTAGAAGGAAAGCCCTCAGAGGAGTCAGGACAATAAAAGGAAGAGAGCACCCACAGTCTACAACACTCCCCGTGACTGAAGAAGTGCTGGGTCGGGGTAGACGAGTGGAAAACCAGATGGAGAAGGTGGTCGAATGCAAGATGTGCAGAGCTGATGTCTCAGGTATGCAGTGGTTATGATCCGTGGTGATGACAAGGCTCACAGTAGATTCTAGAGCAGGGCTGCTTTACTAGTGACATCACTTAGGGCTATCTTATGGACCCTAAGATGCTGAGTGGTGTCCCTGGAATCTAACCACTACCCCAGTGTCAGGTGTACCTCCTAAGTAAAGAGGACTAAAATTGCCTCATGTGCTGCTAAATAGTCTCTAAAGCCAAAACATCCCATGTCTAGAACCACTGCTCTAGAGAATGTCCAGGAAGTCAAGTGTCAGGATGATTGGGTACATTCTGGAGAAAGTAGCAGAGTCCCGGTGTGACTCAGTCAGTGTATGATGGTCACACTGAAGAGGACTGGATGAGATGATCTGATGACATTAGACTCAATATTGGGGCTTCTTAGGAGGAGGGCAGGACAGTGGCCAGAAGGCAGAAATCAGAACCAAGGAGGTCATGGATTCCAAGTCCACAATCAGTGGGAAGTGGGCTAGAAAGGAATAACAGTTGTGAGAGAGGGCAGTGGAGAAAGGAGCATCTTTAGAGCAAAGCCAGGCTCTGACCAGGAAGGAAAAGGTGATCTCAGAGAAGACACTGAAGATAAAGATGGATCTGCTGATGTGAACCATTACTCCAGAAAGCCAGTGGAGGGGCTTGGGAAGCACACAAGAGTGAGGGAAGAGAACAGAACGAGGGGATGGGAGATGCTGTAAGTGAGTGGTGGGTCAGGGGTGGGCCCTGAAGGGAAAGCATGGCACTGGGGGAAACAGGGCTTTAAAATAAGAGAAAAAGCCCTTTTAAATTATATTTAATTGTGCAATCCCCCCCCCCCGCTTTTGTCTGTGTGTGTGTGTGTGTGTGTGTGTACCTTTGCCGGGATACTCATGGGGAGGTCAGAGGACAGCTTGAGAGACATAGTTCTTTTTCAATCATGTGAATTCCAGGGATCTAACTCAGGTTCTCAAAAAGTGTTTGATCCGCCGGGCGTGGTGGCGCACGCCTTTAATCCCAGCACTCGGGAGGCAGAGGCAGGCGGATTTCTGAGTTCGAGGCCAGCCTGGTCTACAAAGTGAGTTCCAGGACAGCCAGGGCTATACAGAGAAACCCTGTCTCGAAAAACCAAAAAAAAAAAAAAAAAAAAAGTGTTTGATCCATAATCCAATACGCTAGCTATTTTTATGTCAACTTATCACAATATAAGAGGAGGGAACCTCAACTGAGAAATTGACCCCATAAGACTAGGCTATAGGCAACTAGTAGGGCATTTTTATAATTAGTGATTGATGTGGGAGGTCCCAGCCCTTAGGCTGGTGGTCCTGGGTTCTGTAGTAAAGTAGGCTGAGCATGCCAATAAGGGCTGGTTTCTGTTTCAGTTCCTGCCCAATTTGAGTTCCTGCCTTGGCTTCCTGAAAAAAGACTGATTCGAGATACATAAGCCAAATAAACCCTTTCCTCCTCAAGTTGCTTGTGGTCATGGTGTAACCCTGACTAAACCACCAACCATTATCATTTTTACAAGAATGTGCACATCAAGGTAAGAATTAATGGGAAATATGGCGCCTGCCACTAGGAATCACACAACCCTAAGCTAGAACTCGTCTGGACACAGTGGATGCAGACTAGGCTTCTTTGGCTTCACTATCAGGAAATCAATCAAATAGACAACTCTGTCTAGCAGCGAGGATGGCGCTTTCAAAGGCCCAAGAAGAAAAGAAGCCTTCCAGAAGGGTGAATCTATGTGGGCTTAGCTCAAAATGGCCTTAAAACATTATGTAAAATTATTGGATCACTTAGAAAAGTGCCTTTTTCATGAAAGGATGAAACTGGGCTGATTTTAAGGGAGAGCAGAGAAGAACAGGATCTGACTAAAAGAGAAAAGCAAATCCAGACAGCCTGTAAAGGTTCAGCACTCAGTGGAAGAGAATTCCCAGAAGGACAGGTCATCCCATCAGGCCAGAAAAGGCTGTGGGAAGTGGGACCAGTGACCCCAGGATGTTAAACCAACTGAGCTACAAAACAGCAAAGAACTCCATCACGATATTCAACTAGCAGCTGGGGGGTGCTTCAGGGTTTGAGAACATTTTCTGCTCTTCCAGAGGATCTGAGTTTGATTGCTAGAATTCATATTGGTTGGCTCATAGCTGTCTGTGCCTCCATCTTCAGGGAATCTGACACAGTCTTCTGGCCTCTGCAGGTACCCACATATATACTCATGAACAATAAAAAAATTAAAAGTTGTTAAAAGATATGGAACTAGTGCTGGATAAGATCATTTGCATTCCTTCTTTGTGGACATTTTAAAAAATTACAAAAAAAAAAAATAGAGATTCAAATGCAAGCACTATACAGGTATATACACACAAGCAAGAGGCCTCTCAGGTACACACACAAGCAAGAGGCCTCTTTTGACTTTCAACCCACTCTGCAGCCTACACCTCAGAAGAAACTCCTGTGCACAGCTTGACCGGTGCCCTCTTAGGGATTTTTTTGTTCTTTTTTTTCTTTTTTTCTGTCACATACAAACAAACCAAGAAGAGGAGGCACAAAGAATGTGAGAGATGAAGGAGAGGGAAGGATACTCTGAAACACCTTCTTCTGGACATGGAATGGCCATTGTATTCATAAAGTCCCAGCAGTGTGCTGCCTGCAAAGGCCTCTACACAGTGTGGCCCACCACCATCTCATGGTAAAGGGGAAGGCTCACAAGGCCCCGCCTCTTCCTGAGAAGCTGTTTATTAGCAGGTAAGGGTTGCTAGAAAAGGGAGAGTCATTTTCTTCAGTGGTATAGTTACCCATGTTCCAGTAACTAACACTCACCCATGACTACACATCAATCCTAATTAAGTAAATGGGCCACAAATAGAACACAATACAACAAACAGGTGTGAAAATATGAGGGAGACCTTTGGGGGAGGGACACAATGAGAGCAGGAGGGGTATAAGTGAGTATAACAAGAGGTGAAAATGACTCACACATGTGACATGTGTATAAAAACATCAAAGAATAATAACCACAAACTGACCCACAGGCAGTGATCCCCAAGTGGGGTGATATTACATATATTTGTCATTTTTCTTTTTCTTTTCCCTCTTTTTTGGAGACAGAGTCTTATTATACAGCTCAGGCTAGCCTTGAACTTACAGTGATCCTTCTGTCTCATCCTCCTAAGGGCTGGGATTATGGACATGTTTGCTGATACTTTGTTTTATGTTATGTCTATTATTATATATCTTTATAGCACAGCAAAGCCATCTTTGAAGGTATATACAGGCTTATCTTATCTTTAGTGGCAGAGATAAACCACGATTCATCCATATTTTCCTCTGTAGTTGCTGTTATTGCTTTGCGACAGGGTTGTGCTATGTAGCTTGGCTGGCCTGCAGCTCACTATGTAGACCAGTCTGACCTCAAATTTGCATGGATCCTTTTGCCTCTGGCTCCAGATTGCCAGAGTACTAGGTGTGTGCCACCACTCCTGGCTACTTTCCATATTTCTAATTTTCTATATTATAAACAATGCTGGTTTTGTGTGTAAGTATGTGTATGTTTATATGTGTATGTGTATGGTAGAGGCCAGAGGACAATACCAGGTGTCTTCCTCAATCTTTCCAGGTCCCCATGCTTGCACAGAAAGCATTTTCCTGACTGAACTATTTCCCAGACCAAAATGCTTATGTAGGTATCTTTGCACATGAATAACTTCAGATTACATTCCTACCTGCTAGACTAAAGGACATATCTGAGACTGCCACACACCACTCCCAAGCTATCAATTTATATTCCTACCAAATTTGAATAGACTATTTAATCTCCCACTCTCCTGCTTAAGCCATAACAATCCTAAGGTTTGCTAACTGATAGAAGGGGATCTCACTCTTGCTTTAATGTAAATGTTTGCTTGTTTTGGTAAATAAGGAGTATGTCTGTCTAAGAATACTGAAAATTGACTTCAAATTCATATGCATAAAACAATGAAACAAGAAGATGTCATTTTGAGTGAATAATCTGCTAACTGGAAGGATGCCTGGGAACAGTGGAACTATCACATGAAAGCTATTACTCCTGAATATTTATAATGTGCAGACACTACCAAGATTTCTGTTCTTTATCCTCTTGTTGAGCTCTCACAATTCTATAGAGTACATTAGCCTTAGTGCACAAAAAGAAACTGAAACCATATAGATTAACTTTTTCCAAGTCATACAAGAGTAATGAAGTAGTGTCAGGTTTGAACTCAGAGCATCTGACTGTGAAGCCCCATTTAGACAGATTAAGTAACTTGCTCACCTCAAGTAGAATAGCAAGTAAGTAATACAGTCAGCACTCCAAGCCCGGCCTGTCTAACTCTATAGCACACATAGGTGAGGTTTTTGTTTGATATAATTTACACTATCTGTATAAATAATATGACAACAGTATTGAGAACATTTTAACACTATCCAAACATGTTTTAAATTATAATTTTGGTATTTTAGGTTCCTTTTTGGCATTGCCTTGACAAACTAACAACCACTGCATTGCATCTTTCCAGGAGCATCTTGTTGTGTGAACAGTACACATGGCACTCAACATGGTGGCCCAGGACCACATACAGGCTGACTACAGGAAGGGGAAATTTTCTGCCACAGGTTCTGCCATGAGTTAAGAAGAACGGAGTGTTCCCTGGTGGTTGAGAGTGGTATTGTGCTTTGCAAGAGTTCAGCTAGAAGTCCAGAATTGAGAACTGGTGTAGTAGCTGTCCAGGGGGCTCAGGAGACACCAAAGCATCACTGCCTTCTCTATCCTGGGTGTTCCCTATGAGTGTGTGACATCTACCAAGTCATCTCTGCAGACAACCAGTGCACAGACACTCAGGTCCAAGAGCAACACATCCACAAAGGAAACGATGACTGGACAGGAGTGACTTGTATCACAAGAGAAAAGGTGGCCAAGAAGGGGATATATACAAAAACAGACTCAAGATTATCAGGCCTGGAAACTTCTACACAATCTTCCAATGACACTCCCCACCCCCGACACACACACACACACACACACACAGCACTAGAAAATTAGGAAAACCTTGAAAATGTTCTCAAGGGAGAAAATGATGCTAAAAGAAACCCAGATGTGGTAAGTATAAAATGAATGGAATTTTGGATTCATCCCTACTGTCAGCCTCTCTTAGAATTGAGGCAAAGGCAATTGCAGACTTGGGAAGAAAGGCTTAACTTGACCAAATTAAAATGGCCTAAAGCCACGAAGAGACCATGGGTAAAACAGAAACACACATCAGCTAGGGCAGGAGAGAGGCCTAGAGTCGGTGCCTGCCTGAAGCAGATGGAGAAGCTCCAGCCACGGTTACCATGGTCACAGCTGAGTGCTGGTCGCTGCTTGATTGAGAAGGAGCCTCTGGCTAATCACATTTTCTACTTTAATGTTTACCATTTGTTTCTCATAGAGATTAGCAATTTCCAAAGAATTAGAAGGTACATTATAAAATAAAAATAACACAAAAATATAAGCCTTTGCATAATCTTCCAAAAACATGGAGAGTTCATCAAAAGTGCCAATCGTCACTGTTGTCTAAAGGTTGTGAGGAATCTGGTCTCAGTTACAGACTTGTCAAAGAGTTGGCAAAGAAGAAATACCTATACAGACTTAGATAGTACCAAGTAAGGATGATAATGCCTAAACCATAAAAAGAGACATTCTTTGTTGTTCAAAAGATTTAGTACTTTAGAAGCACAGTAAATAACAGCAGTAGAAAGAGATGGAAATGCCACATTCTGACAGCAGTTCAGTGAAGCAAGGACTTTGTATTGGTCATTACCCTATCACTGCTCCTGCACTGTGTGGTGGTGCACAGTAGGCAGAACGCTGACTGGTGCACAGTAGGCAGAACGCTGTCTGGTGCACAGTAGGCAGAACGCTGACTGACTGATGCACACAGTAGGCTCTCAGAAGTATTGGCTTGCAGAAGGAATGTGTGTTTCCCTTTAATATGTGACCCCTTCCTTCTAAAGCATTCTCTGAAACAAGCGTGAATGATGTATCTAATGTAACTCTCCTCTTAAGAGAGGAGATTCTCCTACTTCAGGGTCTAGCTCAAATTTCACTTCCTCGGTCTTCCCACATCTCTCCTACTGCCCACAGCCCTGCCTACCTCAAAGAATCAGAATTAAACCTTCTTTATTCTTCTTTATTCTCTATAGCATACTACTTGGTCATTCCATATCTTCTTGCTATTGTTTGAGACAACATATGTAGTTAAATTACACGAGCTGGCCTTTAAGTCACTCTGTAGCCCAAGCAGCCTTCAATTCATGATTTTCCTGCCTGAGACCCCTAAGTAGCAAAGATGACAAAGTCTGCAGTACCGGGTCTGTCTCATTCATTCCATGGTAAACTATAATGTCTACTTGTTTGGCTTGTCTACAGCGTTGACATGAGGGCAAGGTTCTAGTTTCAGCTAGTGTTGTACATCTGCTTCTTCTTTTCTTTTCTTTTCTTTTCTTTTCTTTTCTTTTCTTTTCTTTGTTTCTTCTTTCTTTCTCTCTTCTCTTCTCTTCTCTTCTCTTCTCTTCTCTTCTCTTCTCTTCTCTTCTCTTCTCTTCTCTTCTCTTCTCTTCTCTTCTCTTCTTTTTTTGACAGTCTCTTTACATAGTCCAGACTAACCTGGAATCCATGATCCTCTTGTCTCAACCTTCTAAGTGCTAGGATTATTATCATGCCCAGCATGAACTTCCACCTTCCGGCATAATAACAAATACTTAAGTGTCCACTAGTTTTCATAAAATAGAATTATATTCTTGATGTCCAATAAGATACCAGCATATAATAGATGCTCACAAGTGTTCATTACCTGAGTTAATTGAAAGAAAGGTAATTTCAAAACAACTAAGGTGCTTCAAAGTCCAGGGCTGGGAAACATCATACCTCAAATATAAAGAAATAATCCCTCTCTTTTCCTTGTTTCTAAGCAGACTGCCCTAGTTTGCGTTTCTTTCTTTCTTTCTTTCTTTCTTTCTTTCTTTCTTTCTTTCTTTCTTTCTTTCTTTTTTTTTGGTTTTTCGAGACAGGGTTTCTCTGTGTAGCCCTGGCTGTCCTGGCACTCACTTTGTAGACCAGGCTGGCCTCGAACTCAGAAATCCGCCTGCCTCTGCCTCCCGAGTGCTGGGATTAAAGGCGTGCGCCACCACGCCCGGCTCTAGTTTGGGTTTCTATAGCTGTAATAAAATGTCATGACTAAAAGTAACTAGGAGAGGAAAGGGTTAATTTCATCTCATAACTCTCTGGTTACAGTCCACCACTGAGGGAAGTCAGGGCAGGAATTCAAGGCAGGAACCTAGAGATAGGAGCTGAAGCAGAGGCTAAGGTAAAGTGCTACTTCCTAGCTTGCTTCTCAGGGGTGGCACCATCCACGGTGTGCTAGGTCCTCCCACACCAACCATCAGTCAAGAAAAGGCATCACAAGCTTGCCCATAAGCCAAAATCAATCAACTCAAAATCAAATGACTTCCAAAATGACTCAAAGACCTTGCCTAGACCCTGTCCCTTATTGAGCACTCTAGCACCAAAACTGCAGAGATAAGTCTGAGGGAGTTCCAGCAGAAGTACAGTAACTGAGGCTAGGATATGGCTTAGTACTTAAAATGCTTTTTCACAAGAGTGAGGACCAGAGTCAGGTTCCCAGAACCCACATAGAAGTCAGATGAGAATGGTGGCCTGCCTGTCATCCCAGCTTCCAAAGGCAGAAACTAGGGATCTACAGAGCAAGCCTGTTAGTGTGACTAGCCGCCATATTGGTGAGTTCTGGGTTTGACTGAGAGACCTCTGCCGCAATTAGTTAAGGTGGAAGACCAATGAAGAAAAATTTCCAGAATCAACTTCAGGCCTACACACACTTGCATGTGTATACATGCATATGTTGACCACACATGCAAACATGCACACAACACATACACACAGACACCGATAGACATACACAGACGCGCGCGTGTGCGCGCGCGCACACACACACACACACACAACACACACACACACATAGAGGAAAATACAAAAACATAAAATAAAAGTACCGTAGGATGTGGTGGCGCACGCCTTTAATCCCAGCACTCAGGAGGCAGAGGCAGGCGGATTTCTGAGTTTGAGGCCAGCCTGGTCTACAGAGTGAGTTCCAGGACAGCTGGGGCTATACAGAGAAACCCTGTCTTGAAAAAACAAAACAAACAAAAAACAATAAATAGATAAAATAAAAGTACCATAAGTGATGTGGGGTAAAAGAAAAAGGGGTAAAAAAGGAGAGCTTAGGTGCTCAAGCTAGGCAGATGTGATGTTAAGTGATGTCTGAAACTAGACACGATAACCTTCTTCTGCCAGCACAAGAGAGTGTAAACACCGAAGAGGGGAGGAATTGTTTAGCCTGGCCCAACAAACTCAAAGCAAGAGAAAGAATGAAACCAGAAAGAGAGATCAAAGACCTATGACAGGAGAGTGAAGCAAGAGAAACACTGCTCTGTTTGAAGTGAGGAAACAATGCCATATACATTTTCACAGAGAGCAGCAAGTGTTATTCTCCTCAGTATTAGGGATAAAGGAGGTCTGCAAACAGACGGACCGCTGCAGCTAGAAGAGGTGAACCTTCATGCAAACACCTATGCTTGGAATAGGAAGTCCTTTACCCATTATGCAAATATAGTCCCATATCCAGTGTTATGAAAGTCGTGTACAAAACCCTACTGATTCTGACTGCTCCAGAGAGTGAATGTACCTTCAACAGAAGATGAAAGGAGGAGGAGGAGGAGGAGGAGGAGGAGGAGGAGGAGAGGAAGAGGAAGAGGAAGAGGAAGAGGAAGAGGAAGAGGAAGAAGAAGAAGAAGAAGAAGAAGAAGAAGAAGAAGAAGAAGAAGAAGAAGAAGAAGAAGAAGAAGAAGAAGAAGAAGAAGAAGAAGAGGACGACGACAACGATGACGACAACAACAACAAAACCCAACAGAATCAGCAAAGCCATGGAACTGGACTTCCCTAACCCCATGTGTGGGCAAAGGAGCAAAATTACCCAGGTGCACTCTCCTTCACCATCCCCACTGTCCACAGCCAGTGACCCTCAGCTGGAGTTCACAGAGTGCATGCTCATGTCTTCTCACTTTCAATCTCAGTAACGTTTGCCTGCCTGCCTGCCTTCTGGTTGGTTCTAGTGGGCATCAGTGGTTCCTATGACAGACAGTGATTGAGATAAGGACCATATAGTGTTCTTCGTGAGTACATTATAAAAAAAATATATATATAAAAATAAGTATGTGAAAACCCCCAAGAAAATACTAGGAAAAAAAAAAAAAGAATACACTGACCACAAGGGAATACAGGATAAACTATATAATCGCTGTGAAATGTGGGGAAGGCAAGAGGAGAGCTTCCTGCCACAGATGAGCTTCCCAGGGAAGAAAGATAAACATTGATTAGCTGAAAGCAGTTAAGATGTACGTTAGCAAAATTGCTTGCTCGACGAACGAGTTAAACAGAATATCCAAGTGACAAATTAAAGGAAAGAAGCTAGAATACAAGCCTAAGTATTTTGACTTCAACTCTAGGGTAGATGATAGGAATAGATGAAAAGAAGCAAGAAATGGCTGTCTGTAAGGTCTGGGTAAGCGGTGGATTGGCTGGGATGGGGGTGGGGGGCAACTCAGAAGAATGAAAACCAAGCAAATAATCTTAGGGGTTCCTTTTCCTCAGGACTATCGCCACACCTTGAATCAGCAACAAGCCTACAGAACTTCTATATTCCTCACCAATGTGCCCAGCTCTGGGACCTGCTTCCCCTCTGAGGGACGCCATCCTCATTCCCAGATGCCTCCTGGTCCTAAGGGCTCTAGAAACACCACGTTTCACATATGGCACAGCTAACCGAAGTCACTCCACATATGAACTGGCTCTACTCACAACTCCACCCTCCTCTCCTGTTCCCACCAATGCTAAGGAAACCAGATGTACAAATGGTTAACAGAGGGGGAAAAAATCCCACCCAGACCACTTGAAACGCGGCTAGTCTGGCTGGGCCTCCAGTCTGCTCAGCGACTGCTCCATGCTGCTATTTATAGTCTCTGGGTGCCCAGCCCAGCTTCCAGGTCACTAATTGTGGCCCAACCCAGAGCCAACTCCACACCTCCTTCTCCGCCCTTCAACACAAGGAACAAGAAGCAAACCCAGCTTTGTCCAACTGAGCACAGCCAGGAACAAGACTTGAATCCAAGACCAGATTGCACATGACTTGCAGAAGATATCAAAGTTGTCTAAGGTCTGCTGCCTTTGTACTGCATGTGCTGGAGAGCTGAGCTGTCTCACCTCTAGCTGGCATCTCTTCTAAGTATTCTAAGTTCATTCAGAGTAAATCCTGAGTTCAGTTTAGCCCATTATCACAATAAAGAGGGAAGATGAGGGTTTGATTAAGTGTCTAAGCACTTAGGGAGCAGCTTCTTGCCTCTCCTGGGTCTGTTAGCTTATTCATCCATTTGTATTACTACGCCAGTTGTCCACAGCAAGAAGAGTAATCAGAGAGAAGGCATGCGCAGAATCCAACTTTTCAAACCGCTTCTCAAGCACCAACAGAATACACTTAAATCCTCAGCAGTTTAGTTCCAGATAGAGTATCGATTTTCTGAGAATGTTGCAAATAATCACTCTGACTTCAAGAGGCAGATACTATAATAGCATAAATTATAATATACATATACATGTATACTATATAGCATAGTATTACTATATATAATAGTATATATGGTGTAACAGTATAAATATTTGAGTATTATTCTACAATAATACACTTTACCCAGAGATGCAGAATCCTGAGATTGGCAATGACTACTTTTGGCATATGAGGCTATGTGAGTTATTCTGAGAGCAAAAAAGGTCTCATATATATGAGCAAAAGAGAAAGCTTAGCCCAAAGACTTGGTGTTTGTTTGTCTGTCTGTTTGTTTGTTTTGTGCTAGACTTGTGCCTGAGTTGCACTAGAAAGCCACCAATGGATCACTATTTGCACCATGGACTCTAGATCTGAACCTTGGTCCCATTCAGCGCAGTTAAATCTGGCAGTTGTCAATGATAATCATATTCGAACAAAGGACAGAGACACGCAATGAAAGAAAAGGTATACTAACAGAAAGATGGTCCCTTCCTTCCCACACTATGGTCACCATTCTCCCCAGACAGTGCAACAAGTCTCCACCCTCTGTGCTCTTGAGTTAGACTACATACCCTGATGCCAGTCATCTTCTCATGTGGGGTTCAATTTAGCCATTGGGTTATATGCCAGGGATTCTAGTTATTCTGAAGCAGGAACCAGAATGTTGCTGAGCTACCTCATCATCACCCACAAATACCCATTCTCAGCCCCAAATCTTTCCTCCCAAGACCACAAGGGGGAAAAAGTTTCCAAATTAAAAAACTAAAACTGGCAACAAAGGTGCCCCATGGCAGTAACCTTTAAAACTGGCCATTAAAGTTTATAAGTCAGACGGGCACCAAGTGAATGATCAAGAAGAGAAAAATAGACCCCTCCCTTCAGGACCCAGAGCCACAGCCTCCTGCCACACAACTGACGTCACAAGAAGCACTTGCAGCCATCAAGGGCTCTCTGTGTCCAAACTACAACTGCTCAAGATATAGCCTCCGTATGTCTAACTGCAAAGAGAAAGGAAAGTAGGGACAAGGAGGCGTGGTTTGGGGGTGTATGAGGTAGGAACAGGGAGGAAAAGGGAAGACACACCCAAGATCTCACCCTACAAGGAAGATTCCCTGAGACCCCTAGACCAGGAGGGAACAAATCTTGCCAGACTCCTAGGAGACAGCAGTTCTCAGCTTTTCTTTCCACCTACTGCACATGAGGCTTAGCACAGATTTCCACCAGTTATTTGGATTCATTATACAATGACCTTGACTTATCCTGGGACAAGAGGACTCATATCAGAGTTATTTTGATAAAAGTGTGAATAGCTTAGAAAGCCTTCCAAATCACTCCTGTTCCAAATCACCCACCTGTTTTGTGGGGTATGTACCCCTAAGAAAAACACATGATTTGGGGGAGACCTCTTCCTCGCTCCTTTCCTTCCACACAGAAGGTGTATTTCACAAATACACCTGAGAACTTCTGTACCAGGCACTGTTTTAGGGCACCAAGAAAAAGCATGAACATATAAACCCAAATTCCTACTCTCACTGAAGATCTAAGCCCACTAGAGAAGGAAAGCAACATCTGCAGAATATGAGCCCCTGTAAATGCTAAAACACACACACACACAAAGAAAAGAAAAGAAAAAAAAAAAAACAGAGTAAGGAAAGGGAGAGAAAGAGCTGAGAGCATAGTGTTTCATGTCAATCAAGCATTCCAAAGGCTGGGACAGGAGAACTACAAGTTCAAGGCCAACTCAGGCTACAATCTCAAACAGTGCTAGTAGTTGAGTAGGGATGAAGGTGAGACTGAAACTGTAGATAAGGTAGTCCCCGAGAAAAGACCTAAAGAAAGAGAAGCATTGGCAAGCTGGGTCAGCAGTTAAGGGCACCTGCCATCTACCAAACCTGAGCACCTGAGGTCGATCCCCAGGCTCTACGTGATGGAAGGAGAGACTGACTCACTGTCCTCTCACCTTCAAACATATCCTAATGCTTACCTCAAACCCCACCATACACATGCACACAAAATTAATAAATTAAAATGTAACTTAAAAAGAGAAAATGAGCAATGCATATATCTGAATAAGAACAAATGAGAAAGTTTGAAATTGGGGCACATACCTAGTGTACCATTAGACACACCAGTATATGGAGGTGACCACATAGCTGAGTTTACCACTGGCTGCCACAAAGCTCTTCCTCTATCTTGGACAGAGCAGTATGGCTTGACTGCCTGTTGGAGTAAATCATTCAGGCCAGGGATGTGCCAACAAGCAGAAACAAACTTAAACAGCTTGGCGGGAAAAGAGCACATGTGAAGTAAGATGAGCTTAATATTAAAGAATTTCTCTTTGTTTATCTTCAAGTTCTCATAGATAAAATCTCATCCATCCTCACAGAGTCCTTGTAAGGAACAGCAGTCTATCCTTTAGTTAAGAATTAGCAAGGAGGGGGCTGGCGAGATGGCTTATCGGGTAAGAGCATTGACTACTCTTCTGAAGGTCCTGAGTTCAAATCCCAGCAACCACATGATGGCTCACAATCACCCATAATGAGATCTGACGTCCTCTTCTGGCATGTCTGAAGATAGCTACAGTGTACTTATGTATAATAATAAATAAATCTTTGGGGCGGAGCAAGCGGGGCTGGTCAGAGCAAGCAGGGTTGACTGGAGTGAGCAGAGGTCCTAAAAAATTCAATTATCAACAACCACATGAAGGCTCACAGCCATCTGTTCAGCTACAGTGTACTCATATACACAAAATAAATAAATCAATTTTTAAAAGAAGCATTAGCAAGGAGAGAGGAATCACTTATCCCGTGGTTCCCCAGGCATAAAAATCACAGAATACTAAAAATACAAGACAGATTACCTTTCCTACTTACTTAAGAAGCAATTACCAAAAGTAAATTTCATGTTTCCTAAGTAAGGGGTTAACACTCCTTAGAAAGCAAAATGGTACAGCTTTTTAAAAAAGAGACCAGCTCTTTCAAATCCCACATTCTAGAAACTCTCCTGCAAAGAAAGATCTGGTGAAGACATAAGGATCATTGAAGACCAAAGAGTACCTTCTGTCCCCTGACCTTAGAAAAGGCCTAGGTTCACTGTCCTTTATCCAGCTCCCTTTAACTTAATGTTCTTTGGGAGACAGAGAGTCACTAGCCAAGGGCTGCAGGATCTGAAGACCACAACTAAATCTATAAAATGAATCTAGACACATAGACACACAGAAACACACAGGGACAGGCAGAGAGAGAGAGAGACAGAGACAGAGAGAGAGACAGAGACAGAGACAGAGACAGAGACAGAGACAGGAGAAAGAGAGTTTGTGTATGCATGCACAAACGTGTATAGTCAGTGGCAAGGAAAGGAAAGCACACACAACACAACACACCAGAGCAGCTGCAGAAAACAACTGCTTGTTAAGTTAAAATTAAACTCTGCACAAATATTGACCTTTGGAGGGGACAGAAACTGGTCCCATATTTACCAGCTTTATAAATGGGATTGACCACAGCTGCCCCACGTGCTTGGCCAACATGATGGCAGGATGGGGTGAGGCCCCACTTTGGGGTGGGAGATGAGTGAGAGGAACAGAATACATTTTAAACATTTTCTGAGATGTACTTGCTCTTGGAGGGTCAAAGTTCCCAAAAGCGCTACAGTGGAATTTCTAGGAAAGCAAATAAGAAAGTCTCTGAAAGTGGGGAGACAGGGGTGTTAGAGAAATAGGAACAGAGAAGAAAAAGGAACTATCCAAACTGGCCAAATGCTAAGAAGAATGAGATGCAGAATCCATGGAAGAAAAATGCAGGGGACAAAAAAACAAAAAAAACTGACCTAATTCACAAAGACTAGAATAAAAAAGAAAAAAATGCAACATGGGGAAAATGCTTGGCCGACTATAAAGTCTACACAGATATCAATCATTTTATTAACTCTGCCTGTTAATTGTGCATCTTATGTCATATCACAAAATAGAGAGCAAGCTAAAATCTCTCTGGGCAAAGTCATAGGCTAGAAAGGAATGTTTAACCTTGCCCAGAACTGTTTAAAGTCTCCTAAGGGGCACACCTTGATCCTCCCCTTGCAGTAAGATAACAGGGAAACCAGCCTGAGGAAATATAGCCCCACCCCCAATCCAGACTTGGATCAGACCTGAAGGAGGAGAAAGAACTTGTGTTGTGATCCTGAAAGCTGAGTTCAGGCAATCCAAGGTTTTTTTTTTTTTTTTTTTTTTGGTTTTTCGAGACAGGGTTTCTCTGTATAGCCCTGGCTGTCCTGGAACTCACTCTGTAGACCAGGCTGGCCTCGAACTCAGAAATCCACCTGCCTCTGCCTCCCGAGTGCTGGGATTAAAGGCGTGCGCCACCACGCCCGGCTCCAAGGTTTTACAGGAACAAGCCACAAAGCTGCTGGGAAAATTAGTTCTGCTCAAATCTCTGCCTTCTTCCTCTTCTATCCTCTCCTTTTTGCTCAGGACCTACCCTGTATAGCAAGATGCATAAAAGTCTAGATTCATTTCCAAGTGGCATGACACACATAGCCCCCCAACTGTTATAAGTTTGACTATGAAATACCCCCCAAAGCTCATGAGTCAAAAGTTTGTCTGTCAATCAATCAATGGTCAGAAGGTTGTGGGAGGTGTAATTGAACTATGAGGCTCTGACCTTATCAATGGATGCCTAACTTGATGGTGCTATTGATAGGTGGCAAAAAAAACAAAAAAAACAAACAAAAGCAAAAACCTTAGGCAGCAGGACCTAGCTAAAGGGAATGGAGCCTTGACAGCATGCTTTTAGAGGCTATATCTTGTCATCAGGCCCCCTCATTTTATACCCAGCCACCATGATATGAGCATCTCTGCTTCAGAACACCATGGTGTTCTACTTCAGTACAGCCCAGGAACCCAGCCCACATCTACAACTGAATGTCTGAAACACTAAGCCAAATATTCTTTTTCTCCCTAAGTCCATTTTCTCAAGTATTTCTGCCTCCGTAGCAGAAAGCTGACTAGCATACCCACTAAATTCAGAAAGTACTGCAAATAAAAAGTACATAAGAGCCAGGTGGTGGTGACACACACCTTTAATCCCAGCATTTGGGAGGCAGAGGCAAGGGGAATCTCTGAGTTTGAGGCCAGCCTGGTCTACAGAGTGAGTTCCAGGACAGCCAGGGCTATATAAAGAAATCCTGTCTGGAAAAACAAAAAACAAAACAAAACAAACAACAAGTACATAAAGCGATTTCTTCCCCCAAATTAGATGTCCAGTTTTACATGACGTCCCTGTGCCTGTATGTAGTACACTGCTCGCACTATACATCTTAAAGCCATGGAGTGGACAAGAAGCTACTACTTTTGTGTCTGAAAAGGTAATGCCTAAATTAAAGTCCTTTACCTTCTTGATGCTAAACAAAGTTAAACCACTAATGTCTTTTGACTCTGCTTTGCTTATTCAATCTTTTACCTTAGTAGGTAAAACAGTGTATATTGTTGAACGTGTGTCATAAAACATAAACTATGTATAGCAGAGGCATGTCAGCAACTCAGGAAGAATTCCCAACACTGCAGTCTCTGGGGTCACAAGTCAGGAAGATGGTTTTGCATTCATTGCACCAAATACACACTGAAACAGATTCAAAACAAACTGGGGAGGGACAAACAAATGTACAGGGATGGGCAAGGGTGGGTGGGGAATTAAGTCTCCCTTGGATATCTATCCAAGAACTTATGTCAATACAATCTCTAGCAAGCTCCATAATCCTCTTTCCATAGCTTTGTCCTTGAGAGATTCCAGAAAGGCCCTCAGCTTTCAGGTTCAGCCATGCACAGAAGAGTCCTTTTCTCACATGCATCTTTCTTGTGGACAAATGGCTCACCTCATCTCTTTTACAAAAATGTAGAGGAGAACTAGCTGGCCTTCCATGTACAAATCCCTGCCATTTCTGGTCAATCCCATTAGGCAGGCTATAGCCAGAATGGGTATTTTTTGCAAGGTATTCCATACTTGTAGAAAGGCAAAGAAAAGTTCCATAATTACAATTGCTATCCATTTAAACACACACACACACACACACACAGAGAGAGAGAGAGAGAGAGAGAGAGAGAGAGAGAGAGAGAGAGAGAGAGAGAGAGAGAGACTCAGCTGGATGCTGGTGGATGTTGGGGCAAACAACTTTAATCCTAGAACCAGGGAGGTAGAGGCAGGCAGATCTCTGTGAGTTTGAGGTCAGCTTGGTTTATGTCATGAGTGCTAGACCAGCCAGGGCTAGGCCCTGTATTACAGAGAGAGACAGACAGAGAGAGGGAAGGAGAAACAGACCCAGTAGACGTGACCACACACAAGCATCTTTCTGAGACCCAGGCATAGAAGAAGTTTCTGGCTGCCTTAGGACTGTCTGAAATTCAGAAACGACTGAACTTCAAGCGTACTAGGAAGAACCCTTCCACCATACTCTTTGAAGCTCTCAGAGAAGCAAATAAGGAAACACTGCTACCAGGTACCTGTGAGTGCTGCCGACTCACAAGCCCCAGGAAACAGCCTGAATAGAGTCTTATTCAGGCCAAGGGAAAATGCTGTTAAAACATACAAAACTCCTTTGACTAATGTGAGAGGGGGAAAGAGCCTCTATAATTAACAGAGACTGTCACAGGCATCAGGGGCCTCCAACGTGTTCTATGCAAACCACTTGAAAAGACCCAATCTTTTAGGAGAAGGCTGGGGTTTGTGAGCAGGAGCTCCAACAGGCTGGGGACAACTTTTCCCAAAGCATCTCACCATATTTAAAAGGAAGAAGAGAAATGGAGGTGGGGTATGGGGAGGAAAAACCCCAAACCTCAACTTAATGTTTTCCCACCACTGGAACTAAAAAGTGAAAAAGAAGAAGTTGAAATGCAACCAGGTTTCAATTAGGGCCTAATTAGAAAGAGAAGTGGCACCGCTGACAGATCTAAGGGAAGAAACGCAGTCAGTCTTTCTGGGCTGAGCCATCCACTTGAAAGCTGTGATGATTAGAGAGGGACAGTTTATGGTGAGAGGAGAGATGGTGGAGGAGCAGAAGGAGAGGGATTGGGCTGGCCAATCCTAAGGGTCAGGGGCCAGCACTGATAGTCCAGAAGCACTCACTGCCCAGACACCATGTGTGAAGCATTACACAGAGGGCAGTGAGGAGGAAGGATTCCATGAAGGCTCAGCATTCACCACTATACACACATACACAAGGGTTCCAGAACTTGAAATTCTACTTCTTGTGAGACACAAATCCACATTGGTAATCCACACGGCCTCTCTGCATTTCTCTCAGAGCATACTACTGTTTTTACATGATACACAGAGAGGTGAGAGAAGCCCATTCTATCATCAACTGTTCCTGAATGAAGAGATCTGGATCTGCCCCAGCTCTCAAAAGAAGCCAAGGGAAGCTTATACTAGCAGGTAGGCTGGGATATCACACATCAAGATGAGTACAGAATGGCTGGAACAGCATTGCGTATCTTCCTGATGACCTGAGAGGATTTAAGTCCATTTTCTATAGGAAGGCTGCAATCTATAAGAACACACAACAAGGTGCCAGGTAGGCACCCCTGTATATAGTGCAAGGGGGAGGAAACAGCCTGTTCCACTCAAACTTGCAAGACTCAAAGCAGTTTGATCAGACAGCATGGAACACACGCCCCCTCCCCTTGCTCTGGGGTACACTATCCCTTGTTGATTTAGTTCAGGCAACTTGGAGGAGGGACAGGAAGGGCTAGGGCAAACATGTCACAGCCTAAAGTGAATAGGGCTGACAGAAAGAAAAGGCAAAGAACAGAGCTGAGGAGAGGAAAAGAGGAGAGGCCTCTCTTCCCATCCCACAATCTGGGCTCCATCCAACACAAAGTTAATTCCTAACCTCGACTTCACCACCCTGCCCACTGCTTACATGATTTATCCCCCTATCTGCCTGCATCGGCTTTATAAGCCTCCCTGCTCTACACACCATTATAAAAGATGTCTGTGCTGCTGGCTCAACCTGGCCCAGCACTGGCTCCTGCCACAGTAACCCTTTTCCACCCTTTCATTTTACAAGCCTTCCACCATCATGGAAATCTGAAATCCCACGAAAGAACAGTAAACAAACACCACAGGAGAAAAAAAAATACCTATCCAGGCTACTCAGGACAGCAAAAGTCACAAATGGATGGATGTCTAAGCCAGGGATGAAGGCATCTGAGCACAAGCAGTGAGCTGCCTTCTTGCCTGGGCCCACCTAGACAGTAAGAAGCAGCTGCACACAGATGAGTTGATCCTTCATAGGTCTAAACCACACCTGAATCTCAGTTTTACTCTCTGTACTTTGAAAGATACCAATGTGACAGTGGTCAGAGTCACAGCCAAGTACCTGGCATACAATGGGTACACAGAACAGTAGCTGCTGTGATCTGGGACATTAAGCATTTGAAAAATGAGGGTGGGGTAGCAGATCCTATTCCTTCCTAAGGCAAAGTTAAACTTTCAACAAGATTTCTCCTTTATTCTGGGCAAACTTTCCCTTTTTTTTTTTTTAAAGATTTATTTATTATTATATCTAAATACACTGTAGCTGTCTTCAGATGCACCAGAAGAGGGCGTCAGATCTCATTACGGATGGTTGTGAGCCACCATGTGGTTGCTGGGGTTTGAACTCAGGACCTTCGGAAGAGCAGTCGGGTGCTCTTACCCACTGAGCCATCTCACCAGCCCCCAAACTTTCCCTTTCAAAACCAGATTCCACTGATTGTTCCAACCCAGAATAAGCCAAAGGAAGTTTCCTAGTAGTGTCTGTTTTACTGTCTTTGTTTGTTGTTTTCTGAAACAGTCTCTCTGTAGCCTAGACTGACCTGGAACTCAGTATGTAAGCTTAAGCTGGTGCTCCACTTGCCTCTGCCTCCCAAATGCTGGGATTACAGATGTGGCTCCCCAGGCCTGGATTTCCCTACTATCTTGAGTAATGTAATATCACCACATTGAACACCTAAAATCTACATCTGCTCCTGTGTCTCCTCATATATCCCAAACACTCCCTCAGCTTCAGCGCCAAAGGCTATACTTTCTCATCACAGGCCTCCAGAGAACCTGCCAACTCTGCTGGAATCTGCTCTTTCCCTAAAATGCCCTCTTACCACAGAGCCTAAGCCAGAAATCAGGGTCAGACCTTCCCCCAATTAACTTGGCTGAGAATGGACACTAAGGAATTCTCTGCAAGTCTCTGGGGCTCCAATTGCTCTGCCAAGGAGTTGGAGCACTCCCCCAGGGTTCTGTTGTTCACTTGGGGTTAAGGAGCCAGGAGATGGAGGCGGAGGGCAGGAGGGCTGGGGAGGGCAGGAAGAGAAGAGAGCTTTGATTCAGCGACCAGACTGAGTTCTCTACAGGCCGGGCTCCGCTGAGGTTTCTCGGGAGAAACAGGCCTCTGTGGTAGCTGTGTCTGTAAAGCGGATGGAAATGCCCATAAAGCCATATCAAACCCTGTGCAGAGAAGGACAGGGATATATATAGAACCAGGAACCAAAGGAGCCACAGGGGATTCAGGCGGCCAGCTCCGCCCAGCCCTTAAACACGCCTCAGGGAAGGGGGAGGCCCAAGGAACAAGCTCCAGGAATGAAGGCTGGAGACAGCCCGGCGGGTTTGCCAAGGGAGTGGGGAAATTAGGGGCGTCTCAGGGACAATGCTAGAAAGGAACTAACAACTAGGCTGTTGGAATCAATCAAAGTTGGGGGCAACCTAGGTCTGGGGCAGCTCAGGGATGCTCAGCAACCAGACTTGGGAAGTTTGATCAGAGCCCGGGCGACTGCACCTCCACTTTCAATTTGTCCAGGAGCCAGTGTGCATCTCTTCCTCACTTAGTCCCAGCCTCTGGAGAAACTGGGGTTGAGGACAGTGGAAAAAAATTAAAAAAAAAATTTATCCTTAAGAAGTTTCTTAAGTCAAAGTATGCCAAGAAGAAAAATCATCACAAAATAGAATCAAGTCAGGTGTGACAGTTCCCATCTGTATTCCCAGCACCTAGGAGGCTACAGCAGGATTACTGTGAGTCTGAGGTAAGCAAAGTTTATACACCAAGTTTGAGGACAGCTTAAGCTACATAGTGAGACCTTTTCCCAAGGGAAAAGGATAATAACAAAGAGAAACCAGGGATGCAGATGAAGGTCAGCCATCAAAGAGCAACATGGTTAGCAGTACCAGAAACAAAATAACGCAAAACAAATTCACAGAGAGGACAGGACAGCCACTAAATAGATCAGAAGAGACAGTCAGGAGTGACTAGGCTCATCCACTCAGATTTTTGGGGATCCCTCCCTCCCATTAATCTTCTTGCCAAAGCAGGTTGTCAAGACAGAACACCTGTGTAATGGAGATGGGGAGCTAGAAGACACTAAGCCTACAAGAATTTCTTATCTGAGCCACATTCAGACAACCAATCCTCCAACGCCCTACCCGAAATTCAAGAGAATCCTCCTCTCTGCAGCTCCAGTTCCCAGCAGCACAAGTATCCAAGGCTTTGGCGCCACCTACTGTCTACTCCTGTTAGGGAGTGGACAGCATGGACCTGACTGATATTTGCCTGCCTTGATTCATCACAAATGCTAAAGGGAAAAAATTTAAGAGAACGTTAACTATAAGTTATGGGGCCGGGCGTGGTGGCGCACGCCTTTAATCCCAGCACTTGGGAGGCAGAGGCAGGCGGATTTCTGAGTTCGAGGCCAGCCTGGTCTACAAAGTGAGTTCCAGGACAGCCAGAGCTACACAGAGAAACCCTGTCTCGAAAAACCAAAAAAAAAAAAAAAAAAAAAAAAAAAAAAAAAGTTATGGGACCACAATACAACTCAGGGGCACAGCACTTGAATAACCTCTAATAAAAGGGTGACCCACGGAGAAATTTACTCTGGTTTCCCAGCCTACTATCTTGGGAAGATTTCTGGCTCACCCAGAACAGTGGTCCTTAACCGTTTATACAGTTACTGTTGTGGTGGTGACCCCACTATAAAAGCGTTCTTCTTGCTCCTTCATAGCTGTGACTTCGCTAGTGTTATGAATCATAAGGTAAACATCCGATATGGGGGAGATCTGGTAACCTAAGCCCCTTGTGGTAGTGCTGGAGGTGGCACACACATTTAAGCACAGCACTTGGGAGGCAGACACAGGTAAATCTCTGAGTTTGAAGACAGCCAGGACACACATACACACACAGAGCGGGGTGGGGTGGGGTGGGGTGGAGAGAGAGAGAGAGAGAGAGAGAGAGAGAGAGAGAGAGAGAGAGAGAGAGAGAGAGAGAGAGGATATCTGATATAAGACAGGTGTGAAAGGGTCGTTTGGCCACCTGGAAGGGGTGGAGACCACAGGCTGAGAACTGCTGCTCCAGAGCATTTCACTGTGTGTCTATATCCAGTCTGCAAACGTCCTTTTCCAAGAGTCTTGTGCATTTGAGAACAGTGAGAAGTCAACAAGCATTTTTCTAGCTAATAGATTCTATTTTAAATTCTGTCTTCGGCACGTCAGTTTGGTTTTCTGGGTTTTAAGTAGATTTTCTAATTTGCACCTAGACGATTGATCAAGTGCTTCTCATCTAACTCTATAACCACAACAGTGTTCCACAAGCAATGACTTAGACAGCTTATGCTGCTGCATCACTCTATATCTCTCACTCTGATATGCAATAAGTTCACTGAGAAGTCAGTTTATGCCACAGATAATACATCTGCTCATTCAATTTACCAGATATCTCTGTAGCACCTACCACAGACCAGACATAAATTGTAGGTAGGTTAGTAAGATACACAAGGCCTATACTCTTGCACATTCTAACATCTTTTACCTACTGACTCAATTTGGTGTAGAAATTCTACATCCATCTTAATAAATACCTGTGTGAGCCACAAAGATCAAGACAAAAGCATACACAAACTTTGTAAAGAGATAAAATTGGGAAATAGAAGGAGTTGGTAGTTGGGGAGTGTGGGCACTGGATGGGTAATACCAGTGCTTGGAAGGCTGGGACAGGAAGATTGCTCTGAGTTTGAACTATAAATGAGTTCCAGGCCATCAGGCTAGTTTGTGGGGAGGGAAGAGGGGGGTTTGCAAGTTTTGTCTCTAAAGACTAAGATTGAGTTTCCTCTACAACATAATACTGAACCAATTCTAGGGACTATATGCCAGCATCCAAGGTCAGCTTCCTCCAGACTCAAGGTCATTTGTAGAAAGAAAAGAGGTGCTGGGCGGTGGTGGCGCACATCTTTAATCCCAGCACTTGGGAGGCAGAGACAGGCAGATTTCTGAGTTCGAGGTCAGCCTGGTCTACAAGGTGAGTTCCAGGACAGCCAGGGCTATACAGGGCTACCCTGTCTCGAAAAAAAAAAAAGAAAAGAAAAGAAAAGAAAAGAAAAGAAAAGAAAAGAAAAGAAAAGAAAAGAAAAGAAAAGAAAAGAAAAGAAAAGAAGAAAGAAAAGAAGCAAGATGCTATCTATTCCAAACCAGGATTAACTGCTTAAGTTATATAAAAGGACTTCTCCAAATGTCATCACAAAAATATATATAGGATTCCATCAAATGGAATAGAGGAGAGTTAATTAATTTATTATATGTATATAGGTGTTTTGCCTGCATGTATGTCTGTGTACCACATACATGCAGTGTTCACAGAGACCAGAAAAGGGCATCAATTCCCCCTTTGAAGTGGAGTTACAGATGGTTATGAACTGCCATGTGGGTGCTGAGAATCGAGCTCTGGTCCTTTAGAAGAGGATAGTGGTTTTTAACTGATCCTACTATAACCTGGTAAATAAAGGGAACTGAAGTTAGCCATAGAATTGCAGGATACACACGTCCTCTCCTAACCTAGCTCCCTAGTTTTCCCAAGTGAGAGTGATACATTGGCCATTAGAAAAGGTGTTCCAAAAGCTTCTGGTAATAGTCCTATCAAGTAAAACACTGTCTCTACTTCAACTACTACTACTACTACTTCTCCTTCTCCTTCTCCTTCTCCTTCTCCTTCTCCTTCTCCTTCTCCTTCTTCTTCTGCTGCTGCTGCTTCTTCTCCTTCTTCTTCTTCCTCCTCCTCTTCCTCCTCCTCCTCCTTCTTCTTCATTATCATCATCAATGTTTATTATTATGTTTATCTCTTTTTGAACTATCATGAGTGGAATGCCTAGGAGTATAATCCATTTATTATTGTTCTGGTTTCCTTATGGGAAAACTAAGGCCCAATGAGTTGTTCATGCTTGACACCAAAATTCCAAGAGCCAATTAATACTCAGTATCATAGGAGGGTGGCCTGGGCTCTTGTGCTATCCTTTCTTCAGCTGTACTGTCGTCATCTCAGGTTTTGTGTTTGTTTAGTTGGGTGATTTGGGCTTTTGTTTTGAGTTTTGTTGTTGCTGTTATTTGTTTATATTTTTTAGGCAGAATCTCATGCCTATAATCTCAGGACTTAGGAGTTGGAGACAGAAAGATCAAGAATCCAAAGCCAATCTAGTGAGTTTGAGACCAATATGGGCTACATGAGGCCCTGTTCCAAATACACACACACACACACACACACACACACACACACACATACACACACACACACACACACCAGAAAACTCCAAAGGCAACAGACTTGTTTTCTTGTCTTAAAAATGAAACAAACAAACAAAAAACGTTGCCTTTTACTGTAGCCCAGGCTGGCCTTGAACTTGCAAGTGTCTTTTTGTCTTAGCTTACTGAGTACTGGATTACCCGTGTGCCTGTCTGAGGGTAGCCTCAGATGGCTACGAAGGATGGCTGTGAGCTCCAAATCCTCCTGCCTTACTTACATCTGGCCGCTACTTCTTGTGAGCTTCCAGAGATTCTGTCATTGCCCCGCCTCCGAGGTACACATCACTACCATAGCTAACACTGATGCTAAGATCCCAAACTGAACCAAAGAACAGACCACAGTTGGACAAATTAAGTTAAATTTTTCAAGAGAAAAAAATAAATAAATAAAACAGCAGTCGGGGAGATCAGCAGACTACTCCCCCACCCCAGAGCGCACACTTACAAGTTCTACTCAAACAGCTCTGAGGACAAGGGAAGCCCTGCAAAGGCAGCAGCCAAAGCTAACAAACAGAGAGACCAGCAGAGTCCTCAAGTGAGCCTTCCTTATTAGTGGTTCTCACCCTCCTAATGCTGTGACCCTTTCACACACTTCCTCATGCTCTGGTGACCCCTAGCCTAATTATTTAGTTGCTACTTTGTAACTATAATTTTACCATTATTAGGAATTGTAGTGTAAAAATCTGATGTGAAGAATATCTGATATGCAACCACTGTGAAAGGTCATTTGAATCCCCTCAAAGGAGTCACGACCCACAGGTTGAGAACCACTGCCTTACATTTAGCCATTTCTCCTGAGCTTTCTGAGAGTCCATAATTTCCCCCAGAGAATATTCCATTTATCCTCACTTTGTTTTCCCCTATGTAGCAGCACTCTTTCTTGGGTTGTGCATGCATGAGTACCTGTCCCCACTTCTAAGACATCTGATGCTTGGGGCAGGAATCATGTCAGTCATCTTTGTATTGCCAGCACTTAACAAGTACTACAAATGCTAGTTTCTGGGTCTGAGAAGACTCCATTGACAAAGTGTTTGTTGTACAAGAGAAGAACCCGAGTTCAATACACACAGGTCTGTCTGTCTGTCTGTTTGTCTGTACGTACATGTGTGTATATCAGGCTCTGATGGATGTATATATAATCCCAGCACTGGGAAGGCAGAAATAAGAGACTCCGTGAAGCTTGTTAGCCAGCTGATGAACTCAATCTGCAAGGTCAACACTCAATGAGAGACCTTGTCTCAAAATAATCAGTTTGAGTACTGACAAGATGATGGCTCAGTTGATAAAACACAAGGAAAAAGACCTGAGTTTGGGGCTGGAGAGATGGGTCAGTAGTTAAGAGCACTGACTGCTCTTCTGAAGGTCCTGAGTTCAAATCCCAGAAACCACATGGTAGCTCACAACCATCTGTACAGCTATGGTGTACTCGTATACATAAAATAAATAAGTAAATATTTAAAAAAAAAAAAGACCTGAGTAAATCCCTAGAAGCTATGTAAAGCCAGGCACAGTAGCACACTTCTGTAATACCAGCATTTCTATGGAAAAATGTCCATTAGATCACAAGCCACTGAATCTAGCACGTGTACTTGGAAAAATGGCAAGAGAACCTGCTTCAAACAGGGTAGAGAAGGCTGTTCTCTGCTCTCCACACACGTACCTTAGTATTGCATGCACTCCATTCACACACACACACGTACATTTTAAAAATTTTTTCAAATAAGAGAGCTATCGAGAACATTGACCTCTGACTTATACAAGCAGGTGCACAAACCTGCATATGTATGTACACATGTACACACAAACACATATAGACACATACACACAGAGATGCTAGCTTCCTATTCCCTATTCCAGTGCCTGTGTTCAAGAAATTTAAGCCCAGTAGTATTCAGTAAACGCTGAGTAAGGACAAGAACATTAACATCAGCAGTCCAGTACAACTCCACTAAGTTGTCAGACCAGTTCAGGATCCTGGCATGAAAACTTCTCTTACTCTTGGCCCAGACATTTACTCTTAAGGTTTGCCTCCTCCTCAAAAGACTCTAGGAAATAGGGTTAGTTTTAAATTCTAGAAACTCTAATCATTCTTGTTTTCTCCAAGCTAAGAGCCTGAAGGAAGACTGCAGATACCTCATGAATATTGATGGGTCCCTGCGGTCACATGAATATTAACAACGCCCTGTGGCTTTCGGGAATAACTGCCCAGCTAGAAGGTCTAATATTAACCTTGGCTAGGCCAGAAAGGTGGAATAAGCATATGCCTATACATCCCCCATGGGGAGTAGTGGGTGGACGGTAGGGGCCAGTTTAGAGGGGTTTGCCTCTATGCAAACATGGACACGTGGGCAATTAAGAAAAGACAAAACATGTGCCTCACATGCCTGGCACTGGAGGCTCTGTTACCTGCTACCCAGGCAAGAATCCCCATTCTCATGCTTTGCAAGCAAGTGAGGACATAGAAGCTAAATCACATACAACTCGGGGATACACTGACGTCATTCAATTGCTAAAGCAGAGAAGCAGGCAAGGTTCAAAGTCATCATGTTGGAAAGAACGGAGGATCAAATAAGACTCAATCAGTTAACAAAAATATGGACTTTGCAGGTCACATATTAACAGTAATGAAAGATATACAAATTGAATTAGCAGACAAAGGGAAGAATGATAGGTTTAAGAGGAAAGACCTTCTTAGGCTGAAGAGGTAAGAAATGTAAATGGTGATTCTCTATACCCATAGCTACGGGTATATTTCAGTGACAGAGAACTTGCCAGCATGCACAATGCACAAGTTCAATCATATACATACATACATATATATACACACATACATACACACACACACATACACACACATATACACATATACACATATACATATACATGTGTGTATGTGTGTGTACACGAGTATATGGTTTTATATATGTACAGATGTAAGATACTCATATCTACATATTTTGAGCCAGGAGACATCAAGAAGAATGGCTTTTTAAAAAGTAGTACTGTGAATCAAAAATAACCAAATAACTCTTGACCCTCTCCCCAGGTCTAAGTTCAAAGCCTCTCTCTACACCACATGGCAGTCCTACTAAAAGGAAAAGCAGGTCAAGGGGCCTCTGTGCTAGACTTAATGCTAAATGAAGAAATTCTTGCTACCCTCACACTTGAGGACAAACTACTCTGAAACTTAGAAAGTATCTCTTCACTCCTCTAGGCCGGTCTTGCTCAAAGGCCTTGACCCCTTAGCTCTCTGTCTGAAAGCACCAACCCAGCCTCCTTCAAACACACTCGGGAACAGAGGGGCCTGTGGACCTAACCCAAGCTGAGGTGCTGAGAGGCCACACCTAGGAAGGTGGGGGCTACTCACGGGAGCTGTGTTCTGTCATACAATTACCATATTATGTGGTTCTAATAAAAAGAAATACTTGAAGTTTTATTAGTGCCATATAATAAAGTATTTATAGAATCTGGGGGGGGCGTGGAGAGGGAAATGGGTAAAATCAGAATTGTTAGTAATAACTTGGCAACAACAGTTCTCAGTGTCGGCCATCTAGGTTAAATCTGAATGCAGAGCCTCCACTGTGGGGGAAGGAACAGCATGAACACAACTCACAACACAGACCCTTTCCTTAACAGTGTGTCTCTGGCTTCTCTCTGACTAGCTGCAAGTGAGGTGAGGAAAGGCAAGAAGAATATGGAACACTAGCAAAAATCACTGGGCCTTGGCCCCAAAAGGCTGGGGGACAGAGAAAAGGGGTGTCATTGTAAGAATGAGTGGAAGGATGGCTTTGAAAGAGTCTATTCTGGACCTAAACTTGCCCATTATTGTGCTCACCCCCTTCATATACCACTCACATTCTTCACAAGGATGCTGTACCCCAAATCTGCCCCAGCCACAGCACACACCCACAGCTTCTCCCACAGGGCCCATCTTCATAATACATCCTCAGGGCCACAGAATACATGTATGCAAGTGCATATAGCACATACACAATATATATATGAACACACAAACATACAGATGCACACTCATGTGAGCACATGCATGCTCACTGCAGCATGCTGCTTCCTCAAGGCAAAGACTGCCTGCCTTTCCTGGGCACCTTCCCAGAGGAAGACAGTCTAGATAAAAATGTCTTCTGAGTCTACATTCCTCTTTTAACATTTTAGAATTTTCTATTACCCAGAAAATCTCCCTAAAGAGAAAGAGAAGTGAGGGCTATGGCATTATTACAGAGGAGACTATAAACAGAACAAATATAGAGTTGCTTTATTACAAGGCAGTGTGGGGCTGGTGGCTGGCTGATTACAGGGAAACTCCCCAGAGCTCTCTACAGTCCCAAACCTCAATAAAGGACAGACTCTAGCTGTCATCAAGTGAGGGGCAGTTGGATCCAGGGCACCCTAGAATCCTTCCAGATTCCAGTCCAGGATGTGATACCTGCCTTGGCTGAAGATAAGGAGAAAAGCAAACACAATCTAAGAGCCAGAACTGTGCTTGGCAAAGAGCCACCAGGCCATCTTCTCAAAGACAAACACAATTAGTTATGGTTTGGGTTTCCTGAAATCAATAGATTCCAAATTTCAGTAGAAAACAAAATAAAACAAAACAACTAGAACTCAAGAACAAATTGACAGATTCAAAACCCAGACATATCAAGAATAGTCCCCGGGGGTGGTTAGAGGCAGGAGAGGAGCAATGTAACTGGCCGGACTGAAACAACCCAGACTACGCACAAGATCATAGAAGGAAGAGTGGGAAATCCACAGCTCCTCCCTCTGGGCTCCGGGCACACGGCGTCCCTTCCTGGGTGACTCACAGTGGGATCACCTTCACCCCCTGCTTCATGTGGTGAAGTCCTCTTTATAAGGAGACACACTGCAAGCCTTCTCCTCCTCCTTGCCTGCCAGCCAGGGCAATTGCGTCACTGACCCCCACACACTCCCTCCTCTTTCCAGCAGCCACCACACAGGGATCTTGTCTTGTGGTCCCTGAAATCCTTTCATCTGGGCTCCAAACCCACTGTCACCTTGGCCTTGAATCACTCCCCAGGAGACACTTGGGAAACAGCGGGACAGAGAGTGTCTGGTCCTGAAGGCTTGAATCTACTGACCCTACAGGGCTATCCTGTTCTCTGCCCAAAGGCAGGACAGAGGGATAAATTCTGAACCTGGTCTTATGTGAACTTTCCCTACAGACCAGGTTTCCCACTGAATTGGATGATAATACCCATCACTCCAGTTCCCAAGCTGAGGGATAAAAATGCTGAGAGGCATCCCTCCTGGCTGATTACAGGCTGATTACATTACAGGTCCTCCACTTTACTTGGGATTAAAGAATTGATGGTCTTGGAAGATGGCGGCCAAATATGCGCCCACCGCCATTTCTGTTCTCACTCCACCTGGCCAGTCTGTTCTTAGCCCCACGTAAAGCATTTGACAGCTGAAAATGTCAGTGTGTCTCAGACCCTTCTCCAGAATAGAGGAGTCCTTCTAATCCCCTTTCAACTCATTCCCATGTTGCACAGTTCTAACATTTTTCCTTGACCTTCTGTGTGGGAATAATTCCTGCTTACCCATGTTCCTTTCACTTCAGAACCTGCACTTCAACTAGCAGGTTTACAATGAGATACAATTGTGCCTTCTCATCGAATATATCTCATTAGGACAGAGTCTCAGAGATAATGTAGGACTGCAGGGAAAGAGTTGTACTAGAAAGTCAAAGGATGAGGTCTACCCCACAGTGACTTATGAGAGTTTGATTCACCCAATTTCTCTGAGCCAAACCATCATATCTCCTCAGCCTTAAATGTCCTAGTGGGCTTAACACAAAACAATGACTATATAAATTGGTACCTTAGTTCTATTTATGTAGCCCTGGCTGTCCTTAAACTTGTTTTGTAGAAAAGGCTGTCTTTGAACTCACAGAGACTTGCCTGCCTCAGCGTTCACAGTGCTGGTACCAAAGGCCGGCACCACTACACCAGCTTATTTTTATTCTTTTTTATCTAAGTAGGTGATCAAATTCTTGTGTTGATTGTACTCAGTGGAGCCTGCCTATTTCACCAGATAGCTATAACATCATAAAGACAAAAGTCCTTTGAACACACTGAAGCTGCTGGGAGGGGTAGCGTATGCCTGTAGTCCTAGCACTAGGGAAGCTGGGATAGGAAGATTATGATTTCTAGGCTAGCTTACTACAAGTAAGACCCTGTCAAGAAAGAAGAGAGACGAGGAGGGGAGGAGAGGAGGAGGGCAGGAAGGATGGGATGAAAGGGCAGAAGAGCGAGGAGATGAAATAAAAAGCTTTCAATGGATCAGCCAAATTAAACAATATGCAATGTCCCTAGAAAGGGAGGCCACAAAAGATGGTAGTACTGTTAGGAAGGCTTATAACAGCGAAGGTGAATAGCAAGCACATAAGGGAGGCAGGGTGCAGAGGACCAGAGGACAAGCCCTCAGAGGAAGGAACATCTTCACTGAAATCCAAACTTGAAGAGAGGCAAAGGGTATAGTGGTAGAGCCCTTGCTTCACAAAGAAAAACAGAACACGGTGAAAATCTTTGTTGCTGTGGTGTGTGCCTCTGGCAATATTACAAGGACAAACCCCACATGATAAAAACTACAGATAAGAAAACAATGGGTGGGTGGGAGAGATGGGTCAGCAGTTAGAGGACTGGCTGCTCTTCCAGAGGATCTGGGTTCAATTCCCAGCACCCACAGAAAAGAATGGGCTTCAGAAACTAACAGCAGCTCACAGTGACTGAAAGTGAAGATGTGTGGGTGTGGTTGTGGCCTAGCTAGCATAAGAATGGGGATAAAAGTAGAGGTAAAAGTAGTGCTTCAATTATAAAGGGCCTTTAACAGATTAGGGAGTTTGGACTTTATCTTAAGGGTAACTGGAAGCTACCAACCTTTTAAGATTCTCTTTGGTGAATAGCTTCTCCCTGGTTTTTTTTCCTGATTGTGGATCTCCTGAGCTAAAGAAACAGAGCTTCAGGCTTGGTCTGCTTATTTCTTTTCATCCTTTAGCAACAGAGGAATTCAGCAGTTCCCACCTCTTTCCTCATGAGAATCTCTAGTCCTTTAAATGCTTGGTTTACTTTCCAAACAGGCTCCCTCTCCACCCCCTTATTGCCGCCCCCACCCAGCAAGGAAAAGCCTTTGATTGTGTAGCTGATGCCTTCCACCTAGCTGTCCTATTGACCTGGGCTCTTAGCCTCTTTTCTTGACTATTTCCTCACCATCACCATCTTCCAAATAGGGCTGTCAAGTGACCCTGCCAATAATCCACATTTCTAATCCAAAACTCATTTCTTATCTCTCACCTGAGTCCCACCAACTCTGTCAATATTTACTTCTCTCCTCAATCCTAGATCCTTCCACCTCTAGAAACAATTTGGTGGCCCTCTAACAGAATACTAAGATAATGCTGGCCAAACATGTGGTCACTCTGGGTAGGTAAGACCTCATATCTAGCTGATAATGGCAGACTAGAAAAGAAACCAAATGAAAGCCTCCAGTCCTTCCCTTTCTCCTGCACCTCATTAAGTTGCCTACAGTGGAGTTTAAGGCTTAGAATCAATGCCTTACTGGAAAATCACCACAGTCCTTAACTTTATCTCTGTGTACACCATTTAACCTTAGAATCTTAGAACCTTGGCATTGAGAAAGAAATCTTTAATTCACCCTTCCACCTCATGTCAGAGCCCTTTAGCATGAACTGGCAACTGAGGCTCCATGCTTCTAACAGCCTAATGTCCTAGAAATTCTTGTTTGTTTGTATTTCTTCCTGTTTTGTTTTGAGTTTTTGTTTGATTTGATTTGATTTGATTTTGAAACAGGACTTCTTTGTGTAGCCTTAGCTGCCCTAGGATCAGTTCTGTACACCAGGCTGGCCTGGAACTCACAAAGATCTGCCTCCCTCTGCCTCCCTTTGCCTCCCAGTGCTGGAATTAAAGGTATGAACCACCACATCCAGCAAAGATTTGTTTATTTTGATTTTATCTGTATGACCATTGTCTCTCCATGTGTTGTGTATTCAATGACAGAAGAGACCAGAAGAGGGTGTTGGATTTGCCAGAACTGTTTATAACTGGTTATGAGCTACCATGTGGGTATTGGGAACTAAACCTGGGTCTTCTGCAAGAACAACAGCAATTGCTCTTTCTTCTCTTAACCACTGAGCCAGAAGTCTTTTTTTCCAGGGTGGCTCATGCCTGCAATCTAAGTACTCAGAAGGTTGAGGCAGAAGGATTGCCACAAGTTCAAGGTCATCCTGGGCTACATAGTAAGTACTAGGCTATTCAGGGCTTCATGCTGGATCCTGTTTCAAAAAAAAATAAATAAAACAAAACTTGGAAAAAAAAGAAAGAAGTCCCCCCCCCTTTTACCTTAAGGTATGTTTACTAGGCTGATAGATCCAAAGGGGAGAATTCCACTTTCCATTCACAATACCCATTTATTTGGTTGATTTTGGTTTTCTGAAACAGGGTCTCCCTATGGAGCTCTGCTTGCCCTGGGTCTTGTTAGGTGAACCTCAAATTTGCTGTGATTCTCTTTCATCAGCCTCTCAAGCCTAATTTGCCACACCCAGCTGCACAAAGCCTATAAATTCTAGAATGATGCTATGTAAAGTAAGAGCAGAGCCTGGGTGCTGTGGCTTGCACCTCTAATCCCAGCAATCCACTCAGGAGGCTGAAGGGAGGGCCTTGAATGCAAAGGCAACCTGAGCAGCACAGCAAGATCCCCTCCTAAAATAAATACGACCAGTATGAGCAGCCAACTGTGCCAATCCATAGCTTCTACTGAGGCTTGGTAAGAGAGTTAAAGACACTGAGCACAAGCCTTTAAACAAGTCTATAACACGCTGACATTGTCACGACACCCAAACGTGTGTTCAGAGGACTCATCTCAACAAATGGTATCTATGAATAGCTTGGATGCAGTTGAACTTGTACAAGCCCTGTGGAGCTCATGTGGCCTAATGATTACATGCAAAGCAAATTATTTTGAAAAGCACTTGTTGATGATCTCAATGGAAGACACCAACAGGTCCTAGGGTAGGAAGCTAACTCCTCTTTTCTCTTTTTCTGGGGTCAAGAGAGAGTGAACCTGCTGCCTTGGGTAGGGACAGGAAGCTGTTCCCACTAATTCCTAGCTGTATGGGGTGAAGAGGAGGGCAGGAATTGGTGGCCAGGTTATCAGGCAATAACAAACTCAGTCCTCAAGCACGCGACTTCCAGCAATGCAAGGAGCTTCCTTTGTTTTGAGAAAACAAGAGCTGCAAGAAGCTTTTCCTTGACACGTTCATTCGTGTCTGGCTTTAGCAGAGTGCAACACACAAATAGGACAGTCTTGGCCAGTGACGGATAAGCCAGCACCCTGACCACAACCCCTGTTTGCCCTTCCTTTTCCACCACTTCCTCAGTTGCAGGGCCACTGTGGGGACATAGGTAGATGGCATAATAGGTCACAGTCAAGAACTTCACCCACAATGACCCCGAACCTCGTCCATACAATTCTCTTAATGCCCTTGCAGCCTATGTTCTCTCCCCAGTATTGCACTTTTGGTCTCAGGCCAAAGATTCTGGCTGATTCTCTGGGGCTGTAGGTAAGCTGAGGCTCAGCATACCTCTCCGACAAAGACCATGATGGCATGTTCTAGCCAACTAAATCCCAGGCAGAGCTACCCAAGTTCAAGAAGAACACCTGAAGTTTCACCAAAATATTCTGAGCATGTGTGTGTGTGTGTGTGTGTGTGTGTGTGTGTGTAGCATATGTAGAGAACAACTTTCTTCTCCCACCATACAGGCTCTGGTGATGCAGGGATAGTCACCAGGCTTGACAGCAGGCATCTTCACCCACTGAGCCATCTCACTGACTTTCTATCTCATTTTTGAGACAGGTTCTCTCAGTGAACCTGAAGCTCACATTGGCTAGGCTGGCTGAGCTCTGAGGATCCACCTGTCTTTGCCCTCCTGAGACCTGGGGTTAGACACGTGTCACCGTACCTGGCTTTTTACATGGCTGCTAAGGATACAAACCCAGATCCCAGGCCCATGAGATAGTTCAGCCAGTAAATGTGCCTGCTGCCAAGTTTGATGGCCTGAGTTTAGAGTTCCCATGGTGGAAAGAGAGACCTAACACCTTCAAGTTGTCCTCTCTCCTCCACATGTGCACCCTTTCCCCGCCCTCCAACATGAATAGATGAATGAATGCAAGTTCAGTCCTCGTGAGTTTGCCTGCTGAGCTTTCTCCCCAGCCTCCTACAAGCTTTATGTTATCAAAGAGTCACTAATATGCTAAAAGTTCTGTTATCACTATAACCAAAGTATGCAAAGCAATGCACCTGTTTATTTGTTTTTTAATTTTGTTTTGGAGGGGGCCGCTACATAGTCCCAGCTGTCCTGGAACTGTCTTTACCAGGCTGGTATCAAACTCACTGAGATCCACTTGCCTCTGCCTCCCAACTGTTAGGATTAAAGGTGTGCACTACTATGCCCAGCTGTACTTTTTCTTGATGCAGAATGCTGTCAAATCTTCCAAGCTTCCAAGGATTTAACTGGAGGGAGGTGGCTGGGGGAAGGCTTAGGACTAAACACTAAAAGCATCCAACAACACCTGGAAGATTCTCACTCTTGAAGGTGCAAACAGAGTAAGTCTTGACATTTCAGACTCACATGAAAGTTCCACCTAAGGCCAAAGACTGCCAGACAGGACCTGAGAATCAGGGCCAAGGAGGTAAAACTCTTGGAAGCTAGCAACCTTCCCTCCCACTCTGGTTAATCAATGGATCTTACTCTATACTCTGATGGCCCAAGAGCCCAAGTTTCTGTGAAGACTCATTTGTCCAGTAAGGGGAGGGGTATGGGGGCGGGACTCCCCCCACTCCAGGCCTCTTTTGTGCCAAAGAAGGAGGAAACAGAATAAGCAAAATAAAATTCATAAAGCAAAGCAGTAATTATGGTGTGGTCAACAAGAGGCAGCTACTCAGGCCCATCATTATGTGGCTAAATTTAACGCCCTGCGAGGCCAGGGGAGCCATGCGCCCCGGGCACCGTGTGTCCACACAGACGCCAGCTCTGCCACCTTTACCCGCTCAACAGCCTCCAGGGTTGCCAGAAAGCAGGTCACAATTTTTTTTATAGTCTGTTTACTAAGATGCTGTTTTTACTGCCGGCGCTTCTCTCATTTTATCTTTTCCCCTTTTCCCCAAACAGACTGGCCTGTATTTTCTGTCCTGTTTTTTTTTTTTTTTTTTTCCTCCCTCTCTCAGTGCTATTTTCAGAACTCTAATTTTATATGGTATGTCCCTTTTTTTTTTTTTGTAAATATTTGCCATAACTAAGCCAGGCACATCCAGTTTAAAAGACTTCGTCCCACAAAACATCATACCTTTAACGATATGCATCTCATTAGCTTGCCTCATGAAAGGGAGTATAGAAAAAAAGCAATTCACAGACTCTCTCACTTTTTATATCTAGAGAGACCTATATTTATATGTGAGGACAAGCTGAACACTGGCACGGGGAGCCCTGATAGGAGTAGTATAATGGCCATTTGATTCAGGCTTCCAGCCTCAGGAATGGTTTTAGGAGAGTTCGGCTCGTGGTCTACATATTGCTGCTGGTCCACCTGGGTGGTTCTGAGAAGTCAGTACAGCTAGAACACTCCCTGGTCATTAGGGCTCTCTAGGACCAGGGAGAATTAAAAACTCTAGATCCTAAACTGTCCAAAATAGAAGAAAACAACAGAAGGCAGACGGCCACAGATGTTCGATCCGTTCTCTGGCCAATACAGTTACAGAAAGGCAGCTGTGAGGGATCCCTCCCAAGTTGGAACTTTTACACTGCTCACTTACTATCCAGGACTTCTCTAGATAGGCAAAGCCCCAGAAGTGAGGGAGGATTGCTCACTGTGTGTGTGAGGTTCAATGAAACTTGTATAATTGAATCTGCATCCTTCCCTGAAGAAGGGCACAGCATCCAAAAACCAACCTCCAAACATCTGTGACACTTTTAAATTCAAGATACAATTAGAGGAAAATCCCCTCCCATTTTCAGTGTTTGTAATAAAAAAGTAGGGGAACCAAAAGGAGCAGGCGGGCTATGGAGATGGCTCAGTTGGTAAAGTGCTCACTGCGTAAACACAAGGGCCAGAGTTTGATCCCTAGCACCCATGTAAAAAGCCAAAAACAGGGCTGGAGAGATGGCTCAGTAGGACTGCTCTTCCGAAAGTCCTGAGTTCAAATCCCAGCAACTACATGGTGGCTCACAACCATCCGTAATGAGATCTGACACCTTCTTCTGGTGCGTCTGAAGTCAGCTACAGTGTACTTATGTATAATAATAAATAAGTCTTTTTTAAAAAAAGCCAACAACAGCAACACACACTTAAAGTCCCAAGACAGAGACAAGAGAGATGGCCAGCCAGTCTGAGCCAGTCTGAGTGAGTTTTCAAACAAGGGGGAGGAGAATGATTGGTACAAACACTCAAATGTTGACCTCTGGCTCCTCCACAAAGATCTGTGCACACACACACACACACACACACACACACACACACACACGGGGGGGGGGTAGGCAGTAAGGAGGCTCATTGTGAGAAGACTTCTGGTCAAGAGAATAGAATCTCTAGCATGGGTAGAGTTGGGTATGTCAATCACCTGGCCAAGAGGAACTACCCCTCAGGGAGATGGACTACATCTAGGAAAATGGATTCCCATTAAGGTGGAAGATAATGTATTTTTTCCTCCCCAGAATTCTCACCCCTAGCATGTTTCTTACATAACTGTAGACAAGCTGCTCACATCTGCCCACTTTTCTAAATTACCCAGAAGAGGGATACTTCCTTTTTCTCTCTTCTAAACATGCTTTCTCTCACACTTTGAGCTCCCCTAGCATGTGGGACTTTCTTACCCTTTCTCTGGAGCTTCCTTTCCCCCACATAGCTGCCTGCTGCCCTACAGCTCATTTCTATGCCAGCTTAACACTAACAACATGGCCTTTCTCCTGCTCTCCTCCATCACCCTCCTCCAGGCATTACAGAGATATAGCTTGCCTGCCCTGTGGTTTTCTTTTAAACTCCAATAAAATTGTCCTCAAGCTTCTACTTGAGCCCTTTCTTAAATTCCTTTATTAACTAGACCAAGAACACCAAAAGGGGACCCTGTTATCCCTGGTATCATCTGGTAACCATGAAGGTACCCTGACCCCAAATTTCTGACAACAGTACAAATGAGAAAGGGAGGTAAGCCTAAGCATGCAGCTCTGGTTACCCGGAACTGGGGCTACAGTCCATGGTTTCAAGGACATTAGGGAACAGGCTTCCACTGAAGATAAAAAGGAAGTGATGGGGGAGGAAGAGAGCAGAAGAGAGAGCTGGGGTAGAAAAGAAGTGTGTGGATTGAAAGGCCTTTCCTGGGGGTTGAGATGACTTTGTGGGTAAGAACACTTTCTGTGTAAGCATGAGGAGCTGAGCTAGAATCTCCATCACCCATGTAAAGGTCAGGTGTACTCCCCAACCCATGCACAGAGTAAACAGGGACAGTCTGGTCCCAGGACCTCACTGGCCCACCAGCCTAGTCAAAACAGAAAGGTCTAACATCATTAACCTGGTTTTTGTTAGTTCATTTAGGAATGAAGACATTTAAAACCAATTTATTAGTTACTACTTGAAAATTATGCTCTTCCAATAACTGAAACATCTTCAGGGGTTGTTTTCCCTGGGAAATTGAATACACAGAGAAAGCTACTTGCTAAAACCAGAAAAGATAAAAAGTAGCAAACAGCTTTAGCGGGAGTTCTCATACATTGTATGAGCTAAAAATGTGTTGTTACAGTGTATCAATCTTTCCCAAAATGCTAGATACATAAATTATTCTTTGGTTTATCTTTTCTGTTACTACATGCCCACAGACATCATTAAATGTTTTTCCTAAACTACATATAAGAACATTAAATTAAACAATTTCACTCTGCTCTCCCTGTAGCCTCTTAATGGAACACTACAGCTTCCACTAACTGTTCTTTTTTTAGTTAGTTAATTTCGTTATTTGGGACAGGGCCTCACACTGTAGCCAAGGCTAGCCTCAAGCTCATGGTAATCCTCCTGCCTCAGTCCATCCCCAACTGTAAGAATTATAGACATGAATCATTACAACTAGATAACTGTTTCTTTGCTCTTTTTGATTTTTAAAATTACATTTATTTGTACATATTAAATGTATGTGGGCACATGTATGCCACATGTGGAGGTCGAATGAAGAACACTTTGTGGAAGTAAGTTCTCTCCTTCCTTTGTGTGGGTCTTAGGAATCAAACTCTGGTTGTCAAACTTGGTATCTTTACCTGGCGAGCCATGTGATCAGCCCTTAATCATTTCTTCTTTAAATCAACATCTCCATGTGCTGCCCCATTCTTACCTTTACCTGTACTGAATTGGAAGGGGCTCTTGGAGTAAAGATTCTAAGAGATCAATATACAACATCAACATTTCTCAGACTTTAAGTATAAAATTAACTGGACCAAATGAGCTCTTAAAGAATTCCCGCCGGGCGTGGTGGCGCACGCCTTTAATCCCAGCACTCGGGAGGCAGAGGCAGGCGGATTTCTGAGTTCGAGGCCAGCCTGGTCTACAAAGTGAGTTCCAGGACAGCCAAGGCTATACAGAGAAACCCTGTCTCGAAAAACCAAACCAAACCAAAAAAAAAAAAAAAAAAAAAAAGAGGGCTGGTGAAATGGCTCAGTGAGTAAGAGCACCCGACTGCTCTTCCGAAGGTCCGAAGTTCAAATCCCAGCAACCACATGGTGGCTCACAACCACCCATAATGAGATCTGATGCCCTCTTCTGGTGTGTCTGAAGACAGCTATAGTGTACTTACATATAATAAATAAATAAATCTTTAAAAAAAAAAAAAAAAAAAGAATTCCCTTAAACCATCATGTAACAGACAATATTGACTATCCCCTTGACAAGATCTAGAATCACCTAGGAGACACACTTCTGGATATATGAATGTGACAGCGTGTCTAGTTTGAGGTAGGAAGACCCACCCTAAATTGGAGCAGCACCACACCATAGGCTAAGCCATGGGATGAATAAAAAGGAGAAAATCAATTGAACACCAGTATCCATCTCTTGGCACTTCCCGAACACAGACGCAATGTGAGCAGCTGCCTCACGTTCCTGCTGCCATGTCTTCCCCATCAAAAACAAGTATAGAAATTTTTGTAAGAGCAGCCTCAGTGACACAGGAAAAATCCAATCTGTTGTAGGAGTTCAGAAGAGGAAGAGTATCACTCAGACTCCAAATTCTGTCCTTTCCACTATTTCTAACACACACACACACAATCATACAATCATTTGACCCTCTTTTTTTGTCCTTTCCACTATTTCTAACACACACAATCATACAATCATTTGACCCTCTTTTTTTTTTTTCTCCTGTACTACTATGAGGAGACCCTCTTGTCTCTCTTTTTAGTGAAGGATGAAGTGGATGCCCTTAGGAAAGAATTTTAAATTCTTGAATGAAAATACTGCACTTCTTGGGGGAAAAAGATGAAAGTCCGCATAAAACTAGTCATCTATGTTCAAACTACCACCTGTCCCTGCATGCCCTACGTATATCCCACAGGCGACCCCACAGACTGATGCTCCCATATTTCCCCCCTGCTCTTTGCCATAATACATTCCTCCTTTCCACCTTTCCCCTTTGCCTTCAAATGCATGAGCCTCCCTATTTGATTTTGGCTAACCCACTCTTCTGGTTCTCTCATTTCTTATTTGTTGTGAAACTTTTCTGACAATAGATCTATATTAATTATCTCCTTGGTATTATTTATTGATCCTTCTTGAACTGCCTACAGTTTGTAGAGACTTTCCAAGGTTAAACATTTCATAAGATTTATACATTGTCAGTCAGTCATTCTGTGGCACTGTGGCTCATCCATCCTCTCTGGTGAGGACAACAGCGCAGGATTTGATTCAAGGCAAATAAAGGTGAATCAGCTTAGTGACCTTAAGTGAATCACTTCCCTCCTGATACTCTGCTATTCCATCTTTATCATGAAGACAATAGCTGTGCCTGGGTTTGTTGTAAGGATTCTGTGGTAGGTTTAACTGAGAATGGCTCCCATAGGCTCATATGTCTGAATGTTTGGCCCTTAACTAATGGCTGTTTGGGAAGGAGTAGGATGTGAGATCTTGTTAAAAGAAGTATATCACTGTGTGGTAGGCTTCAAGGTTTGGAAAGCCCACCCCATTCTCAGTTGGTTCTTTCTACCTTGTGATTGTGTCCCAAGATATAAGCTTTAGTGCTTAGTGTTTGAGTGGCATGCCTATCTGCTGCTACACTCCCTATCACAGTAGTCATGGACTTACCTTCTAAAACTATGAGTGCTCAATCAACTCTTTCTCCTCTATGTTACCTTAGTCATGGTGCCTCTTCACAGCAATAGGAAAGTAACTGAGACAAATTCAAAGCTATGGCTTAGATGAAGAAGCAGTATGGGGTTGGGGTCTAGTAGACACACACACACACACACACACACACACACTGCATATTTTATATAAGAGAAACTTGCTAGTCCCCTTTGGTGGCTATCTACCACTCTATCCTGACTCTCTTCATCCCTAAAACTTCCTTCACAGATTCCTGTTCCATCCAATGATGAAAGTTCCCCAAGTCTCCATCACCAAGCCTTTGCCTTTTCTCTCTGCTTTCCTCAGCAAGTGATGAATCCATCCTCATGGTTTCGAACACTGCTCCTCTGCAGAAGATTCTCATATCTGTGTCTATGTGTCTTTTCAATATAAGCTTCAATTTCTAAAGGTACCGTTTTCTTTTTTCTTTTTGGAGGTCTTAAGATAGTTTCACTATATAGCCTTGGCTGTCTGGAAATCACTATGTATATGAGCCTGGTTTGAACTCACAGAGATTCACTTGGCTTTAATCCCAAATTCTGGGATTAAGGGTATGTTTCACCATATCTACCTTATAGGTCCTTATTTCTTTTTTTTTTTTTTTTTTGGTTTTTCGAGACAGGGTTTCTCTGTATAGCCCTGGCTGTCCTGGAACTCTCTTTGTAGACCAGGCTGGCCTCGAACTCAGAAATCCACCTGCCTCTGCCTCCCAAGTGCTGGGATTAAAGGCGTGCGCCACCACCGCCCGGCTAGGTCCTTATTTCAATGCAAATATATATGAAGAAGCCTTATGAAAATCCATTCGTTTACAGGCTAATTAAAATATATTTTTAAAGGAGTTTGAAAGAAATGCCTTTTCTGGGGCTGGAGAGATGGCTCAGTGGTTAAGAGCACCGACTGCTCTTCTGAAGGTCCTGAGTTCAAGTCCCAGCAACCACATGGTGGCTCACAACCATCTGTAATGAAATCTGACACCCTCTTCTGGTGTGTCTGAAGACAGCTACAGTGTACTTAGATATAATAATAAATAAATCTAAAAAAAAAAAAAAAGAAATGCCTTTTCTGGATGGACAATACTGCTCCCAAAAGATATAGATTATTAAATGCAAATCTCAGTACCAGGCACGGGATACACCCTACAAGTTATTGGTTAGGGAAGCCCCAGAGGCATCTAGAACACAAGTGCTTGCCGTCACTCTTGGTTGTTCACCATAACTATACTGTAAAACCATGTTAACTGTTATATATCTATATTATAAGACTAAATTACTGAAGACATATCATTCTCTTTGCATGCAGGACATAAAGAAATCAACCTTGAACTGATCAGGAAACTGGTTCCCTGCTGGCTAGTTCACATAGTGTCAGAAGGCACTATACATGCTGCAGGGGAAGAGAAGTGTGGTTTTAACTAGCACTAGACCCTGCATGCTACACAATACCAACCTCCCCAGAAGTTGTAGCTTCTGGTGCAGTAGCAACATTGATGGTAATGGGGGTAACTAGCCACTTCACGAGAAGCTCTGAGCCAGAACTCACCAGCTAAGTGCTCCTAGATTCCTGAGGTTGCAACACATGCCAGTAGGGAGGCCATTTCTGAAGTGCAGTTATGATGATGGTAGCTCAGGGCAGTGAAAACCGCAGTGAGATTATGGTCCCTTTCTTTCAGGTAGAGCCAATGGCACTTTCTGAGGGACTGGATATAGGATATAAGAGGATAAAAACCAAGGCTGACTCCAAGGTTTTTGGCTCAATTAAGTGAGGTTTAATTTAATTAACTTAAATAGGAAGATGTTGGGTTCTTGGAAAAAAATCAACTTGGTGTATAAGAGTATGGATTCAGTTTGGGAAATACTGAATGTGAAAATGTCTACAGTATCTCCACACAGAAATATTTATTGGTTTGTTGCTTATGTGCATTTGTTTTAGGAGTTCTGCAGGCTTTTTGCTTTGTTTTGTTTTATTGAGACTGGGTCTTACTGAGTAGTTTAGACTGGCTTTAAGCTCACTATAGCCCAGGATGACTTCAAACTCCATCACCCTCCTACCTTAGCCTTCTGAGTGTTCAGACTATACCATGTACCAGCACTCCAGGCTGTCAGTGGCCTGCTGTGCTTGCTGTGCTTGCTGTACTTGCTGTGCTTGCTGTGCTTGCTGGGCTTGCTGGGCTAGCTGAGATGAATGACAGTGAGGGGAGATAAGACTGTGGACTGGCTCTGAGGGCAGTCCTATAATTCAGCCATGCAGCAGCACAAGCTTGTGAGAAGAATCAAACAGTGATGTTGTGGGAAAGAGAGAACGGGTTATGCTGTAGAAACCATACTAAGAAAGACTGCAGCACCTTGGCACATCCATGTAATTCCAACTCTTGGGAGTCTAGGGGAGGTTCATGAGTTTGAGGCCAATTTGGCCTCTGAGGGCGACTGTCTCAAAAGGAAAAAAGTGAGGAAAAGGACTTTCCAAGCCCCATATAGGAAAAATCTAAATGGAGAAGGGTTGGCCAATTCAATTTTCCCTGCCTCTCTTCTTGATATCTGGATCATTCCATATGACAAACAGTTTGGAGAAGGTTATAGGAATAACACCATGGTCTGTTATGTCTGAAAGAAGAACAAGCTGAAGGAAGGAAAGATCAGGGCCCACAAAGGGATAATACCTACATAGAGCTGGGAACATTGAACAGAATGAGAGAAAACAATACCAAACAAATGAATGAGATGTGTCCAAGCAGGAAGCTATAACACTTTAGGTGTATAAGTGCAGGGCACCATGATGGAGGATCAAGATGAAGAGGTAAATAGGTCCAGTCTTAAATGGTCTTGTATAGCATACAAGGAATTTGAACTTTACCCTACATGCCACTATAAGCCACTAAGAACCACTAAAGGACTATAAGCAAGAAAGCAAGACAATCATCTCTTTTTCAAAGAAAATATTCGGATAAATGTAAATTTAACTGGGAAGCAGAAAGAGGATGATGGGAAGGCAGGTAAGGGGGCAGTTGCAGCATCAAGCCAAAAGGGTCTCAGCTTATCTAAGGCAACAAAAGCTAGACTAAAGAACAGACCCCATGGTGGTTGGTGAGTCATAATTGGAAATGAAAACCAAGAAGAATGCAGCAATGCAGGTGAAACTCCAGTTTCTGGCTTAGGGAACCAATGGATGATGGTTTAATCTGCCAAGGCAAAGAATACAAATAAAGAACAGGTTTAAAGAAAGAAGTAAATAATTCATGTGGAGCATGCATTAGAGGCACTGATACCTACCAGTAAGATAGATATCCATGTGGAAATATCAAGGATGCAGAAAAAAGCATGGGTCTATATGACATGGTGCTCTAAAACTAGCTCTCAGTGGTTTACAGTGCTGTTGGGACTAGGCTCTCAATGAGACAACCCAGAGGAAGGAGAATAAATAAGATCTTGGATCTGATCCTGAGTATCATGAACATTCCTGAAGCAAGGTTTTTTGGTTGTTGTTGTTGTTTAAAAAAAAAAAAAAAAGGAGACCCATCCAGAGAAAACAAGAAAACCCCCTGTAGATGCATGTAACAGGACAGCAGTTTTCAGGTTGCTCCTGAGTCTCCCCAGGTTTGCCCAGTGCTTCTGACATAAACTCAAGCTTAGGAAGAGCAGCAGTGGGTAGCTTTTTAATGTCAAGTAATGCTCTAGAATGCTGCAACTAGACTACAGCTATGGCTACATTTAGGATACTGAGTCAGATCAATGTCAAATATCAAACTTCTTAGCTAGTATATTATACCAAGGAGACTATCTAAGTGTCCCGAGACATTCAAAGTACAGCAACGGGAGATGTTGATGTGTTGGCTATCCTTGTGTAATGTCTGAGAAGAGAGCTACAAAATCCCTATCTCTGTAAGGGCCCCCACCCAGAGAAAGCCAACAACGTGCAGTTGCCCAGGTTTTGGTGTAAAGGGCTGATTCCTAGCCAGAGGTTGCCAGCTGCAGAGGGCGGGGCTCTATTTTGGGCTGCCTGCTGTCGCTGAGCCTGTCCGAGTCTGGTTTGAGCAGCATGCAGCCCCAGTGACTCACACACCCATGCTAACCGCCTGTGGCTCAGTGGCATGGCCTCAGAAAGCCAACCTCAGGCCAGCTCCGTCCTCACCCCATTACACTGGGATAAATAAATAAAGAGCCCGCCAGCAGCCACACTGCCTGATAGCAACCAGATGGGGAAAGAAAGGCATGGGCAGGGCCAGGAAAAGGAACTCCTCCAACAGAACAGCCTGTAAGGGGCTTCACCAGCCTGTGCTCATCCGTAACATAGTCATCCTGCCATGTGTAACAGTCCCCAATTCCTCAGCTTCTCTCCCACTCTTAAAGAGGCCTCTCAGCACTTAACAGGCAGAAGCAGGTAGATCTTTAAGAGTTCAAGATCAAGCTGCTCTACATAGCAAATTTCCCCCTTAGTTGGGTCACTAGCAATTGGTGTCCATATGTTCTCTGAAAATGAAAAATTAGAGGTTCTTTATCTTCTTGTATTTTGTTTGTTTGAGACAGGGTCTCTATGTAGTTCTATCTGGCCGGGAACTCGACATGAAGACTTGAATTTGCAGAGATCTGCCTGCTTCTTATACCTCCTGAGTACTGGGGCTAACTAAAGGTGTGCACCTGGCTAAGTCAGAGTTTCTTAAGGGAAGAAGTAAAGCAAAAAACATCAAATATGAGGAAGTACCCCAGTCTAATGGTTAAATATCTTCTCTAACTTTAGCATCCTAGAACTCTCTATGCCCTCCTGGCTCTGTGCTGTATGTGTCCATGGCCTCTTGCCTAGCAGGATTTCCAATGGGAACTAGCCCCAGGCACTGACCGCATGGCCCTCTGACACTGGCCTGGCCTCCTTGCCTGTTCATTCCAACTGTCTCCCTGGTTTGTTTATTTTCTATTCCATGTTGCTTATTTTGATGGCACATCCTTTCAATCCAGTCTTGGATGACCTCCTGACCCTTTTATGTCCTGTTTATAGGACCCCAGACAGGCATAGTAACTGAAAAGATACTGTAGCTCTACAGTCCCAGTACAAACCTTTCAGTTCTAGCAGCTACGTGAGACATCCTGAAGATAGTACAGGCGCCCTAGAGGTCCCAAGAATTCTCATTACCCAAGCTCCCCTCAACAGAGCATACAACCAGTTAGATAGGAGAGATATAATAGGGATAGATGGAGAAAGCCTTAAGCATACAGACTTCAGCCACTTACTGCTGCAGCTCAGTTTCCTTATCTTCAAAATAGAAATCTGAGACTGGTGGGATAGCTCAGAGAGCAAAAGGCCACCAACCCTGATGGCCTTGATCCTCAGAACACACATGGTAGAAGAAGGAGGCTGATTCCCACAAGTGCTCTGAACTACACTACAAACACACACATACACACACACACCATACAGACACACACACACATACCCCACACAAACAGACACACACCCCATACAAATAGACACACACACACACCACACAGACTCGTGCACACACACATACACACACCAGATAGACATACACCATACAGACAGACACACAGACACACATACCCCCCATACAAACACACAGACACACACATACCCCATACAAACAGACACACACCCCGTACAAATAGACACACACCACAGAGACACACACACCACACAGACACACACACACATACACACACCAGACAGATAGACATACACCATACAGACAGACACACAGACACACATACCCCCATACAAACAAACAGACACACACACATACACCATACAGACACACACCTCATACAGACAAACACAGAGACACACATACCACACAGATGCACACACACATACACACACCAGATAGACATACACCATACAGACAAACACACAGACACACATACCCCATACCAACAAACAGATACACACAGACACACACACACAATATACACAGATACACACACACACACACACACACACACACCACATTTTGTTTTACAGAGTCTTACTATGTAAGCTACTTGGTACTCACTGCCCAGGGTGGCCTAAAACTCATGGTACTCTTCCTGCCTCAGCCTCCTTATGACTAGGATGTTATAGCCATGAGCCATACACCTAACTCAGGTGTTATGTTTTGGAACCAAGTGCTCTAATAATTCTGGTCCTCTGAGAGCTGAGTGGAGCACAGCCAAGACTCACAAAATTTTAAAAAAAAGAAAAAGAAAAAGACTTGAAAGATAGGAAGCTGTAGCCTTCTGGTATTTTTTAATGTTTTTTATCTGTGTGTGTGTGTGTGTGTTTGAGAGACAGGACAGTCTGCAGGAGTTGGTACTCTCCTACAATTATGTGGATCCTAGGTTTGAATGCAGATTATCAGGTGTAACAGCAAGTGCTTTTACCTACTGAGCCAGCTATCTGATCCTTCTCCCTTCTTTTCTTCCTTTCTTCCTTCCTTTCTTTCTTTCCTTCTTTCTTTCTTTCTTTCAAAGATTTATTTATTTATTTATTTTATGTATATGAATACACTGTAGCTGTCTTCACACATATCAGAAGAGGGCATCAGACACTTTCACACACAGATGGTTGTGAGCCACCATGTGGTTGCTGGGAATTGAACTCAGGACCACTGGAAGTGCAGTCAGTGCTCTTAACCACTGAGCCATCTCTCCAGCCCTTATTATGTTTTTAACAATTAGTTCTCACTATGTAGCCAGAACTGGCCTTAAACCCATAATAATAATATAGCCCACACTTGCCTCCAACTCCTGATCCTCCTTACCTCAGCTTCCCAAGAACTGGAATTCCAGGAATGTGCTTACTTGGGCAGCTTTTATTTTTACACACACACACACACACACACACACACACACACACACACACACACACATACCACCCTTCCTTGGGTGGCACCTGATTCTACATCCTTTCTCATATCATTCTACAGGGCTCTCTCTTCCATGACAGCATTAAAATGATAAGCCTTCAGTTTTACAAATGAGATAATAGCTGTTCTGAGGGAAGTGATTTGTTCCATGCTGTAAAAATAAACCTCGAGAATAACAGGTATCCTCAAATACAATTCTAATACGCAATATAGTATCCATGGGACACACTGCCACAATTTTCACAAGATCCCCTTTGCACAAATGTATCAAAATAGTCATTCAAAAACCTGAGACCTTACCACTTCTAGCCACTGTCCTCCATGTAAAGGATATAGAAATGCATTCATCTAGTCCTTGCCTCAGACATGCCCACAGGTGAGTACAAAAGAGCCACAGTGTCTCTGACATAGAAACAGTGAGCCATAAAGTAGAGATTTAAGCTATGCACTTTAGTAGCAGGGAAGGATTACCCTTACAAGGAATGTCTAGAAAGGTCTCGCAAGAATCTGCAGCTATTGCTTAAAAAGATGAAGAGAAGGGATCAAGGTGTATAAGGAGAAGGCACTGGTCACTCTTGACAAAGGGGAGAATGTATGCAAAGATACAGGAAAAAGAAAGTATCACTTGGGAAAATTAAAAGACATTCCACATTGCTAACACAGAAAGCATATAGAGTAAAACGTGGAGAAGCTAAGCTGGACAGGTGTGAGGCAGGAGAATTTGCACTGTACTGCTTCCCTGAGCCTCTGAGGCAGGGAACTAACACATCATTAACCTCCCCATGCTCAACTTAATAGAGAAAAGAAGCCACTGAGAGAAAAGTGGCCTAGAGAATCTCTTACAAATTCTGTTTAATATTATCTCTATTTTCTCTCGTAAGATTAACACCTGGGGCCAGCAACATGGCTCACTGGACAAAAGCACTTGCCACATAATCCCAGGACGCCATGCTGGAGAGGGAGAGCCAGCTCCTGAGAGCTGTGCCATGTGTGTGCTCCCACTCATGTGCACATGCACATACAATAAACAGAACATTGTTAAGCTAACTCCTACTAAGCCTCAAGACTTTGCATGTGTGAGTCCTCCTGCAAAGCATTAGTTTTCCAGTGCAAGGACAGAGCAGCCAGCCCAGTTTTTACGTGAGAGAGTCTGGATATGAGCACTCAGCAGCATTCAGAGGAAGAACAGAAGCTTCGCAATCAAGCACACTCACGTTATGCCCCCAGAGGAAATGCTAACTTTCCCACCAAGAAAAGGTATAAGACATAGACTTTGTCCATAAAAAGTTTGCTATTAGTCTAGATGGCAAGACAGAAATATGAACAATTCATACCTAGTATTATAAAGACATTGCTTACTTGTATCCTAACGTAGTAGTGTGGGTAACTAACATGTACAGTTTTAAAATGGAGCAACAATACTAAGGTACTACCCACATAATCAACAAGTTCCAGAAGAGTCAAGAAGGGAAAGACCAATATTGACTGGTATTATCAAAGGGCACTATTATTAACACTCCCACTGTTTGGCATCCAGTGAATATTCCTTTTGGCGAAGCTCAATCCTTAGAAGGGAAACCTAGGCAGAAGCTTCTGACAGGCCACAATTATCTACTCCCCATTCATTCCTGTGCCAGACCCTTTGTATAAACACTGTGATTTTCCACAGCCTGCTATGCCCACAAGACAGTCCCCAAATGGTAGCCCTGAGCTTTTTACACCTTCCTCTATTGCTAGATGCTAAAGGCACCAGACAACAAATGACCACCCTCTACTAATCCAGATCTCAGCAAGCAGAAGTGACCACTGGCCAACTGACCTTCCCAAGGCTGCAGAACTCTGAAGGACACCCACATGGCACCTTAACAGAGATGTTAAGTAGGAAAAGCCCACTTGCACCTTCTTCACTCTTTCTCCCACCTTCTCTACACACATCTCAAACTTCATCAAACTTTCCACAAGCAACTTTTTCAGGCAAAGGGCTTTCCAACCACACAAGCCACCTAACGCCCAAAATGCAGGTTGCCACCCAGGCATTCTGCCCAAATTTATAGAAGGAGAAAGGAAACAACAAATACCCTACCTCTGCCATAAACTGTTCCAAGAAAGAATTTTCTTCAAATGGCTCTGTCTTCAATCGACCTGTAATTAAGAAGAGATAGAGAAAGGAACATGAGCCTAAGGATAAGCTTTACACTGACCAGATGATAGGAAGTGGGGCTTCTAGGGAAGGAAGTCAGAGATCTGACATCCACAGAGCCCTAGGCCCTCACGAAGAGGGTTGAGGGTTTGTGGATAAACAAGAGGAGAAGACTGAGGACAATTAGCAACAATGTGCAGCGCAGCATTTGCTCTAGAAGATTGCCCTGTCACAACACAAAGGCTGCATAGAACTTTTATTCTAAAACTAGAGTTACAGGGGCTTCTCCGCTCTGGAGTCCACATTCTGCTAGTATGATTTTGAAGAGTTGTTGGCCCCTTTCCAAAGTCTTTCTTCATCACTGCCTAGGACATGTCTGGACTTGGTTGTGGCTTTTACTGGCCACAAAGTCCCCAGCCAGGTACGTAAGGCAGACAGAGGGGACATCTAGTATAAAGTCCCCAGCTGTTAGAGTTTCTAACTAGAAAGAGAAATTTTTATTGTTTGGGGGTTTTGTTTTGTTTGAGACAAGGTCTAATGCACCCCAGGCTAGCTTTGAACTTGCTGTGTCACCAAGGATAATGTCCTGCCTCTACTTGAGTGCCTCTACCTCTTGAGCTGTGATCATATGCTATGTCAACATTCCCACTTATGCAGTTCTAAGTTTCAAACCCAGAAGTTGTATGCTAAGCAAGCATGCTACCAATTCATCCACATCTCCAACTCAAGAAATATCCTACACAGAAGTGGGTGCTCACAGTCAGCTATTGGATGGATCACAGGGCCCCCAATAGAGGAGCTAGAGAAAGTACCCAAGGAGCTAAAGGGATCTGCAACCCCATAGGTGCAACAACATTATGAACTAACCAGTACCCCGGAGCTCTTGACTCTAGCTGCATATGTATCAAAAGATGGCCTAGTCGGCCATCACTAGAAAGAGAGGCCCATTGGACTTGCAAACTTTATATGCCCCAGTACAGGGAACGTCAGGGCCAAAAAGTGGGAGTGGGTGGGTAGCGGAGTCAGGGGGAGGGTATGGGGGACTTTTGGGATAGCATTGAAAATGTAAATGAGGAAAATACCTAATAAAAAAATATATATATAAAAAGAAATATCCTTAATACAAATTATATTCCCCTTTTCTAAGACTCTTGGACTCCCCACCCATTCCTCTGAGAATGCCCTCTTACTTCGGCTCAGCACAGCCCCACTCTCCTGGTAGGCCTGGATCTCAAGGTCCTTCATCCGAAGCAATGCTGCTAGCTCCCGCACATGACTCTGCAGTGCTAGGCTCACACCCATCAGAGGATGAATCAAATGCTGAGAGACCTTTGATGAAGAAGAGCCCTCAATTAGCCACCAACAGGTACTCATAAGGTACTACCAAACACTGCATGAGCTACTAGAAGAAACATACTCAATAATAAACATTTTCACAGGACTTATAATTTCATAGACAAGCAATTCATGTACATGAACATAAACACAAATACAATATTAAATTTACATATTAAAGAGACTAAGAGATTTTCTTGTGGTCCAGATATGGAATGGGAAGGATAAAACAAGAATATAAATGGACAGAAAAATATACAGTTCTGATTTAAAGAAAAAGAGGGCAGTATTTCTCCACTTTCCTAAGGCTGCAACCCTTTAATACAGTTCCTCATGTTGTGGTGACCCCCTATAAAATTATTTCATTGCTACTTCATAACTGCAATTTTGCTACTGTTATCAACTGTTATGCTACTGTTATTAATATAAATATCTGATATGCACATCTGCAGAGCCCTAGGCTCTCAAAAGGAGGGTTGAGGGTATGTGGATAAACAAAAGGGTAAATATCTGATATGCATGATGCCTTATATGCAACCCCCAAAGGGGGGTCACAACCCACAGGTTGAAAACCACTGATATAGCGGCTGGAAAGACTGTTCGGTGGTTAAGAACATGGGCTCTTCCTGAAGATATGGGTTCTATTCGCAGAGCCAACATGATACTGACAACTGTCTGTAACTCCAGATCAGAGGGCCAGGCATTCTCTCCTGACTTCCATAGGCCATACATACACATTGTACACAAACATACATGCAGGCAAAACACCCCTACACATACAAAGAATAAAAAATATTAAAAATAACTAAGTAAAACTAAAAGGGTGGTCTTGTTGAGAAGAGGAAAGTGCTAACTCAACTCTCAACGGAGATAAGAACAGAAGATCCAAGGAATCCTCATGAAAGGGATGTGACTTTAACAGTACACCAGCAGGAGAAAAAGAAAACAAAAAACAGTAGAAGACAGAAAGCCATCAAACTCGATCTAAGTATTTATTAAGAACCATTTCAGGGCTGATAAGAGGTCAGGGTTTTAACCTATTCTCAAAATATACAGCAGAACTTAAAATTATTGTAAAATAATAATAAAAAACAAAGCCAGCCAGTTACTGAGCTCACTCCACACAGAAGGATGCAGGTATAGCTTTGTTACAGTTCAGCTCCACTGAGAACGCATCATACAATGATACACAGATATACAGTCACATAAATCACCTATGCACCGTGTCCATTAGCCTGTGACTAGAGGATGTCATCAGCACCAAGGGCACTAAGCAAAAGAGATGCCCTAGATCAGGGGTCAGCAAGCTTTCTCAGTGAGCAGATAATCAATATTCTCACTTTGTGGCCCACAGAGTCTCTGCTGCAACCACTCAACTTCGATGTTGTGGCACGTGAAAGCAGCCACAGACAGTATGTAAACAAACGAGATGGCCGTGCTCCAATATAACTTTACAAAAGCCAGCAGCAGGCCAGATTTAGCCTGCTGGCCATAGAATGCTCATCCCTGGCTAGATCTAAAAAGGGAGCACTTTAGACAGGCTACCCCATGGCAGGCTTGAAATAAGGAAAAGGTGACAAGTGTGCCAGCAGAGGTGCTGTGTAGAGTCACCTGGTCAGAATCCCAGGTGATGATTCTCCAGGCACCTGCGTCCTCACTTTCCATTAAGTCTCTAGAGACAACTAAGAGCACTGCTTGTGGTGCAGCTCTGATTCTAAGGAAAAGACTTTTCTATGTCAGGAAAGAAAAAAGGCTAGCTGTGGAGGTATGGGTGGGCAGATAAGGGCAGCAGTTTTTTGTATCATAATCCAAAAAAGTCTAGGCGTCCTGGCACAGGGTAGAAAGCCAGAGTCAAGTCTAGCTGTAGATAACTTTATTTTTGGTCACCTGGTACATGCCAACCTAGTACTGAGTCCTATCCCAGGCCTCAGAAAGGACTTAGGCCTCCAAGAAGTATTGCTCAGAACTCCTGACCTGTGAGATACCTCAGCAAGCTGCCAAGCTTGGTGACCTGAGTTCTGCCCTCCAGACCCATGTGGTAGAAGAACTGATTCCTGCAAGTTGTCATCCAATCTCCACATGCACATTATATGCTCATGCACACACATAATAATTAACTCAATACAGTGATTAAAACTCTATGCTCTAGAAATAGTTTTGATAAGTTTGGTCCTGGTCAAGGTAGATTAGAAAAACAGTCAAATAATTGTATGCAAGCCAACAGAGGTTTGGTGGATTGAACTGAAAATAATTATCATTGCTAACCAAGCAGCCACAGTGGCCATTTGGTGGCACCCCTCAAATAACAGAAACTCCTAATGTTAATAACCAGTCTCTCACCATGGTGGGCTGTGGGGGAGGGGTACCACCTTTGAGTTACTAAATATAACATCATGAAACATGGTGAGGAATAGTTCTTAACCAACGCCATGTCTATTGAAATAGGATACTGGCCTCAGGCAACTGTATGATCTATTGGACTTCAATATCTATATACAAAAAGGAGTTTCTAATCAGTTCAACTTCTCAAATAATTTCACACCACTCTGAATTCCTGAGCTATAATTAATTTCAAAACTACATGAACATTAAAAATGATTTCTCTTAGGCCTGAGAGTCTTTTTCTGTTTTCAAGCTTAGATGAATGCTGGTTATAAGTCCCCAAAATATGTATTAATGACCATAAAAAGACTAGTATACAAATAAAAAATAAAAGGCACTCAGCCATATGGAAAGATCAGTGTACCTCCAAAGGCACAACGACAACAAACTGTACAGTGCTTTAGGTCAGGGACACCCCCTTTCATTCAAGGAAAGCAAAATATGAAGACATTCCATCACAAGCCAATGCAGCCTGAACCCACTGAGAATGAGCTCGGAGGCATCTGCTTTTGAAGAGCTCCATGATAGGCCAGGAACTGTGATGGGTACAACAGAGGTTGCCACTCTTCCCTGGAAGGGGGAACACCTCTAATTCCACCCCTAAAGCCTCTGACTTCCTATAGAACACTTAAGAGCCCCAGGCAGGAGGGAACTGGCCTAGATATCACATCCTATCAGACAGTCCAGTGAAATCATCATAGATGGGGGTCAGGAGACTGGCTCCCGGGGTCAGCTCTGCCAGCATCTCACATGAGCTCGGCCTTGGATGAAGCAAGGGCATGTTGGCCATTGTCTCCCCCGCCCAACCACAATCCTACAGTGATGCTGCTCATGTCCTCGTCTTTAATCCTAAGTGCAGAGCTGTCTTATATTTGACAGATGGAGAAGCTGAGTCATAAAAAAGTCTGTACTAATTCAAGGCAATATTCTGAATAATCTAAAGGTAGTAGGGTTGATTGTAAATTTGTCTGCTTGTTCCAAAACTTGTGTTCTTCCTACTACTAAGAAACTTGGGGATGTGACCCCTGGGAAACATAAACAACCAAAGGGGTGACAAATCTCAAAGTGAAAATACAAAAATATCAAGAATTATATTAGGGGGCTGGTGAGATGGCTCAAGGGGTAAGAGCACCCGACTGCTCTTCCAAAGGTCCGAAGTTCAAATCCCAGCAACCACATGGTGGCTCACAACCACCCGTAACAGAGATCTGATGCCCTCTTCTAGTGTCTGAAGACAGCTACAGTGTACTTACATATAATAAATAAATAAATAAATCTTTAAAAAAAAAAGAATTATATTAGATGCATACCTGTACCTCAGCAAAAAGGGAGGCAGGAGCAGGAGCAGGAAGATCACAAGTTTGAGGACAGTCTGAGCCACACAGTGAAACTTAGTCTCAAAAAACTTAGTCTCACAAGCACAGGGGCAGGAGAGATGACTCAGTGCTTCAGAGAACTGGCTGCTCTTGCAGAAGACCCAGGTTTAGACCCCAGCACTCACATGGTGGCTCACAACCATCTGTAACTCCAGGAGATCTGATGCCCTTCTGGCCTCTTTAGGCACCAGGCATGCGTGTGATGCACATACATATAGGCAGGCAAAATACTCATACACATAAAATAAAATAAATAAGTCTAACAAAAACATTTAAACACAAACCAAAAGGCAGGAAAAGAGTTATATTAGACACTGGAAAGAACAGACAATAGGAAACAGGGAGCAATGAAGAAAAAGCTGTCACAAGTGCAGACAGATGCAGAATCATGAAGCAGACACCCAAAGCCTTATATATTTCACAATTCCTACAGAGAATTAAGGACTCTTAAGTTCCCAGAGTTAATAACAAAGTGTGGTGGCTCATATTTGTAATCTCAGCATGTGGGAAACGAGGCAGATGGGTTTCGAACTTGAGCCGGGCTACCGAGTAACATGCTATCAAGGAAAAAAGAAGAGATGGCTAAGGATGTGCCTATAAGGATGTGGAGAGTGCTTGTCTCAATCTCAAATGCAGGGGACCAGGTCGCACACTGTAGCCCCAGGACTAAGGAGGTGGAGGCCAGAGGAGGAGGTTTAAAGGTCCTCGGCTACAGGATGATTGTGAGGATCGCCTGCACTATATAAGACTACCTCAAAAAAAATGTGGGGGTGGGGGGGGTGAATAAACAGAAGGTTGATCTCAGTAATTGCTTTAGAAGGAAAACAGAGCGTAGACAGAACGCCTGCTTGCTTGTTTCCCAGACTGTAGACCTTTAGGTGCTGCTTGAAAGGCTTGCCTTTGGCATGAATTACCCATTCAAAGAGAAAGTAAGTGAGAACGATCACAAGAATGAGTAACAAAGCTCCCAACCGCATGACCTCACAGACACACACACCCGCCTGAAATAGTGGCCGCCTACAGCCCTGATAGTGTCTACCAGCTCTAGCTCCTTCCCTGCAGCCCCGGGGTTTCCCTGGGATAAGTCTTCTTCGTTTAATGAGAAGAACTTAATCTGAACTTAAGATATACTTGTTAACCAATTGTTCTATCTATCTCTCAAGAAGTCCTTTGCTGGGCTGGAGAGACAGCTCGTCCAGAGGACCTAAGTTTGCATGTCAGCATCATATATCACACGTCTCCCTGTAGCCGACCAAACCTTGTTCTCCTCCAAACACTGAAGCTTCTTTCACAGGACAGACAGCTCCTTGGCTGGAAGACTGCACTAAGGAATTAGCTTTTCCTTTGCTTTTCCTTCAACCTTTTTTATCATTGTTCAAGTGTTGTTTATTGCCCTCCACCCCAGAGCTGGGGCTGATCCTGGCCCATGCTAAACAAGTGCTCCAACACTGAGCTACACCCCCTGTACTTTTACTCTGTACTTTTGAAAGAAAAAAATACTAGAGCCCGTTAACCTTCAGGAAAGCTGTGTCCCCACAACTTTCACACTGTTCTGAATTTGGAGGACTATCTAACACATGAAGAGACTGGCTATTGCTAGGAATTCTCGAAGATGGTCCAAATGGTTAGATGCCAGAACAAGCATCACTGAGGAAACAGTGCCCTCTGCTGTCACCTAGAAAAAAAATCACAGGTTTTGAATGATGGTGAAAAATAAAAAATCTTCCATCTAAAGTTAGGATGGAAGGTTTCACAAGAAATTCAATTAAAGTCAACAAATTGTTGCTTACTACCCAGCAGGACCTGTGGATGGGCCTTGGCAATTTCTTCGTAAAAATCAGTCACAATAAGGCACACCTGTAGTCACCACTACTTGGAAAACTGATGTGGTCAGTTGCCTTGGCAACAGTAAAGACCACCGTTAGTTGGGGTAAAGCTCCATGGTAGAGCGCATGCCTATCAAGCGTGAGGTCCTGGGTTTGATCCCCAGAACCACAAACAAACCTGTGATGAATGAGCAACTCTAGCACTCAAGTGCAGCTCTGCAAAGTTCCAGACAAAAATACATAAATAAATAAACACCAGTAAACAGTCTCTCAAGAAGTCCTTTGCTGGGCTGGAGAGACAGCTCTGCCACAGGACACAAGTTTGGGTGTCAGCACCCCCTTTGGTTTGAGAGTTACAGCACCTGTTACTCCAGGCCCAAGGGATCCAACATCTGCCTCTCCTGTATACAAACTCCCACATAGAAATACACATAATTACAAATAAAGTATTTAAAAACAAGCCAGTTCTTTGTTCTCCATAGTGGATGTGTGTAAGCATCACAATGTGATCACTGATGCCAAATGATCACACCGCCTACAGTACTTCAGGAACACTATATCTCGAAGTGGGAACTAGAAAATACCTTTGCAGATTGTTCTGCGGCCAACCCGAGCCCCACATTTCTTGCAGAACACTCTGATCACTGAGTGCTAATGAATACAACAAATAGTATTTGTTGATTATGAAAATTTGTTCCTTTTTAAATATATATTGTGAAAATCCTATAATTTTCTTAAGTTCTTGGGTTATTTCTTGGAAACAAAGACGGCGGGGCTGGAGAGGTGGCTCAGCAGTTCCGAGCCACATTTGCTCTTCAGAGGAACTGGGTCCATTCCATTTCCAGACACCCACATGGCAGCTCACAACCATCTGGAACCCCAGGTCCAGGGTCTGATGCCCTCGTCTAGCCTCTGCAGGCACCAGGCACACAGGCGGTGCATAGACACATGCGCAGGCAAAACACCCATATACATAAAACAAAGTAAAACCAACCAAGCCTTTGGGAAGAAATGTGTGAACAGATCTATGTGGGGAAAGGAAGCTAGGAGACTTGTTCCTTGTTCTGTGATACTGGGTCTCACTGTGGAGCTCTGTCTGCCCTAGAACTCACCATATAGCCTAAGCTACCCCCAAACTTGTGCTCTCCCTGCCTCAACCTACAAGTACTGAAATTACAGGCATGTACCTGGCTATATTTCCATCATTCTTTTTTTTCCCTTAAAACAGAGTTTCTCTGTGTACCCTTGGCTTTCTAGGAACTAGCTCTGTAGAGCAGACTGGCCTTGAACTCAGAGATCCACCTGCCTCTGCTTCCCAAGAGCTGGGATTAAAGGCATGTGCCACCATCTCCAGGCTGTTTTCTCTTATTCCTAAGTAAATATCTATAGAAAAGAATGACTTTAAAAAATTGGGAGGCAGGAGCAATAGTTTAGTCAGTAAAGTGTTTGTCACACAGTCATGAGGACCTGAGTTTGAGGCTCCAGCACCCACATAAAAAGTGATAAGCACCTACTCTCCTACACTAGGGAGGCAGGCAGGAGGATGCTGGGGCTTGGTGGTCAGCCAGGCCAGCCAAGTGAACAAGCTCCAGGTTTTGTAAGACTCTGTCTCAGAAAGCAATGTAGAGAAGTCACTACCGAAGCCACCTGGGCAGTGGTGATGCATGCCTTTAACTCCAGCATGGTCTACGTAGTGAATTCCAGGACAGCCACACAAAGAGATCCTGGGGGGGGGGGGGGGGGGCAAGGGACACCTGATGTTGACATCTGGCCTCTCCACATACTCTAACATTCTTGCACACGCACATGCACACACATGAATTATTCTCCAAACTGACAGTGTCCCCTTACTCCATTCCCATCAGCTACAGTGGATATTCGGAGGAAATTTGAGGCTTCTAGTTTTAAGTTTGGTTTTTGTTGTTGTTGTTGTTGTTTAGGCTTTTATTTGTTTTTCTGAAGACAGGGTTCCTTTGTGTAAAACTCTGGTTGTCCTGGATTTCACTCTGTAGACCAGGCTGGCCTCAAACTCACAGAGATTAGAGGTGTGGGCTACCACTGCTGGGCTAGATGGGATTCAAACCAGACATACTAAATCCAAAGTCAAAGTCAGCTTTTCTTTTTCTTTTTCTTTTTCTTTTTCTTCTTCTTTTTTTTTTCCTGGAATTCTCTATGTTTACCAGGCTGGCCTTGAGATCAGTCTGCCTCTGCCTCCTCAGTGCTGGGACTAAAGGCAGTTATCACTATACTTAGCAATTCATTGGTTTTTGAGACAGAGTATCATGTAGCCCAAGCTACACTCAAACTCACTATGTAGCTGAGGATGGCTTTGAACTCATGGCCCTTCTGTCTCTATCTCCCTAGTGCTATGATTACAGATATGTATAATTATGCACAGCTTTCAGTTTCAAAACTTGCTTTTTGGTTCCTTGGTTGGCTTTTTTTGTTTTTTTGAGACAGGGTCTTGCTATTATATAACTTTTGCTGTCCTAGAACTTGCTACATAGACCAGTTAGAAGTTGACACAGGAGGATTGCTTCAAGTCCAAAGGCTTTATAATATAACTCTTAAAAAAAAAAAATTAAGAAAAGTGTGCATGGTGACAACATTTACCAGAGGCAGAGCAGGCAGATCTCTGTCAGGGCTACACTGAAACCCTGTCTCAAAAAAAAAAAAAAAAAAAAAAAAAAAAGTCAAGAAAAGCCAGGGATAGACTCCAGTTGGTAGAGTGCTTACCCAGCACAAAGCCCTGGGCTCAGCCCTCCACTGCTGCATAAACTGAGCAGGGTGGTGTCTCTGTAATCCTAACACTCAGGTAAAAGGATAAGGTCATTCTAGCATAGCCTGGCATACTTGAGACCCTGTTATTAAAATAATAATATTGGATGAAGTCACCAAATAAAGTAAGCAGATCCAAACCCTGCTCCCTTTGCAAAACAAGACTACATCAGTCAAGAATCTCCTTAGCTTCCTGTGAGGTCGAGGAGGTGACAATGATGATGATGACGATGATGATGATTAGAAAAGAATTTCAAACAAGGTTTACAAGAAATACAAGGCACCCAGATCTTTACCAGAAGTAGCTTGGATCCCCACCAGTACCTCATATCTAAATTGCACTTACCAGTGAAGAACTAGCTGGAATACAGTGGAAATGCCAATTGAAGGGAAGACCCGAGAGCTCACTCTGCACCCGCAGAATCAGTCCCTCCTCTCCTCGATCACAGGAGAAAGTAGCTTTGCTAGGGTGAGCAGAATCTTTAAACAGCGGGCGAAGCGCTTCATCCAGGTGACAGAGCAAAGCTGCAGGAGGCGCAGTGAGGCGCTTGTTCAGCTCCTAGACAGGACAGTAGGGCAGAGTGAGGGTGAGAAAAAGTGCCACAAAAGGGGGAAAAGGGGGCCCATGAAAACAGCGGGGAGTGGGAAAGAGAGGACAGTGCAAAGGGGAAGCATTATGGAAGAATGAAGACAACAAGAGTCGCAAAAAACAACTAGCCTGTGCCGACAGTTCTGTCCTGGGCAAGATCCCTGTGGGCCTATACACACACACACACACACACACACACACACACACACACACTCACACACACACACACTCACACACACACACTCACACACACACAGCTGACATAATGCATTACTGTCTGTGCAGAATCAACCCCTCTCTCCCTCTCCACTCCTCTCTCAGAATGTTCCAGATTTCTGAGTTCCTTGGACTTTGGAATACATGCATTGATTTTCACCAGTTGCACAACTCTATCCCCAAAATCCAAAATCTGAAATGATCCAAAATCTAACACGTTTGGAGCACTTGGGTTTTGAGGATGTGAAAAGCTTCATATCCTGAGCCCTTCAGAGCTGGGATCTTCATGATAAGAATGTTGAACCTATACTCGCTTCAAAGCAATCCAGCCTTCCTTGCCAATGGACAGCTAGCCCGTTGGCTGATGCTCATGTCCTATGGCCAGCAAGCCACTCCACAGTGATACTTCCCTTCACACTAACATTCTTACCTTGGCTCGCTGGCTGACCACAGAAGTGTCCACCTGTTCATGCCACACCTGTTGAAGATCCGAAATCAGCAAGGCATAACCATGCTTGGTGATAGACGCCTTGGCTAAGAGTGAGTTCTCTGCAAGTTGTAACCATGCCCATGGCTGCAGCAACAGGTCTTGCTCTAGCTCTTCCATCTGCAGAAAAATCCTAATTCAGCCCAGTGTCCTCAGGAAAGTCAGCCTTCAAGAGGGCCGCTCACAACGCTATGTCAACTGAAATCGCATGAAAATCCACCCCAGTAAAATAGAGGGATAAAAGCAAAAACCCCCTTCATATAACCAGCCTAACAGCAACCTAACTACCCTCTTGACAACCAGCCTAAAATTTATCCAGAATCTGTGCCTGGAGAAATGGCACAGAGGTTAAGAACACTGGTTGGTTTTCCAGAAGACAGGGATCAATTCCCAGCACCCACGACCTGGCAGCTCACAACCATCTGGAACTCCAGTTCTAGGGGATTCAGGGCCCTCTTCTGACCTCCTCATGCACTGCACTTGTAGTACCTGCATATATGCAGGGAAACACTCATACACACACACACACAAAAGTAACACCTTTTTTAAAGATCAGAATATTTCTCACATTAAGTTCCTAAAGAATATAAAATATGTCTTTACCATTAAGGTGCTGCATGCCTCTAATCCCAGAACTTGATGGAGGCAGAAAGTTCAGAATTCCCAGACCAGTTGAAGATAAATGAGACAGAACAACCTTGGGGAGGAAGAAAGGAAAAAGTGGAGAGAAAGAAGGAGGAAAGGGGGAGAAAAAACAGATCTGTTTCTTTCATAGCACTTAAAACTCAACATATTGATGCATTTAATATAAAATGGAAACCCAAGCCATTCCTATTGAAACTTTATTTGAATCCTATCTTTCCCAGAACTTTTAGGAAAAGAATGATTCTCATCTCACACACACACACACACACACACACACACAATCAAAGTCCTAAGGCAGGAAATTCAAATTATTTAAGCCAGTGGTAGCACAGGCCTTTAGTGCCAGCAGAGGCAGGCAGATCTCTGAATTTCAGGCCAGACTGGTCTACAGAGTGATTTCCAGGACAGCCAGAGCTGCACAGAGAAACCTTGTTTCAAAAACAAACAAATTGATTGATTGATTGATTGATTGCTAAAAGCAAAGTCTGTCACTTCTGCCAAGCCAGATGACCTGAATTGGATCCCCAGGACTCATTCGAGAAGGAAAAAATTATCTCCTGTAAGTTGTCCTCTGACTTCCACATATGCACCAAACAGGTGTTACAATTTTTTATAAGAGGAAAAAGAGAAAAGGCAAAACTCAGATAGACTGAAAATGAACTCCGGGCAGTTGTGGTGGGAAAATGAACTCCAGGCAGTTGTGGTGCACGCCTTTAATCCCAGCACTTGGGAGGCAGAGGCAGGCGGATTTCTGAGTTGGAGGCCAGCCTGGCCTACAGAGTAAGTTCCAGGATAGCCAGGACATCCAGGGATACACAGAGAAACCCTGTCTCAAAAAAAAAAAAAAAAAAAAAAACCAGTAAAATCCTAAAGCAGACTTGATGTTCTGCACCTGTAATCCCGCACTGGGGAGATGGAGGTAGGAGGATCAATGTTGGGCTAGGGTAAAACTAGCCCTACTAATTTTACTGGTAAAATGCTTGCCTCATAAAGACCTGTTCAGATCCCCAGACACTACATAAAAGGCTAGTCAGGTGCTGGTGCTGTGTATCTGTAATCCCATCACTGAAAAGAAAGACTCAGGAGGGTATAGCTACCCAGGCCTACACAACAAAGTTTTAGGCTAACAAGAGACTACCTCGAACAGTAGGAGGCACCAGAGGACCATCTCTGAGACTGTTCTTCATATTCAGTGTACTTACACATACACATATATGAACACGCACACATGCACACACATCCTTAACCCCACCTACAAAAAGTGAAATATTTTTCTTTAGGGGGCTGGAGAGATGGCTCAGTGGCAAGAGCACTGGCTGCTCTTCCAGAGGTCCTGAGTTCAATTCCCAGCCACCACATGGTGGCTCACAACCATCTACACTGGGATGTGTTGCCCTCTTCTGGTATGCAGGTATACATGCAGACAGAACACTCAAATAAAATAAATATTAAAAAATTATTTTCAATTAAATAAACAAAAGTCCAACCTACATAGTGGTGAGTTCAAGGCCAGCCTGGACTACATGAAACCCTGTCTCAAAAAAACCTATCTAAAACAGGGGTTCACTTTTAAGTCTTAATATATTTGTCCTCTCACGATTTTATACATATATAATGTACTTGATATTTCCCCTAATTGAAAACAGAAATTCTTACCTAAAGTCTGTTCAAGTTAATCCTCTACAATTATGGAAAATTCATGTGTATATGCATGATGAAAGATCCATGAGGGGCCTCATATTACATGACAGACACACAGTGACACACATAGCTAGTAAGAACAAGAGCAATGTCCCAAGTCCCTTTCAACAAATGAACAGGCCACACATTTCACACCACAGAGGAAGTGACAATTCCACTTCAGTAATTGGGTACATGTCCACACTAAGGCCCACATCACCAACAACATGCTTTCTGTGCAGCTTGGAACTCCTGGAGACCAATGTTTTTACCTCAATAAAGAATGCTATATCTGGGCTGGCAAGATGGCTCAGTAGGTAAGAGCACTGACTGATCTTCCAAAGGTCCTGAGTTCAAATCCCAGCAACCACATGGTGGCTCACAACCACCCTCAATGAGATCTGACACCCCCTTCTGGTGTATCTGAAGACAGCTTATTTATAATAATAATAATTTAAAAAAAAATCTTTAGGCTGGAGCCAACAGGGACTGAGCCAGTAGGGCTGACTGGAGGGAGCAAAGGTCCTAAATTCATTTCCCAACAACCAGATGAAAGCTGTATCCTCAGCCTAGCTGAATATATAGCAACTAAATCTTGACAGAATTTACTTTTCCTGTGGACACAAAAAGTCATATAATTTCATTATTTCCATCTATAAATAACAAAAGGAAAGGAAGTGCCAAGAGGTGAATGCTTAGACTACAAAGAAAATAATAGAATTTCTGTTTAAATCTGAGTAACAGACATTTCAGCTCGGACTAAGCCGTCATCTTCCTAGCTTTCAAAGCACTTGTCTCATGTCACTCACTAGTTTGCACTACAATTATCACGTGGGATACAAATGTATATCTCAGAAAGACTACGTACATGACAGGGACCCCGAGAGAGCATAGAGCCTAGTGATATTACTGCCATCTCGGTTCAAGTACATGCATTGTGTGATATCTATATGGGCTAAAACTGCCTAACAACACAGTTGTCAAAAACCATATGGCCATTCCAAGTGACACAGAATTGCATATATGGTGGCAGCCACCTTGAAACGCTGTGTGTGGAGATGGTTATTTGTATCCTGTGCTGTTCCAACAGGATAAACTGGTCTCGGAATGATTTAAAGAGTCTTCACTGGGCAAGAGTTTACACTGGGAAAGATTAGACATACAAATGAAGTTGCCAAACCCTCTAATTTCCCTTATAGGCACATCCTGGCATGCACTCTGAAACTCACCAAAATTGAGCTTATTGGCCTAACTGGTCCCTCCTTAAGTTCCGAAGGTCAAAACCCACAAGCCGATGGTTTTGTCTGAATGGGAGGAAGCTGTTTTAATGTGGCCAGGGACAGCTGGCCCTATAAAAATGTCTAAACGTTCAGCGCCAGACCCAGTCTGGCTGCTCCTACCACTCAGCCTGGTCTTGAGGTAAGTATAACTCAGTGAGTCAGGCATGATGGGGCATGCCTGTAATCCTAGCACACAGGAGGCTGAGGCAGGAGGATCTTGATTTGGAGGCCAACCTGGACAACATAGCAAGAGCCTCTCAAAACAAAACCAAGTGGTAGAACGGACTGGGGCCTGAGACTGTTCAGCATGGAGGGAGAAGGAATCGAAGTCCTCTGGGGTTTTACTCCCCGCCCCCACACCCCGCAAATTGGTCTTCCATGATCACGTTAACCAACCTCGCCGGTTTAATTTGTCTTTTAAAGGGGAGACTGTGAAGTTGCACGACATTCTGCCACTCGGGTTCCTCTCCCAGGGATAGTTCCTAAAACACCCTGCAGGGGGCAGCAAGGTCCTACAGACCATCCGTCGAGCCCACGCCCTGTGCCACCAAAGAGGGCAAACCTTAGGCCCTGCCGCCAAAGGTCACACGCCCCGCCCTCGAGCGCCCTAGGCGTCCATTCGCCCGCCCGCCCCCCCCGCCCCCCCCGACACCGCTAGAACTTTGTCGCCCGTCTCTCATTTTTACAGCATCCGCTGCACACAGTTACGGCTTAGGGCCCCAAAGGGGACCAAAGCTAATTCATCCCAGCGGGCCAAACACGAAGCCGGCTAAGGAAGAGCTTCACACGACACCCCAAAAGGCAGAGGCCGAAAACGGACTGCGCGTGCGCAGGTCCGCCCACTCCGGGAGGTCGGCCCCAAAGTCGGGCTACGCGCGGTCCCTTCTGGGAAAAAGCGCCCGGGTCAGGGCCCACTGCACAAGTTTATCTTTGCTTTTCCGCGTCTGGACGGACCCAGATCTCGGCGCCGACACGAAACCGACCCCACCTACCGTCAAGGACTGCGGGAACTCCCACCCTCCTCACGGCGGGCCTGTCCTGATGCGCAAACTGAGAGGCCACCCCCCCACACACAACACACTCAGGAAGGCGGGGTCTTTGGATGTGGGCGGAGCCAGGGCCCTGATGGGCGAGGCCCGAACCTCACTTGTTAACTCCACTCGCAACTCTGCTGCTTTCGTAATTCCTTTCCTGTTGACCTAAGTTGAAACGAAATACTACTTCTCTCTTGCCTCTTCATCTTTATTTTTATCTGCTTTACATTTTAGTTACTTATTTAAATCTTAAATGCAGGGAGAGGGCAGGGACCCTGTCGTATTCATATCCGTGGATGTAGGACCTTGCTCATGGCAAACAGCAAATATTTGAATGCTAGAGTTCATTCAAGCAGCCTTGACAGTTTACAGGCAGAAATCTCATTTATTCAGTTCCGACCCGCTAAACCATGGCCTCTGCTCCTGAACACTCAAGTCTTATTAAGAGGAGGAAAGGCAGCCCATTTTGCAAGTGGGCCACATCCACCTCTACTGGAAGAAAGTATACAGCCTTGGAGGCGAGACTCCAGCAAGGTGGCAGTTACTGCTAAACTAAGACAAAAATGGTGGTCTTGGTGATTACTGGGACCTAACCCCTTCTCTGCTAGCTGTGGAGTACGATTCCCCAGAGTTAGGCAACAAGTCGGCTCTCTCTCCTGTTTTAGAGGATCCTCCTTCATCCCCAGAGTCTTCAGGCATTGGACAGAGGCAGTGGAGAGGCTGTGGGATGCAGGAACACAGGTTTTTGATGGGTAAAGGAAGCCCATACTCTTGAGCAGCTTTCCTCCTGGTTTGCTGAAGCATTTGAATTTCTTGGCCAGTGAAAGAAGTTGGCAGCCCCTGACCTAAGCCTCTCTCAGCCCGTGTACCTGTAAAAGAGGGGTGATCAGGATGGAGAGATGGCTCTTAGGAGCTGGTACTGCTCTTACAAAGGATCCAAGTTCCAAGTCCCAGCACCCATACCGGATGGCTCACAACTGCCCGTATCTCCAGGTCTGGGAAGATCTGTCATCACTGCTCTACATTTTATGAATGCAAATACCCAAAGACACACATACACACATATGCATAATTTAAAATGAAAATCAAGGTTTTTTTTTTTAAGGGAAAAATAAGTAAAGGTCACTGCCCTGCCCAACCTAGGGAGTAGTGACTACCTAGCCACTCCCCTGGGACCTGGTCTCAACTTACCAGATATAGTGTTTTCTAGGAGAAAGCCCAGTAGACCAGCTAAGAAAATGGGTTCTGCCAGCAAAGAACGAAGAAACATATCCAGGGGGCTCCAGCCTACAAAGGGTTGGGGCCAGGCAGGAAGGTAACTGATACTGTCCCAGGCAATGAGTCTTCCCTTTCAAACCTAAACTGCATCTTAAACCAGGGACACATCTCACTAGGCTGCCATTCCATCCCATCTACCTTTTCCCTCTACACACTCCATTCCCCACACTCAGGCCCTGCCCAGAGCATCCTTTCTCAGCACCATGTTTTCTAAGCACCCACATTCCCTCCAGGTACCCTTTGTCCCAAGCTCCCTTCTGGGAAGTGTGGCATTACAAAGCCCTCATCTCTCCCACTTCTGACTTTCTCTGCTCTACCCTGGGCCTCTCAGTTTCAATCCTACTAACACTTTGGACCAGATAATTCGGTTATAAGGAGCTGTCCACTGCATCAAAGAATGCTTAATAACCTCTCTAAGCACTGAATCCCAATAACAATACTCTTTCTTCCCATTTATGACATCCAAGAAGTATCTCCAGACATTGCTAAATGCTCCCCATGGGGCAAAAGTCACCCCCAGTCGAAAACCACTGCTCTAGATAAAATAGGCTTTCAGCATATGCTATTTCTATCCTCTAACCCTATCTTTTATCTTTGCATATGATGGAAACGTAATCAAGCATGACCTTATTAACTGTGCATATGGCTTACATCTATAATCCTAAGACTTGAGAGAAAGCAGGAAGATTGCCAAGATTTTGAAGCCAGCCTAAGTTCCAAAATGAGACCCTGTCTCACACAGAGAAATGGCCTTCTGACAAACATGCATCCTCAAAGACCAGTCCAGTTCTGTTGGATCACCTCAGCAGCTCAGGTCGAGGCTCCTCTTGTCATTGAGTACTACAGGCCTTTGTTATTTTGTATTGTTTTGTCCGGATCTCACTATGTAACCCTGAATGACCTGGAACTCACTGTGTAAGCATCTGGCCTCAAACTCAGAGACTCCACCTGCTTCCCGTGTGCCAGGATTAGATATTTCTTTTCTTTCTGGTTTTGTTGTTGTTTTGTTTTGTTTTGTTTTGTTTTGTTTTGTTTTGTTTGTTTGTTTGTTTTTTGAGACAGAGTTTCTCTGTGTGTCCCTACTTATCCTAGAACTCACTCTGTAGACCAGGCTGGCCTCAAACTCACAAAGATCCACCTGCCTTTGCCTCTGGAGTTCTGGGAGTGAACCACCACTGCCCAACCTAGAAGGACTTTTGTGCCCTGACCTAGTTACATGTTTTCTTTTAATGTGTTTGTGGGGGGAGGGTTTTGTAATTAGTTAGCTTTAACTGTCAACTTGTCACCATGTAGGTCATCTGAGAGGAGAGTCTCAATTGGGGAATTACCTACATAGACTGGCTACTGAGCACATCTGCAGGAGATTGTCTTTACTGGTAATTGACTTAGTAGGGTCTGGCCCACCATAGGCAGTACCATTCCTTTAACAGGTGGTCTTGAAGTATATTAGAAAGTTAGCGGCTGGGCATGGTGGCGCACGCCTTTAATCCCAGCACTTGGGAGGCAGAGGCAGGTGGATTTCTGAGTTAAAGGCCACCCTGGTCTACAAAGTGAGTTGCAGGACAGCCCGGTCTACACAAAGAAACCCTGTCTCGAAAAACCAAAAAAAGAAAGAAGAAAGAAAGAAAGAAAGAAAGAAAGAAAGAAAGAAAGAAAGAAAGAAAGAAAGAAAGAAAAGAAAGAAAGTTAGCTGCATGTGAGCCAGCCAGCAAGCAGTGTCCTCCATGGTTCCTGCTGTACTTCTTTGGCTGTGAAGTGAACTTGTTTGGAGGCCGAGCTGTGTGGCTTCGAAAGCAGGCCTGCCTTCAAGATTCTGCCCTGAGTTCCTGTCACGGCTTGCCTCGATGATGGACTGTGACCTGGAATTGTTGACTGAATAAAACATTCCCTCCCCTAAAATGCTTTTAATCTGAGTGTTTTACCACAGCAACAGCACCAGGGCATGCACTTAGCACAGTGCTCAATGGATATTTGTTAAATAACTGAATAGAGTACACGCAAAATCCCACTGTGAGACCAAGAATCCAGAGAGCCTAAAGCCTCAGCCCCACTACTGAGGGACTCCTTTTCCTCCACCCCATCTACCTGTGTTGAGCAGGATTGGGGCTTCCCTGAGCCACCTTGGCAAAAGCAAGGCCATGAAGATGGAGAAGCCCACGATGAAGACATTTCGCCCAGAGTCAATGTCAGCCAGGTGAAAGCTGGAGAATCCAGCAGACAGAACTACAGCCTGTGTCACTCCCAGTACCCCACCTGTATCATACAAAAGAAAACAAGGAGGTGGGAAGAGGACAAAGTTCAGGCTTTGTAGGTCAGGCGGGTTGTAATGAGGAAATACTACCCACAGGCTTGTTTCTGATTCTCCAAGAGACTCGGTTCAGCTAAGAAAACAAGATCATATGTTCATATCCATTCCAAGAATCTATTTAGAAAAGGCAGCTTCAGCCTAGCCAACTGGTTGGGTCATACTGGGGGAAGTAGTATTCCAGTGCTTGTCCTCCCACCTATTTACTCACCAAGCACAGGCAGTGGGATGTTGGTAAATAGCTGAGCCAGCCTTGGGGAGAGCCCAAGCCCCATGCAGAACAACCCCACTAGGTGGGCCACTTTCCGAGAGCCAGTCTGTATGGAGAAAGAAAAACCACTAGAAAACAAACACAGCCACCTCTTTGCCTGGTCCACTCCTCATCCTTTGTATCCCAGCTTAAACAAGAACCTTCTAAGCAGCCTCGCCACTCTATCAAAGGTACCTCTTTGACTCAACCCATACCCCACTGCTTTCATGATAGTATTTACTCCCTCAAGTCATGCCATATACCTCCTTTTTAAATGAAGTTTCCAAAAGAACAGTGCTTTCTCTAACTTGTCACTCTGCTGAACCTTGGCAGAGCTCCTGATGCACCTAACATGGCAATTTCCTGTTTCTCCATACCTAGCCCAGCTGGCCATCAATCTGTGAGTTTCAGCCCCTGTACCTTCAATTCCCCAGTCCTGTCTCAGATCCACGTACCTGGAAAAGACTCACTGTGCCTACATTGGGGAAGCTGGATGCAGTGCCCAGGGGGCTCCCCAGCAGCCCTGCCAGCACACTGCCCAGCCCCTCCAGGCTCAGCCCTCTACTGCAGGCATGTGGTGGCGGAGGAGACAAACGCAGCAGATGGCCACACAGAGCATAGCAACCCAATGAGCTGGTGGAGGCTGCCAAAGCCATGGAGATGCCTGCAGCCAGGGCCCTGGGTGTCAGCAAGGGCCATTCCCACTCACCTGAGGAAGGAAAAGGAGTCACCTGGAGACCAGACTCAAGCCTGGAGCATCCCTCTGCCTCTAAATGCCTGTACCACAAGAATCCCAGATGTTCTAGATTTCAAGATAGTACTGTGGAGGCAAAACCACTCTACTCTAGGAGAGAGACCCTTCTCTTCACTATCTATCTACAGGTCATCTTTGGTCTGAAGTTCTGTTTGTAGCCTCATTTCCTATCAGAGTCCATCTTACTTCAAACACTTTAGCCTTGGGCCTGGATTTGCTGTTTTCCTGGTAACCACAGGACCTTTGCATCTGCTGTTTACCTAGAACACTCTGCCTCCTGCCTCCTATCCAACTAGCTGCTCCTCTCTCCATCTCTTACATCTCATCTCACTTCTTCAAGGGTATTTCTCCTAGTCGGGTGTGGTGATTCACTCCTGTAATTACAACACTTGCTAGGTACAGGCAGGAGGACCTGGAGTTTAAAGTCATCCTTGACTACATTGCAAGTTCAAGACCGACCAAGGCTATGTGAGATCCTGTCTCAAAATAAAGGGGGAGGAGGAATAAGAGCTGGGAGAAGTCTTATGGATGGAACATGATCACTGCACTCATGAACTCTCAGTAGCTGTGGCCACATGCACAGGACCCATACAAGGTCAAGGCAATCACCACTCCAGCACGGAAGCATGAGTGGAGTAAAGGCTCGTGAGGCTTCACCCCTAGCTGAGGAGCTATGCTAGGTGATGGCTGCTAGGGAAAGGACAGCCATTTTCCTTCAAAGGAGGTGCTTCCTGTATTCTTCATTACCCACCCCATGCACATGTGGGCAGCACTGATTGGACTCCGTGAATAATTTTTTTAAAGGCCATGAAAAGGGAGTGGGAAGCCGGGCGTGGTGGCACGCGCCTTTGATCCCAGCACTCGGGAGGCAGAGGCAGGCAGATTTCTGAGTTTGAGGCCAGCCTGGTCTACAAAGTGAGTTCCAGGATAACTAGGGCTACACAGAGAGACCCTGTCTTGAACAAAACCAAAAAAAAAAAAAAAAAAAAAGAAAAGAAAAGAAAAGAAAAGAAAAGAAAAGAAAAGAAAAGGGAGTGGGGATGTGCTGGCGGGGACTGGGAGGAGGAGCTGGATACAATCAAGATGCATTGTATATGTGTATGGGACATATCAAAAAACAATCAAAAATACTCTTAAAAAGAGCACTTCTAAAAATAAATCATCTAAATTTTAAAATAAAACCAATTCTTTCAACCTCTCTAATAGTATCAGATTGCTCATTATTTTCTTTCACCATAAAGCCTAGTTGTCCTTCAGAACACATAGCACGATGACAAGTTCACCTTTGCTTAGGTGCTTATATGACTCTATCTGTATGCCCCAATGTCAGTTCCATGGAGCAGTTATTATTACACCTATATGTCTCACTATGCCTGCCATATGTTTAGGACCTAATCAGAACTCAGCGGGGCCATTATTAAGCTGTTAACTATAGGGCTAGGGTAGAGAGTTTCATGTAAAGCACTTGCTGAGTATACACAAGCTCCTAAGTTGATAGACCCCTACCACCGTGATGAATAAACATGAGTGACAAAATTTCATACACACTGACTCCAAGGCTCTAACTACAGTTCACCAACAGAAATCTCCACAGGGCCTGATAATATATACTTGTTAATTGGTCAGGAGTGTCAGGAGTAATCAATGGGGTGGAGGGAAATATACATGTTGGCTTCACAACACTGACCCAAGCAAATACACCTGCAGTGTGTGTTGGGGGGACCCTGAAAGTTGGCAATCTCTCCAATTTTCTTTGAGTAAATATGAAATGAGAAGTGAGTTCCATTAAATCTTTCCGTGGGATTTTTTTTTGGGGGGTCAAGGTATGTAATTGAGGACAACTTTGAATTTTGGATCCCCCTGCCTCTACTTCCCAAGTACTGGAATTACAGATGTGTGCCACCTCATCTGGCTGAAGTCTATTAAATCTTGACTCGATTTGAGCAAGAGAAGCGGAGCGCATGGGAAAAAGAAAGCCTACCTGGGTGTGGCAGCCAAAACCAAGGTGCATCCGAGGGCTCAGACAGCTGCAGAGGGATAGCACTCGTACCCACAAAGGCAGAGATGAGCCACACACAGACCACAGGGGCAAGCACCTGGAGAGCAATACTGACATGACAAAGAGCTCCCTCTTCCCCCTGAACCGTCCGGGGCAGCCTGGGTGAGTGAGGTCAACAGAAACTCAGAAAGGAGTCCACATCAGTCCATTTTTTTTTTGTTGGCTTCAACTATTTTATTGTATCTTATTTTTGAGACATGTCTCTCTATGTAGCCTTGGCTGTTCTGTAACTCACTCTATAAACCAGGCTGGCCTGGAACTCACAGAGATCTACCCAAGTGCTAGGATTAAAGGTGTGTGCCACCGTGCTCAGCTCAACTACTTTAGTTTTAAGGGTTGGAGGGTGGAGATGGTGCTTGAAGGGCAGAATAGGGACTTGGGTTCTGAAGCAGGAGTTACCAGCAGTTACAAGCTACCCACATGTGTGCTGGGAACTAAACAGGGGTCCTCAGGTCCTCTGGAAGAGCATCAATATCTTAACTGGTTTTTTTTGTTGTTGTTGTTCACGTATCCCATGATGGGCTGAAACTTTCTTTTCTTTTTTTTAAAGATTTACTTATTATTATATCTAAGTACACTGTAGCTCTCTTCAGATGCACCAGAAGAGGGCGTCAGATCTCATTATGGATAGTTGTGAGCCACCATGGGGTTGCTGGGATTTGAACTCAGGTCCTTCGGAAGAGCAGTCGGTGCTCTTAACCACTGAGCCATCTCTCCAGCCCTGGCTGAAACTTTCTAAGTAGCAGAACTTGAACTCCTGAATTTTCCTGCCTCCACCTTCCCAGTATGTACCTCACTTGGCCATGCACATCAATCAGCTTTTCTAACTTCATTTGCCCAGAGTCCCACCTACCTACCGAAAGGAGTCGGAAGACGGGAATATAAATGTGAGTTGAAGTTGAAGATGGCCTCCAGGAGCAAAGGGGTACCTGGCATGAACCCAGGTGCTGAGAGCATACCACCATGAGCAGGATGAGCCTAGGAAAGAGAAGGGAGTCAGAAGTATCAGAGTTGCAGGTCAGAAGCATCAGATTCCTGAATGATGACCATGTGAGTGTGCAGAATATCATAAAAGGAGGTCCCAGGGCAGAAATGCCTCATGGAAGGGGTAGGGAGGTACCCTGAGGTATCATACCACGTGACTATGAATATCAGGGAGACTGAATAAATTAAGGGAAAGCCTTGGATTCCAAATCCAAAAACTGTCATCCCTGCTCGGGTGGCTGTGGAATCTGAGCAGCTCTGCCCTCCCTCGGTCTCTACACCTACTGGGCTACCACCCAGCCCTCTCAGGACTCACGTACAGCAAGGCCAGGCCCCAGTGAGCAGAACAGAACTGGGCCACCTCCTTGTGGGCAGAAAGCCCTGCCACAACCAGGCTGGGAGCCAGCACCAGTGGCCCACAGTAGGGGAACACACGGCCAGGCACCCCTAGAAGTCCTATAGTGCCCTGCAGCAGCCCGGACACCACCACTGCCCCCGACACCTAAGGGAGTAGAGAGGAGGACAGATGAAGAAATTCCACTCAATCAACTATCTCCGAGGATAAGCCCCTGCCTAACTCCTCCCCTTATCATCAGTATCTAATGATGGGAACAAGAGCCTCTTCAGGCTGGGGCCATCCAGTCCTTCTGCTGTCTTCTCCCAGGCACTCACCTCTCGGAGAGAAGTGTTCCAGAGCTCCAGGTCATGGCAGCTTCTTGTCAAACTACACAGGTGCAGTGAGAGGGAGGCTGGAAGTTTGGGGTACAGAAAGATGATGAAGATGGAACAGAGGCTCTGTGCTCTCCTGTCCTAGCTGATGCCTGGCATAACCCCAAAATCTCTACAATGCCCAGGACCACCCAACCTCCAGCCTCCATGTACCTCTGCCACTAGCCCACCTTTGCTTTGTACTAACCATTTCCAGGTGTCTTGGTCGTTAGAGGTAGCTTCTGGTTTGTCAGCACCAGTGCGGGGATAAGAAACTCTAGGGACGGAGCCTGGATTAGAGGTAGCCTGTAGGGACAACAGCCCCGGCAGGTTTGGAAACATGTGGCAGTCAACAGGATTGCCCTAAATGTCTTTCTGAGAGACTACACCCTCTCTCAATGGAGTTCCCCTCACCTGCTGCCCATCCAAGTCTGCAGGACCGTAGACAGGCCACATGAAAAGAAACTGGAAGCCAGGAGCTGAGCAGGTGGGTATGAGAGCCCTCCTGGGGGAAGACCGTGAAGCAGCAGCAGGTGGGAGGCCCAGAGCAAAGATGCCAAGACCAGGAAATGCTGGAGATAGAGGAATGGAGAGGGAGGAGCTTTCGAAATACCTATGTGTAGGTTTCTCATGACTCACTGACTCCCTCCAAATAGCCACTTCAGATAGTGCCAACTCCTACCGCCTCCACCTCCTACCTGTAGAGCCAGAAGACAGCTGAGCCCCCAGGTGGAAGGCCCACACACCCGAGAGGCCCAAGAACGGGAGGAAGGATTCTGGAGAGGGGGTAGCAGTGGTGGCAGGGGAGCAGGGGTATCCTGGGAGCCCACAGATAGAAGTGGAATGGGATGGAGAGGTGATCGGCTCATGCTGCCCTGACTTGATTGCGTCTTGGCTGCCCCAGGCTAGTTGAATAAGGAGTAAGAGATCAAGAGTTTGGGTGGAGTAAGCTGGCTACGTGGGTGGGGAGGGAGTCGGGGGTGTCAATGAAGCGGAGAGAAGGGATAAGGGTTTGGAAGTAGGACGTGGCTCTTTCACCTTTGCCCAGCTCTTGTGCAAATTCCATCAGCCATTAACCTAGCAGCTGAGTCCTGGACCCCTCCCTCAAGAATGTTCATCCATATCCACTGCTTCTAGACCAGGCTCTGGAGATGAGAGTTAGGGGACATCTATCAAAACAGCCTGAGGAGATTGTGCAAGCTACCTCTTGTCATCAACACTGAACATCGCTTCAGTTAGGTACATATTTTTCAGCCAAACAAGACATGTCCCAGGTCAGTTCAAAACAAAACCTGTCTGTAGAACGCCCCTCATCCCTTATGACAATGACCACGTAGATAACAGTACTCGCTGTAAGGCAAGAGCACTTAACAGCAATGTGTATTACAAAATGTGAATGGGCACAAATCAGAAGACAATGGACCGGTCTGCTGCCCACACCCATAAATAGGATCGCTGTGGATGTGACAGCTACATTGCCAGCCGATAATGACACTTTACTGGTAACTCAGATGTCATAGCCATTGGTGAACCTGGTTTGCTATAATAGTGAGTGAACTTCTGGAAAAACATTAAACAAAGTATACATTTATTTACTTTATAATTCCCTGAAAACTGAGGCTATTATTTTTGAGATTATCATTACATTATTTCTCCCTTCCCTTCCCTCCCTCAAAACCCTCCCCTATGCCCCTCCATCTCATTTTTCAAACTCATTGTCTTTTTCATTATTACAAGAACATATATATGTACACATTCCTAAATGTAACCTGTCAGCTTGTATAGTTATTCCTATGTGTGGTTTCAGAGCTGACCATCTGATATTGGATGATCAATCAGGATGCTATCTCTGGGGAAGGCAACCCCTCCCACTTGAAGCACTCCTTAGGCATCTTTGTGTTGGGTTGAGGCCTCAGGTTTCTTTTTTCTTTTTCAATGCACAAAAGTGTTTACACTTAAAATAGAGCATTAGGATTGGGTAGGGTTGGTGGCACATGCCTGTATCCTGCCGCTCTGAAGGCAGATGTGAGCAGATAGCAAGTTGCAAGTACCAGGTTAACCTAAACCTCATGAGTCCATTTCCAAAAGCAGGTAAGTTAACTCCAGGCTCAGATTTTCATATATGTGATGATGTCTTGGGAATTGCTCATAGTAAAGGAGGTTTTAAGCCCTTTAGGATATCTAAGCATCCCACTCGGGCTGGGGAAAAAAAAATGCCAGGAGAAATCTCAAAGGTTATAACAAAAGGTCAGTACATTTCTACAATGACCCCTTGGGGGCTGCAGCTCCTCCAGTGCACAGACCTTTATTCCCAGCCCCCACACTCCCTAGGTGATCGTTAGCAACTGGCTACAGGTCCACACACACCAAAGAGGGTTCTTCCAGTGATGACCCAGCTCTGGGTCTTCAGCACCAGCTCCTTCCATAAGTCACCTTGGTGAAGAGGTCAACAGAGCTTGCATTCCAGGAGCTCAACTGGAGGTGTGTTTTGAACCATAAGGATCCACAAGGCTGGTACCCACCCAGGATATGTGACACAGACAGGGCTTTCCCAGGCCTGGGACAGTCACCACTTGTACCCCATGGCAGGCCACATCCAGCAATTTCAGGGCCCCCAAGAAGTAGCAGCAGGGATGCAGGAAAGCTTGAAACAGGAACCAATAACTATTAGGAAGTTCTAAAACAGCTCAGAGAAAACGCCTACATAGTGATTACAGGACTGTGCATCTGACCTGGGAGGCACATGAGGGATAGGAGAGCAACAAAGAATGCTGCAGAAGGAAAAGGCCAGGCCATGCAACAGAAACTGTTTATTGAAACCTCAATTCTATAAAAGCGTGAAAAACCCAGATACAAAGCAGTGGTAACCAGAGAGGCCTGTGAAGAGAACACCCAAAAAGGCAGAGTGGGAAGCCTTGGAGCAGGATGCTATGGTTGGAAGACAAAGGGACAAGGTTAGAGGACCCAGCAATTCTTGGCTGTGACAGGGAGCCTCCTGGCCCTCAGCAGCTCTCATCATGGTTCTCAGCCTCAGAGACATCACAGAGACCCACATCAATCCTCTCCTCCTCTCTCCTCCACTTCCCACACCTCCCACCTTTACCTTTCCATCTTTGGAAACTTCAAAGCAAAAAATCTACTTCCCTGGGCTTGTGGAGGCAGAGAGATAGGTGGTTCTCTGTCATCTGTGGCATGCCTCTGGTCACTGAGCTGACACTGTCCCAGGCACCACTGGTGTCCTAGCCTGCTAGCCAGACTCTGAGGTCTAGGAGAGTGAATGACCTTGTAATGCCCCCATAATCCCTTATGCTCCTACCCAGGAGGACAGGGGACCAGTCAAGGGCCCAGAGAGGTAGCAAAAATCTAAATCAAGTTTTCCTCTTCCAGGTTCTCTCAAGGACTCCCACACCCTCTCAATGTACTCTTCACAGCCCTACCTAGCCTGGGGAAATGACAGACTTGAGATGAGCCAGCTCCATGACACTAAAAAGCGAACACTGCTGGGGCTGGAGAAATGGAGGGGCCACTGGGCTCCAGAGCCAGGGTGGGGCCAGGCCGCGGGTATGGTAAAAGGGGCGGGAAGGCCCAATAGACACTGTTCGGTTAGTGTGGCAGGCACGGCAGTTTGGGGGGAGTCTCTGAAACTTCTGGCAAAGGGGACATTTGTGGAGAGGAGTAGGAGGGGCAGGAGGGTCTGGGGGAGGTCTCAGAGGGGGAGTCAATGGGGCCAGAAGACTGCCCCAGAGTGACAGCAAGTCTACATTGCCTTCCAGGCAGCTGGAGACATTAGTCAGGCACTGTGACACAGGGGCAGGTACGCAGGGCTGCACGAGGCTCTTGGAGACCAGTGTGAGTTCAGGAGGACCTGGTGAGGGGCTGGAGGACAGCCCCAAGGACTGGTGTATTACAGCCACTGATGCTACAGCTAGGGCCATGCTGCTCACGTATGCCACAGCTAACAGGCAGGACAGCTGCAGGAGAAAAGATAAAACAAAACAGCAGGCTGTTGATTATCTGTCACTACCCACTACTAGTCTCTCAAGTCCAAGTTCTCTGTAACTCCCCTTGCCTCCTCCACCCTCCCACCTAGTCTCAACTTCTTCTGAGCCTTTTAGAATTTGCTTTTCTCTTTTTTTCTTTTTTCTTCTTTTGGTTTTTTCGAGACAGGGTTTCTCTGTGTAGCCCTGGCTGTCCTGGAACTCACTCAGAAATTCGCCTGCCTCTGACTCCCAAGTGCTGGGATTAAAGGCGTGTGCCATCACTGCCCAGCTTAGAATCTGCTTTTCAACACAAACACTCACACACAGGGTCTCATGTGTGCTTGTCCAAGCCTACTCAAACCCCTCTTCCTCATAACCCCTTCTCACCTTTACCAGCCGCTGGCAGAGGGACCCCAGAGCCAGCTGCCACGTTGGCTGCTCCAGCAGCACACACAGGTCTGTGTAGGTGTACCAGCCCCGCCGCCGTCCCTGCTGCTCAGCCACACTAATAGGAAGGAAGAGACAAGGGGTTAGGGACTCTCTGCAGCTAGCCCAGGGCACCTTTATACCTTTCAGGACCCATCAGAAGACACTAAGGAGTTGACTGAATGCACAGATCCTTAGGCTACCCACTGATTCAGAAGGTGAGACCAGGACTTAAGTTGCTCACACCACCAAAGGGAGGAGGCAGAAGAGTTAGGCAATGACCACTTTGAGCAACTCTTTCTCCCAGATATACAGATCTTATCTCTAACTCCAGTGGCATTTGCCTAGGCCTCTAAATGCCTCCAACTCCTCTCACTAGTTCCTGGAACTCACCAGCTCTCCAGCCAACTTAGCACCTCAAAGATCTCCCGAGGATCAGTGTAGAGACGCCAATCCTGTGTACAAGAAAAAAGACAGGCATGGTAATTTATTCCTATGATACCAGTACTTGGAAGATTGAAAAAAATTACAAGTTACAAGCCAGCTTGGGCTACAAAGTGAGTTCTAGGCCAGCCTGAGCTGTAGTATAAGAATACCTCAACAAACCCTAAGTAAGTAAGAACAGGAAAGAGCCGCACTAATGTTAGCCACAAGCCACACTGACCTGATCAGAGCAGCTACACCACCAGCCACGATGTGCTGGCCACTCTCCGAAGAACCTGCGCATACTGTATCATGCTATCACCGCCTACCTGACCTCGAGTTATCCCCTCTAAAAAATGCAAGCAAGAAAATAAACCTAAGAAGGTCAGTGTCATATGGAGCTCAAAATCCACGGCAGAAAAAGCTTGATAGCAAATATTCAGAGGCTAGCAATACAGGTTCTGCCTCAAAGTATGTCCTCGGAGAAAGAGGAAGAAAGCCTCTACTTTGAGACTCATTGCTTCAGGAAGCTCTAGACTAGTCCTGAAAGGACAGGAAGGGGAGAACCTACAAAAAAAAAAAAAAAAAAAAAAAAAGACACAAGAACAACAGACATACAAAGTCAGGTGCAGTACATATATCTATAATCAGCACTGAGAGACAAAAGCAGAAGCTACAGGAGGCTCATCACAAAGTCAAGACCAACCTTGTCTACACAGTGAGTGCTAGGTCAGCCTGATTTAAAATGTATTCATTAAGAGACAGGGTCTGACTATGTAGGCCTAACTGTCCTGAAATGGACCAGGCTGACCTCAAACTCACAGAGATCTGCCTGAGATTAAAGATTGGTGGCAGCCAGGCGTGGTGGCGCATGCCTTTAATCCCAGCACTCGGGAGGCAGAGGCAGGCGGATTTCTGAGTTCAAGGCCAGCCTGGTCTACAAAGTGAGCTCCAGGACAGCCAGAGCTATAAAGAGAAATGAGAAACCCTGTCTCGAAAAACCAAAAAAAAAAAAAAAAAAGATTGGTGGCTATCTCAGTAAGTAAACACCTTGTATGTAAGCATGAGAAACTGAGATTTCCCCAGAACCCATGTAAAAGAAATGGACATGGCAGCACACACTTATAATCCCAACAGAACCAAAGACAAGCAGATCCCCAGGACTCACTGGTCTGCCAGCCTAACCTACTCCGTGAGTCCCAGGCTAAATAAAGAGACTCAAAAAGCAAGGTAGACAAGTCCTCAGGAGGGGCTGGTAAGATGGCTCAGAGGTTAAGAGCACTGACTGCTCTTCCAAAGGTCCCGAGTTCAGATCCCAGCAACCACATGGTGACTCACAACCACCCATAAGGAGATCTAACGTCCTCTTCTGGAGTGTTTGAAGACAGCTACAGTATACTTACACATAATAAATAAATAAATCTTTAAAAAAAAAAAACAAAAAACAAGTCCTCAGGAAAACACTCAAGGTTATCTGGTACACAGAGAGAGAGGGAGAGAGAGAAAGAGAGAAGGGGAGAGGGAGAGAGAATGAACAAGAACAGAAAGCTGAGAGAGAACAAAGAACGAAGGAACATAAAGACAGATGAGAAGCCGAGTAGCAGTGTTGCACACCTTTAATCCCAGCACTTGAGAGGATCTCTGAATTCAAGGCCAACCTAGTTTACAGAGAGAGTTTTAGGACAGTCAGGGCTACACAGTAGAGAAACCCTGTCTGGAAACAAAACAAAGGCAGATGAGAGAAGACTCACTCACCATGGCACTCAGGAAGCTCCTTTCCAAGGCATTGAGGGTGGCCACGGCGACTCCCCCAGCTGCTCCCCATTCATCATTGAAGACCTCCTCTTCCTCCCCTTCATCATAAAGGTATTTACTGGCCACCATCTGCAGAGAAGCCAGGAATCGGCATCAGCTGAGTTCATACCTGGTGCCTGGCTCACCGAGAAGATAAAGGGAGCGAGTACTTACCATGGAGATCAGAAACAAATCAGAAGACGACACGTGCTGCAGATAATCTGGGTTTCGGTGCCGGAGCCGCTCAATGTACACCAGAGCTAACATCATAGCACAAGGGGAGATACAAGCCTCTCTGGGAGGTAGAAAGGATTGGTAATTAAACCCAAGAGTCCTTCAGTTCTTCAGACTCTCAAGATGCTCATCACACTTTCTCTTAAGAGACAAAAACATCCCACAAGCCCGTCTCATTTTATCCCCTTGATCCCAGGCTCACCGGGACACGTGGGCTACATATTTTTTCTGGAGTCGGCGAATAGGACTGGGTGCTGCCTTCTGAAGAAGTTCCACAGTAATGTCTGCAAGGAGATAGAGGAGCAGAATAAGCAACTGCAACATATACGGTTGTCCCCACTACTGTCAGGGAAGACTTAGGTCTGAGGCCCTGGGGACAGGACTGCCACAAAAAACTAGAAACCAAATTCTGCTACAACAGGAGGGAAGGCATGACGAAACACACCTGTAATCCCAAAACTCAAGACATAAGGCAGGGGGATTACTACAAGGTGGAGGCCATCCAGACCTCTACAGTGAGTTTCAGGCTTCTGGGATCTACGCAGTAAGACACTATCTCAACCCTTCAGGCCTCGATTTCCCCACTATACCCCACCCCCAAATTCTAAGTGGATGAAAGCCCACCCTAAGGTTGATCCTCAGCTTTTTCTAGCAGAAAGGGTTGTTTTTCTTTTTTTAAGATTTATTTATATGAGTACACTGTAGCTGTCTTCAGACACACCACAGGAGGGCATCCGATCCCACTACATGTGGTTGCTGAGACTTGAACTCAGGTCCTTTGAAAGAGCAGTCAGTGCACTTAACGGCTGAGCCATCTCTCCAGCCCAACACTTGTTTTTCTATTAAGTTACTCATGTTTCTCTTTCCCCAATGTTTACTTGAGAAGTGTGCCTTATTTACTTGAGAAACATGTAACATGTATACTTAGAAAACTAAATTTCTGCCCTATAAATCACAAGGGGCAGCCGAACTTGGGCTATAGCTCTGTGGTAGAATGCCTGCAGAGCATACACAAAGCCCTAAAAATAAGTGACTACAATTTATGAGCTGTTTTTACTCATGTGGGCTAAAAGAATTTGAAACGTGGCCTGCATTGTCAAACCAAGTACCAACCAAGCTAGTTATAATGAGACACAGTGCAGCTCAGAGAGCAAACCTCCAGGCATTTGGGTGACTATGAGAACCCAGTCCTCCAAGTTTCCACTTGCTCAGTCACACACACACACACACCAGTCTAACCTGCCATAGGGCTGGAGAGCTCCTCCAGGCTGCAGTCTGTCTCCAAGTCCCAGCCATAATAGAGTCTCCTTCGGATTCGAGCACTTAGCTTTTGGTGTCCAGGAAGGACCTGAAACAGGGCCAGGAGTAGTGGAGGGTGAAGGGCAGGGAAGGTTTGGTGGAAATCCTGGGTACTGCCCCGGGCCTATACTCTACCCAGCCCAGAGTTCCCAAGATCATTTGTTAATGGCAGCCTAGTCTTGTCCACAGGGGGAGAAAGACAATAAGCCCGCTTCTGCCATCACTGAAGGCTCCCAATAGAAGACTAGACAACTAGAAACCAGATGGGACCCCAGTCTAATCACTAGCAGTTCCCCTCTTATAACCTGAGGCTTTGCCTTCAGGCCCAAGCGGCATTGCTCTCAACAATCGCCCACTCCAGGGCATAACAAGTAAGAGAGCTCCCATTCCGCTCCGGTCTGGAGGAGAATGCCTGGGAGTTCTGACTCCCAGAGGCAGAGAACAGGCGGACCTCTCACCATGAAGTCTTGGAAACCGGTGAGGGAGAAGGCGCCTTCTTCGTCCAGTAGGAGCCCAGTCAGGTCCATCGCACTATCAGCCGCCACCCTGCAAAGGTGGAGGGAAAGGGAAGAAATCGTAAGTGACCCCCAGAGCCGTCCTCACCCGTTGGCCCACCTCTCCCGAAAGGGCCACCGCCCGACTGCGCGCAGCCTCCTCCCTTCTCGCAGGCGGCCGTGGGACGCCTCTTCCTGTTCCGCGTGCTACTGGGCCTCCGGGCGCCCGACGACAGGCGCGGCGCTCACCAGGCGAACCAGGAGGTACGAGGGCCAGCAGTGTTCTCAGCCCGTGCCGCGTTCGCTTGGCGTTTATAAGCTGCGGGAGTGAGTGTCACCGACGAGTCTGCGCGCCCGGCAGGAAGTGCCTCCTGCCCTGCCCAACCTGAGAGCTCCGGGTCTCCGGAGCTACGAGCACCGGGGGCTGAATTGTAATACGGTTCCCAGGGGACCGCGACACACCAAGGGTGAACGCGCTGACCAGGCTTTGTGGTCGTGGTACAGATAGTAACGAGCCTAACACAAAGGCAACGCGGCGAGTTGTTTCCTGGGTTTTAGGGAAGACGCACTCAATCAGCAATGCCCAGGAAAGATGAACAAGAAACTTACCAGTGGGAGAACTGTGAACAAGGTGGGAGGGAATCTGTTGAATCTTTATGCCCCTTAGAAGTTTGAAACTGTAAAACTCGAATACATACTGTATTCTGTAGGGTTACTCCAGCAATTAATGATCTCAAAAGATAAAAAGCCTCAATGTACGATGTTAAACAGGTCTCCCCAAAGTAAACAGCGCCTGGATGTTTTATTTCCAAACACGCCTTCCACACAATTTGCGGCTGAGAGATTTTGGGAAGAAAGAGGGCCGACGCTCCAAGAAGGAAGAAGCAACTTTTCGAAGTTGATGAAGCTGCTTTGAAGTCATTAAAGTCACGCGCTGGTGTTTGTTTATCCACCGAGGGGAGGGGACTGGAGGCGAAGAGGGTTGAGTAATGGGGATGGCACCGCCCTTCCCGATCTCAAGCAGATTCTAGTCAAGATCCAGGAGGTCAAGCCCACTGACTCCGGGCAGGGCCTCACTCGACAAAGAGGTCTCCAGCCGCCCTGTAAACACCGGGAGAAGACCTCAGGCCTCGCAGCCTCAACGCCCGCCCCGGATCACCCCTCCAGCACCCTGGAAGCACACCTTCGTGGGTGCAAGATCACGACAGCGGCCACCGCGCACGCGCGGGCGTCCCATCCGGGCTGTTAGGGCACGTCACGTGGCATCGCGCTTCATCACGTGACGCTTGACCGCAGGTTTTTTTGCTCGCCGGGGCGTGCGCCCCCTTCCGTCTGACGCGCCCCCGGCGGCGGCCGCGCAGCCCTGGCTCCTCGCGGGCTCGGGCAGCGGCTGCGGCGCGGTGATGGCGAGCAGCGGTGGCGGTAACACCGGCGCGGGTGGCACCTCGGGGCTGGGCCTGGGCCTGGGGCTGAGCCTCGGCATGGGTGAGGCCACTGGCGACGCGGAGGAGGAGGCGGCCGCAGCCGAGGCAGTGGGACGCTTAGCCACGTCCCTGTGGCTGCGGCTCCGCGGCTGGGAGGCCGTGCTGGCGGCCGCACAGCGACTGCTGGTTTGGGAGAAGCCGCTGCACAGCCTGGTCACGGCGGCCACACTCAACGGCCTCTTCTGGTAACGGCCACGGAGGAGGGGGCGGGGCCGGGCTGCGCGGGAGAGCGGGGGCGGGAGGACCGGGTGCTCCCTCCCTTGGAGGGCTGTCAGCGTCTGGGGCGGTGATCCTGCACCAGGTGGCCCCATTTCTTAGTCTCTTAGTGACTGGGTGAGGCTTAGAGGGCCATCTCCCCATCAATGGATCTCTCTGTGATTTTCGATGGATTTGGGAGCCTCACTCTGGGCTGAGATGCCTGTCTCCCTAAGGTTGTTGTCTTCGTCGTCCCTCCGGCCCTTCTTCCTGCTCAGCATCTCACTTTTGACCTATTTTCTACTGGATCTCTGGCATCCTCGCTTTCTCCCTGACGTTTCAGGTGAGTTTCTTCATTCCATATGCACTGTGTGCACCTGCTCCCCCACCCCCGACCCCCGTGCATCACCCTGCTACTTGAGGGGAGGCACAGCAAGGCCATTTATCTCCGAAGGCATCCTGTATGCCCTTCCATCTTTTTTTTTTTTTAAGAAAATTGCCTGAAATGAGAATTGTTTCTTTTCCAAAAATTAATGTTCTTGTGAGTTTAGTAGTCAAAAGTATATAGCATTTAAAGCTGGGTTCAGAAACAGCATGTCGTACACCTTGTAGTTGGTGGGTGAAGGGAATGCTCTGGACTTCACATAATGGTTCAGGCCTGGAAGCGAGAGACAGAGGGACTACTGAAAAATTGAGAGCAAGAATGTTAAAGAGAGGCAGCTCTTTGTGACTTTGGATCTGTCTCTAAGTGCCTCTTGTATTCTTACCTTACCCCACCCCCTTTTCTCCATAGCACCACCCCCTGAAGAACCACATTCTGACAGGTGAGTATAGGCCACCTTTAGAAGATGCCCAAATGTGGTCTGCTTGCTGTGCTCAGCTCAAAGAGGAGCAGGGCTGTGGCTTGTGCAGCCTTAGGCCCAGTATAATGAAGGGACTTACAGCAAGCAAAAGTATGCCTGGCTCTAGGCTTCTTTGTATGCAAACGCTGTGTTCCTTCTCCCGTGGAGGTAGAGGGTTGAGTACCCTGGGAATTTATATCCCAGGATGAGGATGCCATCCTTTGGGGGAGGTGGGACCTCCAGAGTGACGATCTCATCAGCAGTCTCAAAGTGACTTGAGTGTCTTAGCTGGTTTCTGAGGCTTCCAGGGGTCATGTCATGTCTCCCCAGTGAGGGTGCGGGGTCAGGCGCCCAGCCGCACCTGCTGAGTGTGCCCGAGTTGTGCAGATACCTGGCTGAGAGCTGGCTCACCTTCCAGATTCACCTGCAAGAGCTGTTGCAGTACAAGAGGCAGAATCCAGCTCAGGTAAACCCCATCCTGAAATGGTTGTAGGAGTCAGGGGCTGGGAGAGAGTGACTCGCGCAGTGACTGTTGTAAATTTCCTCAACTGGTTCCCATTTTTTTCCACCACATATAGTTTCTTCCCCTGGTGACTGTGCACATGGTTTAAGCCTAGTGTTCTTCATAGCTCCTGTGCTCTTCTCTGCAGTTCTGTGCTCGAGTCTGTTCTGGCTGTGCTGTGCTAGCTGTGTTGGGACACTATGTTCCAGGGATTATGATTTCCTACATTGTCTGTGAGTGGAGGTCATCCCTGCTATTTCCAAAGCCCTTTCTAGTCTTCTTTCCCTGGGTTGACCCAAAGGAAAGACTGCGTTTTCTTTGTCAGTTACTCACCTGGGAGGAGGATAGTAGATGGGGGAAGAGGGTATCACTGCCTTGGGAAAGGATCCTATCTTTGTTCAGACCTACCTGTTCAGGGGACAGTTTGGATGAAGGCTCCTGAGAAAGTGGCCAACTGAGCTCTGAGTGCACTTTCTTAACCTGTAGTGCTGAGTATCCTGCTGTGGCCCCTGGTGGTTTATCATGAGTTGATCCAGAGGATGTATACTCGCCTGGAGCCCTTGCTCATGCAGCTGGACTACAGCATGAAAGCTGAAGCTGATGCCCTGCACCACAAACATGACAAGAGAAGTAAGGGATTCTCTTAACCTGGGTGGGGAGAGGCAGGGAGAGCCTGTAGTGTATGGCTCATGGTGTGTCCTGGAATTGAAATCATTTCTACTTCCTTAGCCATATTTGTCACCACCGTTATCTCTGCTCATTATTGCCTGATTGCCCTTCTCTAGAGCGCCAAGGGAAGAGTGCACCCCCAGCAGGAGATGAGCCACTGGCGGAAACAGAGAGTGAAAGCGAGGCAGAGTTGGCTGGCTTCTCTCCAGTGGTGAGGTCCAGGGAAGATGGGGTGTCAAATAGAAGGCTAAGGGAAGCTGGGTATTGTAATGCACACATGTAATCCTATTTGAGAGGAGGAAGCAGAAGGATCAAGAATTCAAAACCAGCCTGGTTTTCGTTATGAGCTTGAGATCAGCCTGGGCCACATAAGACCTCCTATGTCCAAAAAAAAAAAAAAATGAAAAAGGCAAAGGGGGCAAGAATGTGTCTGCTTTAGAGCTACCAGTTCTCAAGTAGTTGGGAACCAGAAGGCTTGGGGGTAAAGTGTGCTTATCCCAGTATGTTGGATTCATCCTGGTTCTCCTGCAGGTGGATGTGAAGAAAACAGCCCTGGCCTTGGCTATTACAGACTCTGAGCTGTCAGATGAGGAGGCCTCTATCTTAGAGAGCGGCGGTTTCTCTGTATCTCGGGCCACCACTCCACAACTGACAGATGTTTCTGAAGGTATGAGCAGTCTTTTGCCTCTCTTTTATCTTCCTGATCCCCAATACTGGGTTGTTGACAGCTGTGTTCTCTGAGTTCCAAAAATGCTTCCTGAATTCCTGTATTCTCTAATTCTACCCTAAGCTCCCAAGAACCTTAGTTCCATGCTCTTGCTTTGCTTTGTAGTATTTTTAGATCTTTTTATTTTATGTGTATGAGTATTTGGCCTGCATAATGTGTTCACACCATATGCATGCCTGGTGCCTGCAGAAGTCAGAAGAGGGCATCTGATCCCCTGGAACTGGAGTTGCAGTTGGTTGTGAGCCACCATATGGGTGCTGGGAATTGAACCTGGGTCCTCTGCAGGAACAGCAAGTGCTCTTAACCACTAAGCCATCTCTTCAGCTCTGCTTTGCTTTTTGAGAAAGGCTCTTAGTCTAGGCTTGCTTTGAACTCTCTTTGTAGCAGAAGATGACCTGAACTCCTGGTCCCTCCTCCCTACACCTTCCAAATGCTGGGATTACAATAGATATGTGCCACAGGGCCTGGCTTCCCAAGTTATGCACATGAACTTACTGACTTTTGTGGCCAGTTAGAGAAAACAGCTCATTCTTATAACCCTTTATCTCTGCACAGATTTGGACCAGCAGAGCCTGCCAAGTGAGCCAGAAGAGGCTCTGAACCGAGAACTGGGGGACGGGGAAGAGACAGAGCTGGCCTCTCCTGAAGACCTGCTAAGTGCGCCTCCAGCCCTCTCAAAGCAAGCTCTGGATACAGAAGAGGAGGGAGCTGCAGACAAGGAAACCTTGCTTCAGCTCTCATCCCCTCTTCACTTTGTGAATACGCACTTCAATGGGGCAGGGTCCCCCCAAGATGGAGTGAAATGCCCTCCTGGTGGACCAGTGAAGACCCTGAGCCCAGAGGCAGTGAGTGGTGACCTAATGGCTCCATCCAGCACCCTCTCACCCCAACTTTGCCTTGCTGAAAGTGGTCCAGTTACCCCCCTCTCTCCCTCTGTGCTCCCATCCCTTCCCCAGGACTCACCTCAACCCCTGGCTGCTCCTGAGGAGGAAGAGGCACTCACAACTGAGGACTTTGAGTTGCTGGATCAGGGGGAGCTGGAGCAACTGAATGCAGAGCTGGGCTTGGGACCAGAGATGCCCCCAAAGCCCCCTGATGTTCTGCCTCCTCCTCCCCTGGGGGCAGACAGCCATTCCCTGGTACAGTCAGACCAAGAGGCTCATGCAGAGGTTGAGCCATGAGCCATGGCAGAATGAGCTGCAGGCATACATTAGGGCTTCCTAACTAGGCATGTCACATTTTCTCCTCTCCCTGTCACTCTGGGGAGAGGCACTATGTGGAAAAGCTGGCTGTCAGATGGAAGCCAGCCCACTCTGCCTGCCTGCCTGCCTGCCTGCTGTCCTGGGAACTGGTATAGTACCTGTGCCTAGGATTGGTTTTATGTCTGTAAATACTTTTCCATTTGGGTTAGTGGATGTGATGAAGGCTAGGGGCACCCTTCCGTAGCCTGCAGTTGCTTCCCTGCCTCATCCCTTGTCATTCTACTGTGTCCTAAGCCCTGGTGGTCTACCTTTTCTTTTTCTTCTATCCTCAGGGACCTGTGCTGCTCCACCCTCGTGTCCCACTTGGTTGTTTAGTTGAGGCACTTTATAATTTTCTCTACTGTCCCACACTCCTGTTGGCTTTATTTCCCTGCTGTGTCCTGTCCTTTGCAGCGTGACCCCCTCTCTTTGCCAACTCCCCCTTCCCACAGGCACTGGCCAAGTTTTAGGGCAGGTTCTCTTCTGAGGAAACTGGGTGGTGTCAGGCCAGCGGTGCTGTGCTTGGGTCACTGTCGCCTTGAACCTACACTGTACCCTTGCCCAGTTCAGCACTCATAATGCAGGACGGCAGGGCCCTAGCACTTCGTCAGCACTGAGGGTGCCATGCTCTCTTCCCTTTTGGAGGTGAGGGACTTCCCTTCTGTATTAGGGGAGGAGAACAGAACCTACTCGTCTGGACCACAGTTGAGACTCCCTGCTAGGGTCTAAAGTGGATAGTAATATCTGTGTAGGTGTTAACTGGAAAAATAAACCGTTGATTGGCTAGAACTGCTGCCTGTCTGCCTGCTTGTCTCACTGTGAGCCACCTCCCGTACTGCACTCTGTCCCCTCCTCACCCAGCACTGCCTCTCTTGGCTATTTTCCTTGTAAACAGCCAGAGGCAGGGATTATCCTGACAACCCTACCTGCTTCTCGGTCATACGAAGTGAGATTTAGCATGTGTGAATACACTACATGCAGGAGGAAATTGCCTTGTCTTCCCAGTCAGTGGAGCATGGAGTCATGATAACCGCTTCCTACTGCGTGCCTTTAATATCATTTCTATAAGTCACGTATCTACATGCTCACAACTCAATTGTCTAGTAGGCCCACTAACCAGCAGTGGTTATATAAGTTGGTTAAATATTTATATAAACTGGTTAAAGGCCAAGAGACTAAAGTAGTATCCAAGATTTTTTTAAAGTATATGTTCTTGGCACCATTCTTATTTATTTATTTATTTATTTATTTATTTATTTATTTATTTCAGAGACAGGATCTCTTCGTGTAGTTATGACTGGCCTGAAATACAGATCTGCCTGCCTCTGCCTCCAGAGTGCTGGGATTAAAGGTGTGCACCACCCCCTAGCTTATCTATGTGATTTTTATATACTAGTGTTTAACATGGGGCTGTTCATCAACTTTTAAAATGAATTGTCTTACTGCTGAACAATAGTAGCTCTCATTTATAATCCAAGCACTTGTGGGGCTGAGGCAGGGAGATTGAGAGCTTCAGGCTGGCCTGGTTTACTGAGAAGACATTATCTCAAAAGCCCACCACAATTAAAATAATTACTATCAATTCCATTTTTAAAAGTACAGCTTAATTTCCTGAGGGCCACACAGGCTGAATGAATGGAGCCATGATTCAAGCCCAGTGAGTGATGCCAGCAAACACTGGAAGCTCCTGTCCAGTGGTGGGCACAGGCAGGAAGAAGCCTGGAACTGGAAAAACCAAACCAGCATCCTAACTTTGTGGAAAGTGGACTCTTGGCTGCCCTTCTGCTTTGGTGAACAGCACAGAACAGAGTAAATAGTTTGCTTAGTGAGTCCCGTCCTCAACCTTTAGCTTCGGGTACAATGTAGCATGCTAATTGTCTTTGAAGATGACGTCTATACAGGTGTATCCTGATGTAGCCCAGAAATAAGAGACATTTCTTCGGTTTGAGAGACAATCAGCATTAAGTGAGGCCTGCTTCTATGCTGTGGCAGGAACATGAGCTAATGCAGAGATTTCCGTTTCTGAAGAACTGAAACCCTGTAGCTGGATCAAAATATCAAAGTAGGTCAGTAGTCTGTGTTCCCCCTTCACATTTACCATTATCTGATGGTTTCTGCAGGTTTTGTTGGTGATAATTTTCACTATCAGATGTCTTAACCAGTTTGTGCTCACCAATGAAAAGCCTGAGAAGAAAAGCTTTTCCAGAGTAAAAGAAAAATGAGCAGAAATGTGAAACCCATTATTAGGACACACACACACACACACGCTCCTAGCACCCAGGAGTGGAAAGACTAAGGGACTGAGGATAGATTGAGGCCACCCTGAGCTATATAAAAGAACCTAACCTTTTAGAAAGAGAGAGAGAGAGAGGGAGAGAGGGAGTGAGAGAGAGAGAGAGAGAGAGAGAGAGAGAGAGAGAGAGAGAGAGAGAGAGAGAGAGAGAGAGAGAGAGAAAATAAACAACCTCCAAATGAGAAGAGTTTGTTGACAGTACATTTTAGTCAACTTTTTTTGTTTTTGTTTTGTTTTGTTTTTTGTTTGTCTTTTCCGAGACAGGGTTTCTCTGTGTAGCCCCAGCTGTCCTGGAACTCACTCTGTAGACCAGGCTGGCCTCCAACTCAGAAATCTGCCTGCCTCTGCCTCCCACGTGCTGGGATTAAAGGCGTGTGCCACTAGTGCTGGGCTTTTAGTCAACTTATGTATCCAAATAGCTAACAGTGTAACTTGTCTGCATTAATGAAAATGTAGTCTTGACTAAGGTAAGACTTCTGTGCCGTGCCCAAGTTAGCATACTACTAGAGGATGGCTTTGTGTATTGTGTTTATTGGCAAATTAACAGACTTTGAGGTACCCAAGATAAGACTACCAGAGGTTGGATATCAGGCAGAATTCTTTTTTTTTTTTTTTTTTTTTTTTTTGGTTTTTTTCGAGACAGGGTTTCTCTGTGTAGCCCTGGCTGTCCTGGCACTCACTTTGTAGACCAGGCTGGCCTCGAACTCAGAAATCCGCCTGCCTCTGCCTCCCAAGTGCTGGGATTAAAGGCGTGCGCCACCACGCCCGGCCAGGCAGAATTCTTGAAGGAACTGGGACTGTTTAGTCCAAAACTACTTAGTTGGGTTATGCCAACAGCCTTCAGAGTTTTTTGTCAGAAAGACTTCAGAAGGCAGAAATTAATTATTTGGTTATGGATAGAAAAAAATGCTAGATAAAAATTTAGTTCTCTGGCAAAGACACAGCAAAACAGAATGGTCTGAGGAGGATGGGGGAGCCACAGGTTGGTTGTGTTTTGTTTTCTGACACAGTGTCTCATTATGTAGCCCAAGCTAGCCTCTAACTCCTGGTTTTCCAGCCACATCCTATGGAGGGCTGGTATTACAGATGTTCAACACAAAATGGCAAAGAACAGACAAGATTAGTGATTTTAGCATGGGGTGGGCAGAACAAGAGCTCTCCCGCTGAACAACAACATCTCCCAAATGATCTTTAACGTTACAGTGGTTCTAAGAATATTACCATCATGGAGGGAACATTGTCCTCTCCTTTCCCTGACCAAGTATAGCAGTGGGTCTTACCCTGCGGAATGCTGCTACCAATGGAGTTCCTCATGTTGTGCTCCTAACCATAAAATATTTTTCATTGCCACTTCATAACTAGTTTTGCTGCTACTGTGAATTGTAACTATTTTGCTGATAGAGCTTTGCCAAAGGGGTTGTGACCCACAGGTTGAGAACCACTGCACTAAAGTCAGTTTTCTCCACCTTAAAAATGAGCATATCGCCCGGCAGTGGTGATGCATGCCTTTAATTCCAGCACTTGGGAGGCAGAGGCAAGTGGATGTCTGAGTTTGAGGCCAGCCTGGTATACAGAGTGAGTTCCAGGACAGCCAGGGCTACACAGAGAAACCCTGTCTCGGGAAGGAAAAAAAAAAAAAAAATATATATATATATATATATATATATATATATATATATGCGTATCATTGTGTATCACTGGTCCATTCACCATTGTGTTCTGCTCATTCATCCTGGACAGTTCAGTTCAGAATATATATATTCTGAAATTCAGTTTATATATTTTCCTCTATTTTGCTCCTGAAACTGAGCCAAGGGTCCTACAAGTACAAACAGACTTACCAGCACACTACTCGGAGCCCATTTTATTCTGAGTGCTGGTTATACGGAGTGTTGCAGTAATGAGCATTTGTTGGGCCATCTAATTTTGTGTCACACTTGCTGTGGTCTGAGTGTTGATGCCCCCCTGCTTCAAGTCCATTTTTGCATCTGGATAATTTATAAACAGAATTTTAAATTCTCATTATTTCGGAAACTGGGGAGGCTTTAGACCAAGGATCCAACAGAGTCATTGTCTGGTGAAGGCTAATCTACTTCCAAGATAGGATTAACAGCTGCGCCTTCCAGAGAAGTAGATAGGATTAACTCTGTGGCTGTCCTTACATGACAGAAGGAAGAAAGGGATAAATAGCAATTTTGCATTCATTTTATAAAATCATGAATTCTATTCATAGGAGTTTCATCTTTATGAATTACTTTCTGAAGACCCCATGCCTCATACTATCACATTAGCAATTAGATTATTTTCTTGTAGGTTTTACTGTCTTAGGCCTTGGTTATTTTATTAACCAATACAGACAAGGTAAAGACTTCATATATTGTTGGACTTAGAAGCCCTGGAGTAGAAACTGTAGGACAGTGATTGATGAGTGTAGTCCTTGGTGCTCAAAATGTTTTAGGATATTGATTAAGTTTCAATAGATGAAATCAGGGACAATTATATTCATTCATAGCATCCGTCAAAATTCCTATGTTGAATTTAATCCCCAGCCAATTGTGAGAGTACACACCTGTGACCCCAGCATTTGGGGACACACAGAAGATGACCACCACAAATTTGGAACCAACCTGGTCAACATAGTTTCAGATCAGCTAGGGCTACAGTATCCCCAATGTGACAGTAGCAGGTTATGAAGGGTAGATACTTTTTGGTGCTGGGGTTGAAACATTGTTACATGTATTCCAGGCTGCCTCAAACTTATATAGAGACAAGGATGGCTTTGGATTTCCTGGGCTTCTTGTTTCTACCTGCCAAATGCTGGAATTATAGGTATGTGCCACTTTAGAAAAGAATTTTTTGAGACAGGGTCTCACTGTGTAGCTTTGGCTGACCTAGAACTTTACATGTAGACAAAGTTTGCAAACACACAGAGATCTACCTATCTCTGCCTCCCAAGTGCCAGGATTAGAAGTAAGTGTAACTTCCAGCTACTTTATAAAATGAGAAACATTGAGATGACAAAGTAGTTTGGCAGGTTAATGTATGTTGGAGTAAAAATTAATTGATCTGCCCAAGCCTGACAACATGAGTTCAATCCCTGGAACATAGATAGATAGATAGATAGATAGATAGATAGATAGATAGATAGATAGATAGATAGATGGATGGATTTGGTGGGGTTCACCTATAATTCCAGAATCCCTACAGTGAGAGGGGGGACAAGGACATGAGAATCACACAGAAACCTGCAGGCAGGCTAGCCTGGAGTAAGGATCACAGCAGAAATGAGAAACACCACCTCAAAGACTGAAAGACAGAACCAACTGCAAAGCTTGTCCTCTTACCTCCATGTGGCCATGGCATGTATATATGGCGCTCTCTCTCTCTCTCTCCTCTCTCTCTCTCTCTCTCTCTCTCTCTCTCTCTCTCACACACACACACACACACACACACACACACACACAATAATAGTGCATTTTGCTTTAAGAATGAGTTATCAAGGCTGGAAATGTGGGTAGTGTTTGCCTAGCATGCTTAAAGCTGTGGGGTGAGTCTGCAAGCTTAAAATCCTAGCACTCAAGAGGCAGACTCGGGAGAGTCAAAAGTTTCAAGTCAGGCTAGAGACATGGTTCCATGGTTTAGAAAAGAATTTTCTAAAGTGGCACATACCCATAATTCCAGCATTTGACAGGTAGAAACAAGAAGACCAGGAAATTCAAAGCCATCCTTGTCTCTATATAAATTCGAGGCAGCCTGGAATACATGTAACAATGTTTCAACCCCAGCACCAAAAAGTATCTACCCTTCATAACCTGCTACTGTCACATTGGGGATACTGTAGCCCTAGCTCATCTGGAATTCACTATGTTGACCAGGTTGGTTCCAAATTTGTGGTGGTTATCTTCTGTGTGTCCCCAAATGCTGGGGTCACAGGTGTGTACTCTCATAATTGAGGATTAAATCAACATAGGTTAAGCCCACTGCTGCTCTTCCAGAGAACACAGATTTAATTCCCAGCACCCACATGGCAGGCAGTTCAAAACTATTTGTGACTCCAATTCTAGAAGATCTAACGCCCAGTCACAGACATACATATAAGCAAGATAAACATATGCATAAAATCAAACTTTAATAAAAAGGTAAAGTCATCCTTGGCTGTATAGGAAGTTTGGGGCCAGCTTTGGATATAGTATACCCTGTGTATAAAGAAAGAAACAAGCTAAACTAAGTGGGTAGGATGGGGATAGTGTTGCATGGTAGAATACTTGCTTAGCATATTCAAGACTTGACTCCCAGCATCATGCCAGGTAACTATGTTTCTCACTGTAAAGATAAGAAAACAAGTGTGGAGACGCTAGCAAAACTCACTGTGCTCTTTTGTCTGTCCATCTGCAGCACCTGGTATCCACTGGTACTGGGATGTGGGCCCTGGTAGAATAATTCCAGTTTGGATTTTTTTTTTTTTTTTTTTTTTTTGGTCGTTGTTGATGGTGGTGGTGGCATATTTTGCCTCCTGACTGCTGTTTTTAATTTTTATGTGTGTATGTATGTGTGATGTAGGTGCATACTGCTGTGGTACAGATATGAAGGTCAGAGGACAACTTTTAGGAGTTGGTACTCGAGACCCCTAAAATGACTCATGACTCATCCATTGTTGTTGTTGTTGTTGTTTGATTTTTTGTTTTTCTTTTTCTCTTTAGAAAAATGTTGGGCTGGAGTGGTGTCACACACCTTTAATCCTAACATTCAGGAAGCAGAATCAGGCCAACTAAGAAAACCTTGTCACAAAAAAACAAAACAAACAAACAAAAAAAGCAAAAACAAAAAAAAAAAAAAAAGGAAGAAGAAAGGAAGGAAGGAAGGAAGGGAGGAAGGAAGGAAGGAAGGAAGATGGATGGATGATATCTACTGTATAGCTTTTTTTAAAAAATTATCATACCAAATAATGTGTTTCATATGATTTTCTACTTTTGTTTTCTGAGACAGGCTTTCCTCTGTGTAGCCCTGGCTGTCCTAGAACTCACCATGTAGACCAAATTAGACTCAAACTCACAGAGAGACTTGTCTCTTCTTCCGGAGTGCTGAGATTAATGGCGTGTGCCACCACCATCTGGCTCATTATGACATTTTAATACAGGTATACTATTTACCTTGGCTCATGTTCCCTTCTCCATTACCCCAAACACACACACAAACATACACATACACACACACAAGAGAGAGACAGAGACAGAGAGACAGAGACAAAGACAAAGAGAGACAGAGAGTCAGAGAGACAGAGAGAGACTTGCTTCTAGTTGGCGGATGATTAAGGGTGCTCACTTTATGAATGGATTAATCCATTGCTGACACCATAGCTCAATGACTATTGGGGTGAAACTGAGATGGAGGACTATGTCCCCGGAGGAGGTGGGACTTTGGAGAGTATACACTCTCATCCCAGACCCTTCCTCTCTTTTGTCTGCTTCCACCTGGCAAAAGATAAGCAGCTTTGCTTAATCATGTCTTTTTCACCTTCGTGCACTGCCTTAAAACAAGCAATGGGGAGAGGGACTGTGGACTCAAACCTAGACAGCCCGGAGCCAAAGGAAGCTTTCTACCTCAAAGCTGTTTCTCTGGGTTATTTTGTCACAGTGAAGAAAGACGGACTGACTAGCACAAAAACCATACTGATAATTATATATTTCTGATGAATACAATATCCTCAGACAGCAGAGTTTTAAAAATCTAACACACAGGAGCAAGAAACTAAAAATAAAGATAAGCAGAAAAGAAAGTTTTTATATGAAAAATAAATTCACAGAAATGAGAAATCCAGATGAATGGCTACAACATAAACTTGAGAAAATAATTTTGAAAGCAACAGATATATAAAGTGGGTATAGTGTTCCCCATCCATAATCTTAGTTAGCACTTGGGAAATAGAGGCAGGAAGATTAGAAGTTCAAAGTCATGCTCAGCAGCATAGAAAGTTTGAAGGCATGAGACCTGGTCTCCAGCCATGGGGGACTAGAGGGAGGAAGTAGGGGGGCAGGATGGGTGAGAGGTCATTGAGATGCACCTGGCCCTCATGGTGGGCTTGGGCCCCACTTCCATTTCACTGTAACATTAGAAAGGTGAAGGTCAGCTTCATCACTCCTAGTCAGAATGGAAACTCTCTAGCCCTGGGTGGAGACATGACATCCTGATCTGCCCCAAAGATTAGAACATTACATACTATTGATTCCTTGCTTGAGAGTTAATCCAACTGGGTCTGTCAATCACCTGGCCAGGAGTCCACCCCACAGGAAATCTAATACACCTGAACACAAGCTAAAACTGTTCGAATAGTAATTATCTCTTTCCTTTCTGTTACTGACCAAAGCCTACGCATCCTTTCCAAAGGCTGTTGGCTTTTCCTTTCTCTGAAGCCACCCATCCCTTCTGCCATGGGCCACTTGCCCACCACCATTATAGAAGGTTTAACTCTTTTCTACATCCTGCTTCTGGGCAGAGGTCAGGCTCTACAGCTTGCCTGCCTGTTGTTTCTCTCTCAAACACAAATAAAATTGTCCTTAGCCTCCCTTCTGAGTCTGTTAATTCTTTGTTTTAATTAAATTCTAACTTTATGATTGTGTGTGTGTCGGGGGTGTATATAAGTACCCCACACGCAAGCAGAGATCTGTGGAGGTCAGATTCCTCTGACCTGGAAGATCCCTGGAAGTTGAGTTGCAGGCATTTCTGAGTTGATCAATATGGGTGCTGGGAACCAAACTTGGGTCCTCTGGAAGAGCACTAAGTGCTTTTTAAGTGCCAAGCTATCTCTTCAGGCCCCAGGGTCAACATTTGTTGGAAACCCCCGGTGACAGTATCCATTAATCTTTAAGTCTGTTTAGGTCCATGGAAAAAATAACTTGTAGTATCCAGTCTGGTGCATTGGCCTGGGTCAAGGAGAAAAGACAGGCTGTGGGTGTCTCCTTCTGCCTACACTCACTCGGAAAAAAGGTCCCTCTAACTTACTCTACAGAGAATGCTAGTCCTCCTGCCTTTTCTCGGGGTTTGAGGGTGCAACCACATGGCTGTCCAGATTAGGAAGTAGTCTGAGGACCTAACTGTTCCTTCAACAAGACTTTGCTATGATTTATATATGGTTTATCCATTCTGAAATTTATATTGAGAGTCAATCCTCACTAATGAGTATTGGCTTGGTGGTAAAGTATTTGCCTAGCTATCACAGTATAAGAAAAAAATAAATCTAATCTCCTTATGAGATATTAATAGTTGTCAAGTGGGACATTTAAGAGATCAGTGGGGCTGTAATGAATTATCTCAAGATTGGTTCAGTTACAGAATCCTGTGTGGTTAAGCCTCTCTGGCATTTCTGACTCTTGCAGTCTTGGAGTTCCGTCAGCAAGGAGGTCCTTATCACATGTGGGTCCCTCGCCTTGCACTAGAAATGTGGACCAAAACAATGTGCCACATGTCTGTAAGCTCAGTATGCAGAAGGCTGAAGCAGGAGGATGACAAGGTTTAGATCATCTCGGGATAGATAGTAAGATCCTGGTTCAACAAACAACTCAATGTTTCAAGAGCACTGACTGTTCTTCCGAAGGTCCTGAGTTCAAATCCCAGCAACCACATGGTGGCTCACAACCATCAGTAATGAGACCTGACACCCTCTTCTGGTGTGTCTGAAGACAGCAACAGTGTACTTATTTATAGTAATAAATAAATCTTTTAAAACAAAAAACAAAAACAAAACAAAAGAATACAGAACCAAAGATAATTTAAAGATCTGGGTTCAGCCTGGTGTGGTGGCACATGCTTTTAGTCCCAGCACTTGGAGGCAAAGGCAATCCAACCTCTGAGGTCGAGGCCAGCCTGATCTACAGAGAAAGTTCCAGGACAGCCAGAGCTACACAGACAGCTAAACTCTGTCTTGAAAATCAAAATAAAAAAAAATCTGGGTTCAGATTGTTTTTAAGCAAGTAATTTAATCCCTCTTACTCTCAGCTTGAGCAGAATTAGGACTGAGGCAGACTTGCTGGTAATCCTCACTTTGACCTTGTCTGCTTTAAGCCCACTGAAGCTGAAATTAGAGTTATCTGGCCATGACTGTACTTAATAACTTTTAGTGGTACCAATGTCTGCTATTCCACAAGGCTATGTCTCATTAGTGTGGCTAACACTGCTGCAGGACAAAGCCATTTAGCAGGTTCATGTATGCTTTGTTGATCTATAAAAGACTTAGCACAGCTCAATTGATAATTGATATCTCCTGAAACAGCCATGCAATTTGTAAGTTGCAAATTGTTATTAGATTTCCTTCAGCATTCTCCTTTATTTGGGAACCAAGGAAACTACATCCGAGCTTTGTGTTGGGAGAACTGAGACTGGTTCATCTGGTCTTCTCTGTGAAACTAAGGGACATAGTAGCAGACAGCGATAATGAATAACAACAGCTGTGTGGATGGTAACAGGTCAGTAGGGAAAACAGTATCTAAGAAGATGTTGATAATGCCAGCCTACTTTGTTGAGGTAAATTCATTATGGCAATTTAAATATTTGTCAGGTGGTGGCCCATGCCTTTAATCCAGTACTTGGGAGGCAGAGGCAAGCAGATCTTTGAGTTTGAGGCCAGCCTGGTCTATAGAGTGAGTTCTAGGACAGCCAGGACTACACAAAGAAACCCTGCCTCAAAACAAACAAAATTTTACTATATTCTAGGTGGAGGCCTAATGTGTACCTCAGTGGCAAAGTGCTTGCGCAGCACATGTAAGGCTTCCTTCCATAGCCAACATTACCAACGTCAAACAAAAGCCATCAAACCATTCGGAGCCATGTTAAAGAGAGAACCCCTAAAATCATCAGGCTCTCTCTCTCTCTCTCAAAATATCTCCCTTCCTCCCTCCTTCCCTCCCTCCCTCCCTCCCTCCCTCTCTCCTCCCCTCTGAGTTCTCAAACCCTTTAGTCATTCAGAGTGGGAATGAGGAATGATATAGAGTTCACTTTGTTTCATCTGTCCCCCACCAAAGTTCCTCTAACTGGAAACTTACAATTCTAAAACCACTGATGAACATAGTATGAAAAATAAAAACTATAGCTCCTGAAACTATGTGATTATAGTTTCACTTGGAAATAATAAGTTAAGTTCACTTGTTCAGTGGCTAGGGCCAGGCAGTGGTGGCACACGCCTTTAATGCCAGCATTCACAAAACATAGGCAGTTGTATCTCTTGAGTTAGAGGCCAGTATGGTCTACAGTATGAATTCCAGGACAGCCAAGGCTACACAGAGAATCCCTGAGAAGAAAGAAAGAAAGAAAGAAAGAAAGAAAGAAAGAAAGAAAAAAAAAGAAATAAAACAAAATTAAGAAGTTAGGGATACCTCTCAGTGGTAGAGGGTGTGCTTAGCATGCCCAAGGGCTAGGTTCAGTCCTAAATGAATTCATGAGTGAATAAATGAATCATCCTCAAAGAAAATTAATTCCATGAACTGAATATACATACATACTATGTATAGACTGGTGTTGGTGGGGCTCAAACTCAAGACCTGACTTAATGTTCGGCAAGTATTCTATTACTGACTGATATTCTTAGCGCTAGTCAATGGACTATTAATACAGCACATTATATGCAGGGCCTTCCCAGATGTTGGGTGTTCACTTTCAGAGTTTAGCAACAATTCTACAGCTCCCATCAAAACCACCAGGATAGCCAGGCAGTGGTGCCACACACCTTTAATCCCAGCACTTGGGAGGCAGAGACAGGCAGATTTCTGAGTTTGTGGCCAGCCAGGTCTACAGAGTAAGTTCCAGGACAGTTGGGACTACACAGAGAAACCCTGTCTGGAAAAACAAACAAACAAACAAACAAACGACAGAAAAACAAAAAACAAAAACCCACCAGGATGTAGACAATAAGCCACTAAAGAGTTCTGACTTGGCAAATACTCATTTTTATTAAGATAAGCTACCATAACAGCTGTTATCTAAAAGAAAGTTAGGAGTTGCAAAATACAGAGACTTACTAACAAGGACATTATTCACTTCTGTACCAAGAGTGCAGATTATCTGGGGTTAGTCACCTTTACTTCGACTTTTCCTGCCTACTTGTTCTACCATCTTCAGGGAAGTGGCTTGTCCACTTGCTGTTTTGTTTGTTGGTTTGTTTACAAGGCTGAGTGCTGGATGTCACAAGTAATTTTGAAGCAGAAACAATTTTTCATCGAAATGCATAGTAAGAGCTGGGTATGGTAGTCCAAGCCTATACAGCCAGCACTTGAGGTTTGCCACAAATCTAAGGCTAGTCTGGGCTTCATAGCATGGCTATTCCAAACAAAGCAAACAAACAAAACTAAGCTGAGCAACAGTGCTCTCCTTAAACTCCACCACTTCAGAGACAGAGGAGGGTAGAAATCTGGGAGTTCAGGTCTTGAACAGGCCTACATGGTAAGTTCCAGGCTTGCCAGGGTTACAGTGAGATAGTCTGTAGCAAAACTAAGCAACAAGGTTAAAGCTCTAATTCACCACCACTCCTCTGTACTGCCTAAAACTGCACATGTGCAAAGTCTCCTGCCTGTAATCCCAGCACTGGGGAGGTAGAGGCAGCTCAGGAGCTCGAGGTCATTATTGGCTACACATAGAGAGAGCTTACAGGCAACTGGGCTACAATAAGACCCTATCTCAAAACAAAACAAAACAAAACAACCACACCCACATTTTAACATTTGAATCATTAATAAGGAATACAAAAATTCTCAACCTTTCCTGGAAATAAGTCTTGAAGTTACTAGGTTATAAAGTCAATTGATTAATATTCAAGACAAACCGAAGCTCAGAATGCATTTGGAGTTAATGCCTCTTCAGGGCTACATAGGAATGGCCTTATCAATTTGTGCAGAGTAAACCGCTTTTATCAGTAGGGGGTTGTCAGTCACCCACACTCTAACAACATTTATACTTTCTAAGAGGGACAGATGAAAGTATAGTGGTTTACTAGGAAAGTTACTAGTGGCATTTTTTTAAAAAGAAGGAGGTTGAAAAACAAAAAACAACAACAAAAAAAGAAAAGAAAAGAGGAGAAGAAGGAGGGGGTTAACATGTTTGTCTTTTTTAAAGTTTATTTTATTTTATTTACTCATGTGATGTTCAGGGGGAATGAGGGTAGTTTAATTGGCTTACAGAAGTTATCCCAAAAGCCGGGTGGTGGTGGCGCATGCCTTTGATCCCAGCACTTGAGAGGCAAGGCAGGCAGATTTCTGAGTTCGAGGCCAGACTGGTCTATAGAGTGAGTTCCAGGACAGCCAGGGTTATACAGAGAAACCCTGTCTGGAAAACAAAACAAAACAACACAACACAACACAACAAAGAGAAAGGGAAAAAAAGAAGTTAGCCCCACCCCCAATTTTAGATTGCAAACTATTAATGGGATGGTGGGTGTTTTAGGCTTACTGTTACTGCGATGAAACACCATGACCAAAAGCAACTTGAGGAGGAAAGGGTTTATTTTACTCACAATTCTGTTTAGTCAAGAACTCAAGTGAAGCAGGAACCTGGAGGCAAGAGCTGATGCAGACAGAGACCATAGTGGGGTGCTGCTTACTGGCTTGCTCATCATGGCTCAGCCTGCTTTCTTATAAGAGCAAGGACCACCGGCCCAGGGACAGTGTTGTTTGCCATGGGCTGGGCCCTGCCCTATCAACCCAGATCTTAGGGCAGGATTTTCTCAATTGAAGTCTTCTTGTCATATGAATCTAGCTTGTGTCAAGTTGATATAAAATTAACCACCACAGTGGGATGAAAAGATCCATATTATAATGCAACCAGCATCTTTTAAAAAGCAAATAGAATGGAATAGAATATCAATTGTAAAAAAAAAAAAAAAAAAAAAAAAAAAGGAGCAATGAGGGCTGGAGAGATGGCTCAGTGATTAAGAGCACCGACTGCTCTTCTGAAGGTCCTGAGTTCAAGTCCCATCCATAATGAGATCTAATGCCCTCTTCTGGTGCATCTGAAGACAGCTACAGTGTACTTAGATATAATAATAAATAAATCTAAAAAAAAAAAAAGGAGCAATGAAGTAATAAGCATATTAAAACATAAGGGCAAGTCTTAACTTTGTTCCTCAGTGTGTATGTCTGTCTGAGAACATGTGCATATGCATATTGGATATAAATTGCAGGTTTAAAAATTGTGGGTTTTTGCCGGGCAGTGGTGGCACATGCCTTTAATCCCAGCACTTGGGAGGCAGAGGCAGGCAGATTTCTGAGTTCAAGGCCAGCCTGGTCTATCGAGGGAGTTCCAGAACAGCCAGGGCTATACAGAGAAACCCTGTATAAACAAAAAACAAACAAAAAAAAAAACAAAAAAAAATTGTGGGTTTTTAAAAAAGATTTATTTATTTTCTGTATAGGAGTACCTGGTCAGCCCTGCTTGCCCTGGCCCAGAGATTTATTTATTGTTTTAAATAAGTACACTGTAGTAGCTGTCTTCAGATGCATCAGAAGAGGGAGTCAGATCTCATTATGGATGGTTGTGAGTTACCATGTGGTTGCTGGGATTTGAACTCAGGACCTTCAGAAGAGCAGTCAGTGCTCTTAGCCGCTGAGCCATCTCTCTAGCCCTTAAAAATTGTGTTTAAAGTTAACAGGAACTCTAGAGGCCTGGTTTTTCTTTTCTTCTTTTTCTTTTCTTTTCTTTTTTCTTTCTTTCTTTCTTTTTTTTTTTTTTTTCTGAGATAGGTTTCACTATTTATCCCTGCTGTCTTCAAACTAGGTATCCTCCTGCTCCAGCCTCTGACTGGCCTGTAACTAGCTTTGTGCACTATGTAAGCCTCAATTTACAGAGATCTGCCTGCCATTGCCTCCCAAATGCTGGGATTAAAAGGGTTATGCCATCACTACCTGACAAACATGGTTTTTATTAGTAAGGGTAACAGGTAGAGATTTGAAACTGGGTTTCGCTATGTAGTTTTTGTTGGCTCAGAACTCTCTCTGTGGACTAGACTGGCCTGGAATTCACAAACACTCTACCTCTCCATCCATGTGCTGGGATTAAAGGCTTGTGCCACCATAAAACAACAGCAACATTAACAAAGCCATCTACTTTCAAAGACTGCCTCTAGTTGGTCAGTGTCTACAATCCCAGCTCCTCACCAGGCTGAGGCGCCACACAGGGATGGGGAGGACCACAAAGTTGAGATCAATCTGGACAATTTAGAGAAGAGGCTCCGTCTTAAAATAAAAAGGACCAAGCAGTGGTGGTGCACTCCTTTAACCCCAGCATTTGGGAGCCAGAAGCAGAGGCAGTTGGATCTCTGAGTTCAAGGCCAGCCTGGGCTACAGATTGAGTTTCAAGACAGCCAGGGCTACACAGAAAAACAAAACAAACAAAGCAAAGCAAAACAAATAAAATCAACCAACCAACCAAATAAAAAAGGGAAGGAGATATAACTTAAACTGTAAATGCTTGTTTTAATCCCCAAAGCGGACAGGAAGAAGACAGGGAAATCAACCTGGAACTTCAAAGATATCCATCAATATGAAAGCACACCTGCTTGGTATATGATCACTAATTAAGGTTTTGTCTTTAAAAAGTGAAGAGGTGGCTCAGCGGTCAAGAGCATTGACTGCTCTTCCAGAGGTCCTGAGTACAATTCCCAGCAACCACATGGTGGCTCACAACCATCTGTAATGGGATCTGATGCCCTCTTCTGGTGTCTAAAGACAGTTACAGTGTACTCATATACATAAAATAAATAAATAAATAAATCTTTAAAGGAGGAAGAGGAAGAGGGAGAGGAGGAGGAGGAAGAGGAAGAAGAGGAGGAAGCAGAGGAAGAGGAGGAGGAAGAGGAGGAGATGGGAAGCGAATATTGTACAACCAACAGAGCCAGGTCACAATAGGATTTGACAAACCAATATTAAATCCTGTTGTTCTCTGGATCAAACCCCATGAGCCAAGACAAAAACTTTACACAACCTAACATTTGTTTCATCTCTTCAAGCTGAACATGTTCTCAATACCATAAAAGCCATCCTTTCCTTACCTCTGTAACACCGATTGCTTTACAGATATCTATTCTTCCTGAATTTTATCTGGGCACATGGCCACCTACATTTTCCAGCTCCCCTGGAGCCTAGAATGACCATGTGACTAAGTGCCAGACAATGAAAACTATCCAGAGATGATACAAGCTGACTGACTTAGGGTCAGACCCTCAAATAGCAAAGGTAGGCTCTTTTTCTTTTCCTGTATTCTGTTGCCTGCAATAACAACTTAATTGGACATAGATGGGTTAAGGCAGCACCTCAGAGATGGTACCAAAACAAAATGAGGAGGCGCTGGGGCCTCTGAATGTCATACCAGTTCAGGATTATAGTACAAGCAAGAAATTAACCTTCCTTCTTCTTTATGCTACTGTGGGAGTGTGTTGTAGCAGTTTAAATTGATTCCTACCTACTATATCTCGTCTTCGGGGTTTGTTGTTGTCTTTTCTTCCCAGACAGAGGTTTTCTGTGTAACAGCCTTGGTTGTTCTGGAACTTGCTTTTGTAGACCGGGCTGGCCTGGAACTCACAGAGATCTGTCTCCCTCTGCCTCTGTCTAGAATGCTGGGACTCAAGGTGTAGGCAACTACGCCTTGCTTTATGTCTTTTTGTTTGTTTGGGGGTTTTTCTTTTGTTCTATTTGTTGTTTTGTTTTGTTTTGTTTTGTTTTGTTTTGAGACAGAGTTTCTCTGAGTAGCCTGGAACTCATTCTGTAGACCAGGCTGGCCTCCAACTCAGAAATCTGCTTGCCTCTGCCTCCTGAGTGCTGGGATTAAAGGCATGTGCCACCATTGCCTGGCTTCTTCTTTTTTTTTTTTAATTAAATTTTTAAAGTGTGTGTGTGTGTGTGGGGGGGTGTTTGCACACATGCCACAACACACATTTGAAGGTCAGAACAGAACTTTGTTCTCTTCCCCCAATATGTGGGTCCTGAAGGCTCGGCAGCAAGTTACTTTACCAGCTGAGCCAACTCACTAGCTCTTGTTATCTATTTTTTACTCTATTAGCTAGAATTAATTGAAGTCTGAGGATTTAAGCACAGATATTTCACCCATCAGACTGTACGGTGTTTAGAGTTTTCTTCTTGTGGTTCTGAGAACTGAAACTTAACTCTTGTACATACTAGGCAAGCACTCCTTGTCCATTTCGCCAGCCTTCCTTGACATTTCGAGCCAAGGCCTCCCTGGTAACCCTAGCTAGCCTTGGACTTGTTATTCTCCTGCTTCAGCCTTTCCAAGCAGCTGAGACTACTCACCTATGCCACCAGGTTCTGTGGTACTTGGACTTTAAGCCATGCAAAATTTTTTATTTGACTTTGTTTTGTTTGAGACAGGGCTTCTCTATGTAGCCCTGACTGTTCTGGAGCTTGCTCTGTAGACCAGGCTGGCCTTGAACTCAGTGATACAACTACCTCTGCTTTCTGAGTGTGACAAGTAACAGCATGTGTCACCATTACTTGCTGTAGGCTTAGAATTTTCAAAATCTACTTTAATAAGGGGTCTTAAACACTTTAACCTCTCTTCTAGCCCACCACCCACCAGAGGTAGTGGAAAGGAAAGATATAGGACAAAGGGGGATGTGGGCCTCTTTGGGACGATTCCAGTCTTTACTGTCAGCATATCAGCAGTTCAATTCACATGAGTCAGCAGTGGTAGCTTGATCCACTCACAAACACCATTCACAAATCAGCAAAAGCAGTTCAATCCTGAAGAAACCCTAAGGCTCTGCAAATTGATCCAAGTCCAAAGAAGTGGCAAGCCAGAATATTATGATAATGAGAAGTTATTTGGTGCGTTTCTCTCTAGGATGTCTCGAAGTCACAGCAAGCAATGATCAGCAAAGAAGGCAAGATTAACCAATGCCACAGCACTGTTAGTGAAGACCTGCATCAGCAAAGTCAAAGGAAGACCAGTAAAGAGCGGCAAGGCTAACCAATGTCAGAGTCCGTTGGGTTATACTTCTACTCTTTCCAAATATCCACAAGTCCTCTCAAGTATCCACTCCAGCAAAACATCACATGCCCCTTTTCCAGGCAGTTTCCAGAAAAATACCACGTGTCTGTTCTCAGCAAAACATCCTCTCATAAGACAGTTTCCAGAAAAACATCACAAGACACAACTGAGTCTCCAAAGAAACCAGAAATGTCCACTTCAACCTGGCTTCTGCGTTTGACTTTTTATTAGAAGGCTGAGGATTTAATAGAGGGCCAGAGAAATATAATTTTTGCCAATGAGATATACTATTTACACAAAATTAAACTAAACCATGTAAAATAGGTTTAGACTTTTATTATTCTTCCTTTCCCCAATTTCCTAAGTATTTGTACATAATCATGTTTGCATGTGTGTGGTCACATGTGTGGGGAGGTATGGACATGTATTTGTATTTGCATGTGTATGGTCACACATGTGGGGAGTTGTGGACATGTATTTGTGTGTATTTGCATGTGTGTGGTCACATGTGTGGGGAGGTGTGGACATGTATTTGTGTGTATTTGCATGTGTGTGGTCACATGTGTGGGGCGGTGTGGACATGTATTTGTGTGTACCCCGAGGCTTGTGGCTGATGCTGGGAATCCATCTGGCAGGTTGAGGTTGCTCTTCCTCTTGATTCATTGAGACTAGGCCTCTCAATCAAACCCAGAGTTTGTTGACATAACACAACCAACAAGGACATGAGTGTGGCAGGCATGTAAGTGGGCAGATGACCCAAGTCAAGGTGTTTGGGTACAGTTAGAGCTGAGAACAGAGCTTCTGCCTGAGGTAGCCAGGAAAGACGGTCTTAATTTCTACCGGTCTTAGAGTGAAAATCAAAGGAAGAGGAGGGGAAGGTTGAGAGGCAGAGACTGTTTTTTTGTTTGATTGTTTGTTTGTTTACTTCACCTGATTACTTGTTTCCATGTCTAGACCTACGGGAAGGTAGAGTGACTACCAATTCCAAGTAGGAGAAGCTGTGTGAGAAGCAAAATGTGCTGGACCAGGAAGGTCATCTGCGGTTCCTAAAGGTGTACATGTTTAATGACTGCCACACTTAAGAAAACATTCCAGAAACCCTGAGAATGTGCTAGGCTAGTGTTTTTCAAGTTGAGACATACTAGAAATGTGTTACCATTCCTTCTGGAGCTCCCCTCTGAATCAGAAGTCCGAGGACCCAGGCATCTGTTTAAAGTAGCTATGTAGTGAGTTTCACCTGACACTGTTCTACTCTAGGTATTATGTGCCAGGCAGGGCCCAATATGAAACAGGTAGAGCTGATCCTTGACTCTTTGATATATTTTAATTTTATCATTGGAGGGAGGGGTGTGCAGTTCTCCTGGGTTTTTCTTCTTCTCTCCTTTCACTATGGATGTCTCTTTTCACTCAGATAGTCCCCTTTGTGTGGCAGATGCTTTTACCTGGGGAGCCAACTCTCAGTTCTTCTCTAGTATGTGTGAAGGAACTGGGGGACAGGTAATTCATTCTGTCTCTCTCTCCCTCCCACCCCCCCCCACCCCCCGAGCCTGGGTGTCTCTATGTAGTCTTGGCTGTCCTAGAATTCGATATGTAGACCATGCTGACGTCGAACTCATAAAGATTCACCTGCATCTGCTTTCTGAGTGTTGGGAGTAAAGGCTTGAGACACTGTGCCAGGTTGAACAGCTGATTTCAATGAGGTGACGTGTAAACTGGGATGGAGGGGAGGAGATGACAGAGCAGGTGTGCTCAGGTCATACCGACAGGGGCCAGGGATTTCTTAGAGGGTGAACATCAGCTCTAAAACCTGGAGAGGAATCTGCACCACAGAGAAACACTGTAACTCCTCACAGAAAAGAGGTAGCCTCGGTCTGGAGAAATGGCTAGAGAAAAGTAAGTTAGTGACGAAGTGAGAAGCAGGCCAAAGACCGAACTGCTTCCAAACCACCCTTGTCCACCAATATGCCCATCTTTGCCTTCACTGGTTGGTTCTGAAAAGACTCTTCTAAGCTTTACACCCGCTCCCGGGCGTGGCTCAACTCTTCTGGGACTCTCCGCCTGCAATCTACTGTTGCCCGGGATGGACCCGCCCAACGTGATGACGTCAGTGCGCGCGAGCCCTCGGGAGGAGGAGTAGGGGCTGCGGGCCGGCGGGCGCTCAGGCTTCGGTAACCTGTGCTGGGCGGGGGAGAGGAAGGGGCGGGGCGGAGAGCCCCCCGGAGTTGCTGTGTTGCGGACGGGGCCCGGAGCAGGAGTCTTTGGCACGCTCAGCTCTCGTTTCTTCCCCGCAGCAGGCCCCGCACGGCCAGGCGATGGAGTTTCCGGACCTCGGGGCTCACTGTTCCGAGCCTAGCTGTCAGCGCTTGGGTGAGGGGCGGAGCACGCGGGAGGCGGGGCCGGACGGCTAGGGCTGGGGACTGCAGGTAGGGCCAGGAGGGTGGGCACTGGAGCTGGAAAGGCCAGGAGGGCGGGGCTCGAAGTTTTGGGCGGAGACTAGGGGCGTGGCCAAATTGATCGTGTACTGTGAAAGAGGTACAGTGTGTTGCAAATAGGGCAGAGTTTTTCCTACTGGAGTAGCAGCTTTAAGCAAGAGGAAAGGACATCTAGGTTTCCTTTGAACCCGCAATCTGACCCATTCTCTGTAGATTTTTTGCCACTCAAGTGCGATGCCTGCTCGGGCATCTTCTGCGCAGACCATGTGGCCTACGCCCAGCATCACTGTGGATCAGCTTACCAAAAGGTGAGGGGGCGATCGCGAGGGTGGCAGGGGGTGGTGTATGGAGAGGAGAGCGGGTGCAGATGCTTTCAGGATCTGTCTATTTTATGTTTTCCCCTCTTAGTTATTGTGTTTCTCAGCCCAGCACTGGGTAACTTTGTTTTTTGTGTATTTGTGAGTGGTATATCCGGGTTCTTTAAGAGATTGCTTGGCTCTCAGACTGACTCCTGACCCTTGACTATAGGATATCCAGGTACCTGTGTGCCCTCTCTGTAATGTGCCTGTGCCGGTGGCCAGAGGAGAGCCTCCTGACCGTGCTGTGGGAGAGCACATTGACAGAGACTGTCGCTCTGACCCAGCACAGCAAAAACGCAAGGTAAATAAATAATGGCGGGGTTAGTGAGACAACCCAGGGTAGTATACTGACATCTGCAAACCCAAAAGGCTAGCTCCATGGGGGCCAGAGGAGGAGATGAGTTTCCTAAATAACAAACCCTGTTTCATCTCAGATCTTCACCAATAAGTGTGAACGTTCTGGCTGCCGGCAGCGGGAGATGATGAAACTGACTTGTGATCGCTGTGGCCGAAACTTCTGCATCAAGCACCGTCATCCCCTGGACCATGATTGCTCTGGGGAAGGTCATCAGACCAGCCGGGCAGGGTAATTACCACCAAATAGCCAACTTGCTTTGCTTCAGCCATGTCTTCCTTGACCAAGGCATATATGCTTTTTGCTCCATTTTGCTTGCAGTGCTGTGGACTGAAACTAGGCAAGCAAGCGCTCTGCCCCTGAGGTACTGCCTTGGCCCTTTTGTTGTTTTGAGAGGTTTCACTTCTTAGCCCAGGCTGGCTTCAAACTTGTGGCAGTCCTCCTGCCTCAGACCCTCCAATGCTGAAATTACAGCATACATTACTTCCAGCTCCCTTTATTCCTTGGAGACAAGAGTCCACAAAGTTGCCCCGGCTGTCATTGAACTCACTGTGCCCTGTACAATTTTCAGTTTTCCAGTCTGAACCTTCCAGGTAGCTGAAATTACTGACTACCCTCTTGACATCCAAAGCCTATCCTGGAAGATTTATTAGAATGGTTTTTTCTTCCCTTCAGGCTTGCTGCTATTTCTAGAGCACAAGGTCTGGCTTCTACAAGCACCGCCCCCAGTCCAAGTCGGACCTTGCCTTCATCATCCTCCCCAAGCAGGTAGGCCTACCCATTTCTCCTCTCCCCATTTTAACCCCTTCACACCTCTGACCACAGCCTGTTTTAATGTCTTCCATAGAGCCACATCCCAGCTTCCAACCAGGACAGCCTCTCCTGTTATTGCTTTGCAAAATGGCTTGGTGAGTTGGGGAAAGGTTGGATAGACTGAAGTAATTCTATACAGACTAAAGTCCAGGGAGACTAGTCTTTCTGTCTCCTTTTGCAGAGTGAGGATGAGGCCCTGCAGCGTGCCCTGGAACTGTCCCTTGCGGAGGCTAAACCCCAGGTTCTAAGGTACCTACTCTAAATGAGGACAAGATCTGTTTGGAAGGATGGAGGTGGGACCACACCAACCCACAATAGCTAAAAATTTGATTTCAAAATTAGATGAACCATATATCCCCAAAGGCCATACCAATGACAGTAATTCTGATAAACACTATGTTGATTATAGAAAGTAAAGATGGAGGTCACACTCTAAAGCATTCAGTACCATGATACCGAACAGATCAAATCCTCAGAGTTTTAGATATTACTGTCACTAACTTAAACTCTTCCTTTCCAGTTCTCAGGAGGAAGAAGACTTGGCGTTAGCACAGGCACTGTCAGCCAGTGAGGCAGAATACCAACAGCAGCAGGTAAGAGGACTGTGTGAGCTGGGTCCTGTGTTGGAGGGTGAGCAGTTAGGGTTGGCCCTACCCACCTGTGGATAGTATTGCCGTGGGGATCGTCCCATTGCCGTGGGGTGGGGATCGTCCCATTGCCGTGGGGTGGGGATCGTCCCTTTGCTTCCTTCCAGTGACTCCAGCTCACCCTGAGCCCTGAAATGAAGCCTGTCCCCTCTGGTCTTTGACATCACACCATCTCCTCCTTCTCCTCTCCTTGCTCCAGGCGCAGAGTCGTAGCTTGAAGCCGTCCAACTGCAGCCTGTGCTAGGGTCCTGGGCTTGGGGAGGGAGGCTCACCCAAGGACTGTGGCCCTCACATCTCCAGGGTCCAGAGGGAAAGGAAGCACAGAGAAGCCTGGACAGCAGTGCCAAGCAGGAGTGACGTGGAGGACGCTCCATGGAGCCTGGAGAGGAAGGATGCACATGCAGCTAAGCTAGCTCTGCTGCTGCAGAAGAGGGTGGCCGGGAAGTGCTCTCTGGTTGGGGCCTTGGTAGGTGCTAACCAGACTCAATCCCTACAGTCTTTTTCATCATGTTATCCCCTTTTCCCTGGGGCTGCCACATGTAGCAGACAGGGAGAGGGCCAGGAAGAGTAAAGACTGGCAATCAGTAAGACGTATGAGTGCTGTTTCTTTTTCGGGAATGTTCATTCACCTCAAGGGGAGAGACCCCTTGCAGAACCCCACACAACCAAACCACAGCCGTCCTTGCACAGGCCATTTATTTCCTCACGATGCTTTCTGGAAGGTCCCTTTTCCTTACAATAGCTAGCACCAAACTCCTACACCAGGATGAAATGAAGGCAAGAGAGGGGACATATCTTTTTCTCCTGAGTTAGCCTTTGGAAGGAAAGAGGTCCCTTTTATTACTGTGCCGTGTCCTGAGGTTTAGATTCTTCAGGGACAGTTTCTTGTCCTTGCTGCTGCAGCTGCCACATCTCGGCATAAACGCCACCTCGGGATAGCAGGGCTTCATGCCTGGGATGATAAAGCAAAGCTAAGTCCCACTCATTGGTTTCACTCCCATCTCAAGGAGAACGGAGGGTGTGAACCAGAAAGAAACCCTCTGGGAGCCCCTGCCCTGTTCATCCTGCATGGCTCACCTTCCTCTCTCTATGATGCAACCGTCCTTGATGACAAGAATCTGGTCAGCATTGACCACAGTTGAGAGCCTGAGAGATCAGACATCCGTTACTTACTACCTGCATCCAAAGTGGTCCACACTGCCAGCCATATCAACCCTGTAGTCCTGTACCTGTGTGCTATGACGATGGTGGTGCGGTTGGTGCAGACTTTGGCCAGAGAGGCCTGGATGGCTCTCTCATTAGATGTATCCAGTGCTGATGTGGCCTAGAGAAAGAGCTTTGGTGAGATGCTCTTGCTACCCAGAGGTTCCAAGGAGGGGAGGATGCAGGCTGCTAGTGGAGGGTAGTTTGGGTTCATGACTCATGCAGGGCTTTGGTGAAGATGGATGTTGTAAGGTAGGGAACTGCTCAGGAAGTAGGCAGAGATGGGAGACTAACAGGCACGCGCTGGGGCCTCACCTCATCCAGCAGAATGATGTCAGGAGCCTTAAGGATGGTGCGGGCGATGGCCACGCGCTGCTTCTCGCCACCACTCAGTTTCAGACCCCGCTCCCCGACCTGTGTCTCATACCCTGTGGATATTAAGTACCTCTCTCGTCACGTGTAAATTTGTTTTCTGTGGCTAGGTGGGCAAGGAAGAGGTGGAATTTGAGAGTGATAGGGTATCACTGGATAGGGAGGAAGACCTCACCTTCAGGGAAAGACAAGATGGCATCATGAATGCCTGCAGCCTGAGCAGCAGCCTCTACCTCACTGTCCCCAGCTGTGACACGGCCATAGCGGATATTGTTAGCAATGGTGTCGTTGAAGAGGACAGTGTCCTGGGGCACAACTCCAATGTGAGATCGGAGAGAGATCTGGGTCACCTGAGACCAAAAGACCAAAAATGCCCTGTCCTGTGAGGTCCCTCCAGGCTTCCAGGAAGCACCAGGGATAAGCAGCCGAGGGTAAGATTCCAACCATGGCTACCACAAATCTTAGCTGGGTGGGCAAGTCACACAACCACTCCAAGTCCTTCCCATTCATGAACAGAAAACATGGCTGCTGCCTGCTTCACAGAAAAGCGAACCTCACATGGTACTAGATTACTTTCCTGGGTGACTGCTGGTCACATGGTACTAAGGTTTTTAAACACTTGGAGGTGCTGGGGAATAAGCCTGGGAGCTTAGGCTAGGTCACTAAGCTATAGCTCCAACCACTCCCTTTCCCCCAGTTATTTAGAGACTGGGTCTGGCTAAGTTGCTCTGGTTGGCCTTGAACTCCTTTGTAGCTCTGGCAGGCCTTGACCTTGCTATCCTCCATCCTGAGATTACAGACGCACACCATCCATCAAACCACGAAAGGCTCTAGGTTTTTGCAAGGCTGGTATCTCAGGGATGCCCACTCCTTGCTGTTCTTCCACAGATCCCTAAATTACAGTCTTCTCTGCAGCAGCCTTACCTGTGAAATGTCCTGTCCGTCTATTCGGATGCAGCCAGAGCTGATGTCATAGAAGCGAAATAGCAGGCGCAAAATTGTGCTCTTTCCTGCCCCAGATGGACCTACCTGTTACATTGGAAACATGGGGAAAAAATTCTCAGGACTTCCCTCTGGTTTTTAAGGCTCCCTCTTTAAGAAGCCACCAACATCCAGGAGGGCTGCTACATTCAGTCTTGTTGCCTGTTATAACCAGGCATTGAATGTCTAATCTGGATCATGACGACACCGAATGAAAGAAACTCAAGGAATGTGGGCCATGTAGACTTCTCTTACCAGAGCCACTGTCTGTCCAGGCATCACAGTGAAGGACACATCTTGTAAGGTCTCCTGCCTGTAAGCGAGGGTGGTGAATTTAGTAGTGGATCTACTGGACCACCCAGTAGCAGATGGATTTCCATCCCCAGAGCTACTAGTGGTCCTTACCCTCTCCTGTCTAGGCTCCCTGTTCCCTACCCCACAGTGGTAGGCTGCAACGCTGGGGTTCAGAGCAGGATGAAGGGCAGGAAGGCAGTGTGCCAATATATGAAGGGAAGAGAAAGCGAGCAAAAAGGTGAAGCTTACCCATCAGTGTAGCTGAAGTGCACATTTTCAAACTCAATCCGGCCCTTATGAAAACGAAGGGGCCCTGCACCAGGAACATCCTTCACCTGGAGAACACAGCCAACGTGTGCTAGCTAGCATCACTGGCCTGGGATTCTCTGCACACAAGAAACTCCCCCTTACACTATCTTATTCCTCCCCTACTCACTTCTGTCTCCTCTTTCAGCAAGTCAAACATGTTCTCCATGTCAATGAAGTTAGTCTGGATCATCCTGCAAGAAGAGCAAAGACCAGGGCTTTATCAAGGAACCGAGGACTAGCGATACACCCTGAGCAGGGAAGGGACAGGAATCAGGTTACCTGTAGTAGGTGCCAAACCAGTTGAGAGGCATGTACAGTTGGGTGATGTAAGTGCCAAAAAGCACAAAGTCCCCAACCTGTAGAGACCCAGAGAAGCAAGTATGTCACGGGAAGCCTGCAGGTCCTCTGGCTGTTACTTCAATTACAAGCCATCCAGGAGCCCAGGGGCTCGCTCATGACCTTCTTCTCTATCTCCTACCCTTTCTTTCATGATTCTGCCTCACCTGTAGCTTCTGCTCACTGACGAAGTACGCGCAAAGCAAGGAGCCAGCCAGGAGCCCGAGCCCGATCACCAGGTTCTGTGTCTGATTCAGTACAACCAGCGAAGCGGTTGACTTCCACTCCAAACCCTAGGGATTACAAATTCAGGAGGAAGGGATGGCCCGGTGGCCAACTACCACCAAATCCCACTCTGGGTGCCAGCACCTCCAGCTGAAGCCCTGGGTCTCACTCTCCTCAGGCGTGGTAATGACAGCTCCCACGAATCCTCTCACCTGGAACTTGAGGATGGCCTCTCGGTAGCGTTCTACTTCATACCCCTCGGCGCCGTAGTATTTCACCTGATGGAGTCACACAGTGCACAGCTGAGAGATCATTCTCTCCAGAGTCCTCATCCCTTCCTCCCAATTTCTAAATTAATTCATTTATTTATTTTGCCTTTTCGAAAGAGGGTTTCTCTGTGTAGCCCTGGCTGTCCTAGAACTCACTCTGTAGACCAGGCTGGCCTCGAACTCAGAAATCCGCCTGCCTCTGCCTCACAAGTGCTGGGATTAAAGGTGTGCGCCACCACTGCCCAGCTCTAAATTTATTTGTAATAGAAAAAAACTGTTTGAGACAGAGTCTTGCTATGTTGCCTGGTTGGCCTGGAACAGGCTCTGCTGGTCAGGTTAAGGCTTGAACTCAGAGAGACCCACCTGCCTCTGCTTCCCAATCTCTAATCTCCCCTCCAGACTTTATCATTTCAGTGCTCCCGCCACGCTCCTCCACCTCTCCTTGCTTCCCACCGCCGCCATCTCAGGGCGACTGTTACCGTTTCAAAGTTGAGCAGAGAGTCTACTGCTCGTGCCCGGGTGGCATTTTCCTGTGTGTTCATATCGCGGCGAAATTTGGCTCTCCACTCGGTGACCACGATAGTCAGGACTAGAGGAGGAAAGAACGAGACATCATCCCCAACAGCTGAGACCAAATATACATGGCCATTCCCTGTGCCACACATACTAAACCTAGGCTAGCACCCAGAGACCCAGACCCGGAGAAAGAACCATAAATTCACCAAGGAAGGGAACTGCGTACAAGGTATCTTTGTATCCTGCAAAGTTTCATGTAGAAGATGCTTTTGATGAACACATGAGAAGATGCACTATGTGCTACACGGTTCTTCCTGCACTGGCCACACGGTGAGTATGTAATGCATTATACATGCCCTTCCCTGACTTTTACCTGTTTTACCTTAACAGGGGTGGGGTAGACTTTCCATTCACAGTAGCAGTAGTCTGAGCCTAGTCTATCCTCAGCCTGTTGAAGCTGAGTCAGCTGAGTGGGCATAGGGGTCATGGCCAAGGAAGACCCTACCCAGTTCAAGGAGATGGTTTCCCGGGGCAGCACTCACTGAGGTAAAGACTCATGCACAGGAACACGATGAGGCCAAACCAGGCATTGAAGAACATGCTGAAGTAGATGATGCCAATGATGATGTCAGCCAGGGTGGGAATGATGCTGAACACCAGGTAGCTAGAAAGGTAAGTCAAGGAGAGAAAGGCTTGAGGCTTGAGACCCAGCAATCCTACCTCTAGGGACTTACCTTAGCCTGGTTTCATTTTCAGCATCAGTCTAGAATGACTCTAAATACCCCTCAAGAGGTAGATGGCTAGGAAGGCCTAGTGGCAGAGGCTATAATCCCAGCCCTCTTGACCTCTTGAGCTTAAGGCAGGCTAGCCTAGGTCAAAGGGCTGAGGATATGAATGGAGAGTTTGCCAAGCATATGCAAGGCCCTAGGTAGTTCAGTCTTCAGCATCACACACACACACACGCACACATACACACATACATGCACCAAAAAACAAAATCCCAAAACAACAACAAAGTAACCTCTATCAACTGCAAGTAAAAGAGACCTTTGTGAAAAGGATCTCAGCTGGTTGGAGTGGTGTACTGGGGATCTCTGTGAGTTCAAGGCTAGCCTGGTCTACAAAGTGAGTTCCAGGACAGCCAGGGCTTTTACACAGAGAGACCTTGTCTCAAAAAACAAAAAAGAAGGAAAATTAATCCCCGTGAAGTTTTGTTAAGGCAATTTTGAAAAAGAACCTATGCTGTGGCATCTTTAGGTTTAAAAAGATGTTCACAGTATCATATTGGTTCTGAGTCTTCAGAGATTTAAAACAAAATGTATAGCTTAACACACTAAACCTAGCAGGAAAACTCTGGAGAAATGAATGGAACTCAAAAGATTTGGTCTATCTATAGTTTCATTTCTTTCCAGTTTAATTATGTGCATGTTTGTAGGTGTGGGAGGGGCATCAGAAGGCCAGAAGCCAGTGTCAGATCTCCTGGAGTTAGAGTGACAGGTGGGTGCCTGTGACTGCCTGAGGCAGGGGATGCTGGGAACTGAACTCAGGTCCTCTGCAAAAGCAGTGTGAACTCTTTACCTGTGGAGCCTTCTCTCCAGCCCCCACTTTTAGTTTCTTGAGAAAGAATCTTAAGCAGTCCAAGAGAGGCTAAAACTCACTGTATAGCTGTTTGCCAAAAAGACCGAACGAAGCCAGGTAGGAGGAGCAGAGCAGCCTGTGTCTTCCCGGCCCCCCTCCCATACACACTCTTTACTGGTGTGGCACCTGAGTAGTCCTGTGACACTAGATGTTCCCCGGTCCACGATCCGAAGCACCTCCCCGGTACGCCGGCCCAGGTGCCAGCGCAGTGAGAGTTCGTGCAGATGAGAGAAGAGACGTAGCTCCACACCTCGGGACGTAAACTGCTGCACCCGGATCCACAGGAAGGTTCGCAGGTTGCTCACAAAACCTGGGGAAGCCGGGGAAGTTTTATGTGGTCTTGGGGGCTGAGGGAAATGAGTCCAACACCCAGATGCTAGAGGTCTAAGCACCCAAAGGGTCTGCAGAGGGAATATCAGAAACAAGACAGTGAGGGAGTTCCCATGAGCGAGACTGATGCCAACCAAGATGAAAGAGTCTCTCATACCTGTACTGCCGGTGCCACCCCCCTGGAGGAACTTGAGGAAGACGTAGGTGGTAACAGTCCAGGCCAGGGAGCTCCAAGGAGCCTTCGCAGTCAGTAAGTTCACTGTGGATTAAAGGCATCAGGGTCCACCATCAACAACCAGGACTCTAAGACAAAACTGCTCCAGGCTCTGACCACCTACCTCCCATCTTTGTGTAACCTCCCTAGGTAAGGGCCAACCCAGCCACTAAGCCAAACATACCCTTCCACCCCCTCACCAATGTCCCTATAGAAGATGGGGACCAACACATTGAGTGCTCGTTCCAACCCCATGAGTCCCAGGCATATGAGCACTATCAGCTGTAGTGATGGACTTCCCCGAGGCCACAAGTAGCTACTCAGCAGTCGAAGCTTCCGGCCGAGGTCTCTCCAGGTGGATTGTCGGCCTGTTGAGCGGCCCTAGAAGGATGTCACACAGGAGGGGAGCTTACAAAGAAGTATATTTGCCCAGGTATCCACGCGGAATGATATACAGGACCACAGTTCACACGTGACCCCTAAGGCTCACATGTGACCCCTCTCAGAGTTAGGAAAGCCACTGGATTGCAAACTGAGCTTTGGGATGAGAACTGATTCACCTTGAGAAATGGGATTATCGGGTCCCCCAAGAAATTTCTTTCCCCAAAGTCTGGTATTGAGACAAAAGCCAGCATTCCTTCAAAAGCTTAAAGGGGTCAGTCTCTGGCAAAAGGGATGCTTGGTTCTTCCATTGACGCTTGGTTCTTCCATTACCATGACTATGATGCCTAATAGCATTTCAAGGTCATTGTTCCCAGTCCCTAATCAAAAGCTCCCTTCCTCCCAGGTACCCAGTCACATATAACCAGGGACACCCTCTCCCCCATGCCTCTCTCTGCTTCCCCCGAGAGACAGCTTTGGTAGTTTGAAATAAGCCTCCTTTTCACCTATGGAGTGGCTATTTCAGTTTCTTTGCTGCACCCATTTCATTCAGAGATGATGACACGGAACAAAATTATAATAAATCCCAGCATTTAGAGGGGCTTGGGAAGTAGCTTGGTGGCAGACACATGTTTAGTGTTCACAAAGTACTGGGTTCTGCACAAAGCTACTGCACAAAAGATACTCTTGACCGAGAAAACTAGGGATACCTGGTTCTGTTGTTTTGTTTTTGAGAGAGGCTTTCTCTGTGTAACAGCCTCAGCTGTCCTGAAACTCACTTTGTACACCAGGCTGGCTTTGACCTCAACAGAGATCTACCTGCCTCTGGGGTTAAAGGAGTGTGCCACCACACTTGACATACCTGGTTCCTTCCTACATCTTGGTCTTCTTCATGAACATGTAGAGTATAAGACTGGGGGCGAAGTCCTGGGGCCCAGAGCCCCAAGATAAATAGCCCTCCAGAGGTCACATAACGCAGGACCCACAGGCCAAATTGAACCTAGAATGAAAGAGAGAAGGGGCTGGAGAGATGGTTCAGCGGTCAAGAGCACTGACTGCTCTTCCAGAGGTCCTGAGTTCAATTCCCAGCAACCTCATGGTGGCTCACAACCATTTGTAATGCTATCTGATGCCCTCTTCTGTTGTGTCTGAAAACAGCTACTGTGTACTCATATACATAAAATAAATAAACCTTGAAAAAAAGAAAAACCAGAAAAATAAAACAACGAGAGAACAGGTGTGAACCACTACCTAAACCTATTGTATTACTTCTTACAACCCTCAGATGCTTGCCAGGAGCCTAGCAACAGGGTTTTTGTTTTGTTTTGTTTTGTTTTTTTTCTTTTTCTTTTTTTTTTTTTTAATTAAAAAAAAAAAAAAAAAAACCACAATGACTCAGCACAGACACACCCCATCCAATGCTGGGTAGCCCCACCAGCTGGCTATCAGCTTCCAGCCACCGCCAGACACTCCATTCTTTTTTCTAAAGCATGGAGCCAGTTGATCCTGACACAGTACTTGTCAAACATCAGTGTATCTCCTTCCCATAAATAAGGTTCCTTACCTGCTGGCCCAGATCTGCCCTGGCCCACCACCACTGCGGGCTGTTCCAAGATACTAGGGCCAAGTTCTCGGCTGCAAATGTCACAGTCCAGAGGAGCAGGAGACCCAAGCTATGCCTGAACTTCATCCAGACGCCCATTGCCAGACTCTGCCGTGCCTGGCTCCGTTCCACCACGAGCAGCCACAAGCCACAGGCGCTGGCCAGACTCTCCAGCACAGAAGCCAGCAGTAGGTAGCCTGGCAGACGGACCCCCCGAGCAGTGCCCACTCGGCCAGCCAGACCGGCCAGGGGCAGTGCCATCTGAAGTGTGGCCAGAAACAGCTGCAGCACATATGGGGCCACCCGAGGGCCAGCCGCCCAAGACAGTTCTTCTGGGCCAGCAGGCACCTCCCGACGCCTTCGGGGAAGAACCAGCACCAAGGCCAGTACCCCCAGAGTCAGGAGTGTCGAGGGCACTAGCGTGAAGAAGAAGCAGGGACTCAAGCCATTCTGAGTCCAAGCCGGCCCCGCCGGCCCTTCGGTCTCGCAGTAGTTGCCCACAGTCACCATGGCGATGTGTGGCTGCTGGCTGAACTTGAGGTCACTGCACAAAGAGTCGGGCTGACCCTTCAGAGAGGGCCGCAGATGCCAGAGTGTCCTGGGACATGGAGCTACGCCGCTTGGGTCGCGGGAAGGGACGCACGTGGACCTGCTACACTGCCCACTCTCTTCACGCACGCGCCGCTACCACGCATACTCACGCAAGCCACGTACACCGTGCTTGCCGGTTCCCACTCGCTAGCAGCTGGGACCCTAAGGCCCAGAGCCGCCGCACAAAAATGTTGGGTCCTTTACGGCAGCGGCCCCGCCCACCAGATCTATCCAGGGTTCCCATTGGCCAAGAGTAAGGAACACAAATAGGGCTGAGAACCGACTGGGTCACATGTCCAAGGCGGGAACTCTAACCTGAATCTGACTGGAGACTTTGACCTCCACAAACCTCCGAATTTGCACTCCCCACCCTCCACCCCCCCACCCCCCCGCCCTTTAAAAAGGTCACACTGAGGCCTCCCTGGTCTTGAACCTGCTTGAGTTCCCTCTATTATAGTGCTAAAGAACGAACTCAGGGCTTCACACATTATCAAGCTACTGAAACACACTAGAAACATCCCTTCTCTGAGTCCCAGCTCTCTGTTCCCGTGGTCCTGCAGGCGTACTTGTTTCCCAAGCGTCCCAGCCAGGTCTCTTTTACAGTCCTAAGACCCCAACTGCTGCGTGGGGAAAAAAAAAAAGCCACAACCGGATCAAAGTCCCTTCTTTATTAAGGGTTATCAAGCTGTACAGGGCTCCCACCCTTTCTGCTGTGGGCTGTGACAGCAGAGTCCACCACCTTCAGCTTAAGTTTACCTCCCACAGCCGAGCTGAGCAGAATTGGGGAAGGGAGTGGGGGAAGGGTAGGAGCTGGATCCCAGCATGCAATGTCGAAGCCCTAAGCTAGGGTGAGTCCATTATCCCTCCATTCTCCTCTTGGTAAGTGAGGGATACTGGGCAGAGCTGGGATGTATATATATGAGGTCACACTCCTGCCCTGCCAGCCCTCTGTGCAGGTGGTAGGAGTACATAGAAGCAGCCAGGAAGGCCTCACACTCCCAAGTGCTCGTCCTAAAAGTTGAAGAGGGTAATAGAGAATTTTCATCCTGTTCCTGCAACTTAGAAACCTTCCATCTTAGTGTCAAAAGATAGTGAGGGGAGCTGGGAGCTAGGGCTCTCACCCCCCAAAAAAGCCAAAGCCAAACAGAAGGGGGGCAGGTGAACAGAATGGGGGGGGGGGGGCAAGCAGCACACATGCCAGTAATGGGGGTGGGGGGGTAGGCTGCAGCACAGGTTGAGGTGAGGACTGGAGGTAAGGGCCACAGCCTGAGCTGCTCAGCTATTCCAGATTTTGGGGGTGGGGGGAGGCTAGGCTGCAGGGATTGAGGGTTCAGGCCCTGCCTCCCTACTCCACAGTTGGCACAGGTTCTTCTGCTTGGCAGCACTTCTGTGGCAGGAAGCCCTCTGGAGACTTGCAGGGATGGATGCAAAGATGGCAGTACTGGGACTGGGCTGGGAACCAGTTTCTAGCACCACACTCTGAGCCAAGGGAGTCCTGGAGACGAAGCTAGACTCTTGTGTGCCCCTAGGCCTCAAATTCTTCCTGGGCTATGGGTAAGCCCAGCGTTGGCACCTCCCTTGGCCAGGCAGGAACACACAAAACACCACACGTGGGGCCAGACGACACTCAAAGAGTCCCTCTCATGGCAGACAGAAGGGATGGCAGGGCAGCTGCCACCTCCATCCTGGCACATGGGAAGCAGCTACCGCCTTGCCTATACCTGTGGAGGAAAGGAAAGACTGGTAGTACAGATAGTCTTCGCCTATCACCTTGCCCCAGAGGAGTCTAGAAATAAAGGAAAGAAAACGCTGGAAGCTAGGGAAGTAAGTCTTGAACTTCAGAGCAGTAAAAGGAAGAAAGTAGTTTTTGCTTTTCAAAAATGTATTTGTGTATGAGTGTTTTGTCTGCATCTAAGTCTGAATCAGCCGGGCATGGTGGCGCATGCCTTTAATCCCAGCACTTGGGAGACAGAAGCAGGCGGATTTCTGAGTTCGAGGCCAGCATGGTCAACAAAGTGAGTTCCAGGACAGCCAGGGCTACACAGAGAAACACTGTCTTGAAAAACAAAAAACAAAACAAAACAAAAAGTCTGAATCATGTGTGTGCGCAGTGCTTTTGAAGACCAGAAGATGGCATCTGAACCCCTGGGGCTGGGGTTACAGACAGTGATGAGCAACTGTGTGGGTGCTGGAAACCGAACCTGGGTCCTCTGGAAGAGCCCCCAGTGTTCATAGGCACTGAGCCATCTCTCCAGCCGTCTGGAGAGTAAACAAGAGCATGGAGGAGTGGGAGACACGCTCCTTCACAGGAGAAGCTGGTCTTCACTGGAAGTCACCACGTCTGGCAGTGGTTCTTGGCCTCATAGCCTTTACCTTGTGCACTTGAGGGGGAAGTTCATCCTCTGAGCCCTCCTCTGGCACCGGCTCTGGGTGCCTTGATGCTGGCTGCCCATCTTCTGCCCATCCTCCCAGGGGCAGCCTGGAGAAGTGAGAGGGGCCACGGGGCACTGTGCCAGGATCTACAGAGAGAAAAAGAACACAAGGAACAGTGGGAAGGCTTTGAGGACCACTTGGAGGCTTAGTCTCCTTGCACCCCATCCTGATGGTCTCTTTTGTCTTAGAGAGAACCATCCTTCCCTGAAACCTCTTTGCTGTGTTCCCAGTTGGATACCTGTGATGCCCCCGTAGCGCCTCTGGAAGCCCCCATGCAGGGCGGTGGTCTCAGGTGCTCCAGGCCGGGGTGTAGCACAGGGATAGCTGGCCGAGCGGGGGATGGGTTGGGGGGCCCGGGCACCCTCTCCCCCCTCTTCAGGGGCACTCTCTCCACTCTCATCACTCTCCCGGCGGTGCCACACATGCCGCTCGGGCTCAGCCTGGGTCTGCTGCTTGTGGAGCTAGAGAAGTGGGGGGCTGATTAGGTGGCGGCAGAAGGGTGTCTGTCTGAAACAGCTGCGCCCGCCCACTGAAGCATCTTCACTTCCCACTCACAAACCCTCACCTAGGAACCTAGACTCACTGCATCGCAGATGTTAGTAGTGTCCATTAGCTGTGTGCTGCTCTATGGATCTCATTCTCAGGAGACCCCTGGAAAAGCTTCCGAGTAGCTCAGGTTGTCCCTGAACTCAGTGGGTAGTTGAGAATAACCTTGAATTTCTGATCTGACTTCATCTCCCCTGGGATTACAGATGTTTAGGTAGTGCTGGGAATGGACTCCAGGTCCTGTACACGCAGGGCAAGCAGTCTACTAAATGACCTACACCTCTGGCCCTCATTTTACCCACTCCTTGAATCAAAGAACAAGTTAACAGAGGGTCTCAGTGCCGGGTAGTATTTTAGGTACTCAGAACACAGCAATGAACAAATAGAATTGCCAGTCTTTGTGAGGCTTTTACACTAGTGGTGGTGGTGATAAGGAAAAATAGACCATAAACTTTTAAATAAAGAAGACAAAACCCCAAAATGTCAGATAGCACCAGATGCTATGGATAAAAACAGAAGAAGGAAAGTCAATAGGCAGCTGTGTGTGACACTAAAACATGAGGTAACAGGATTGAGGCCAGCCTGGTTTACAGTCAAGAGTCAGACTGTTTTAAAAGCCAAGGTGGGTGGGGAAGAAAAGGGAGGGAGGAAGGAGAGGAGAAGGGAGAGGAAGGGAAGGACCAGGAGTTATGAGGAAGGCTGGATCTGGAGGCACATGCCCGCAATCCCAGCTCTTTCGGAGCCTGTGGAAGGGAGATCACATGTTCAAGCCCAGCCTGGCTACACAGTAAGTTCAAGGACAGCCTAGGTAACTAAGTGAAAATAGTTCTCAGAATAATAAAGCAAAAGAAGGCTGAGGAGATAGCTTAGGGCTTACCTAACGTGTCCAAGGCCTTATCTGTTCAATCCTCAGTACTGGAAAAAAATTAAATTCAGGAGAGTGGAGACAGGAGATTTTACTGAGTCTTGGAGAAAGCAGCAGGAGGAGGACAGAGTAGGGAACATGGGAGTACTCTTGACTAAAGATGCCACTAAGAGGACATATGTGATGGCCGGGTAAGGTGATGTGTTGTCTTTAATTCCAGCACTCAGGGGCAGAGGCAGGTGGATCTCTGTAAGTTCAAGGCCAGCCTGGTCTACAGAGTGAGTTCCAAAACAGCCAGGGCTACACAGAGAAACCCTGTCTTAACCCTAGCTCCTGAGTAAAGGAGTTCTATGGAACCAGAGAGGCAGAAAAGGGCTGACACCCGCCCCTAGGCTGCACTCACCTGGTGCATGTACAGGGCGTGCAGGCTCATCTCGGTGGATGCGTATTCGGACAGCACCAGGCTCTGCAGCTGTCCTTCCCACACGCTACTCCCGGAGCTGGCTGTCCTGGCATCCACTCTGTCCCTCCCAGCACAGACAGACAGCAGGCATCAACATTTGCAAGATCTAGACCATGTTTTGTGGGCTCCTGCCACACCCTCCCACACTGACCCACGTCCACTCACTCACCCAGAGCCTGTCATGGTACTGGGAACCCGGCCTTGAGGGGCCGTTCCAGGCTGCAGAGGGGAGAAGGATCGAAGGGCAGAAGCAACGTCAGCCCTGTGCCTGGAGCCCTGCAGGTCTCTGGACAGTGGGGGTCCTCGGCAGGATGAGCCTGCTACCACATTTGCAATAAGGCTCAGTGGCTGTAGGAGGAAAAAATGGGGTAAGCATAAGTCTCAGGGCAGGGGAGGCCTCTAGGACCCAACCGCTCAGACTGAACGGAAGAAACCTGGCACCCTGTGTCCCATGCCGTTCTCCGCACCACAGTCCACTGGCGACCATCCCCCAGGCCCCAGAGCCACACCTCGGACTCAGACTGTAAGGACTGGATGGATGTGAAGAGGGCATTCTCAGGGAGCAGGCCACCCTGGGCCAGGCCAGCAGCTGCTCCATCTCGCTGCACCTGCTCCTTGAGGAAGCCCAGGAAAGCTGTGCTCTCACGAGGGGGCTGCCAGCCGGGATTGGTGATGGCAAAGTGCATGAGCGACAACTCGGTCTTCCCATCCTCGGCTTGCTGGTACACTGAGGCCTCCGTCTGCCCTCCAGACAGCCACTGTGCAAGGGAAATGACAGGGATCAGGCCTGAGCGCTCACAGCAGCCCTTCCGGGAGGACAGTGACAGCAGGGCTTTGTCATATCTGTCAAAGCCCTGATGCCCACCCCAGGAGTGGCCACATACTGGGTCAGTCATTTGAACTGTACTTTTTTCTCAAAGGAGTGTGACTGATGGTTCAAATCAGGGCTGGAATCCAGTCAGATTCCTGGTGACTAAACAGTGTGTCTCTGGTGCAGGGATGCCCACAAGTGGGGCTACCCTTTTTGTGATTTGTTGGCCCGGAAAGGGCAGCTTTTTGCAGTTTTCCCAAGGTTACTGTGTGCCAGCATTGTCCCTGGCCATCTGCCCTGCCCTCTCCGAGTACCTGAGGATGCCCATGCTGGCGAACGTCCATCTGAGCAAAGGAGCAGGTGTCTCCCACACCAACGACCTCGACCGTAAAGTTGCGGAAGAAGTCTATGATCTCCAGGGCCCGAGGGCGGAGGCAGAAGATGAGAATGAGGGGTGTGACGATGGGACTCAGCAACTCCTCCAAGATGAACACCTAAGAGGGAGGGGGCCGAGGTTACCCGCAAGCAGGACACAGCCCAGCCCGTATCACCAAGATACCAGCCAGTCTCTAGCAGGCCCTAACTCCAGCTCCACTCACTGCCTTGTACTGGAAGAGCTGGGCAAACTCGTCCCGGGTCTGCGAGCGGTGGGCATTACCCTGCCAGTGGTCAGGCATGTAGTGGATGTGTGCAAGGATCACTCGGAGCAGCTGCTCGGGGCAGAACACCATGTGCTGGTCTGGGATGAAGGACCTAGTGGGATCGGGCGCATGGTGAGACAGAAAGAAGCCTTTCCCAGAATGCCACTCTGCTATTCCCACCCGCCACCCTGGCACACCTGCACACAGTCACCGTGACTCCCAGGAGGGTGACCGTGGTGAGGACGTGTTCCACAGCTAACACATCTTCATCATAGATGGTGAGGGCAATAAGCACAGCCAGGATAGAGCCAGCGAAGAAGGCTCCATTCTTGGCCAGCAGAGTCAGCAGCGGTGACAAGAAGCAATTCATGTACTTGGAGGCAGGCTTGTAGCCTCGGTTGAGGCGGGACTGCAGCTCATGTTCCAGCTCATTGAAGTGGCGGAGGTAACAACGGCCATAGAGTGACCAGCAACGCGCTCCCAGGGCCCCCGGCTCTCTCTTCAGCACCTCGGCATAGCTGAAGAAGGCATAGAGGATCTGCCAGATGAGGATGAGGGGACACAGCAGGAAGTTGGCGATGCCAATCCACAGGATGCGGTTGCTGAGACGCTGGGCCAGCTCTAGCCGTTGCCCTCCACGTTTGTACTCGGCCTTGAGGCTCCACTCATTGAGAAACAGAGAGCCGGGTCCCCAGAAGAGGATGAGCTCAAAGTTGTACTTGAGGCCACGGGTGAAGAAGACAACCTCTCCGAGGCCGGGCAGACGGAAGCGCAGAGGCAGGAGGGATTTGTTCACCAGGGCCACCATGTAGTTCTGGAAACGTAGGATGCGATGGTAGATGTCCAACTCTGTCAGCTCACGCTTGTGGATGCAGATCTGATGCTCTTTCTGCGTCTGCACAATCCGGGCCTGAACTTCCTGCCATGTGCAGTATGGAAGGGCAGACTGCAGGATAGGGTGGACAAGAGACAAGTATAGGAGATGTATAAAGTATAGCTAAACCCTTTGTTCAACACAGATGGAGGACTTTGCCTACACAGATATAAGTCGTATGCTTAAAGATACTTCCTGTGAGCAGTGGTGGCGCACGCCTTTAATCCCATCACTTGGGAGGCAGATGCAGGCAGATTTCTGAGTTCGAGGCCAGGCTACAGAGTGAGTTCCAGGACAGCCAGGGCTACACAGAGAAACCCCGTCTCAAAAAAAAAAAAAAAAAAAAATAGCAAAGATATTTCCTGACCTGCTGTTCCAGTTCAGATCTGGGATGCAGCTCAAAAGCCCATGTGTTAAAGGCTTGGTCCTTTGCCAATAAGGGGCTGCTCTTAGATGAGATTAATTGGGGCTTTGGATCCCACCCCTTCCTGCCTTCCTCCACTTCCTGGTGACCATGAAGTGAACAGACTTCCTTTGTTGCATGCTCTTACCATGATGTACTTCCTCACCACAGGCCCCTAAGCAACCCGATCAACCAATATTATCAACCAACTATAGGCTTGGATCTCCAAAACTGTGAAAATTCTTTCTCTTTAATATGCTGATCATCTCAGTTTTTTTTTTTTTTTTTTGCACATTAACAGAACTCTTAACTATCATACCTGCCAATGAGAGCTATAGACATGTGATGCTCAGGAATACATATCATCCTTCTAGGATCACCTGGGCTGTGTTGCTAATGGTTCAACTTCCGGTCTTACCATTGGGATCCGAAGAGCATGTAGGTAGAAGGAGTGGATCTCCCAATAGCAGCAAATGTTATAGATAAACTTGATAAGCCGGTGGATCCAGAAGACACCAGCAATGACCAGGATGGTGATAAGAGAGCCATTTTCCTGAATCCTGATATGGAAAAAGGAGATAAAGTAGGGTCCCTGAGGATGGAGTCTTAGCAACACGTTCTAGAGTATGGATTGCTGCTTCATACCCCACTCTCCTCTCTCCTCAGGACCACCCTTACCTGGCACTACAGACTTGGGCAGGCAAAAAGGCATCTGGCAGAGTGACCTTGACAGGCTCAGTAGGATGGAGACTGTGGTTCACCATCTTGTTGGCAAAGAGGATGTCATAGTCCACACAGCTAACCAGGAAGGTGGTGAAGGCAACCACAAAGAGGAACTGCCTGGGGAGGTGGAGAAGGGATGCAGCCCACGAGTCAGAGAGGAGCTGGTAAAATCAAGGGGGTGAGCAAAGAGGCTGGAGACAGGTGAACAAGATAGGAAATTAAAGGGGCTGGAGTGTTCTTAATGGCCTCTGCTACCACTTCATCTAATAAGACCTTAAGGGCACAGGTCGTTCCTGCGTTTTTCTCTTAGGTTCAGGTGTTGCAGAAGCAGCCTGCTTCAGCATGATAAGCTGCCACAACTTGATTTTCAGAGGTTTGATGATTATGGCCTCTGGTCTCTGACTGGGGATCCAACTCATGTCAGCAGGATAGACACAGTGCCTTTTTCTGAGCCATCTCAATGGCCCCAACTTTTTTGTTTGTTTGTTTGGGTTTGTTTTGTTTTTTTGAGACAGGATTTCTCTGTGTATCCCTGGCTGTCTTGGACCTCACTCTGTAGACCAGGCTGGCCTCAAACTCAGAAATCCGCCTGCCTCTGCCTCACAAGTGCTAGGATTAAAGGCGTGTGCCACCACCGCCTCAGCAATGGCCCCAACTTTTAGCAATCTTTTTTTTTTGTTTTTTTTTTGTTTTGTTTTGTTTTTTTTTTGTTTTGTTTTTCGAGACAGGGTTTCTCTGATAGCCCTGGCTGTCCTGGAACTCACTTTGTAGACCAGGCTGGCCTCGAACTCAGAAATCCACCTGCCTCTGCCTCCCGAGTGCTGGGATCAAAGGCGTGCGCCACCACGCCCGGCTAACTTTTAGCAATCTTTTGTTTGTTTGTTTGGCTTTGTTTTTCCAGAAGGGACTTCTCTGTGTACCTTCTGGCTGTCCTGGAATTCCCTGGGTCTGGCCTTGAACTCACAGAGATCTACTTGCCCATGCCTCCTAGTGTTGGGATTAAAGGCCTGCACCAGTACACCCAGTCATAAATTCTTTTCTTATCACCAAGAACTCCTTTCCTGCTGGGTGTGGGGGCTTATGCCTTTAATTCTAGCACTAAGGCAGGTGGATGTCTTTGAGTTTGAGGTTATCCTGATTTACAAAGGTAGTTCTAGGACAGCCAGGGTTACATGGAGAAAATCTTGTCTCAAAAACCCAAAAGTAAAAACAAACAAAACTATGGAACAACAACAACCAAACAAACAACCCCCCCCCTTCCCAAATCCACCCCTCTAGCAACACCAGACTATTTCTCCCACTCCAGCAGGGCTAATGTGCAGTCAGGAAGAATACAGGCTCCAAGACCTCTTGACTGAACCATATATATCTATCTTCCTATAGCCTAGGTGAAATGACTAAATTGTAAATCCTTATTATGAAAGAGATAGGGCTCTGGGCGTGGTGGAACACACCTTTAATCCCATCACTCAAACCCAGGCAGAGGAAGGTGGATCTGAGTTCAAGGCCAGCCTGGTCTACAGGGTGAGTCCCAGGACAGCCAGGGCTACACAGTGAAACCCTGTCTCGAAAAACCAAAAGAGATAGGACCTAGGAAGTTCTTACAAGAGGTGAGGCTATAGGTTTAAATGTTATACCTGGGCCTGAGACATAAAGGTTTGCAGAGTTTAGGGCCTAGGATTGCGTTGCCTTGGCAGGTGCAAAAAGGAAGACCAGAAGTATTCTTTTATCACAGCATGCATCCCTTCGTATACTTACATGAGTTCAAAAATCTCTCCAATGAGCATACATGTGAAGCCATTCTTCTGATGGAGATTATAAACGTGTAAGTGTTAAGAAAAAGTGGCTGGCAAGCAAAAGACACCTAAGAATACAGACTTTGATGTCCACACACTCCCAAGCTGAAGTCCTGGCTCTAGAACTCTCTGGAGTGTGATCTTTAACAGGTCACTTCCCTAAGCTTTGCCCACAGTGGCAAACTGATAATAGCCATTGCTACCTTTTAGGGTTATTGGGTCTAGGAGCATGCATTCAAAGTATTCAGCACTGAAATGACAGCGTCGAAAGGCATTATTACCATTAACAACTTACACCCTTAGAAAAGCTCTTCATTAACACAAGTACATAGAGCTCTCAGCTAATACGAGGTATCATTACTTTTAACAATCATTATTTCAATATGAGTTTCATTTCCCTTTCCATGGACCGGAGCTGAACTCATCCCCGTTTCCCATCAGAGACCTCCTTCTCTCAGAGACAGGCTAAAAGGTGGAAGAGCTCCAATGCAGAGACACAAAGGATATTCGAGAGAAGAAGAGGTCAAGGTTTTCAATGTGGTGCCAAGGTGCTGTGGACACAGGAGCAGAGATGTCAGCTCCCTGAAGTGGCTATCCCCTCCCCCAACTCCCCACCCCTCTGCTTGCCCTGCTCACTCAGGGTTCCTCCAGCAACTCCGGCCCATGCCCCTGCTCTAGCTGTCATGTCCCAAAACTCACATTTGCTCCCCTCGGCCACATGCACCAACAGGTCCTCTTCCCCGGGGGGCGAATCGCTATAGGAGGCCTCTAGGCGCTGGTATTCAGTGTCAAACTGTGCCATCACCACAGCCCCCTGTCCACTTTGTTAACCTGCCAGTGAAGAGAACCCAGATCAGATCCGGGCACTGTCTCCTTGCTGTCTCCACCAGGCCAGAGGGAATGAGAAAGGGATTTGTTTTTTCCCACTAGCATCCTTGACTCAGAAGCAGTACAGGGATAATTTAGCACAAGAAGCACAGCAAAGCTTGGGACTTAAGGGAGCCTTCACCCTGGTCCTGAATCCCAGAACTTTTGCTGGCATAGCTACTATGCCAGAATCTGTCCCTCTGGTATGGGGTGAGTTGTTTCATTTTCTGTCCAATGAAGAGAAAGTTTCCTCCCCTGCCCCTCTTGGAAACCCTGGTCTCTCTAGAGACTGTTTGAAAGCATGTTTTTGTAAACAAAGGTTTAAGATAAGCACATGGTCCTACCAGCTCCATGGACAGTTTCTGCTCCACGTCAGTCCTGGGTGCCCTGGTTGGACAGCTGCTGGAGGAAAAGGTGTCAGGCTTCAAAGAATGGGGAGTTGGGACAGAAAAAAATCCAACCCTCCCACCCGTCCAAGCCTCACTAAGGAGGGCAGAGAGATGAGGAAGAGACACCTCGCCAGTTGTGTCAGATGTCTCCTGTTGTTCTATGTAGAACCATTCATCTACTCTGAGAATACCGGGGAGTAACTAAAGTCTCTGACCCAGTGGAGAGTGAGTCAGTACAGGTCCTTTTGTACTGTCCCTTTGGGACTGTTTTACCTCTGGTCTACCTCAACTTTAGAAATCAGACATGCTTTTCGGGGTCCAGAAAACCCGGAATGAGAGTCTTCTCAAGATTTTTCTGGACAGTCCCTTCTGCTTCCCTAGCATCAGAGACCTAGGCAGGCATGGCTTCTGGATCAGAATTTTCTAGTCCATGTAGACTCCGGATCCCGCTTGAATAAGTGGGTTCCCTGGGTGCCTAGTGCCAGGTGGGGTCAAGGTGGTATGGTATACTCCCAATCAGTAAAGACTCTGGTGATGGTGGATCTTGGTCCGACCTAGTCCCAGAGGGAGTCCCTTGGTTAATAAGGTGTGTGCCTCTGGAAACACACTCACCTGGTCAGTGTAGACCAGGGCCCATGATCTTCCCAGGAAGGGCCTGTGCTCAGGGGTGTCTGTGGATGGTGGAGGGGTCGAGCCAGATCTACAGCTGAAATCCCTGGTGGGCTGGGATGCCTCCCCAATCCCAGCCACCTAGACCTGAGCACAGGGCGCCCCAGGGTCGCCCGGCCCCAGGCCGGGGGGCTAGGCTCCCAACAGCGGACAACCCGGCGCGCGGCCCCGGCGCACGCGCGCTCCCCTGGCCGCGCGCGCCCTCTATCAAAACATTCTAGCTGCGCGCCCCCGGCCCGCCCGCCGCTCCCCTGCCCCCGTTACGCATTGCGATCTCACTTGGGGCTCAGTGGGCACCCCTGGCCAGCTTGGGCCTGGGTCTGGAGATTCCAGTTACCAGCCTCGCGTGTCACCGCAGGAACCGGGACCCAGGCGATCCCAGAAGCCGGGTCTGTTCTGCTGGGCTCTGCCAAACCCGGAGCTCTAGGCCCTCCGTCTGTCATTCACTGTCACCCGCAGCCAGTCTGGCCAATGAAAAAAGTGGGTGGAGACATGGTGGCCAATTCTTAGCCCAGGGGGCAGGACGGAAGGCTGAAGGCGGGTCTTGGAGAGCAGAAGACCAATAGTGTGCTCTACGTGATGAGGGGCTGGGCTACGGGCGCGGCAGTGTGTCCCCTTCGCCTCTCCGTAGCCGCCGAATTGTGGTGTTGCAGAAATCCAGTTTTCGAACGTGGTCTTGCGTGTGGCTCGGCTCTCGGGACATTAGGGGAGGCTTCTGAGGGCCGGTCGAGTGACGAGGCTCGGTGTCGGTGCTAGTAGTTCCGTTGGGTAGCCTCTGACTGGTAACTCCTGGACTTGGGTCTTGGTGCTCTCCATTTCACTCCTGATGATCCTCACGTATTTACCGCAGAACTGATTTGTGGGAGCGGGTGAAGGCTGAAGGGCATTTCTGCGTGGGGATGGCCAAACCGGCTGGCGACGCGGCAGTAGGATCTCGTTCTGGAGAGTTGTTTCTGCCCTCCGTTTCTTCAGCCATGTCACCAGCTCCACGTGCAGCCCCAGCCCCTGCCTCCGTTTCCCTGTTGTCCCTCAACGGGGAAGCTCCACTCATTCGGGGCCTGAGCCTGGTGAGCCAAGCTCCTGGGGAGGCTCTGGCCTGGGCACCGCGTACTTCCTGTCCAGGTATCCGGGATGCTTTGGGGTGGACCTATGAGGAACGTCACAGGGTTCCGTGCTGTCTATTAACACGGAAGACTTACATCGTGATTTCCCAGCTTAGGAATCCACACTGACTTTATGTTGGTCCGCTTTTTCTTTCCTCGATATATTTCAGCCTTGGTTTGTTTATACAGGGCTGGCCCATAAATTGTCACCATAAAGGTTTCTAGCTATTGTTTATATCTCGTTACATTAATACCACTGCTTTTAAAACACCTTTCCTAGGTCTATTTCAAATCGAAGTAGACTCCAGTCAGATATATTCCCTTTTGCTAAATACAGAATAATTTACTGATTTTCTACACTAGTTTGTCTTCGGCTGTGTTTTCTTGCACTTTTTTAGGTTGTCCACTGCAACTGGGAGTTATAAGATGTAAACATCCATTTAGGAACTGGTTTTATATAGTTAAAAATAAATTTAATCTGGGAGTTGTTAACACCCACCTGTAACCCCAGCACTTAGGAATCTGAGGCAAGAAGGAGAAGTGGGACTTTAAGAAAAACCTAGACTGTACAGTGTACAGGTCTGGATTCCATCCCCAGTGCGGCAGAAGTATTTTAGGGCTTACTAGGAAGGGAGCTAAAGGGACCTTTCAGACACCGTGATGTAAGGTTTTGGTTAGGTATCAAGATGTGACAGAAGACCATCCCTGGACTTGTTTTCCTGGGTGTGTGCTTGCTTAAACTCAGAGAGACCGCTGTGTACACCCACAAGTTCACTTTTGAGAGCAAGGGGTTGCCCATTAACCATATCAGTGGGGGTGTTTTGTTTTGTTTTTGAGATAGGGTCTTACTGAATAGCCTTGGTTGGCCTGGAACTCACTATGTAGACCAGGCTGACCTCTAACTCATAAGACATCTGTCTTCCTCTGCCGAGCTGCATCACCACGTCCAGCTTCAGTTAAGTTTGATGTAAAGAGATAGAAGTTCTTCTAGAGTTAGCCGTAACTGTGTATCTGAGGATTTGGAAGACATGGATTCAGGAATTATTTTCCTGATTGATGGCTCAGTTTTGGTAATTTACCCTTGTTAGAAGGTTCTTCAGATGTGTTGGGTAGCAGTCAATACACTGAAAAAGGAGTTCGGGGCGGGATACAGTTCAGTGGTACAGAACATGCTTAGGATGTGTGAGATCTTAAAGCCCCAACATCAAAAAGAAGATTGAACCTTACTGCCATTTGTTTTCTACAAGATTTCCCTAAACAATCCACTTTGATAACTGAAATGTAATATTTACGATTTACGTTTACATGTATCTTTTCAAGTGTATTTATTGTACAAAATAGTTACTGTGTCATTTATTTCATGATTGCCAGAGTGTAAATTCTTAGAAGTCAAGGTCATGCCAGGTTTTTCTTCTGTATTATCAGGTATTCAGTATAGTCCTGGGTACTATAGGTTCACTGTGGTTTGGATATAATCCCTTTCTACTTCCAATTACCCTTTTCTTCCTTTCAGAAGAGAACACAAGCTCGGGGAAAAAAGTATCTCCGTATTCTCTGGATATTTCAGAGAAATTATTTTGTTCAGCCTGTGACCAGATCTTCCAGAACCACCAGGAACAGGTAAAAGGCCAGCGGATGAGGTTAGATGGTAGAAGCAGAAGTGTAATTCTGGCCAGGTGGTGGTGGCTCAAGCCTTTAATCCCAGTACTTGGGAATCAGAGGCAGGCGGATTTCTGAGTTCAAGGCCAGCCTGGTCTACACAGTGAGTTCCAGGACAGCCAGGGCTTCAGAGAAATCCTGTCTCGGAAAAAAAAAAAAAACAACAACAAAAAAAAAAAGAAGTGTAAGTTGGGCGTGGTGGTACACGCCTTTAATCCTGGGAGGCAGAGGCAGGCAGATTTCTGAGTTCAAGGCCAGCCTGGTCTACAAAGTGAGTTCCAGGACAGCCAGGGCTACACAGAGAAACCCTGTCTCAAAAAAATCAAAGAACCAAACACCCCCCCCCCAAAAAAAAAAGTGTAATTCTGGGTAGGAGGAGGTGGACATGGGTTTACATTGAGTAATAAAGGTCCACACCTTGTCTAGTGTCCTTAGTGTTAACCGGGTTGCATTTCCTATCTATCTGTGACTAGCTTTGTCTACTGTACACAGCCAAGGTGGACTATATTTCCACTCTCTGCCTCCCTCTTTTCCTTCATACCAGAGAGAACATTATAAGCTTGATTGGCATCGCTTTAACTTAAAACAACGACTCAAGAACAAGCCTCTCCTGTCTGCCTCAGACTTTGAACAGCAAAGCTCCACAGGTGGTGCTTGAAACGGGAAGCCTGCCTGGGAGCAGGGCGGGGTGGGGAGGACCCTGTGGGGCTCGAGGAAAGGTCAAAGGTGGAGTACCAAACTTGTATGGCCCATATTTGTCTTCAGGGGACCTTTCCAGCATCTCAGGGTCAGATGACTCAGACTCCAGCAGTGAAGAGGACTTGCTGCCACTGGATGAGGGGAGGGCTGAATCCGAGAAACCTAACCGGCCCCCCGGATTCTACCCACATCGGGTCCTTTTCAAAAACGCCCAGGGCCAGTTTCTTTATGCCTATCGTTGTGTCCTAGGCCCTCACCAGGCAAGTAACAGTCCAGATTGTCTGCTCACTCCCAACTTTTGTATACTAGGTTTTCTTCAGCCAATGTATGTCTTATTTTCTTCCTTTTGAGTAAGGCTATATCATACCTGACAGCATAATCTTGAATTGAACTGGCCAGAATCTTGAATGGGTCAAGTGATTTAAGTCTAGATTGTGATTATATCATTCCCATCTTCACTACTACCTCTTGAAGCCATGTGTATCCTTTGTAAAATGGAAATGAGGGCAAGATGGTTGTAATAAATGAGATAATTCAATATAACACTTGGTTTCTTGTTTTCAATGCATGCAGCATGTGGAATGTTTGTTGATGTGTCATCTAGATTCCCCCAGAAAAGGCAGAATTGCTACTACAAAACCTACAGAATGGAGGTCCCAGATACTACGTGGTGCTCATGGCTGCAGCTGGACATTTTGCTGGTGCCATTTTTCAAGGGTGAGAGAGTGTTGCATGGGGTAAGGATGGACCCCACTAACCTGGGAGTACTGCCAGGTCTACAGTACTGAGTCTGTTGCTGTCTACAGAAGAGAAGTGGTGGCACACAAAACCTTTCACCGTTACACTGTGCGGGCCAAGCGGGGCACAGCCCAGGGGCTTCAGGATGCCCATGGTAGGGCATCCCGCTCTGCTGGAGCCAACTTGAGGCGTTACAATGAAGCCATGCTCTATAAGGTGAGTTGGGCCTCACAGATCTGGTAGTCCACTCATCTCATGTTTTTCTAGTTTTCTGGGAAGACAATAGTAATTTCCAGAAACATTCTCTCATTCTTTCTCTACCTTACCCTCCCTTCGTATGATCGTAGGACCATTGTTGGTTTGGAGATTTTTTAAAGCAGCAGATGAAGCTGTGCTAAGTGGAGTTACTCTCTTTAGGATGTTCGTGACCTGCTGGCGGGGCCAATCTGGTCCAAGGCACTAGGGGAGGCAGAAACAGTATTGCTCCGAGCCCCACGCTCTGGCCGGTCCTTGTTCTTTGGAGGCCAAGGGGCACCCCTACAAAGGGATGATCCCCGGCTTTGGGATATCCCTCTCACCACCCGCAGACCCACTTTTGGAGAGCTTCAGCGTGTACTCCATAAGCTGACCACCTTGCAGGTGTATGGTGAGCTATTCCAGATCTTGGGACTCATACACAGACATGTGTATCCATGGAGTTTTCCAGCTGGTGGACTGCCACACAGTTGACCTTACACTTAAAATTGAGAAAGTTTTTTTGTTGTTGTTGTTTCATGGTAGATGAAGACCCTCGAGAAATGGTCAGATTTCACTCTCCTGAGACACACTGGAAACCAGTGAGAGAAGAGAGGAAAAAGGATACTGAGAAAGAAAAAACAAAGGTCCCCAGTGATGCAAATAAGCCCCTTGGGCAGGATGAAGAACCACTCAAACAAGGTTTGAGCACCATCAGCCTATCTGCCTGGGAATTGCAGTGGCCAGTTCTCATAACTGCCCCTTAAACTATACCCACGGCCATCCGTCCGTCCATCCACTCATCCCTGTGAGCATCTGTTTATAAAGCTAAGGCATGCTGTAAAAGCAAGCAGGTTTTTCTTGTGTTGTTTTGAGAGTGTCTCACTTCAGCCTAGGCTGGTCTAGAACTCCCTGTGTAGCACCCACACTGGCCTTGAAGTCATGGCAGTCTTCCTGCCTTGGCCACCCAAATGCTGGGACTGCACTCGAGCCTCTACACCAGGCTGTTTTTTTATCGAGGCAGGGTCTTTATTGTCTAGCCCAGGCTGACAGGGAGCTCTCTGTAGCCCAGGTTGATCTCAAACTCACTGTCCTTTTGCCTCCAGTTTCCAAATACTGGGATTACAGGTATGTATTACCACACGTCAACTGAGACATGTTCAGTGACTTGCCAAATCTTATGACTGCTCATAGATAATATTCCTGGTACTGGGAATGTGGTGTTTGAGTTTGATTGGATGCTGTGCTTGGGGCTAAGCATTGCTTTCCTATACTCTTTTGGGGGTTTTGTTTGTTTTGATTGCTTTGTCTTCTTTTTTGTTTTTTGTTGTGGTGGTAGTTTTGGGGGTTTTTTTGTTTTTGTTTTTTAGGCAGGTCTCACTATATAGCTCTAGCTGTCTTGGAATTCATCCAGATAAACCAGGCTGGCCTTAATCTCTTAGATTATTATAATCTCCCTTCCTCTGCCTCCAAGGGCTGGGACTAAAGGTGTGTGCGCCCCTGTGCTGGTGCTTTCCTCTACTCTGTACTGTCCTGTTCACTGGGAGAGTCCAGGGCTAGAATAAAAACACTTCGTGTCAGGATCATCTGGAGCATCTGTTATAAATGTAAACCTATCTGAGGAAGCACACATCTTTCAACCCTCTCCCTATTCCTTAGATAGATCTAAGATCCTATCTTTTTCTAGGTTCAGAGTCTCAGGAAGAAGATGGTTCCAAAGTAGAGTTGGAGCTAGTAGAATTGACCCTGGGGACCCTGGATCTTCGTGAATTTGAAGTACTGCCCAAGCGGAGGAGGAGGAGGAAGAAGAAGGAGAGAAGTCAAGAGCAGCAGTGTGGGGCACATGGGCCTCTTCCTCAGCAACCTCAAGATGAGCCGTTCTCACAGCCAACCCAAGAGGTTGAAACCCCATTGGACACTTTGGTCTATGAGGCTAAAGCCCCTGGTCAGCCAGAGCTCTGGGACACGCTTTTAGCTGCTTGTCGTGCTGGGGAAGTTGAGGTGCTAAAGCTGCAGCTAGCCACTGGGCCGGTAGACCCTGGAATTAAGTCCCTGCTCAGTGCCCCTTTGGGCTCTGGTGGTTTTACTCTCCTGCATGCAGCAGCCGCAGCTGGAAGAGGCTTAGTAGTTCGTTTGCTGCTGGAAGCAGGTGCTGATCCCACTGTGCAGTGAGTATCTCCTTCCTGACCCCATTTAGGTATAGAGAACTTAATGTGCTGGCTCATGTTGGCACTTGATACTATTTCCTTGGGTGATGCCAGGAAAACAGGAAGCAAGTTGAACTTGGTTTTGGGTTTTTGTCCTTAGGGATTCTAGGGCTCGGCCACCTTATACTGTAGCAGCTGACAAATCAACGCGTAATGAATTCCGGAGGTTCATGGAGAAGAATCTTGATGCCTATGATTACAACAAGGCTCGGGTGAGCTGGAAAAGGAGCTACAGAGCGGAGGGCATCAGAGATCCTCATAGGTCCTTTCTGCTTCCTTGTAGTTTTATAATATCTTTGTGAAATCTTCCAGGTGCCAGGGCCATTGACTCAAGAAATGGAGGCCCGGCAGGCTACAAGGAAAAAAGAGCAGAAGGCAGCTCGACGGCAACGGGAGCAACAGCAGCAGAAGCAGAGGGAGCAGGAAGAACAAGAGCAAGAGGAGCAACGGCGGTTTGCTGCCCTCAGTGACCGGGAGAAGGTAGGCTACAAAGTCTTGCACTGCCGGGCTTTCATAAGTGCCTACCTCCCCTCCCCAGACTGAGCCGTTATTTCCTGAGTGCACTGTTCATCTCTGGGACTTTTGTCTGTAACATCGGTTGGTTCTGTTTTATAGAGAGCTCTGGCTGCAGAGCGCCGACTTGCTGCCCAGTTGGGAGCTCCTAGCCCTCCAGTTCCTGACTCTGCAGTTTCCAGTGCTGGGTATGGGGACGGGATGAGTGGAAGGGTGGGCTCCTATTTTATAGTACCATTTGGGGTAAGGGGAATGAGTGCCTTCATGATGTTCAGAAGGGTGGCAAAGGGGACTTGAGTTTCCCTGGGACCTTTAAGGGTTGGGCAACGCTTAGATGGAAAGTTTGTGGGGTACCTGTCCAATCATTTTCCTTCCTTTTGTTCAGACGCTGCTGGAGTTGTGGAGTGTCCCTCCAAGGCCTCATTCCCTTTCACTACCTCGACTTCTCTTTCTGCTCCACACGTTGTCTTCGAGACCATCGCAGTCAGGCGGGGAGACCTTCATCTTGATTTCTTAAAGCACCTAGGGCCAACTCTGGGTCCCAAGAGGACACATCCCGACCTAGAGCTCTCTTCCTCCTCATGAAGCTTGACATTTGGAAGATGGGCGGTGAAGGACACTCAGGAATCGAGGCAAAGACAGGGCCACGAAGGTGTGTGGAGCCAGTACTGTCTTTGGAATTTTAATCATAATAAAGTTTGGCAAGAAAACTGTGTGTACTTACAGTCAGAGGGATTGTAGCCTTCTTTATGGTCACTGTGATCATCACCAAAGGATGCTGCCCTGTGTCTCAGACTCCAGGGTCATCTTTCTTTCAGTGCCCACTTAACTCCATTGGTTCAAAGGAACCTTGTGTTTCTGAGAGAAGAAAGTTATACCCCCAATGCAAAGTGCTATTGAGGATAGGCTTATCCAAAAACTGGACTTGGGGGTTATGAGGCACATTTTCTAGCTCCAGCAAAGTGATTTTGTTGATTGATCTACCAAACAGCAGCAGTCTTGGCACGTATAGGGTTTGTTGTGGACCCCGCATTGTCCAGTACCGGCCCAAGTTAAACCCATTGATCCACACTTGACCCTGGGGGAAGGGGTGGAGTGGAAAACAAAGGGTCAGCTCTCCAGGATGGAGTCGCCCCCTTTCAGCTTTCTAATCAGAATTACAATTTGTATTTCCTGTTTGGTTTTCTTATAATGTGACCCCCACAATTCCTTCTACCACCATTAGCAATACCTTGGTCCATCCAGGTAGATAGAGAAATGTGTCCCCAAGCAAGCCGAAAACTGGAAACTTTGCGGAATAGAAGGCAGGGACAGAGGAAGCTTGAGGCAGGGCTCTTTTCATCAGCTGCAGGGGGAACCACCACTTTACAAGCTTATCCACCTTGAGAGGGAACATCATCCACTCAGTGAGGATGCTCTGCCCCAGCAGTGGAGGTTCTAACAGGCCCTGTGGGGAAGCAAGTGAGAAGTCACTCACTGAGTCAGGGCCACACTGGCCCCATCAAGCCCTGGAATGTAACTGGTCATGCCCACGTCCTCAAGCACCATTCCTGTGTCTACACCTAAAGGCAGAGTTCTTCCACTAGGCCCTGTTCCTCAAGAGAGTTGGTTACGAAGGGTCCTGGGGAAGAAGAGACAAACCTAGCTCACCTTGAAGTCACTGTGGTTAGACCCAAAACTGAGCCTCCCCATATTCTCTAGCAATATATCCAGCCTGGTCCCTACTGTCCCAGTCAAATACAGTTCTTGTTTCAAACTCCGCTCCAGAACGCCCTTCAATACCTGTGGATAAGAGATAGGCTCTGGTAAAAGAAGGTCACAGTGTCTAGTTCTTGGCCACTACACAGTGAGTCACATTAGAACACTTTATTTGGAGGACAAGGAGAATGTAATCACCGTGTTGATGCCTGCCATTCCTGATTCATTCTCTCTCTCTCTCTCTCTCTCTCTCTCTCTCTCTCTCTTTTGAGACAGTGTCTATGTTCACTATACAGCCCAGGCTTGTGGCTTGTGATCTCCTTGCTTCAGACTACTTAGTGGTTGGGAATACAAGTATGCCCCACCATGTCCCTAGTTACAATCACATTCTCCCTGAATCCCAGCTTATAACCTGGGCAGACAGATGGGGAAGGGATGGGGGTGAGTTAACATTAAAGCTGGTGCTTGGGGAAGGGATGAGATTGAAAGCATAACGGTTGGGAATTAGGTTCTTACCCCGTCTACCATCACATAGGCACGGTCATGAATTCCATTATTTGGCACCCAGAATGGTGTTGGTTCTAAAACAGGATAAGTCAGATAGGTCCTGTACAACATAAAGCCATGGTCCTAGACACAGAAGGATGAGGACTTAAGATGAAATGGTGAGAAGAAGGAGCACTGTAAGGAAGATTAGCAACCAAAGGGACTTTGGGCTGTAGCTGTTGAAGGAGCCTACCATTCCCATCAGATAAAAGTTTCTATCTTACCAGTTTAACAGCCTCAAAGGTCAATGGCAAAACTGAATAGATGGGGCCTTGCGGGCAGAGAAAGTCTAGGAAAGACAGCAAATTCCCATCCTGTGAGGACAAAGGGCAACCAAACTGTTAAACTTCTGAATTGGGGGCTGCTCAAGGTAACTGACTCAGAAAACAGTATAAAATCAGAAAAGATAGGGAGAAACTTACCAGGCTCATAGTCAAAGGTCCAAGCTTCATCTTGGGGCTGGGAGGAGGTAAAGGTCCCAAGGGAATTTCCTGGAACTGAGCCCAAATTCTCTCAGTAGTCATAGGAAAACCAAAACAATCCAAGGCTCTAAAAGAAGGTTCTTGACCTGGAACCCAGGGATGGGCTGCAGCGAGCCATGAAGACCCTATAATTCTTCACATGTGGAATTCCCCAGATGGTTCTATATGAATGGGAACTGCTTCATGGAAGGCTAAGTGGGCTCTGCTCCCCAGACAACACTACCAGTTTGTAGGGCGCCTGTACAATATGGGCCCACTCCCTTCTCCCAATTAATAAAAGGGCACCTTGCTGATGACATTTCGAATTGCAAAAAGCTTAGGTGTAGGGTCCCCTGCTTCAGATATGGGTGCATCATAGTCGTAGCTGGTAGTAATTGGAAGGAAGCGTCCCTTCTCGTCAGCTCCTGGGTTAAAGTAATTTAATTAATTCAACATCATCTTAGCTGATGGGCACTAAGCACAGAGCCCTGTGCAGAAAATCTTGTCATTAGAGGGGAAGTGGTCATCTTACACAGCTTCTACGTATCCTAATCTATCCAGCCCAAGATTCTGATTCCTTGTTTCCTCCCTGATTCCACCAAAGGGAATTGATACTCACCATTCCAGTATCCAAAGTTGGTACCTCCATGGAACATATACCTAAAGTGGGGGGTGAGGGAGAAAGGGCAACATCTGACCTATGGAATCTTAACTTTAAAACCCCAGCTCCCGGGAACATATTGTGTCTCCAGTTACATGTTCACACTGGCTCCCAACTTGAGCATTTTTTCTAGTCCTTGGGCTACAGCTGGACTGGACCGTGTGGAGTGATTTTGGCCCCAGTAATCCAGCCAACCTGTATAGTACTCCGAGTTCACCTAGAGGGAGAATCGAAAGGAGCCACAATGAGGTGGGAGCAAGCTGGACCCATTCCAGCCACATGATTTTTCTCATTCCCCTTCCCTATGGCCTCTCACCAATGGCCCATGAGGTTCATACTCCCGAAGCAGGGAAAATATTCTGGTCACATTGTCAGCTGCAAAAGGAGAAAAAAAAAAGTGTTGAATAAACAAACAAACAAAGTATCACAGAGGAGGTGCCTGTGTCCCAGACTCCACACCCAACCCTTGTTTAAGTGACCTGGGCCAAAATCTACAGTGGTATAGAGTCCCTGAAGGGAGCCACATCTGAGTCCTTGAGGCCCATCTGTGGTAAAAAGCAAGATCTTGTCTCCTAGTAATGCACGGAAGAGGCCAGCCAAGTGTCTCAGATACTTGAAGTCACAGGCCTTGTAGCTACCGTATTCGTTCTCCACCTGCCAGGGATAAAAAAGAGAACCCAGCTAGGAGACAGAGAGGCTAAGAACAGTGTGTACCTGTCTCATGGCCAGCCCACTTCCCAGTCATACCTGAATGCTAATGATGTTGCCCCCATTGTGGTAGAGAAATGGATATATCTTTGGCAGCAAGACCTTGAACCAGGAGTCCACAGCTTCAAGGAAGGCTAAAGGAAGGAGCAGTGTGTTCTGCTTATTAGGGGCCACAACTTACTTTCTCTCTCTCTCTCTCTCTCTCTCTCTCTCTCTCTCTCTCTCTCTCTCTCTCTTTTTGTGGTTTTTCAAGACAGGGTTTCTCTGTGTAGCCCTGGCTGTCCTGGAGCTCACTCTGTAGACCAGGCTGGCCTCGAACTCAGAAATCTACCTGCCTCTGAAGTTACCATTGCCCAGCTGGGCCACAACTTTTTGAAGGTCTCACTCCCACCACACACCACAGTATCCCTGATAGCAACCTCGGTGCTAAGTCTGGGCTGTAGCATCCTTTTCCCTGGCTCACAACTAAATCAAGAGAGCAGTGACTCTAAAGTTTATTTATTTATTTATTTATTTATTTATTTATTTATTTATTTATGAGTGTTTTTGCCTGCATGTATGTCCTTGTATCAAGTGCTTGGTGACTGCAGAAGAGGTCAGAAGATGGGCTTAGGTCCTCTGAAACTAAAGTTACAGTAATGAGCCACCACATGGGTGCTGGAAACCAAACCTGGGTCCTCCATATGTGCTGAGCCATTGCTCCAGCCTCAGGAGCAGTGACTCTCAGAGGAAACTCTCAGCACAGGAAACAGCAGAGTAGTGTCTCCTAAGACTCCATCTATGAAAAAGGCTAAACACACTATATGGAGTTATTATATAATCAGTTTGCACCTAAGAGTACTGTGAAATTTAACAGGAAAGTAATATTTGACCTGTATAGAATCAGCCCATGCAATTTTATGCCTTAAATTCTCAACTCCTATTTATTCCTTTTAGAATCCTTCAACGACTTCGTGTGTTATCCTCTGCCTGACTTTTCCTCCTATCTTCCTTCCCCTAGTTGATGTGCTAACTTATGCCTCAATTCTTCATGCTCATGGTCTTTTTTTTTTTTTTTTCAAGACAGGGTTTCTCTGTATAGCTCTGGCTGTCTTGGAACTCACTTTGTAGACCAGGCTGGCCTTGAACTCAGAAATCCACCTGCCTCTGTCTCCACCTGCCTCTGCTGGGATTAAAAGCGTGCACCACCACGCCCAGCTCACGCTCATGGTCTTAAATTACATTTATTTATTTACTCATTTATTTATACACATATATCAGCCAAGGAGTGGTTTGGACCAGCAGAGAGCAGTAGGGATACGCAAAGTGGTTAAATGCAGTGTCCTTGAGAGCAACACTGGTGTGCCTGTGTGAATAAATGTGTCATAGCTCATGTGAATAGCAACTGTTAGGAGTCAGTTGTCTCCTTCCACCATCAGGGTCTCAAACAACGAATTCAGGTAACCAGGCAGGGTGACATGCATTTTCTCTCACGTCTAGACTCTTCTTTTTTTTTTTTTTTTTTCCCCCAGACAAGGTTTTCCTATGAAGCCTGACAGTCTAGGAACTTGCTATGTAAATCAGACTGTCCTTGAACTCAGAGATCTGCCCACCTCAACTTCCTAGGGCTAGGACTAAAGGCTGGCACATGACTAAATCTTCATCTTTGATGTTAACTTTCTCCAGAAAGCCCCTCCCAGCACAGGAGGAATAGGAATTCTAAGGCTGGACTACAGGAGAACCTGTCTCAAACAAACAACAACACTCTTATCTGTTGTCCCATTGATAAGAACGGATCCTTTTGTTACACAGTCTCACTTCAAGTGGGCTCTTTTAAGAGCTTTACAAAAAGTATTTGGGGGCTGGTGAGATGGCTCAGTGGGTAAGAGCACCCGACTGCTCTTCCGAAGGTCCAGAGTTCAAATCCCAGAAACCACATGGTGGCTCACAGCCATCTGTAATGAGATCTGATGCCCTCTTCTGGTGCATCTGAAGACAGCTACAGTGTACTTAGATATAATAATAAATAAATCCTTTAAAAGTATTTGTACATTTGTCTTTAATTGTTGCACCAAAGCCAGGATCCAGTGCTGTTAGAGCACCCCTGACCACCAGAGGACAGAGCTTAGGAAACAGCAGTCTCTGGGGAGACTCAGTGAAAAGTATTTTAAAGAACATTTTAAAATTATTTTTTTGTTTCTGCTTTTGAGACTGGGTTTCTCCTTGTGACTCTGGCTGTCTTGGAAATCACTGTAGATCAGGCTGGCCCAGAACTCAAGAGATCCAGTTGCCTCTGCCTCCAGAGTGCTAGGATTAAAAGTGTGTGCCACCACCTTCTGACCATTTTTTAATTATTTGTTAGCCCTAGATTTCCTGGACTTGCTTTGTACACCAGGCAGGCCTCAAACTTGCAGAGATCTGCCTGCCTCTGCTCCTGAGTGCTGGGATCAAAGACATGCCTGGCTCATTTTTTTTTTTTTTTTTTTTTTTGATTTTTCGAGACAGGGTTTCTCTGTGTAGCCCTGGCTGTCCTGGAACTCACTTTGTAGACCAGGCTGGCCTCGAACTCAGAAATCCGCCTGCCTCTGCCTCCCAAGTGCTGGGATTAAAGGCGTGCGCCACCACGCCCGGCTGCCTGGCTCATTTTTAAATTTAAAAAACAAAAGTTTTAAATTACATTTCTTTAGTGTGTGTGTGTGTGTGCATTCAAGCCATGGCACAGTTGTGGAGGTCAGACGACAACTGTCAGAAGTTGGTTCTCTCCCTTACCACAGGGGTCCAAGGGCACCAAACTCAGGTTGTTAGGTTTACAACCAAGTAGTTTTGCCTGTGTCTCATAAGTATTATTTCTTTGTTGTTTGGGGGAGGGAGGAAGGTTTCAAAAGGTAGCCCTGACTGGCCTAGAATTTCCTATGTATACCAGGATGACCTCAAACTCACAGAGATTTGCTTGCCTCTGCCACCCAAATCCATTAAAGGCATATACCGCCATGCCCAGCTTGTTTTTTAAAATTCTTAACCCATTTAATTATTTTTCTTCTTATGTTTTACACAAGAGACCCATCCAAGCACATATGATACCACTTTTATTCACTCAACAAATATGCATGGGTGACTCTGCTTCAAGCACTGTCCTAGGTGGATAGAAGGAGCAACGAGCAGAAAGAACCTCGGCTTTATGGGTCCCTTCTTGAGTGGACGCAGACAATAAATAGATGAGAAAAATGACATAGTGTGTTAGGGACAAGAAGAACAAGGCAGGAAAGGAGGCATAAAATAGGTTGAGTGCTTAAAATTTAGATGGTGGCCGGAAGTTATCATCGAAGGAGATTTCTGCGGAAGCACTACATGCGAGCGAATGCCTTCTACACTGAGGCATTTGCATGTGGTGCTTAAGTATGAAGAACAGCAATGAGGGCAGTATGGCTGAGGCCAAGGAAGCAGGCAGCAACAGATACCAGGAAGCCAGGCCTAGGGCTGGGAGGCCGAATATGTGGTTTGTTAGGGAGGTATGACTTGACCCGAGATGGAGGTTTAAAATGTTTTCAGAGAAGCCCACTAGTTGCTATGCTAAGAGCAGACTAGATGGGAGGAAAGGCCAACTAGGAAGAGCAAAGAGGATGCTGTTAAGAAGGCAGTAAGGGGAGGTTCACACTAGTAGGTGTCATCAGAAGTGACTGGAAATAGTTAAATTCAATGTTGTTGAGAGTCACACTGACAGGATTTTATGATAGACTGAATGTAGGGTGACAGGAGAGGTGTGAAGGGTTACACTGCAGTGTTTACAGTTCCAAGATGGGGAAACTCTAGAAACTAGAAGCTGCTTTGAAAGGCTGTACCAGAATCTCGGTTTCTGTTATATCACTGCACATTTTATTTGTCTAAATAGGGGCATAGGAGTTAATATGTGTGGAGAAGCCATGGGAAAGGTCCTAGGAGAAAGATATATATTTGGGGGTCAACAGAGGTTAAATCTACCACACAAATGGATAAAATAACCTAGAAAAGAAAATTAGGAAAGAGATAAATCCAAGGACGGAGCCCTGGGACCTTCCAGCCCTTAGAGGAATGGGAAATGAGGAAACAAATGGGACTGAATGGTCAGAAACCTTGTGAGTCAGGGCCAGACCAGTGAAGCATCATTACAGAAAGAGTGAGCTTTGTGTCTTGTCTTCTGAGATAGCTCACTGTGGAGACCAGGCTGCCCTCAACTCTGGACCACTTTGCCTCACTTTCCCTAGTGTTGACATTTCAGGCATGCACCACCATGCTTGGCTAGAAGAATGTATTTCAAAGACAGGGTAGCCAGTCGTGCCCAGTGCTGCCTACTAGTCAAGAGTGGTGAGGTCTGCCAGATCACACACAGCAAAGCTGACAACTTGGAGGTCACTTGAACAAAACAGGCTGCACGTTGGGACTCTGTTAACCTTCACATTTTAAATGGACTGCCCAGTCATCTGCACCTCCAGCCTCTCCCATTCTCCTCAATAACTGGTCTTAACTGGTCAGAAAATTGATTCCTTTCTTTTCCTACCAGTGGCCCCCACCTGGCCCCCTCATCCAATAAAAATATGTCCACAAGTCTTGTGACTCTTCGATCCCAAGCCGTCTCTTAGGTCTGCCTCTTCTCCTACTTCCACTACCATCACTGTACTTAAGCACTGTCATCATCACTCATCTACCTTAAGAATCTCCATTCATAGCCGGGCGTGGTGGCGCACGCCTTTAATCCCAGCACTCGGGAGGCAGAGGCAGGCGGATTTCTGAGTTCGAGGCCAGCCTGGGCTACAGAGTGAGTTCCAGGACAGCCACGACTACACAGAGAAACCCTGTCTCGAAAAACCAAAAAAAAAAAAAAAAAGAATCTCCATTCATTTCCTCACTCTTGCTGTCTTTAGCCCATTTGCATCCAGGCTGAAATAACATTAAAGCAAATCCAGTTGTGGCATATTTCTGGGGAAATTTCCCAGTGGTTTTCTACTATGGTTGGAATAATCACAAAACTCCATCACAGGACTGCAAGGGCCTCTTCCATTTGCATAATTACCTCAGTAGGAGTTCCCTGGCACAGTCCTGCCTCCCTGACTACTGCTCCAGCCATGCTGGTCTACTTGCCTCTATCTGCCATGTTTCTTCCCATCCATCCCAGGGATGGACCATTCAGCCACATTTTTCATACGATCAGTGCTTTCTCTTCCACAGAAGCCAACTAAAACATTACCTTCTCAGAGAGTCTCTTCTCACTACTCATTACCCTCAACACTTCTCATTATTAATTATTTCAACTCCTTATTCATATGGTTTTTGTACAATATAGTCACAGTATATGATCTTATTTATAGTTTTGAAAAACAACTGTCTCTATTTCTCACTCTCTTTTTTCCTTTAATGTGATACAAGGTCTCTAGTAGCCCAGGCTGGCTTCCAACTTCCTACATAGAGGAGGATGGTCTTGGACTCCTGATCCTCCCGTCTCCACCTTATAAGCTCTGAGATTATAGGTGTGCATCAGAGCCTCCTCTGCAACTTACACTACTGTACATTTTACTCTGCACAGGGACCAGGTCTCTGAGTTCCCAGTTTCTAGCATCCTGCCAGACATGAAGGAAAGAATAAATGTATGACCTCTAAGTGAGGGATGGCCTCTTGTTCAGGTATTCAAATCTGTTGTCTCAACTCACCAGGATCTGATGTTCTCAGATGAATATTAGGGTTTCGAAGCAACCAAGAGGGGAGACCTCCCTTAAGAAAAACATAAAGGCAACACATGAGCGGGCGGGGAGGTGGGGGGTGGGGCAGGAGGGGGTTGACACAGGCTATCTTCAGTCTTAAAGTCTCTACCTCCTAAAATCTGGGATTACAGGATAAGCCACCTCTTGAGCTACAGACAGGTTTTATCTACTGTAAAGTGGGAGGCAAGAATGGCGGGAGTTGAGTATAGGGCTGGAAATGGCCCCTAGAGTGTGGGCAGAAAGGAGTTGAAACCCACAGGAACTTCACCTTTGGTTCTGTCCTTCTCCCAACTAACTCACCATCTCCCACTCAGCACAGATGTAAGGTCCTGGTCTCAGAATAACCAACAGGTTCACTTTAGCTGCCTCATTCAGGAAGGCAATGAGGTCCCGGCTGCCATTAAAGTTATAGATCCCAGGCTCTGGCTCATGGTAGTTCCAAGGCACATAACTGAGAAAGGAAGATGTTAACAAGACCCAAAGGTTCCCTAGGAGACTCAGAACTTGCAGAGAAGCAGCTAGAAAGAGATTCTGAGCCATCCTTTCTCACCCTTGCCTGAGGAGTCCTGGAGCTTAAACCCTTTCAAACCCAAGTCAGTTTTCCTGGGGAACCCCATTCTAAGGAAGAGGAAACCTCGCTTCCACAAAACTCTCGCGAGCACTTCTTACAACTGCACAGCGTTGAGGCCGCTCAACTGCATCTTGAGAAGCCGGTCGGCCCACAGAACTCGCGGTACTCGAAAGTAGTGCAGGCTGCCAGAAACATAGCGGAAGGGGACCCCATCCAGGAGGAATCTGTCATGTTCCCGATCCACTACGAAGGAGCGAGCTTCTGCCTGCAAGGGCGAAAGCCTGGCTCAGCAGAGGTCCGGAGTAAGGATCAGTGTCTGCCAAGTTTAAAACTGGCCTTGTCGGTAGTTAACCATTTCTCCACTGAGGATCTGTTTTCCTCTCCCCACACCCAGGCAGACAGTCCGACCCTCTAGGTTTACCTGGGTCAGCAGCAGCAGGACCATAAGCCGCAGCAGCAGGGAAGGCAGGTCGGGTGGCATCTTCTGAGCTTACAAAGTTCTTCTATTCGGTGAGGGCTTTCCCACCAGTCACGTGTTGGATTCCTGGGAGGGAATCGGACTCAAGCAAAGGGGCGGAGACCACCTCAACTTTTCAGGCCGTTAACCCGGACTTTGCCTGTAGCCATTCACCGTTCACTAGTTTGTAAAATATTACTTCTCTCGAAGTGCTGAACCCGAATCAGTTCCATTAGCATCACCTGGGAGCTTGTTAGAAACGCAGAATCTCGGGTCCTACCCCAGACCTCTAGAATTAGAGTCTGTGCTTTAACAAGCCGGATCCTTTGCTAATCATGAAGATTTAAGACGCTCTGTCAGCCCTCCGAAAGTTCAGTTTAGAGCGTCTTAAATCTTCATGATTAGCAAAGGATCCGGCACATATCAGATTAAATCTATATGCACGGTAGCAGTAAGGTTAAAACTGATTCAGAAACAGTGGAAACCCTAGAAAATCTTCGCAGCGATCATGGCTGTGGAAAGGGGTTAAAAGGAGCCTGTCCTGGTCACTATCTTTTTTGGAGGTACACCCTTTTCCAATATATCCTGCCTGTCTAGGCAAGAGATGTGAAACAAACTGCATAGTTCATAGGCTTAGAAGTCTAATTTTCCACTTCTCCTGCCTTCACAGCCGTAGATCTGAAGATCAGCGTAGAAAATACTATTATTTCTGTTTATTGACACACATTTATATACGGCTATGTTTTAAAAATTGTACGAAAGACATCTCATTTAATTTTGAAACAACCCATGAGATAACTCTCATTCTCATCTTACACACGAGGAAAATGAAGGTTAGAAATAACAAGTAGCTGTCCAAAGTCACAACTAGTTCAGTAGAGCTGGGATTGGAACTAGTCAGTTTGGCCTTGTAACTCACGACATTTAGCCGTAGGTACTGTCTTACAGCTGGGAAAAGTGAGGATCTGAAAGACTAAATAACTTGCAGGAGGTCACACAGCTAGGAGACTGTTAGGACCAGGTTTAGAAACTGGCACTCTAGTTTAAGGACACAGACACAGACACTAGCCAAGACAGTGGAGTACAGGCTAGACCCCTGAAAGTGTTAAAGGGTCAGACCTCCTGGCATCTCAGGGTCAGCACCCGCCCTTCTCTGGTCCCTCCTCCAAGCTAGATTGTAGAAAGCCACTTTCTAACTCCAGCGCGCGGGAGCTATAAGGCCTCCTACCTCCGACATTGGGAGACAGAGGTCCTAGGGGCCTCAGGCAGAGCCCTGCTTTGCTCCCCTTTGGTACTAGTCCCTGCGTCTTGACCCTTACTGAGGGCCAAGTGGGAACCCTCGGCGAGATATAGAAACCAATCCACCCCAGGTCTAGCGGGGCCCCGGCCTCTCACTTCCGGGTCCCCACATCCTCTTGCCGCCTCTTGTTGCTAGGATACAGCGGGCCGTTACTTCGACGCGGACTGATGATGTCATCCTGGCTTCCGGTCCCTGGCCCCTCGCACAGTCTGGAGCCGGGTCGGTGTAGAGTTTGTAGTGGCAGACCCTCGGCTCGTTCCCGAGCGACGGAGGGTGGACTCGGCCAGAGGTGGGCTCGAGTTCCGCACCTCCTGCGCCGCCACCCCATGCCTGACGGGTGCGAGAGCTGGACCTGGCCGAAGGTGGGCCGGGGTTGAAAGAAGCGGCCTGGTAAGACGCAGCGTGGCCTGAGGCTTTGGGGTGCCAGAACTCAGCCTTTTTAGCGCTGGAGTCGCCAGGGCCAGTTTTCTTTAGACGTGAATATGGGTTCTCGGAGGTGAGCCTGAGCTCTCCTGGTTGGTACCTCCGTGGCTGTCTAGATTGTTCTTGACCCGCGACTTGCTGTTTCCATTCCAGCATGACCCGCCGGGACCCCACCCCATCGCCTGGAAGAGCCCACTCTCCCTGGAAGGAAGACCATCCCTGAAGAGGATGAGTGAGACGTTATGGGCCACGCACTGTGTGTCTGCTCCCGGGGAACTGTCATCATTGACAATAAGCGTTACCTCTTCGTCCAGAAATTGGGGGAGGGGTGAGTGTTTGGATGTCACTTAGCTAGACCCAGGTCGTTTAGGGACAGTGATAGAGTTGCAAGAGTGTTAGCCTTAGAGTCTACCCCACCTGACCGGTTAGCTGAACGGGTCAAGAAGTGGATTTTAGACTCTGGCCTCCTGGATCTACCTTGTGTGACCTTAAGTCAACTGTGGTTTCTTCTGCTTAAAAGGAGATGATTATAATGTCTCGCTGAGGGACTTGTGGAAACTCAGTGAGATAGTATATTCTTTAAAACATGTCACCCAGTGACTGACTCATGAGGACTTGAAATTAATTGAACATCTTATGCTCAGACCAAAACCTCAGTGATTTCTGTGCCCCTGCTCTTGGGAAACGCAGATTCTAATGTCTTGAAACTATATGAGAGCTACATCTTGGGAGGGTTTCTACTCAGTGTGAAAGGCACTCCTCCCTAAGGGAATTCCTCTGGGTTCGAGCTATGTGGGACATGACCATGGTCCTTCACTGTGACCCCTTTGGCCCACAGTGGGTTCAGCTATGTGGACCTAGTGGAGGGCTTGCATGATGGACACTTCTACGCCCTGAAGCGGATCCTGTGCCATGAGCAGCAAGACCAGGAAGAAGCCCAACGAGAGGCAGAGATGCATCGCCTCTTCCAGCATCCCAACATCCTTCGCCTCATGGCTTACTCTCTGAAAGAACGAGGTGCTAAGCATGAAGCCTGGCTGCTGCTGCCCTTCTTCAAGGTCAGAGAAGCGTGTACTTACAGAGGGGATTGTAACATTGTGCAACCCCACCAGGGGCTCTGGGCAGGCAAACATAAACATTCTAGGAGCACATGCCCTGGTTTGGCCTTTTGTTTGTTTGTTTTTCGAGACAGGGTTTCTCTGTGTAGCCCTAGCTGTCCTGGAACTCACTGGCTGAGACCAGGCTGGCCTCAAACTCAGAAATCCGCCTGCCTCTGCCTCCCAAGTGCTGGGATTAAAGGCGTGCGCCACCGCTGCCCGGCTAGTTTTGGCCATTGTTAAGTTGGGGCTCAGAGGACTATAGGGTCCCCTGTGAACTTGACATCACGCAAAGCCCCCAGGCGATCAGGAAGAGTGGATGTGGTAAAAGGGTGGACAGACTGATACAAAATAGAGTCCTGGGAAGTAGAGGCTTGAAAAATGTCTCAGCACAGGGAACTTGTGTTGTAGAAAGGTACACTGTGGAATGAGATAGAAAGGCTGAAGGACCAAGGCAGCTTCCTGACTGAAGACCAGATCCTGCTGTTGTTGCTGGGTATCTGCAGAGGCCTTGAGGCCATTCATGCCAAAGGTTATGCACACAGGTCAGTGGGTGGGCCCTATGCACTTGATGAAGCCAGGGGGAAGCGCAGTGCCAAGAGAATTGGGGTTTCTCTGCACTTTCCATGGTGCTCCCTGGGATACCAGCTTCCCTGCCCAGGGCGCCTTTGGGTCATTTTCACTTCCCTCCAGGGACCTGAAGCCCACCAATATTTTGCTTGATGATGAGGGGCAGCCAGTTTTAATGGACTTGGGTTCTATGAATCAAGCATGCATTCAAGTGGAGGGCTCTCGCCAGGCACTAGCTCTTCAGGTAAGAGAGTCTCCTGGTTTCTTTGGCCATCTCCTCCCCATCCCCAGATCATTCTGATGCATGCACCAATTTGGTCACATGATATAGCTTGTGCTCCACTTTTGAGCTCTGGGGACACTGTTCCAGGACTGGGCAGCTCAGCGGTGCACCATCTCCTACCGGGCACCTGAACTTTTTTCTGTGCAAAGCCACTGTGTCATCGATGAGCGGACTGATGTCTGGGTGAGGAGCTTGTGGGTGGGAACCTGGGTGGGGAAGGGTGTGGCTTTGTAACTCTTGGAGTACAGGGAAGAAGACCTTTGGTTTCTGTTGCATGGAACCCTAGAACCACAGGATGTCTCCACAACCGTTCACTTCCTTCCTGAGAACCATCACTGATACTGTTCTCAGGAAGCCGTGCAATCATTGTGGCTGAATTGCTAGAGGCACTAGCTAAGCAGGGGCCACGGAGGCCTCCCTCCTGCTCACATGGTTCCTCTGGGTGAGGTTGGCATATATTTAGCTTACATGGTCTTCTTTTACCATAGCAATAAGGAGATAGATGACATTTTTCACCTTCCAGGAACTAACCAAATTATGTTCAGTCCCTAGGCTGTGTGCTTTATGCCATGATGTTTGGGGAAGGCCCTTACGATATGGTGTTCCAGAAGGGTGACAGTGTGGCCCTTGCTGTGCAGAATGAACTCAGCATTCCACAAAGCCCCAGGTGAGCAGGAAGAAGAGAGGGATGCCAAGCATTGTAGACTCTTGCTTAGATTTGGCCAATTTGGAATCTTAGCAGTTCTAGGTGGCCTCCAGTCCTCTGCCTTCCCCCTCCCACAGGCATTCTTCAGCATTGCGACAGCTATTGTCTTCTATGATGACTGTGGACCCCCAGCAGCGGCCTCACATCCCTGTCCTCCTCAGTCAGTTGGAGGCATTGCAGCCACCAGCTCCTGGCCAGCACACCACCCAAATCTGATCAAATCAGTGGACATATTATTGGGAAGATGACCTTGAAGTGGCTCTCATCCCTCATTGGAACTCCTTCCATTCTTCCAGGATGGCTCTCACAGCTAGTGGCAAGGATGGTGGGTCCTTGTATATTCTACTTTCTTACCCCAATACCTGGGCAAGGAACCTAGGGTGAGTTGGGGGAAAATGAAACAGAAAATATGGCTCAAAGCTGGGCTGCTGGGTGCACAGCTTGTTCTGTTTCCAGATCTGGGAGCAGGAGAATACATAAAAAGGAGAATAAAGTGAAATCAGACTGTGTATATTTTAGGTCAATGTGTCTGGAGGGAAAGAATGAACTCTCTGCTTGCTATTTCCAAGGGAATCTCTGGCAAGAAGTACTGGTATGGTGTCTTGAGGTAGATCTACTTCTTGAGTTCTGGCAGCAGGCAGGTCTTTTAAGCTGGCTTAGTCAAAACCAGAGAGCCTCAAGCTTGAGCTGGTTTCTGTCTGTGCCAAGAAGTGGGACCAGGGTCCCCTTGAAAGCACACTCAACCAGTTCTGTCATTCATTCCCAGGGTGGGTAGCTTAGAACAGCCCAGCTCGGCAGGTTTGCCAAGTCCATGTGACCTCTGGGTGGAAGCACACCGGGTCTTTTCCCTTCTTCAGCAGAGGACAAAGGGAGTGGAGCTGGCAGCCATTTTTTTCCAGTCTCCCTGACTATTCTAGCTCACACATGGTTAATAATTGATGAGGCTGGTGGCCTGTGGCAGTACCCAGCAGCCACTTCTGCCCTATTTGCTGAGTAAACAGGCACTTGCCTTAGCTGGGTTTCAAACTTTCCTCAGGGAAGGGCACTGCTTCCCTGAGTCACCAGGGAGGGGAGACAAGGGCAGGGACAGTGCTCCTGTTCTGGAGATTCCACCCCTACATGCTGACGTCAACATGAGTCCTAGGGTGCCTATTAGTGAAGTATAATTTATCCCTAGGGTCCAGGCAGGAGGCTTCTACCCCGAGCAGAGGCTGAAGCCAAAAGAAAGCACAAACAGAGGGGAGACGACCTGACTTTTAATAGCATGGCTCCAGCCCCAGAAAGCAAGATAGACAGCAAGCTATGCAAAGCTGCCAGAGGTGCTGTGGCACAAGCAACTAGATTGCCCTTGTTCCTGCCCATCCCCCAAGTGTGTGAGGTGGCTGTATGCCCAGGAACTTTGGGCCCGCTCAGCCCCCATTCCCAAATCCTCAGTGTTCAATGACGCCTGGGCCAAGCCTTGCTTCTAGAGCTGTTGAGTGAAGCAGCAGCAAGAAGAATAAAGTAGTCCAACCATCCAACACAGACTATCAGACATTTCAGAAAGTGAAGACTTGTATCTTGCAATAGCTTGTAGCTAAACAGACAGGTCCAGGGTTTGCTCCTTGTTTCTTTCCTATTCTGCGAGTCCTTAGGACCTTACATTGAAGTCCTTGGGTTCCTGCTTTCTGGGGCTCAATGTGGGGCCCCCTTGGCAAGTCTCACTGTCAGCCATGTGAAGGTAAAATTAAAAGGTCACAAGCGGCCAATAGCGGGAGGTAGCAGCCAAAGCAGAAAGGGGGACAAGCAGAGGCTCAAGCAGTTACAAAGGGGACAAGAAACCATGCAAGGAGACTGTTTATTTCGAAAGGATTTTGCAATAAACACAGTGAACAGGCTCCAAGTAGCGGTCTACTCTTCTCCCTCGTCCTCGTCCTCATAGGAGTCGATGCCTACTTCCTCATAATCTTTTTCCAGGGCAGCCATATCCTCTCGAGCCTCAGAGAACTCCCCCTCCTCCATTCCCTCACCCACATACCAGTGTACAAAAGCCCTCTTGGCATACATCAAGTCAAACTTGTGGTCCAGACGGGCCCAGGCTTCAGCAATGGCGGTTGTGTTGCTCAGCATGCACACAGCACGCTGCACCTTGGCCAGGTCACCCCCAGGCACCACAGTGGGTGGCTGGTAGTTGATGCCAACCTTGAAGCCTGTGGGGCACCAGTCCACAAACTGGATGCTGCGCTTCGTCTTGATGGCAGCTATGGCAGCATTCACATCCTTGGGCACCACATCTCCACGGTACAGCAGGCAGCAGGCCATGTACTTGCCGTGCCGAGGGTCACATTTCACCATCTGGTTGGCAGGCTCAAAACAGGCATTGGTGATCTCTGCCACTGACAGCTGCTCATGGTAGGCCTTCTCTGCAGAAATGACTGGTGCATAGGTAGCCAAGGGGAAGTGGATACGAGGGTAGGGCACCAGGTTGGTCTGGAACTCTGTCAGGTCCACATTGAGGGCCCCATCAAAGCGCAAGGAAGCTGTGATGGAGGAGACAATTTGGCTGATAAGGCGGTTGAGGTTGGTATAGGTTGGGCGCTCAATATCTAGGTTACGGCGGCAGATATCATAAATGGCTTCGTTGTCCACCATGAAGGCACAGTCTGAGTGTTCCAGGGTGGTATGGGTGGTCAGGATGGAGTTGTAGGGCTCCACTACAGCCGTGGACACTTGGGGGGCTGGGTAGATGGAGAATTCCAGCTTGGACTTTTTGCCATAGTCAACAGAAAGCCGCTCCATCAGCAGAGAGGTGAAGCCAGAGCCGGTGCCCCCTCCAAAGCTGTGGAATACTAGGAAGCCCTGAAGTCCTGTGCACTGATCAGACTGAAAGGCAAGGAAGAAAGAGCAATATAGGTAGGGGAAAGGCCTGAGGAATTTTCTAGTTTTGTAAGGTCTAAAGTATCTCAGATGTTAGGACAAAGACTGAATGTTCCCTAACAGCATCAATTTCTGAGACACAACTAGTGATCATCCTAGAAATGGATCTGAAAAAAATACTTTTCCTGAGCACAGAGTCCAAAGCTCCCTCCTCCCTGCCAGGCTGTAGTCTTACCAGCTTGCGGATCCGGTCCAGCACTGGGTCGATGATCTCCTTGCCAATGGTGTAGTGACCACGGGCATAGTTGTTGGCCGCATCTTCTTTTCCAGTGATAAGCTGCTCTGGGTGGAAGAGCTGGCGGTATGGGCCATTTCGGATCTCATCTGAAAGACCATATATCACATTGCTAGGGCAAAAACCACCTGACTCTGCTCCTTCCCCCTCTCCACCCACTGAGCGGCAGCTGAAGCCAGATAGATAAAAGAGCTAGCTCATCCTTCTGCCAACATCCTGGGGTCAGCATCCATCTTCAGCTTCAAATAAACCAAGAGGCTTCAAAGATCACAAAAACCCAGCCAAGACATTCTTCAAGAGACACTCCACCTTCCTCAAAAGGGAACTCCCCCCTCACCGATTACAGTAGGCTCCAGGTCCACAAAGACTGCCCGAGGCACATGTTTTCCAGCTCCAGTTTCACAGAAGAAGGTGGTGAAGGAGTCGTCCCCTCCACCAATGGTCTTATCGCTGGGCATCTGCCCATCAGGCTGAATCCCATGTTCCAGACAGTAGAGCTCCCAGCAGGCATTGCCCATCTGGACACCTGCCTGCCCCACATGGACTGAAATGCACTCGCGCTGAGGGATACAGAGAAGGTCACAGCATAAGTCCCTACCCACAACTACCCACTTCATTCGGTTCTTTCCCACCCTTTTGCCTATTAGCTGAGATTACTCAGTTGGTAAAAGTATGGTAAGGTTGGGCTCACGGTGGTCAGAAGCAGCTGGCAGCCTCTCCAGTCTCCTCAGCACAGGGCTCCCCAGATTGGAGGCAGCCAGCAGGGCAGACCAACCCCTTAGCCTACTTCTCAGTAGAGAATTTACCAAGTGAGAGCTGTATAATCCTGTTACATCCACAGAGAGGACAGAGAGGACATGCACACCTGACAGGCAGGGCTTCAGCAATTATAATAAGGGTGCGGGGAGAGAAAGACACCGAGAGGGATAGACACCGACACCGAGAGACAGACTTTCCAGTTGCTTCCAGATCGTGCAGCGTCTAGAAATATGTTTTATAGTTTATAGCCAGCAGCTTCCTCCCTGGTTAATCTTTGCCTTGAAGATTAACTAAAAATTCTCACAACCCTCTCCCCTTCTTCCTGTGGGCAAAGAGGTGTCTCAACCTTCCATCTGGTATCAACTGACCATTCTGGCCTTCAGGATGCTAGAACCTCCACTTTTAAGTTCCATCTGGCCCTGAGGGATCAATCCCATCTGGCTCCTCTCCCCACCTCCACCCTCACACTCTGCGTTGCTTCACCACCTCCATCCTCGCCTCAGCCCGCATGGAAATAGCAGCGATAATACGGGTAAACGCTGACGGCAGGGGCAGGCAATACAGGTATACATACTGGAGCCCTGGCAACTTAAGGCTCCATCTAGGTGGTCCATAATTTAACCCCTGCAACGCCCAGGTCTGTAGAACCTGTGCGCCTCCCTTTTCACAACCAAATGACGCGTGGGGGCGGGGTGGGGCACGACAATTTCTAAATACCCAGAAAAGGAAGTGGAACCTGCTAGGAGGCCCTTGAGGAAACCCGCCTTGCTGCACAAGCCAGGGGAACGCCATCTGTACCTGGGCCTTACGTCTGCTCTCCCACTGGAGTCTTTCCAGTTACTTCCCAGTTGAAAGCTCGGGTTGGATTTCTGCCCCCGCTCCGGGCTATAAATACAACCCCCTTCATACACCTCTCTCCCTTCCCCCGCCACCTGGCCGAGGCCGGGGCTGTCGATCAGCGCCAGCTGTCTCTGCCTGTTCTCCGAGCACCCGCGAGCACCCGCACTCGGGTAGGAGGGGCCCGCTGGCCTCCCGAGACCGAACCCCATTCCCGCCACCCCTCCTGGCTCAGGAGGGGGTGCTGAGTCATGTAGGGGGGGGTGTAGATGGGAAGGAGGCACACGGAGGAAGACGGGGTGCGGTACCAAGTAACCCCTTAAACCAACCGGCGCCAAGCACGTGTTCGGTCAGTTCCAGGGACTCACTCAGGGGGTATGGGTGGTGGGGGGCAGCTGAGCAGGTCTTCTGCTGCCCGAGGAGAGCACTGGGTGCAGAACCTCGTGACTCCCCTCAGGAGGGTTGGAACACAGACGCTTGGTAGGGCAGGAGGACACCTTACAGAAGGGCTCCTCTCTGCTAGTGAAACACCCACCCTCCCTCAGTCCCCAGCTTCTGAAGGTGGACAACACACTAGGCCAAAGTCACCAGGAGAGGTGGGGGAAGTGCAAAACTCTTACATCTCCTGGAAACTCGGAATGCTAAGGAAAGGGTCCTCAGCATCTCTAGAGGAAGGTTTCCACAGAGGAGAGATAGGACCGGAGAGATCCCGGCGGGGCCTCACTCACCATGATGAGTTTGGGCTGTTCGTCTCACGTAGAGTCGGGGTCACGGGTCTCGGTGAGATCTGCGGAGCTGCAGTGCCGCACCACTCTTATAGGCAGGAGGCGGGACCTGCGCGCTCAGCCCGCCCACCATGGGGCGGGGTGGTCTAAAGACTACATCCCGGTCAGGGTAGGTGGCCACCAGGAGTGAAACCTAGGCGTATTCCCTCCCCTTGCTGCTCCGGATTCTCTCACCTGTCGAGTTTGGCTTAGAAGCAGCGGCCCATATTCGTTCCTAGTTTTGAGCCGATGTCCGGGATTCCGAAGGTCCGAAGCAGAGACGCAGGGTGCGGTGACGGAGCGTGTCTCGAATGCACCTGCGTCGTGTAGATGCTCATGGTGCAGGTATTCCGACTTAGGGCGGATGAAGCTCAAGCGATCCTTCAAAAGCGGCTGTCCCCGGCCTTCTCCGCTGTCCTCCCAGCGTCGCCTCCCGGGCTCGGGCGGGTTGGGCAGCTGGGACTGGTCGCCCGAGACCCCCTTACAGCAGACCGCCGCCTGCTGGTCCCCGGCCGAGTTGGTAGGCTTTCGCCCACACCTGTGGGAGGCCGAGGACCTAGAACTACAGAGCCTGAGCCCCAGGGTGCCGATCCCGCAGACTATCCCTCAAAGCCGAGCGGCACAGCCAATCTGTGAGGGCCGACGCGAGAATCTGCCACCTTTCACCCGCCAGGCCACTCGCTGGTCAGAGGCTCCGTCATTAGCGCCGTCACTATTAGTTAGCTCCCGCCACGACCTGCTGCGGTGGAGCACAGAACCTGGAGCCCCTAGAACAGCATCCGGTCGGCCCTATGCAACCTTGGGCAAGTGACTTAGTGTCACTGAGTTCTTGGCTTGTACAGTAGAAGAGATACCTCCTTTCTACGTTTTATTTCCATTTCGTACTAGGACAGGCCTTTCTAAAAACTATTTCTGCTTTCTCAGACATACATCACCCCCACCGGAAAAAAAAATCCCTCAGGAGGAGCCCAGGTGCTAGTTTTCATGGCCATAAAAATTCTGACTCCCAGGGTAGTCATCACTTGACAAAGATTTCACCAGCATGGGCTCCCATTCTCTTCTTAGGGACAGAGCTGTCTGTCAGCATAACACAAGGCCGAAATCTATACAGGATGGCAGACGTTCTATCAACAAAGTAGCTAGTGGCATTTGACTTAAGAGAAGTCATAGAAAAGAATACAATATATTTCACCAGATCTCTCTAGTCCTTGACATCTGGTTAGGAGAATTTCGTTGGGAGAGACTGAGTGTGTAGTTCAGTTGGTAGCATGCTGTCATTTGTGAAGTTCTGGGTTTGATCCCTAGCACCATGGTTGGGAGAGGGTCTCCTCTGTAAAAAGAAAATGGACAAGGACGTTTGGTTAAGCCGCTTACAATCATGGGTCATGGTCTGTGCAAAGGAATGAGTTTTGATGATCACAGGACACAGTGGCCACTCTGAAGACCTCATTTCCTATGAACCCACACAGCACAAGGGATAGAAAAGATCTGAACAATTAGGCAAAACTCTAAGCCTGTTTGGCCTTCAGATTCAGATCTTTGTAAAACGGACAGGCACAGGATTGTGTACACAGCTAGCAGAGCAAGGTATAAGGAGCCACTGGAGACTCCACAGCTTCCACTCACACTTAGTATATGCACAGCACACCTGTATGTGCTGCAGAGTTTATGAACCAAGGCAAGGGCTGTGCTGCGTCCTTCTTTGGGTCCCTGGTTTTTAGTATGGTACTTAGGACATTTGATAAGCATGTATGCATTCAATGAACTGTTGTACTTCAGAGATGGGGCCCTCAGGGAGTTGCAATTGAGCAGCTGATAGACCAAAGTCCCTCTCCGAAATGTTTTATTCTGCTAGGGGGTACGGCGTAGTGGTAGAGAGCTTGCTAGGTGTGTACAAGGCCCTGTGTTCAGACCCTAGAACTGCAAAGAGCAAACCAACAGAAGAAGAAAGGTTTTGTTTGGATCTTCGTGGTGTTTGGCATAGGAAAAGATCAAGGACTTTGGGGTTGAGGTACCCTCCAAGTCACCTCCATGTCAGAAGAGTCCCTAGGACTCGGGATTTTCACCAGTTTGTGTTCCTGGCTATGGTTGATTGCAGTTATATAGTAATGATGGACAGCTGGGTCCAAAGGGGGGAGGATCCAGGCAGGGTCTCTGGAAGTTTATGCCATTTAATCCCCATCAGGGTTCACAGGAAGCATGCTCTTCCTTTAAGCATCAGAACATTTCCCTGCAGTCTGTCTGTCCATGAGCGGGGAGCCAAAGAAGACCCAAGTGAGCATAGAGGGGGGTGAATGGCGCCCTGAGCTAATGTGTATTTTTGACATGGGTTCAGCCGTGTCAGGGACCAACACCGCAGACCCATGGGAGAACACCAAAGCTTTCTTTGGTCAGGCTAGAAATAGCAAAGCCTTCCTCTGATCCAGGCATGAATGATGATGAATCATAGGCCAAACTAGCAACCATAGCTTCCCCGGATGTGTACAGCCTGAGCCTGCTCCCCTACAGAGCCTAACCACTCTGCCTATGCTGGACATAATAAAAGCACTCAGGTTCTAGTTCTTTCTGTAGTCAGTATCCGTCACAATGCTCGTGGTCAACCTGTGTTGTGGATAGCCCTGGGGCTAATTATATTTGATGGTAATTCCGTTCTCCTATGAGTGGCTGAGAACATGGAATGAGTCAGCACTCAGTGACTTCCTGTAAACCTGCTTCCCACCTTAATTTGTAAAATAAAGGAGAGCTGATGATTGGGCAGATAAAAGAAGGTGGAGAGAGAAGAAGGAGAAATTGGAAGAGGGAGAGGACACTGAAGAGGAGGAGGAAGAATAAGAAAAGCGGAGAAGCACATGGCCTAGAGAAACCGCAAGTTCTAAGGGGTCTCATAGATGTGGAAGATGGTAGTGTAGTGGTAGATCTGCCCAATCCAGGCGCACAGCATGGATTCATATTAATTGAGTTGTGTTTTCATTGCCAGGGCATATTTGGGAGAGATTCACCGCAACACACCTGATTTTCTGTTCCTGTGTGTGTGTGTGTGTGTGTGTGTCTGTCTGTCTGTCTGTCTGTCTTCATTCACTCGACTGGGTCAGATTTCCAGACCTAAGTCTCGGGGACACAGAACCCATGAAAACCCACTGGAGATTTTCTTGGAGGCTTGTGTAAGCACCTCCACCTAGCATTTCCCAACATCTCTGAAGGATAGTGGAAAGTGAGTATTGGCACAAACCATATTGCTTACACAGTCTGTGGACAGTGATCCTTCTGTATCCACTCAGTGTTCGCTGAGAACATTGAGAACTAGAGGCCCAGGTGCCAGGTGGAGGTCAGCCGTACAAACAGGCCTGTCTGAGATAGTTGGTCACCTTGGGCTCCTCTGCTCTCTTCTGCAGGCGTATGAAATCTCAGGCATCAAATCTACCCTAGTACTGGGAGTTCTTTCTAGGCCTATGTTCCCATATAACAGAATAGGTAGGCAGAATAATGCCATGGTCCCCATATCCACTTTCTAACCCCTGTGACTATGCTACTTAATGACTGATGACTTATTATTATTGTTGTTGTTATTGTTATTGTTAATTGAGATGGGGTCTCCTTGTATAACCCAGACTGGCCTTGAGCTCATGGTCTTCCTGCCTTAGCCTCCCAAGTGTGCACCAGCACAGTCAGCTGGGGTTTTCATGGTGTAGTATATCTACTCTGAGATTGTTGAATGTTCGTTGCATAAGAACTGTAATTTTTCTGGGGGGTTACAGAAAGAACTACATTGCACGCTCACACAGTAGTGAAGGGAAAAACCGTGCATGCCCCTCCCCCAACCCCTTCTCTATCTATCTATCTCTTTTTGTCTCTTTTTGTGAGACAGGATGTCTGGGGTTACAGGTGTATGCCAACGTACCTGGCCTTCCTTCCTACTCTTTTATTAGAATTGGTTTTGGCTGCAAATATGGAGTCCATGTGTAGTCGTGGTTTAAACAATGAGGATATTCATTACCCCATTAGAAGTCAGCGTAGGGCTGATGGCACCGATAACTCCAGTATTTCCAGCTTTCTCCTCTGGCATCGGTAGGCTGATGACGTCTTCCCTCAGGATCACAAAACGGCTGCCTCAGTGTCATGGCTTCACATGACGCTGTATTAAGGCAGGGAAAGAGAAAGATTTCTTATATCTCTTTTCATCTGAGAGAAAAATCTTTCCCCAAAGCAAACCCCCTGCAAGAAATGGAAAAGGAAGGGATGGGGAGAGACACTTTAGCAGACATCTTTATGTCTTAACAGGCCATTCCACAGCTAACTTCTGAGAGGAAGGAAAGATCTAGACTCACCCGGGTCTGAACAGTTGGACAGGTGAATACTTAAAGAGAAGCTGGCCAAGGAGCTGGGATAGGGCAGGCATAGCTGTTTGGGAGGGCTGCGGTACCCTGCCATAGTGGGAGGTATTCTCACTTCCTCCTGCTTCACCCTTAGTCCAAGCCTCGGTTACTCCCACCCCCAATGCCTGAAAAGTCACCTCCCAGCAGGGCTGTGGTCTACTTTGACTCCCGATAGCATGATCTCCACACGGCTCTGATCTCTGCCCCCAGAACACAAACATGCTGGCCTCTGTGCCTAAAACATTAAGCCTTTGAGGTTTTTCTTGCTCTGGGAGTTCATCTTGCTCTAGTCTTTCCCTCCCACCTTCCTTTTCTTTGAACACACTAGGCTTGTTACTGTCTAGCAAGTCTTGCTTGCTGTTCTTTTAAGAGCAGCCTTTCCAGGTTTTGCTGTAGCCAATGCTTGATTGTATTATTATTATTATTATTATTATTATTATTATTATTATTATTAGACAGAGTTCTACTATGTAGCTTTGGCTGACCTGGAATTTACTATGTAGAATGTATGCCAGACTGGCCTTGATCTCCCTGAGGCCAACCTTGCCTTTGCCTTCCATGTGTTGGTATTAAAGGCATGTACCAGCACACTTGGTTGTAATTCCGTCTTCTTAGAGAACTATTCCTTCTTCAACCCCAAGTAGTAGCCTTTCAGGTAACTTGTGTGCTTTATATTTATCATCATCATCATCACCACCACCACCACCATCATCACCACCACCATCATCGTGAGTGGTGTGTGACTGTAGGTGCACATGGTGCGTCTGGAGGGGTCACGGGACAACTTTCAGGGGTTGCTTTTCGCCTTCCACCATAGGATCTGGGGGTCAAACTCAGGTCATCAGGTTTGTTCTGCAAGCACCTTTATCTGCTGAGCCATCTGGTTGGCCCTTTGAGTTTTATGCTTGTTTACTTAGTCTGTCTTCCCCAAGGAAGAGCATACAAACTCCTTAAAAGACTTCTTGTCTGCTACTGTACCCCTAGTACAGAATTTTTGCCAGTATTTTCACGTGTAATGACTATCCAATCATACTTGTTAAAGGAATGAACAATACTGACTGTCTCTTATTTTATAACTTAGATAGTATCATATGCTTAAAACAAATTCAGTCTCTGGCCAAGCATGGTGGCACACACCTGTAATCCCACACTGGGGAGGCTGAGGTAGGATAGGGAATTTGAGGTCAACTTTGGTTACATAGCGAATTCTAGGACAGCTTTGTGTAACACACAGCAAGAAAGACCCCCATCTCAACACAAAGCAAAAGAACGACCCCTCAGCATCTTTAAACTGTTTTGCCTTATACCCACCTAACATTTGGATAGTAGAGTTGGTGATGAGTAGGCCAATTTTAGATATCTAGTTTAAGAGATACACAGGTGAGATTTGGGCCTTGAAGGACTTCTTACTTCATGGGGATCTATCTGGTTAATAATTCCTAAAGTCTCTGGCTTCTCTGCAGACCAATTCAGCATGAGGTTTCTCTCACCAATCTTAAGTATTTTCATAACCCATGTATCCTTTCTTTGCCAATTAGACCAGAAAAAAAAAAAAAAAGAAAAAAGAAAGAAAATTCTGGGGCTGGTGAGATGGCTCAGTGGGTAAGAGCACCCGACTGCTCTTCCGAAGGTCCAGAGTTCAAACCCCAGCAACCACATGGTGGCTCACAACCATCCGTAACGAGATCTGGCGCCCTCTTCTGGAGTGTCTGAAGATAGCTACAGTGAACTTACATATAATAAATAAATAAATCTTAAAAAAAAAAAAAAAAAAAAAAAAAGAAAATTCTGGCTTTGAAAATTTCAGTCCATATCCATGACCCAGGTGGTAGGTCAGTCACCTAGAGATTCTGGGAGATTCCTTACCTGTGTGGTAAAGAGGGTCTCTGTGAAAGCCTCTATCTCAAAATATGTTTCCTACCATTGGGCACAGTAGCTGGAATGTCACATTAGCCACTGCTTCCTGGACAGGATTGCTAACTGACCTACTTTTAGTCTTAGTGACAACCTATTCCAAGTTGTAGTTCTATCTGGAAGACTAGCTGAAGAAATGCCAATCCTGGAGTCCATTGAAATGGACTGTGTTAGTAGGTAAGGTTGCAGGTTTCCCTACAACTACCGTTCAGTTGATGACGTGGTTAACAGGTTCTTGGTTAGTCAGATGAGAGTGCTGAAGCTAAAAGGGTGGGAGAGGGAATCAGGGGTACAAAGAGAGTGATTTTGGCTGCAATTCAGACTGGAGAGGAAGGAGATAAAGAAACGGAGGGGGGTGGCTTTCAAGAAGGTGTATGCCCACATATAGAATTGTAAGTAGAGCAGGCTACAAACACTGCTGTGTGTAAGAAGCTGAGCCCAAGTCTCAGAAGAATCTTAATTCCACCACTAATGAACCCCCATGTGACCTTGGGCAGGACACCAGAGACTTCATTTTCCTTTTCTTCGTCCTGGGAGAGAGAGGACCATCTTGTCTCCTTTACTGAGGGAATCAAAATTGACAAGGGCAGAGCAATATTACAAATTGTGAAGCAAAAGCCACGTATGGTGGTCATGCCTGTAATCTTAGCCCAGGCAGGTTTCTTCAAGTTCAAGGCCAGCCTTCTGTACATAGTGAGTTCCAGGTCAGCCAGAGCTACGCAGTGAGACCCTATCTCACAAACAAACAAAAACAATTAAACAAACCCATCATCTTGCTGATGGAGAACAGCAACAATTCTGGCCACACATTTATGAAAGTTTTTCCCCCTTGAGAAACTCCTATTGCTCCTTCAAATTGGACAGGTGAGAAAGCCCAGGACAAAAGAAGGTCTTAGACCTGTAGGTCTTAGACATGGGTTTTCTTAGACTCTGGTTCCCTGTATTTCATGGCATTCTGTGTTTCTACCCAGAATGCCCTAGGTTTTATCTCTTGCTGGAGGACTCATTATTTCTGGATTGCTACAAACATCATCTTAGTCCCGCCCACACGCCACTGTCAGCGCTTGCCAACCACAGCAGGAGGAGGAGGAGGAGGAGGAGGAGGAGGAGGAGGAGGAGGAGGAGGAGGAGGAGGAGGTGTTGTTGTTGGTTGCTCTGGGGGCTTGATTTCAAAACCCTCTGCCGAATATGAGGGTCTTCCAGGAAATGGGATTATGTGAGCGGCAACAGACACCAGCCTTGGCCCCTCTTTCACCCATCCCACACAGCTGGACCCAGACTGGGCTCTTGGATGCTTGGCTGCTGCTGTTATAACAGTCAATAGGCTAACTCTCCTGGGACACAGTGTATGTATGTATGTATGTATGTATGTATGTATGTATGTATGTATTTAGCATTCCCTACAGAGAGCCACAGAGAGGATAGAGAGATCAGGAGTAGTTCTCTCACAGATTCATTTTTCTGCCCAGTGGCAGACACACAGCCACCAGACTCCAGTCATTCCTGGCCAGCCAACATGGTAAACAGAGGTTGGGGGCTCAGTAGATCCAGGGTAAAAGAAACTTGGGTGTCCAGATGTTCATGGGGCTATAGCATGTGGTGAAGCAATGTTAAATTTGGGTGAGGCTTCCATATGTATTTGCTGAAACAAGGGAATGGATACCGGAAATGGAGCAGGGGAAGAGCGCCTAGGCTCAGGCACAGGGCTATTCAAGGGCTCTGAATTCATGTGGAACCATTAGCAGATTGGTCATAGCATTTGAGCAGAAAGTGCAGACACTTCATTCTGGCTGAATCTTCATACCCTGTACCCACTGACTGATGGCAGCTGCTGGGGCCCTGGTCAGTGTCAAAGGACAGCTTTGGAGATATGTCCTTCTACATGCTGTCACTCACAGCTTGCTCGTGTGTCACACTTTTGACTGACCTCTCATTTCAGCTACATATTAGCAGGAGAGAGTTGGGGGGAGAGGGAGAGGGGGAAGGAGAGGGAGAGGGGGGAGGGGAAGAGGGGGGAGAGGGGGAGGGGGAGAGGGAGAGGGGGAGAGGGGGAGGGAGAGAGGGTAAAAGGAGTACAGCTGCATTTGTTGGGCTGGGTTGTACACGGGCCAGGCACATTTGATATCTTCAACTGTCTCTCCACCGGGGCTGATAGAAGAGCAGTTAAAGGCATGGTTGGAGCCAGACTGTCCCTGCTCAGAACATGTCTGCTTTTGCTCATGACCTTGGGAAAGCTGCCTAACCTTTCTAAGAGTCAGTTTCCTGCACTGTGAAGTGTGGGTTGAGGGGAGACACTTAGCTAAGGGGATTGCCCTGAAGAAGAGCTTGGTATAAGAAGGCATCTAATTAGTACTTATGCAAGGGGAACCAAACAACTGCAACAAAGCCTTCTGGGTAGGAGATTCTACCATGTTTACAGAAATAGGAGCTCAGGAAACTCAGGCAGGTGAAAAAAAAAAAAACCATGTCTCCTGAGTTGAGTTCTTTGCTCCAAACCTACTGCCTCACAGCATAGAGCATTGTTCTCTGAGTAGCCAGATATCCTGTGCAGGCTGCTGGCTCCTGGGGCCAGAACTGTGTCTAATTTCATGGACAGAGCCTGAGTAGGCTCAGGGCTACTTCTGGCTTTGCCAGACACTGGGTGAGGCAAATCAGGTTCCCTCTCTTCCATACCTGGGGAGTTCTTGAGTCTTTGATTTATCTAAATCTCTCCAAGATCAACTCATTATCTTTTTTTTTTTTTTTAAAGATTTATTTATTACATGTAAGTATACTGTAGCTGTCTTCAGACACTCCAGAAGAGGGAGTCAGATCTCATTACGGGTGGTTGTGAGCCACCATGTGGTTGCTGGGATTTGAACTTCGGACCTTTGGAAAAGCAGTCGGGTGCTCTTACCCACTGAGACATCTCACCAGCCCTCATTATCTTTTTTTATCATGACACAGGAGGCTGAGAAAGTTCCAACATTCATGAAGCACCCGGTGTGTATATAAGGCCATGGGATAGGCAGCTTTTAAGTATTCTTTTCTTTTCCCATTTATTTATTTATTTATTTATTTATTTATTTATTTATTTAATGTATATGAGTACACTGTAGCTGTCTTCAGACACACCAGAAGAGGGTATTGGATCTCATTACAGATGGTTGAGAGCCACCATGTTGTTGCTGGGAATTGAACTCATGTCCTCTGGAAGAGCAGTCAGTGCTCTTAACTGCTGAGCCATTTCTCCAGCCCCTTAAGGTTTCATTTGACTCTCAGAGTCATTCATCCTGGGAGAAGACTCTTATTATCACCTATATTTTACAAGGAGGACATCAATAAGAAGGCTAAGAGTCCTATGTAAGAGAAATAGAGGCACCCTAGCTCTCAGATGCCCATTACTTCTGATAAATACCATTTGCCTAAAAATCATAAGTCAAGGTCCTTAGGCCATATTTTAAAAGTCAGTGGTGTGTTAGGTTTATGAATAAAACATCCTCATTAAATGTTACAAAATATTAGCCAGGCATGGTAGAATAGGCCTGTAACTCCAGTTATCTGAGAAGCTGAGGTAGGAAAATCACAAGTTCAAAACCAGCATGGGCAACTTTGTATGACTTTGTCTCAATTTTTTTTTTCCTAAGACAGAAATCCACCTGCCTCTGCCTACTGAGGGCTGGGACTAAAGGCGCACCACCACCGCTACCAAACTATTTTTTAAGGACAGAGAATGAAGTTATAGAGATGGAGCAGTTGCTAAGCATTCTCGAGGGAGGTCCTGAGTTCAGCAATGATGACAACAAATAAAACGATGAAACAACACAGTAACCCAGAAAAAAAGGACAGGGAACAAAGTATGAGGAATGATAGAATAAGCGCCGACTACCAAGCCTCCAATTGTCTCCACTTCCTTCTGCCAGAGAGATCCATCATCCCAAACTTAGTATTAGTGACCCCCCCCCCCCACTGTCATTATCTCTGTGTTATTTTCTCTTGCTTTCCTCACTGTTGGCTCCCATTTCTTTCTGAACACAGATGGGTTACTATCACACTCTGCCAGACCCATTGGATCCTCTCCTGTCCTTTCCCGGGATGCTTAGTCACCAAGTGAGGCCCTAGAAGTTTAGATCTACCCACATCTGTTTCCCCCAGAGTTTTGGCACAGCCCTCAACACTTGTCAGTAAAAGCTTAGACCCAAGAGGTGGGGCAAGGAGAGCAAGCCCAGGATCCTTGACTCTTAACTAAAGAAGGCAGAAGGAAAAGGGGATGGAGCTTGTGTTCAGGCATGGTCTAGGTTTCCCCAAAGCTGTCCTCTGCCTGCCCAGTGTGAGCGCGTCTCAGTCCACTTGGGGCAGTCCAATGTGTAGAAGGCCAATGCCCACTGGGAGGTCTACTGCCTGGACTGTGGGATCCAATGGGATGGGCAGATAGATGTTCAGCAACAACCCATCAGTGGAGGGGATGGTTCCTGATTCCTGACTTTACCACCATTTTAATGAAAATGGGGCTGGAAACCATGGACCCTATGCAGTCAGTGCTTGTGGGCCTGGAGACTGTTGCGATTGGTAAGCAGTGATCAGTTCCTGTCCCCAAGGGTACAGTAGAACCACTGCATTGATGAAGGATTTTGGGGTTAATCATCACAGCCTTCCGGCTTCTGCAACCAGTGTCAGGCTTTACTTTATTTTACACCCTTAGATCACAGTGCATCGCTGAGAGAAGTTGGGGCGGGGCCCTGGAGCAAGAACCTTAAAGGACACTGTTTACTGCTTTGCTCTCTGGCGCATGCTCAGCTAAACTTTTTTTTTTTTAAAGATTTATTTTATTATATTTATGAGTACAATGTAGCTGTCTTCATACACACCAGAAGAGGGAACTGAATCACATTACGAATGGTTGTGAGCCACCATGTGGTTGCTGGGAATTGAACTCAGGACCTTTGGAAGCGCAGTTGCAGTCAGTGCTCTTAACCACTGAGCCATCTCTCCAGCCATTTATTTATTTGATTTGATTTGATTTTTTGAGACAGGGTTTCTCTGTGTAGCCCTGGATGTCCTGGAACTCGCTCTGTAGACCAGGCTGGCCTCGAACTCAGAAATCCTCCTGCCTCTGCCTCCCAAGTGCTGGGATTAAAGGCGTGCGCCACCACTGCCCAGCCCTGTTTTTTTGTTTTGTTGTTTTTGTCCAGTCCAGGCCTACCTGCCTTGAGATGATGTCACCCACAGAGGGATGGACACTTCTCCATCAATTATCAATCATGACAATCTCTCACAGATGTGGCTACAGACAAATGTGATCTGGGAAGTTCCTCAATTGAAGTTCCATCTTCCCAGGTATCTTAAGAGTTTCTATCGCTATGGTGAAGCACCCACCATGACCACAGACAGAGCCAGAGAGGAAAGAGATGATCTGGCTTACACCTCCACATTGTGGTCCATCATTGAAGGAAACCGAGACAGGAACCCCAACAGGAACCTGGAGGCAGGAGCTGATGCAGAGGCCATGGAGGAGTAATTGACTGGCATGCTCCCCGTGGCTTGCTCACCCTGCTTTCTTACAGAACCCTGCACTACCAGCCCAGGGATGGCCCCACCCACAGTAGGCTGGCCTCTCCCTCATGAGTCACTAAGAAAAGCGCTCTACAGGCTTGCCCACAGCCTGGTTTTATGGAGACTTTTGTCTATTTGAGGCTCCCTCCTCTCTGGTGACTCTAGATTCTGATAAGTTGACGTGGGCTCAGGCAGCACACCAGGTGACTCCAGGTTTCGTCAAGTTGACACTGAAAACCAACCAGCACTCTGGACAAGCTGCAGCAGCTCGGAAGCATCCCCAGGATACCTTGTATTATCTTTTTAAACCTAAAATGCATGTAGCCATTATACCTCCTGCAAGTCCCATGGGGACAAGGTCTGCTGCTCACCACTCTATTATTGGCACCCCAAATGTTGCCTGCTATATTAGTCAGTCAGCACTTGTTAAGGAAGTGTTATATGTACGCCTATTTTATAATTGTGGAAATGAGGCTTTGTGCAGCTCTGTGTCTTGCCCAAGGTTACCTCGCTAGTAAATGGAGGGAGCAGGATTCAAACCCAGGCAAGTCTGAGCAGAAACCGGTGCTCTAGCTTCTTCTGATCACTGCTCCTCTTCTCCATGGTGGAGCCAGACTCTGACTCTTCTAGCCTGCCAGGTGCCCAATGCCTAGACAGTGACTCAGGCGCCTTGAGGGCAGGGAGGGGGTGACGCCTGACAAATCCTCTGTCCTGACTCTGGGATAGAGGACATCAAGGCAGCAGATGAGACAGGGCCTCAGCCAGGATAGAGACTTCCTTGGGGACAATCTTTGGGCTGCCACTGCCCCTGGGAAGAATCTCACAATATCTTACAGGAGGTGTGGCAAGAACCTGGGACAGGCCGTCAGGAGGATTAAGAAGAAAGGAAGTGACCTGGCAATTGGGCTGGGTTTCTAGATAGGCACTGTGCTCTTCTCTGTCTGGTGTACAGAGACAACCAGCCCACCCTGGTTGTCTCTGTGGCTATGTCCTCTTTCACTTATGTGGTGTAGCTAGTACACACATCCCCAAGCTCCCACTGGCATGCACCAACAGGCCTGGGTTGGATGGGGTTTAAGTGTGGGAAGGGAACCACCCAGCTTAGCTCCCTTGGGGCAGCTGTGAGCACCACCCAGCCTGGCTCCTGGGGACTCCCTCAACCCTAGGAAGTGCTTTCATCCTTCACACTTCTAAGACTAGGGAGCAATTACCTCCTGCAGGTAGACTCCTGAGCTAGGTCTCCAGCCTTGGACCTCACCTCTGCTGTGTCAGGAATCTGTCTTTGTCTCCAAAGGTGGAGTTCTAGGCCATCTCCTTCTGAAACCCTGCCTCCCTCCTCTTGGGGTTGCTGTTGCCACGCCTTCCAGCTTAGGTCACAGACTCCAGAACCATCTAGAACCTCGACGCGTTCCTTTCACTGGCTTTCCCTGGGTCCTATCTCCTATCTGTCCCTGTGACTCGTTGGTGCTTGGAGTGAGCTGCCTTGTGCTGTAGTCCAAGTCTGTGGTTTTATGGCTTTACGCATGGAGTTTCTTGGCATTGCCCTAACTCCCCAACTAGGATAACTTCTTAAGGATTCAAAAGGTACCAACAGCTTCTCGTGAAATGCGGTAATAAATCTGTATCTGCTTCTCCTCTTGGTGGCCACCAAACCTAACATTACTCTGTGTTTATTATTTTTTCCTTTCTTCTGGGACAGGGTCTTGTTATGTAATCCAATTTGGCCTTCAACTCATGATCCTCCTAGGTGCTGGCATTACAGGTAGGTTCCACTGCATTTGTTTTTGTTTTGTTTGTTTTTGTTTTGTTTTAATAAAGACTTATTTTTTTTAAAGCCTGGCATGGTGGTATGTGACTAAATCTAACACTCAAGAGGCAGTTGGATCGCTAAATTCTACAGAGTTAGTTGGTTCCAGGATAGACAGGGCTATATGGAGAAACCTGATGCAAAAACCAAACAAAATAAAACAAGATTTACTTTAAAAGCAATGTGTATTTGTATGTGTCTCTGTGTGTATCTATGCATACCGGTGCCCACAGAGGTCAGAAGAGGGCATCAGATCTCCTGAGGCTGGGTTTGCAGAAGGCTGTATTTGGGCGCTACCTAGTGTGGATACTGGGATCCAAACATGTCCACCGTAAAAGCTCTGCGGGCTCTAACCACATATCTCTCCAGTCCCTCTTTATTTTTTAACATAATTTCCACTGTTTATTCATTTGTGGGGTTTTGTTTTGTTTTTGTTTTTTTGGTTTTTTTTTGCTTTTTTGTTTGTTTTCAAGACAGGGTTTCTCTGTGTAGCCCTGAGTCAGTGACTGCGTAGTTTTTGCTTTGTAGACCAGGCTGGCTAGATGAGACCTTGTCTCAACATTCCCCTTTACCACGCTAGAGGTGGTGGGACCTGGGAGAATGAGTCGATAAATAAGGCAGAGTAAAGTCTCACGCAACAGCCAGCTCTTTATCCAGAGCATCAATTTATACTCTGAGGGCTAAGAGAAGTCTCATGGGTAAAGTGTACAATCACAAGGCAGGACACAGGTAGTAGACAAGCCACACTTGACAGGAAATGTGTTTTTCCACAGAAGCACATAAAGGGGTAATGGGCAATTGTAATAAATAATCTGAAGTAAAAATCTGAAGTAATCTCACTCCTCCTTGCTACACCCGAGAGGGGAACAATAGCATAATCCAAGAATAATCTCATGTTTTGAGGACACTGAGGTCACAAGACCCTTGTCTTGGTTTCTTGGAGTTTTCTCACAAGCACTAAGAAATCTCCTCACATGACTCCATTCTCGAACCATGCCTCCCCTCCCCCAAGAATGGGTTTATAAAAATTATACTGAGCCCTGTAAGTACATTCACCTGGCAGTATTAAAATTTTTAAAAAGAAGTTTGTCTTACAAATTCCTTTGACTTCCTTTGTGAAAAAAAGAAAAGTAAGCCTTTATCTGTGTCTGCTAGGTATGTTCCATGCATTTTCCTTTGGCTTTATTTATATCCTGTCAAGTTCTTTTTTTTTTTTTTTAAAGATTTATTTATTTATTATATGTAAGTACACTGTAGCTGTCTTCAGACACTCCAGAAGAGGGCGCCAGATCTCGCTACGGATGGTTGTGAGCCACCATGTGGTTGCTGGGATTTGAACTCTGGACCTTCGGAAGAGCAGTCGGGTGCTCTTACCCACTGAGCCATCTCACCAACCCTCCTGTCAAGTTCTAAGTATTGGTTCCATAGCTCAGGCTGGCCTCTAATTTTGATCCTTTGGTCTCAGCCTCCTGCATTCTTTGTTTCTTTGTGTAGACAGGTCCTCACTCTGCAGTCCGGGCTGAGCTGACACTGACTATTTAGACTGGCCTTGAACCTGAAGTTCTCCTTCCTCAGCCTTCCCTTCCAAAGGGTTGAGACTACACTTCCGATTTAGACTATAGTGCAGGAGCAATGTTTATTGTATGCACAACATCTGAGTCATACATAGCATCCAAGTGGCGATCAGAGGACCACTTGTGGAAACCTGTGCAGCCAGGGAATTGAATTTAGGTCATTAGGCTTAGTGACAACTACCTTTACCCCTGAGCCATCTGCCACCGAGTCATCTCACCAGTCCTGGCTTTTCTATTCTATCTTTTTTTTTTTTTAAAGATTTATTTAATGTTTGTGAGTACACTGTAGCTGTCTCCAGACACACCAGAGGAGGGCATTGGATCGCATTACAGATGGTTGTGAGCCACCCTGTGGGGGACTTGAACTCAGAACCTCTGGAAGAACAGTCAGTGCTCTTAACCACTGAGCCCTCTCTCCAGCCTGGTTTTTCTTAATGTCACATTCCTGGTAGGTGCTAGCCTGCTGTGTGTTGAGATGAGAGAGGGAGAAAATAGCAAAAACTTGGAAGATTTTGGAGTGATTTCCTTGTTCTTGATTTGTTTAAACCAAATATAAGTACTTCTTGGTCCTTGGGTCAGTCAGAGCTCGATTGCAATCAGCAGAAGCTAACCAAGAAAATTAAACCACAAAACAAAATAAAGCAAAACTAAACTAAATCAACTATTTCCCGCCACTAAATCACCCTCAAATTAGCAACGTATGGAACTCGAATCGATTCAGTCAGTGCAGGACTGGCAGCCAAACCTCAGACAGCAGTGACAAAGGAGGTCTGGCAGCTCTGTCCCCTCCCTCCACTGACAGAGGACAGTGTCATCTGTCCTCAGCACGGGGACAGACACTTCCTCCTCCAGGCACAAGAGGCCGCTGAAGGACCCACAGCAACCTGCACTATGCAGAAGCAAATTCTTAGCCACCTTCACCTTCATCTCTCTTTCTCTGTTCAGATTTGAAGTCCCACTTAGTCGTGACTTCTCATTGGCAGAACTCATCTTGTGCCTGCACCCTTAGATCAGGGAATCGAGAGCCTCAAAGTTCTGTGGTAGATACTTCATCTCTTATTAAGGCTGAAACAACCAAAATTCCCCAAGTGTAGGTGGGAAGTTTCCAGATGTAGGCTGGAGTTCAGAAGGTGGGGAGACAGGAAAAAGGGGACAAAATGACGGCAGCCTTCCCTCAGTTGATGGCAGCCTTCCCTTGGTTGGTGCTCAAGCTGTTGCTTTGATGAGATGTCCCCAGGTCACCTGTCCTGAAACACTGACTGGACTCATACAACCATTCCTGCTTGGGTCATGTGTGACACCAGAAAGCATCATGCTAATAACAGCTTCTATAAACCATGCTTCATTTGACTTCTAACAACTCTAGGTGCTACCTATACTTAAGGGGGAAAACAGTCCTTGGACATTCCCAAGTCACACAGCAGCATCCGGTTGCAAGGCCAGGTGTCCCTGCTCTCAGAGTTCTGAGTTTCCCAGTGGGTTCTGCTGACAGGCTGCTGTCTTAGCAGGGACGTGTGTGTGTCTGTGTGTATGTGTGTGACATTCCGTGCCATTTTTTATCCCTCCCCCAGTGCTGGGAATTGAGGCTAACTAAGGTCTGGCGGCTGCTGGGCAAGCACTCTACCCCTAAGCTCTCCCCATAGCCTTACATTCTTAGTACCTTCTGGCAGCATCTACTAAGAAAACAGTACACTAATTCCTAGGAGTCGGCCAGATGGAATAAAACAAGACCCACTTCTGGAAGGTTCCCTTTTCCTGAGATCGGACTCCAGGAATCATTCTGAGGCTAAATAGATCTACTTGGGATCAGCTGTGGAAGAGAAACGTTGAGTCTACTAATTTCCTCATACTAGGCTCTTCTACCTCACCCTTTCTAGGTCAAAACTGTTAAAAGTCTTCCAAGTATTATTCGGCTGTCCAACTGATACTTTTCAATTCCGACTAAAGACTAAGGGGATGACTAACGAACGAGGACACAATTCTTACCTTGTATAATTTACATTCTACTGGGGGAGATAGATGATCATCAAATAAATGTTAATTTGTGGCTCTGACAGCGTGGAGAAGAAAATGCCACAAGACTATAAAAAGCAGGTCTGACCTACTCAGGGGAGCCAGGGCAGCCTCTTTTGAAGACTTGGAACTGGAGCTAAGCTATGAAGAAGGGTTAGGCCTAGAGGAGACTCGGTGAGTCCTGGAGGTGATGGCCTGGGGGAAGTACTCAGGGATCATGAAGCACTTTTAGAGGCTAGCGACAGAAGGACAGGGGACCCGCACCTAGCTTGCGGACCGCCCCTCTGCCTGTGTTTGAGAGACTGCGTCACGGCTGGAAAGATAGAGCCGACTTCAGCCTCCTAAGTCCCACCTGGGAATGACGTCGCCTGGGTGCAAAACTAAAATAAACGGCTCCGCCCTCATCTCCCAGCAGCCCCTGCAGCGCCACCGCCTCCCACCCCCCCCCTCGCCCCCGCCCCCTCGTGTGACCGGCCGAGCCGGCCCTCTCTGAGTCTCTAGTAGTTTCCAGGGCGCTGACGCATGCTTGCGCACACAACCCAGACTGGCGCGTCGTACGCAGTGGCCGCGAGCCGGGCAGCGGGTGCTAGGCGGTTCCCCCGCGGGGGGCAGGGGCGGGACTCCCGGCAGAGGAGGTGCGGTCCCAGCTGGGTCAGGTTGGGGGTTCAGATCGGGTTACTAGACTTAGGGGGTTCGGGTAGGGCTCCCCACTCCTGCCGTGAGATAGCCCTGGGCACCGGCCTGCGGGACCAGATAAAGGCTGCGAAGGAGCCTAGTCACTGGCCGCAGGCGTGGCTCCCCGGTCGGATTCCACCTCGCAGTGTCGCCTGCCTGCCCGGGCTTGCGGCCGCACGGAGCTGCGGTGCCTCTGTCGGCCTGACCCCTTCTCTCCCGCAGCCTGGAGGAGGGACGTCTGACGCTGAGTTGCCATGGCATCCTACTACGAGATTCTAGACGTACCGCGGAGTGCGTCCCCTGATGACATCAAGAAGGCGTAAGTGCCTCGGCTGTGTTACAGAAAGGATCTGACCCTTGTTCCCCGCCCCCCTGAGTGCCATGGGCCTTTTCGAGGCCCGGCTAAAGGGAGGAAGGAGACCCTTGGGAAAGTACGAAGACCAAGTCCAGCCAGGGAAGAAGAGCTGACCTTCTTTAGCGTCCTCTATACACCCAGTTCCCCTCTCCTCCAGCTCCTTCCTACATGTGGGCTTGCCCAGGTTGCAGTGCTATAAAATGCCCAGGCTCTATGAGACAGGACAGTGTCTCCACTCTCCCTGTGGCTATAGATAGCTCTATCGAACGAACCCCAAGAGAGGGCTTATGGCAGGGACTTTCCTTTTTACTCATATCCCTGGCACACCGCAGGGAGAGAACCCCCTGAATCCAGGCTGCAGTCGTGGGGTGTTCTGGGATCGGGGCAGTGAAAGGGTGTTGGACTAAGCAGAAAGGGTAGTCGGTGGGCAAAGCCTGCATCAGTCTCCTGACCCTCCCTCTGCACTCATTTCCTGCAGGTACCGAAAGAAGGCTCTGCAGTGGCACCCAGACAAGAACCCGGATAATAAAGAATTTGCTGAAAAAAAATTTAAGGAGGTGGCAGAGGCCTATGAAGTACTATCTGACAGTAAGGCTTGGGGTCCTGCAGGGACCAGCATGTCCCCCTGCTTCCATTCATTCATGGTACTCCTTCCTAAAGCCACGCCTCCATCCCGTCTCCTCCATGATTTTATTTTAGATAGCGTTTAATCGCCTCCAGGTTATGTCTGTCTAGCAGGGTCTGAAGAGCAGTTTGGGTCCTGATCAGGGAAGGTCATAGCTTTCCTGCCAGGCCAGCTTATCACCCCCATTTTGTAGGCTGGTAAACCGAGGCTGAGAGAGATGAGATAATTTGCCCATTTCTTGAGCCAGAATATGAATCCAGGTCTGACGGGTGATTTTTTTTTTTTCTCTGTGCTTGAGTGTACCTAGGGCATTGTGCATGCTAAAGCAAGTTTTCTACTGTCAAGCCATGATTCCAGACCCAGGTCATTCACTCATTCATTTATTCATTTGTTCAGAAAACAGTCTGACTAGACATGGCTATAATTCCAGCACTCAGGAGGTAAGGTAAGGCAGGAGGCTTTTAAGGTCAAAGGTCCTGTTTCAATAAGTAAACTTCAAAATGACAAACACTAGTTGAGGCTGTAGCTTTGTCAGTAGAGTGCTTTGGTAATATACACAAGGCCCTGGGTATGATCCCTAGCCCCACATAAACTTGCCGTGGTGGTGCATGCCTGTAATCCTAGTGACACAAGACGGAGGCAGGAGGATCGAAAGTTCAAGGTCTTCCTTGGCCACATATCAAACTCATGACCATCCTGGGCTACATGAACAGCATCTTTTAAAATGTATTTCTTAGATGATGTGGGTGGTGGTTCACACCTGTCACCTCAGCACTGAGGAGGCTGAGGTAAGGTGATTGCAGAAAGGCTGAAGACAGCCTGGATACAGGATGAGACCCTGTCTCAAAACACCAAAACCAAACCCCACAAATGACCCCAGAAAATATCTCCTAAACGTACTGTGCCAGGTATTTCCGGGTATTAGGGAGACAGTGGAGGGCAAGCAGGCCCCGTCCTCATCCTGTGGTCATCATTATTCTGGTTAGGGAAGACCAACAGGAGTCAGGTATGTGCAGAGACAGATTACACACTGAGAAGAGTTCTCCAAAGGAGAACTGCTGTACCAGGGAAGGGTGGTGCATGCTCTTGTTGTGGTCCTAGCTAGTCTCTGTGGAAGTGGCTTGGTTAGGATAAGCCTATTAATAAGAATATGGTATAATTAGCTGACATTTATTTACTTGTTTCTGTGGAGCTGGGTGTTGAGCCCAGGGTCTTGTTCCTGTTAGACAGGGTCTCTGCTACTAAGCTCTGCCTCAGCCCCTAGCTTACGTTTGTTTATTGCCTTTTGTGTTAGGCAGACACTGTGCTAGGCAGGTTGGTGAGTTATCTCCTTTAAATTCTCTCAGTGGCTCAGAGTGGGGACTATGAGCATGTCTGTCATAGAGATGAGCCAGCTGCTGAAATCATGCCCCCCTGGATACCCTGCCGTCTCCCAAGTTTCATTTTCTGACACTTGTCCTAGCCCAAGAGGGGCGATAACTCTCCTAAAGGGAGGAATGACCAGGTCTCTTCTTCTAGAGCACAAACGGGAGATCTATGACCGCTATGGCCGGGAAGGGCTGACGGGGGCAGGTAGGTGGAGTGGTGGGGGTCCCAGGATGGAAGTGGGTCAGGGAGGGAGGGGCAGGCAAATTCTGGCAAAGCATGCTCTTTCTAAGGTTCCTGGCCATGCCTTGGGTGGGATGCCCTGGCTCAGGGCTGTATGTACACACTAAGTTGTCCCCTCCTCAACCTGACTCTCCTCCAGGAAGTGGTCCTTCTCGATCGGAAACTGGTGGTGTGGGGCCTGGCTTCACATTCACCTTCCGTAGCCCCGAGGAAGTCTTCCGGGAGTTCTTCGGGAGTGGAGACCCTTTTTCAGAGCTCTTTGGTACGTAGACGCAGGGTTGCTCCACTCCCTCCTCCAGCCTGCTGTCTGTCCTCGGGGGGGGGGGGGGGGAATCTCTCAGGCTAGAGCCAGAGACGGAATTGGAATTTCACAGCCAGAAGATTTGAGGTTGTAGGCGTGAGTCCAGGGAAAGCTAGGACAGAACCTGACACATGGCAGGACTCACGTGACACACCAGTGACACTTCACAGACTGGCCTTATTAAATGACAACAAGAACACATTGTTAAGCCTCCACAACAGCCACCAGTGGAGCAAGACTCAAAAGCATCATGTGACTGCTGCAGCAGCATTACACATAACAACAGACACCTTTTTTTGGTTGTAGTTTGATGACTAACATATGCCAAGAGTTCTACATCTCCTAAAGCCTCTTGTAAATCCTGAGAGGTGAGCCATTTTAATCCGTTTCCAGATGAGAAGATGGAAGCATATTAGTTAGCTTAGACGCGCACAAGTAATTGGCACAGCTGGGTGGCTAGGAAGGCACTCTGTGGTAGGGGCTTGTCCAGCATGTGCAGGGCACTGATTTCAGTCCCCGGCACCACAAATCAAAACGTGAAGGCAAATCTGTTGATTAAAAGATTCCTTCGAGGGGGGCTGGTGAGATGGCTCAGTGGATAAGAGCACCCGACTGCTCTTCCGAAGGTCCAGAGTTCAAATCCCAGCAACCACATGGTGGCTCACAACCATCCGTAACGAGATCTGGCGCCCTCTTCTGGAGTGTCTGAAGACAGCTACAGTGTACTTACATGTAATAAATAAATAAATCTTTAAAAAAAAAAAAAAGCTGGGCGTGGTGGCGCACGCCTTTAATCCCAGCACTTGGGAGGCAGAGGCAGGCGGATTTCTGAGTTCGAGGCCAGCCTGGTCTACAAAGTGAGTGCCAGGACAGCCAGGGCTACACAGAGAAACCCTGTCTCGAAAAACCAAAAAAAAAAAAAAAAAAAAAAAAAGATTCCTTCGACCAGCATGGCTTGCACATGCCTGTAAAAATCTCACCACTGGGGCTGGTGAGATGGCTCAGTGGGTAAGAGCACCCGACTGCTCTTCCGAAGGTCCAGAGTTCAAATCCCAGCAACCACATGGTGGCTCACAACCATCCGTAACGAGATCTAGCGCCCTCTTCTGGAGTGTCTGAAGACAGCTACAATGTACTTACATATAATAAATAAATAAATCTAAAAAAAAAAAAAAAAAAATCTCACCACTGAGCACTGGCCACGGTGGTGCACACTTTTAATCCCTGTGCTCAGGAGGCAGAGGCACTCTTGAGTTCAGGGCTAGCCTGCTCTGCCTAGCAATTTTCAGGCCAGCCAGACCTATGCAGTGAGAACCTGTCTCAAAACCCCAAAAGAACTTTAAACTTGGGAGATGGAGGCCCAAGATCAGGGCTTCAGGGTCATCTTTATCTATTAAGTTTGAGGCTAGCCTGAGCTACTGATACTGAGATGCTTTTTCAAAAAAAAAAATTTTTTTTAAATGTGTAAGGTGGGGCTGGAGAGATGGCTCAGTGGTTAAGAGGTTTTGAGTTCAATTCCCAGCAACTACATGGTGGCTCACAACCATCTGTGATGGGATCTGATGCCCTCTTCTGGTGTGTCTGAAGACAGGGACAGTGTACTCATATATACAGAATAAATAAATATATTTAAAAACAACAACAATAATCTTAAGACATTTTGTAAGTTTACACAACCCCAAACAGGAGCCATAAGTGTATCGGGTTGTTTAGCAGCTTGCTTTCTAGGCCTTAAGGCTACAGCCCCACACGTTTTGGAGGAAAGCTCTTCACCAACAACTTACCTTCTTGCAGATGACTTGGGTGTCTTCTCGGAGCTTCAGAACCAGGGTCCCCGACTCACGGGCCCTTTCTTCACTTTCTCTTCTTCCTTTCCTGCCAACTCCGGTAAGCACTGTCCTTGTCCATCTCTGCAAATCCCGAGTCTTGGAATCCTGGGAATTGGTTTTGTTTTGGCTAGCCTGGGCAGGTTTGAGTGAGGCCCCCAAGATCCCTGACTTTTGGTGATGGTGGTAAGTAGCCAGCCGTCTCTCTCTCATCACTGCCTCTCTGCCTCGTCTGCCCCAATGCCAGATTTCTCCTCCTCATCTTTCTCCTTCAGCCCGGGGGCTGGTGCTTTCCGCTCCGTTTCTACGTCCACCACCTTTGTCCAAGGCCGCCGCATCACCACACGCAGGTGAGCTCTCCTTCTGGGGCCGTTCAGGTGGAGGGGTTGGGGAGGAGGCACAGAAGCAAGTGCTGTCTTGGCCTGCCCTGACCACTGGACCGTTCAGAGGTCTGCTCATTGACTGAACTGTGCCGTCTTCTACAGAATCATGGAGAACGGGCAGGAGCGGGTAGAAGTGGAAGAGGATGGACAGCTGAAGTCAGTGTCAATCAACGGTGAGTGGCACCTCCTCTCACCTCCTGGGGTCGGGTGAGCGGGAGAAGAAGGGTCTCAGACTGCATCGTTAGTGGGATGCCTTGGTTGCAAGGCTCTTCACTCTGTGTGTGTGATACTGGGCACTGAACCCAGAGCCTTAGACATGCTAGGCAAACTCTCCGAGCTATAGCCTGAGACCCTGCGCTTTACTCTTTAAAAGACATGCGTGTCCCCATGCCACTGTGGGAGTTTCCTTCCCTTTCCCTTTCCTTTTCCTCTTCCTCTCTCTTTTTTCTTTTTTTTTTTTTTTTTAAAGATTTATTTATTATATCTAAGTACACTGTAGCTGTCTTCAGACACTCCAGAAGAGGGCGCCAGATCTCGTTGCGGATGGTTGTGAGCCACCATGTGGTTGCTGGGATTTGAACTCTGGACCTTCGGAAGAGCAGTCGGGTGCTCTTACCCACTGAGCCATCTCACCAGCCCCCCTCTCTCTTTTTTCTCTTTCTCTCTGCATGTGAGTCTTTGTGTGTGTGTGTGTGTGTGTGTGTGTGATGTACACTCTGCATGTACCCGTGAGCCCATTAATGTACCTGTGGAGGCCAAAGGTCAGTGTCTGTCAATCTATCTATCAACCATCTATCATCTATCTACTATCTATCCACATACATATATACATAATTGTCAAGATTTTTGATTATGTGTACTTTTGTATATATGTGTGTGCACCTATGTGTTTGTGTCTGTGCAGGTAATAACAGATCCAAGGCACCTCCAGGTCCCCTTGGAGATGAAGTTACAGGCAGTTGTGAGCCTGTATGTGGATTCTGGGAACTGAACTTGGGAGCAGTACCTGCTCTTAACTGCCAAGCCATCTCTCCATCCCCAGTCTTTATTTACTTTTTGAGGATTTCATATAAGCGTACGATGTCGTATTTTGATCAGACCTTCACTCTCCAACTCCTCCTCGATCCCACCCACCACGCCCCTCTTTGTCTTCTCTATTTTTTTTTTAAAGATTCATTTATTTATATGAGTACACTGTAGCTGTCTCAGACACACCAGAAGAGGGCATCAGATCTGATTAAGGCTGGTTGTGAGCCACTATGTGGTTGCTGGGAATTGAACTCAGGACCTTTGGAAGAGCAGTCAGTGTTCTTGGCCACTGAGCCATCTCTTCAGCCCTATTTTTTTTTTTTTTTTTTGAGACAGAGTCTCTCACTGATTGAGCTGACCTGGCTGGCCAGCAAGTCCCAGGGACCCTCCTGTCTCTGATTTTCCAGCACTGGGACACCAGGTGTGCTCTGCTGCACACTGCTTTTCTCATGGTTGCTGGGGATCTGAACTTAGGTCTGAATTCCAAGCCGTCTCCGAAGTCCTCCTGTGTTCTTGACATAACAGGAGTAAAGCCTTGTAGATCATATTTACCCGGTTTTTGGTGGTGGTGGTAGGTTTGGCTTTTTTGTTTTTTGTTTTTTGTTTTTTGGTTTTTGGTTTTTGGTTTTTGGTTTTTGGTTTTTGGTTTTTGGTTTTTTTTTTTTTTTTTTTTTTTTTTTTTTGAGACAGGGTTTCTCAGTGTATCCTTGGCTGTCCAGGAGCTCACTCTTCGACTAGGCTGACCTTGAACTCCCAAAGATCCTCCTGCCTCTGTGTCCCAGGTGCTGGGATTAAGGGTGTGTGCCACCACTGCCCGGCATATTTACCCAGTCTTTATTTGAGGGGCCTGTGCTGAGGCATGTTTAAATGACCCTCACTTCCAAGTAGCCTCTGGCTTAAGACCTCTACTTACCAAACAAAAGGGAGAAATGAATCCAGGAATCGATTCAGGTACTAGAGACAGGGCCTTGTGCATGCTAGGCTACCTGCGCCAGTCCGGGAATCAAACCCAGTCACGGTAGCTAGCCGCTTAACCTGCCGATGCTGAGCACTCTAACAGGTACTTCACACGGGTTATATTTAGTCATTGGAACCTTTGCGTGTGTATACAATCTCCTCATTCCTGTGTCATAGACAGGGGAGGCATAGGGAAGCTGAGTATGTGCTGGATAACCTAACGCATGGATGTCAGTTCCAGAGAGAGGCTTGTGAGTGGTCGGGGTCGTTACTGGGTAAGGTGGTCCCGCATGAGGCGCTAGCTTGGGTTTGGGACCTGATGGTGGTTGTGATTCTTGCAGGTGTCCCAGATGACCTGGCACTAGGCTTGGAGCTGAGCCGTCGTGAGCAGCAACCTTCAGTCGCCCCTGGGCTGGGGGTCATGCAGGTCCGGCCGACCTCTCTCTCTCGTCCCCCTGACCATGATCTTTCTGAGGATGAGGACCTGCAGCTCGCCATGGCTTACAGCCTGTCAGAGATGGAGGCGGCTGGGCAGAAGCCAGCAGGTGGGCGGGGGGCACATCAACGACAGCATGGGCAGCCCAAGGCCCAGCACCGAGACCTTGACGTGGGGGGCACCCATAAGAGCGTGAGGGGCGAGGCAGCCAAACTCAGCCCGTCCTCAGAGGAGAAGGCCTCTCGCTGCCACATTCTCTGAGAACCAGGCAGAGCCTGGACTAATTCAGGTCCCGACTCGGAGTCCAGCTCACTGTCAGGAGTGCAGAATAGTGTGGCCCAAGCTGCAGGACTCCAAACTCTGTCCCTCCACATGTTTCCCTCCCAGGTCCACTGTTCTGTAGCGTGGGCAGGGATCTGTTGTACTCTGTCCAGGGCTGATAGGTCCCTGAGTAAAGCCCAGGTTTTGGGGGGGTGGCATCAGTGCCTGTGGAGCTCAGAGGCACTGGTTGGATCAGACCCTGCTGAAGGACACTAGTGGGTTTGGGGTGGGCCTTTGTGCCCAAGTCTTATTCTGCCATTTATGTTGCTGATGCTGTCAAGGAAGGAGGACTTGGCCTGGCATGCTCTGAACTTGAGTTGACAACTTTCTCCCAGGGCACAGCACAGGCTGAGCGAGCCTCTGCTGTCCTTGGCCAGCTGCAGCCCTCCTGGTTTCTGTGTAGAACTAAGCTCTCACCCACCCATCTTCTCGCTCCCCCTCTGGTGCTGCTGTCCTCCCCTCCGCTCTCTGCAACGCCCACCCTTCGGCCGCAACGCTTGCTTTCATTGCTGCTTGGCTAGGTCTCCCTTCTCCTTTTCTTTGAAGCCCAGGAAGATGCTGGGGCCAGTGGGTCCATAAGATCTTCTGGGGAGGCTAGCTAGGTGGGGTGGAAGCCTCTCAGCCCTCCAGAGTCTCAACCAGAGTCAACTCCTCTTCCCTTCTTGCTGCCTCAGCCTGCCCTGGCCACAGGACTAGGCAGAGGTGAGGCTGGCTATCCTTGGAGAGGTGGGATAGGGCCAGGGTGACCCAGAGGGAGGCCTAGGTGGGGAGTGTATTTGTGCTACCTGCAAACAAGAGCTTAGGGGCCGGCCACAGGGCTGACCTAGAAGTGCATGCTCAGCTCCATCCTCCATCTGCTTGCAGCTGACCCTCTCTCCTGTCACCCACCCCTGCTCTCTCCCCAGATGTGTTCTGAGCTGGATATCCTGGATACAGAGTTGCTGCAGTTCCAACAGGACAGCGCCCTCCCCAGTGTGCTAGGAGGGAACACAACATTCCTCTCCCTCATTTATGCTGAGTGTAGAGCTGGGGGCTGGGGTGGTGGGTGGAGACTGAGTGGGAAGCACCTGTAGTCTTAGCCTCTGAACTCCATGGGTTCTTAGCGCTGTCTTTTGCGGACTACAAGTCCCAGAATGCAATGCACCCTGGACTTGGCTCTTGTACCACTTATTCCAGGGGAGGAGCTGCTCAGTTACAAAGCTGAGTTACTTGGGATATGTAGTTCCAACCCTGGCCAGTCAGTCACTCTCTCTGAATGGAGAGATCTTGTTTTTCATTTTGTCCCTGGCAGGGGTGGTGAGAATTGTAGATGACCAGAACTTTAGTTCCTATGGCACTTCTTGCTAGACTCAGGTTGGAGTGAGCAGATTCCTGTAGCATCTGAGAGAGTTTGTTTTCCCTTGGGCAACCTGGGGGGTTCGAGGAGTAAGCTAATGGGGCGGTGGGCTGCGTAGGTAGGGCACAGTCTTGGATGGATGCGGGCTGGCAGAACCTGCGTGGGAAAGGAGGCTGCCTTGGCTGGAGTGTGTATGGCAAGGACTGGCATGCGGAGGGAGCGTTGGACATATTGCTTGAATGGCTTTCTTTGACCTCTGACCTTGCTGCCCATTCTTTCTTATCATCAATTCATCCTCCATGAGCCACCTGTCCTCCTGCCTGGGGAGCCCAAAGCCACACGGGGATTGGTGGAGCAGGCTGTGGCCGGCCTCTGTTAACACTGAGCCTCTGAGACCCATCAAAGCAAGATGAGCTGAGCTCAGACTGAGGGGAAACGGAGGCAAATAAAGCTGAGTTTTGAGAACTCGGTGGCCTGTGTTCCTCCTTTCCACGATGGCTCCGGAGAGACCCTCTAGAACGACTAGAGGACAATTCAGGCCTTACACATTCATTCATGTCAAGTAGCTGGAGGCACAGCCTTTGACCAGGTTGTCCTCCCCAAATGTGTCACGTGATGACAGGGGGAAAATGCTTATAATTATTGGCCCTCCCTTCCAGAGTCCCCACAGCTAGCTTCATCCTGAGGCTCCCTCTTGTAAGGGGACCTGCTTCCTGGTTCTCCGCAGCACAGCCAGGCCCACACTAAGTTACGACTTGATTGGGAGCAAGGGACTCCGATAGTGGAGCCTGATATTTTAAACAGCACCCAAGGGCCCTAGAGTAATCCCCTCCAGGGGACACATGATCCAGGAGCATGCGGAATGCCACCCTCCCCAGGGTCCAGGCCCAGGGATGAAGGAACCAGGACCTCTTCCCCACTTGCTGTCTCTAACCACAGGACCAGCTCTGCCTGGCAGACTTGTGGAAGCTAAAGCAGCAGCCACCCCTGAGGGGGATTCCAAGCCCCTCTCCCAAGCAGCTGCTGGGCCTTGCAGGCAGAAATGGTGCTTTGCCCACTTGGAGCCTTTGTCTTGTAGAGCACTGGAGCTGAGCTTAAGCGGTGCAGTCAGATGACGGGCATCGTTCCTCACACCAGCATTCAGAATTTCATTTGAACTCCAGCATGAGGTAGTGGCCCCAGGCCCAGATGAACCCAGGGTTTCATCTCAGTTCATTTTTGTGTGTGTCTGGAATCGCTGCCGGAGGGCTCTTGAGGGAGGAACACAAGGGCCACCTTAAGGGATAAAGAAAGGGCAGGGGAGGCTGGGTAATGGGAAAGGGGAAAGTGTGTCGCCCCCCCCCCAGGTGGCCTGCCCCAGCACCTTACTGGAAGAATCAGCTGTGGTATCTATGGCCTGAGAGGAAGGTGGTCTGTCTCCACAGCCCCAGCTCAGTCCTGTGTGACCCAAATGTCATTCCTAAGGCTGAAGGGTACAGAGCAGCTAAGAACCAGGAGGGAAAGCTTCAGGAAGGGTGGCGGCCCAGGCTTGAATCCTGACTTCACTACGTACAAGTTCCTCAGACTGGCGTAGCAAGGGCCACGTTGCATCCTCTCTCTACCCAAGGCATTATTGGTCGTGGTTTTATGAAGCTAAAACCAATCCATGCATGGTACCGTGGAACCTGCTAGCGCCCTAGAAGCCACGTTGCTAGGCACTACTTTTAAACCAAGGACAGCCAGCATCTGCAGCCAATGTCACCCCTGGCTTTGTGTCTCCAGGGAGACAGGGCAGGGGACACTGGAGCCCGGAAGCATAACAGACAGCGCCTCAAAGGCATCCGTGTTGCAGCTGCACAGACAACACACTAACTTTATTCACACTGATACAAAAGTAGATTTTACTTTTCTAGAAATGTTCCCTTGTGCTAGAGGGAGAAGGTTGAGCAGGGTCAAGGTGGCAGGCCAGTGGTAGCAGGGTTGGGGGAGCTGGGGCTTTCTCGTTCTGCTTTGTCTATAGGTGGTAGGCTGGTGGGAGTGGGGACGCACACATCCAGAGAGGGAGACAGAGACTCAGGCAGGATGGGGCTCGGGCACACCTGTGGCCGGTGTCCACTCCTCTCCTTGCCTGCTGTCTGCTTCCCATGGGATGCCATGGTTCTAGCATGGATAAAGCAGGGCAAGCCTACCCCTTCCTTCCCTCCCGACTCCCTTCCACACTGGGTTGGGAAAGGCTCCCATGGCCAAGTCAGACCAAGGTGGCAGATGGGTAGGGCTGAAGAGTAGGTGCACAGATGCTCACACAGGCAGAAGGAGCCGAGGCCAGGATGCCCACTGAGGTGCCCAGGGGCTGCTCACTGGGGCAGGGCCTTGAGGATAGCATTCACCTCCTCTGCCACGGCTGTCAGCGCAAACTCAAACTGGTCCTGTGAAAGGCCAGTGGCAGAAGGGTCAGGGGAAGCCTAGCCTCTGCCTCTGCCCCAGTGGACATGGCAGGAGTGGAGGGTGCTAGGCATCTGGAAAGAGGGGAGTCTTTCTGAGGGATGAGGGAGGGGCAGGCTGCTGCTGGTTTCTTCATGGTGGCCATGAGGAGAGTGCTTGGAAAGGGAATCAAGTGGGGACGGGAAGGGAGCCACTGTCACCTTAGAACGGACAAGGCCAGGCCGCTGGTCACGGACATGCTCCAGGGTGGCAGCAATATCAATCTCCTTCACTCCTGGGGAATAGGGGTGGGGTAAGGGGTGCTTAAGGGGGCATCCAGAGGGGAACGTGCCCCGTACCTCCTGGGCATCCTCTGCAAAGGCTGGAGAGGGGTCCACATGCTCCCCAGGGGGTTCTCAGGCCCATTGCGTGCTGGGGAGCCAGGAGGGACCAGGGCTTGTGGGTCCTGTGGGGACACGACCTTACCTTTGGCCATGCGATTCAGGACCATGTCAATAAGGATGTAGGTGCCTGTCCTCCCTGCACCGTCACTGCAGTAGGAGATGGTGACAGACAGGCTTAGTTAGCCCTGACAAGGCCAGAAGGGAGCAGGCATGGGAGTTGGGGTGGGGACATTGGCTGATTATTCCAGTTGGCCCGAGAAGAATGTTAGTGAGTCATGGGTGAGACAACAGAGGCAGGTCTGAGAGCCCTGGCATGTCCCCCAGGCAGGGGGACAACTAGAAAGGATAGCCATGGCTCTGTCTTCACTGGAGGCAGCAGGACAGGGTGGGAATGGCCCTCTACAGTCTGGGGTCAGGCTTTGGTCAGAGAAAATATTTCCAGTGCTGTGAGCTGACATTCTTCCAGGCGTGTGCCTGTGCATGTGTGTGTGTGTGTGTCTATTTTTAACTCATTAAAGACAAGATGTGCCAGATTTGGCTCCTGTCTGTTGCTCACCAACAAGAGGCAGAGAGGTGGTGCGCTCACAGTTTGTGCTCAAGGAAAAGGACCAGAGGGAAGGACGGAATGAGGGAGGCCCCAGCCCAGGGCCTCTGTGGCAGGTCCTTACTCACCTGCAGTGCACTATGATGGGGCAGGAGCGGCCTCTGTAGCACTTGTTCACTTTCCTGAAAGGAGAGGTGAGTGTGAAGGCCAGGGACCACCAGCCAGAAAGAACATCAGTCACACAGCAGAGTGTGACCGCATGCTGGCTTGCTTTCTTTTCTTCTCTTTTCTTTTCTTTTCTTTTCTTTTCTTTTCTTTTCTTTTCTTTTCTTTTCTTTTCTTTTCTTTTCTTTTTTTCTTTTCTTTTCTTTTCTTTTCTTTTCTTCTTTTCTTTTCTTCTTTTCTTTTCTTTTCTTTCTCTCTTTCTCTTTCTTTCTTTCTTTCTTTCTTTCTTTCTTTCTTTCTTTCTTTCTTTCTTTCTTTCTGATTTTTCAAGGCAGGGTTTCTCTGTGTAGCCCTGGCTGTCCTAGAACTCACTCTGTAGACCAGGCTGGCCTCAAACTCAGAAATCCACCTGTCTCTGCCTCCCAAGTGCTGGGATTAAAGGCATGCGCCACTGCCTGGCTGCATGCTGGCTTTCTTACTCTTCCACCTTGTGGCAAGCACAGAGCAGTAAGAGAGCTGGAGAGAAGGTTCAGGGCCAGTGGCAAAGGACCACAGTTGATGTGGGTGGCGCTGAGCTTGATCTGTCACTTGGGAGCCACATGCCCAAGTGGTCAACCAAAATAACGGATTTGACTTCTCGGTCCCCATACCCGTGAAATGGGAGATGATAAAGGGACCCTTTGTTAGGATTCTTTTTTTTTTTTTATTACATGTAAGTACACTGTAGCTGTCTTCAGACACACCAGAAGAAGGAGTCAGATCTTGTTACAGATGGTTGTGAGCCACCATGTGGTTGCTGGGATTTGAACTAAGGACCTTTGGAAGAGCAGTCGGGTGCTCTTACCTGCTGAGCCATCTCACCAGCCCTTGTTAGGATTCCTATGAAGTGCCATGAGATAGCATAAAGAGCCTGCATGTCACAGGCGCTCTCCATGATTGGTAGTAAGGGTGGATAAGAGGCAGTGGCTCTGACCACATCCAAGGCATTCTGGTAACTCCCAGGCCACCTAGTCTACCACCATAGAGTCAGGCCTTTTCTACTCAGGCCCTTAGTTCACACCAGCCCTGATATCAGGTCACCAAAATGCATTCATCAGCAACAATTACTTAGTTCTAGCTGTCATATGCCAACTGAATTTATATAATTCTGCTGTAAGACCCAGCAATTGTTTAGCTTACTTGTGTGGCCTTAAAAAAAAAAAAATCCATGCAGTGACCCTACAGTGACTCTATCAGGGACAGTGACTCTATCAGGGGCAAGGACCCTACAGTACCTCTATCAGGGACAGTGACCCTACAGTGACTCTATCAGGAGCGGTGACCCTACAGTGAGTCTATCAGGGGCAAGGACCCTACAGTGACTCTATAAGGGGCGGTGACCCTACAGAGAGTCTATCAGGGGCGGTGACCCTACAGTGATTCTATCAGGGGCAGTGACCCTACAGTGAGTCTATCAGGGGCAGTGACCCTACAGTGAGTCTATCAGGGGCGGTGACCCTACAGTGAGTCTATCAGGGGCTTTGCTAGTGCTATTCCTTTTTTGTAGATTTGGGGTCAAGCCAAGGCTTCATCCATATTATCACCAAAATGTCTACTTAAGTGGCGAGGAATTGGGAGGAGTAAAGGCAGGGGAAACTGTAGTCAAGCTATATAATAAAATAATCCATTTTCAATAAAAAGGGAGGGGAGAATTTCACACACACACACACACACACCACATATGAAGAGGGGCTGAAGAGATGGCTCAGTGGTTAAGAGCACTGACTGCTCTTCCAGAGGTCTTTGAGTTCAACTCCCAGCAACCACATGGTGGCTCACAACCATCTGTAATGGGGTCTGATGCCCTCTTCTGGTGTGTCTGAAGAGAACGACAGTGTACTCAAATCTTTAAAACTTTTACTTTAAAAATATTAACATTATTACTTATTATTCAGTAGTAGGGACTGAACCCAGGGTCTTGTGAAAGTTCTCAACCACTGAGTTACGTCCCCAGCCCTTTTTCACTATTTATTGGACAGGGTCTAACTAAGCTGTTCAGATTGGCCTTGAACTTGCAGATCTCCTGCCTCAGCCTCCTGCACAGCTGGAATTACAGGTGTGTGCCTGTAACTGCTGACATTTTTAAATGTGGGTGGAAACATGAAAATAATTTAATACTCTGACATCACTTTCAAAATGTACCTCAGGTTGCAGGGTAGTCAGAAATCAGTCATCCTGGAGTTCAGAAACTACCAAGGTCCCCACCTCAACTCTTGCCCCTCTGCCTGGCACTGGAGATCCAGGCCAACTTGGCACAAGACAGAGGAACAGATGGTTTCAGTAGAGAGGCTTCCTTGCCACCTGTGTATGAATGGCAAGGGATGCTGGGTGCCTGGCCTGGTCTTTGTGTTACAACAGGCTACTCCCTCTGCTAGTGTCTGCTTCAGCACCCTCCCTCTCTCCCTTAAAACTCCCTGCAAGATAATCTTGGTCTCTTTCTACATTCCTGCCCCAGTTCTCCGAGCAGCCCTCAGGTTAGTCCCTTCTTGACCAGCCAGCCTGCCTGTTCCATCCATGCGTTTGCCACGCCTGCCAATGACCACTTTTGTGGCTGTTCAACTGAAGTGAGACTATCAGCAGAGATCACAAAAATAAATGATGCTGGCAGCCATGAGACTGAGGGGGAGAGAGAGAAACAGAAGGGAGAGGTGCAGATGGAGAAATGAAGACAGAAGGGGGGACGGGAAGAGTGATGGAGATGCGGGAGAAGAGGAAAAGGAAGGGGAAGAAAGAGCACTTGGGAGGCAGAGGCAGGTGGATTTCTGAGTTCCTGGCCAGCCTGGTCTACAGAGTGAGTTCCAGGACAGCCAGGACTACACAGAGAAAACCTGTCTTGTAAAACAAACAAACAAACAAACAAAAAAAAAAAAAAAGAAAAGAAAAAAAGGAAAGAAAGAAAGAAAAAGAAAAGAAAAGAAAGAAAGAAAAGAGAAATAAGAAATAGAGGCAGAAAGACAGTAAGAAAGATGAGGATGGAAGCTAGAAGCTGGACAGGAGAGAGTGAAAGAGCAAGCCCGCACAGAGCTGAGGCCCAGAAGGGCAAGGCAGGAGGCAAAGCAGGGCCCCGCAGAAGGCGAGGCGAGGGGAACCCCCGCCTCCAGAGGGACACTCCCCCCTGCACACACACACACCCCGGCTCCAGGCCGGCTAAGGAGCCAGATGGTGGAATGGCGGTGTGAGAATGTGGGTGTGAGAAAGAGCACCAGTTTAGGGTAGGACGGCCAAACTGTCAGTACTGGTTTGGGGATGGGACAGGCTGGTGGTAGGGACAGAGATCAAGGGCGAGGCTCCAGGCCAGACCTCCAGGCTATGACCTCTTCCTGGGGGCCAGACCTTGGCCCCCAGGAAGAGCTCATGGATGGCAGCTGGCAGCTTGCTCACCTGCGGAAGTCCAGCAGCGGCCGGGTGGAGGCCGGAGTGCCCTCTGCCGGCCAGCTGAGGAAGTGGAACTGAGTGAGCGTGCGCGTCTCCTGGGTCTGCACGTTCTTAAGGTAGAAGCTCCGCACCAGGAAGTCCTCGCACCAGATGTGCTCCGACACCAGGTTCACCTGTCAGATGTCGGGCAGGGTCTGAGCACAGGTGCGCACGCGCTCCGCTCCAGTCCCCACCCTCCTGCTCCCCAAGCAGTGCAAATATTAAATATTTCGGGAGGTTAAAGGTGGTAATTTCAGTCTTTGGATATTTATTTTCCCTGTCTTACATACGCATGGCTCAGAGTCCCTACAAATGCTTTTTGGTGCTAGACAGAATATACAAGCTTTCATGTATGCATGTATGTATGTATGTATGTATGTATGTATGTATGACGTGTGTGTATGCATAAACCTATACATACATATATACATTCATATTTTAAAATGTCACCATTTACCCCTTACTGTTGGTACTCTGACCTCATAGACGTGGTAGAGGGAAGATCCTTCATCCGGCCAGTAGCGGTCACACTGTTTGACACCGTCCTCCACTAACGGGGTCAGCATAACGATGACAGTGCAGCCACTCTCCCACACCATCTAAGGACAGAGATCCAGGTAAGCGGCCCTCTACCTTCCCTGGCTCTGGCAGGCTTCAGGGGCCTCAGGAAAACCCCTCTCCAAGCGTGCACCTGCCAGAAGTCCGCGATGGTGTGGGACAGTGGTCCCTGTGTGGCTATGTAGGCCGGCATCCGAGGGTCATGCTCGATCTAAGGGCAGAGAGGATATGACATGAGCCAGACTGAGAAGGGCCAGCTTGGAGTGAGGCTTGGTCAAGAGTGGGCCAGGGTGTGGGGGAGGCTGAGATGCCTAAGTTCGAGGACATGGGCTCTACAGTTTCAGGGCTTGGCTGGAGTAAGAGATGACTACGGGGGATGGAATAAAGAGGAGCAGTGCAGATGGGCAGAGTCAGTGTGGGAATCGGAGCTGCTCACGATGGGGCTGGCGTTGATGTAATCACTCCGAGAAGGACTGCTCTCCACTTTCAGCTTGATTCGGGCATGGTCATCTGCACAGAACTCACAAATGACCTTCTGGCACCAGGGCTCTGCCACCCAGCCAGAACCAGGAGCCCCACTCCTCCCCATCCCCCACTCCCCACCCTCCACCTGCCATCCCCAGTCTTGAACTGCTCCTAGCAGAGTGTGGGGCCAAGCTGGCCCACGGCTCGCTTACAGGGTAGGAAGTCAGGATGGCGGTTCTTCTTGATGTTGCTCTCATCCTGTGCTGCGGCACAGGTGTTTGGCTCTGCTTGGTAGGCGCACAGAGCCTGCCACTCCTTGGCCAACCGGTCCCGGTTCCGAAGGTGATCCTCCATGTATGCCTGTAGGGGGCACCACAGCCCGGCTCTGGGCCACACTGCCCGTCCTGCCTCTCCTGCTATGCTGTTCCCTCCCCAATTTAGGCCTGGGCCCTTTCCTGACCAGAATCATGTGTCCTGTGGAGATGTCCATGTTGGCCTGGGCGGGCTCCTCGCACCAGGATGGTGTGCTGCTGTGGGAACTGGGGCTGGCCTGGGCCGCATCGCTGAACTGGGAGGACACACTGCTCACCCTAGAAGGCTCTGGCTGACCCTCCGCCCGGTTAAACAGGGACTTTGTGGCCATGTGCTGGCGACACAGGTCCTGCAGAGGAAGGATTGGGTGAGGCTGGGGGGGTCTTTAGAACCCCCCTACAAGGTTTCTAAGCCGCAGGCTGGAGCTTAGTGGTCCTTGCGGGCTTAGTGCTTGCCCAATGTGCGGAGTTCAGTTCTCAGTGCTCCAAACAAACAATGCCTTAGGCTTTGTCTCTGATCAACGGGATGAGTAAGATCTGTCTTTCGCCCTCATTCTTTTCTGCCTCAGTGCATATGACAACCTCAGATACCACAAAGTAGAATCCCAGAATTATATTCCTGGGAGGCATCTCCAAAGCCAACTATTCCCAGCCCATATTCATCTAAAAAGTATGTCCCAACACCCCTTCCAGGACCTTTCCATCCTTTATCCAAACAGGGCCTCATTCTGCCCACATCCTTACTCCGCACAAGACTGGGTCACTCGATCCCCTTGTAGGTCCTTCCCTCCACAAGCTTCTATAGTTTCACACCTGGTACTCAAAAGTAGTGTCACCATGGGCCCCCTCCGGCCCCAGCGCTGCCAGGCGCTCCTTATCCCGCTGTCTCGAATGATGGCGCATACACAGGGCCACTGCCAAAGCCACTAGCAGCCCAGCGACGCCTGCCAGGGCCACTAGAGTAAGCAGCACTGAGCGCATGGGAGATATGCCATGGGCTTGTCGGGGAAGGACTGCAGCTGTTTCCTCCCTCTGTGGGAACAAAACCAGAGTCAGAGGGAAGGTTGCAGGGGCCTTGACTCCTACTTAGGCCACCTCTAGGGACAAAGCTGTGACAGGCAGGGGTATGAAGGTAACAGGCAGAAGGGCATACAGCTTCCTTCCAAATCCACAATGGACCAATTCAAGAGCCAGAGACTTTGGGTGACCCACCAGAAGGATTTCCATAGAAACAGAAAAAAGGAGATGTCATGAAAAAGATGATATAGCTTTAAGAATGGTCCTTCAGGAAAGCGCCACTGCGCCATCTGCTGGTCAAAATGCGAACTACACAGAGACGGGCTGCATGGGGAAAGAAGGCTGGTGAGCCCAGTGAACTTTGAACCCTTTAAGTTCCTGTTCTTGCCTCCTCTCTTGTGTGCAGAGTCAGACCTACGAGGGCTTTGACAGATTCTACAGTTAGTGCTTACCTGTCCCACCCCTGTCTGCAAAATCTGGAGCCCTGTCTGCGCTTCCAGTTCAGACTTCACCAGCCCTGCAGGAAGGGTGCAAGCCAGGCTCTTTTCAGCCCTATGTGGGCTGGAAATAGTTTAGGGAAGGATCAGCACAGGAATCAAGGCTGGGGTCATGCGGAGCCTGGATTCGAACACAGGGTGCTATTTACCAGCTTGCTGGGTCACATCTGCCAAAGACAGGTTCTGCTCATTGTGCCGGATTCGGAAGGTGACAGCTGGTCCCACCACACTGCCAAATAGGAAATATGTTACTCCCTTACCCACCGGAGACTCCAGATTCTAAATAAAAAGGCCGGCAAGGCAGATCAGGGATTCCCACGAGTGTGTCTAATGACAGGCAGATTCAGGATGAGGCTAGCAGCAGGCCTACACGTGGCTCCCCTGCTTTGACAAGTTGGGAGGTCTCTGACCCCAGAGCTGTCTTCCCACCTCACTCAGGCTAGACGCCCCCGCCCCCGCCCCCACGCTGTCCCACCACAATGGCAACCCCACCTGATGTTGATAAAGCTACCGGAGGACATATGCACGTGCTCAGCCAGAATCTCCAGCAGCCTCACTCCAGCCACCAGGCTCAGGGGTCTGCAGGAGGGGAGCAGGCAGAGAGGGAAGTGGTGATTCTCAGGCACTCTTTTGAGATGGCCACCTCAAGACACAGTGTAGAACTACCCTTCCCCCTCTACCTTTTTTTAAAAAGATTTATTTATTATTCTATCTAAGTACACTGTAGCTGTCTTTAGACGCACCAGGAGAGGGCATCAGATCTCATTACGGAGGGTTGTGAGTCACCATGTGGTTGCTGGGATTTGAACTCAGGACCTTCGGAAGAGCAATCAGTGCCCTTAACCACTGAGCCATCTCTCCAGCCCCACTCCTCCCAACCTTTTTTTTTTTTTTTTTTAATAGTGCTGGATTCTTGCTCTTTGCTTCTTGCCAGACAGGCTAACCCAATCCCACAGGGCCTGGAGGGCTTCCCCAGGATGCAGCACTCACTTCTGGTCAGTGACGATATAGCCATACTCCTCAGCCGATGGTCGAGCTGATGGCCGTCCCACCACTGTGGGCTGGCTCTGGCCCATGGGACTTTTCTTCTCCAGAAGGACTGAGGAGGTACCCAGAGGACTGGATGTGTGGGGAGGTTCAGGGAGACCAGGGTTCAGCGCCTGCTGAACTTCGCTGGAGGCAGGGCTGGCAGCGAGGTATCCAGGAAGCGAGGGTGTGGGGGGCAGAGCTTCTGCAGGGTCTCCTCTCTGCATCTGTTCTTGTATTGCCTGTTATAAGACAGGGTGCAGGCGTGACCTCTAGAGTGGAAGGGCTGGGGAGGAGGGGCGGTCACACTTTGGGCTCTAAACTCTTTACAGTGGAATTTAGGAATGGTTTAACTTTTTAACCCCCAAAGCCCACACACTGGCTAACAGAGAGGGCATCCATGGAGTGTGAATCGAATGTATGAATGGGGGAGTATAGAGTTTAGTGAGTGAAATATGGTCTGTAAACCACAGAATGGGGCTTCCAGGGGGTGGGGTGGTGGTGGGGAGCTGAGCCCAATAATTGGGAAAGATAAACAGAAAGGCAGCAGTTTTTAGGCTTTTGTTCTGTGGCAACAGTTAGAAGCCTACACCTAAAACAGAGACAAAGCTTATCTAGCTACAGCAAGATGCAGCCTCTACCAAAGACCCCACTGTAGGAATCATGGGACTCTGAATGGATTGTGGTAAAAAGAGGGGCGGATTAAGGATTCTGGCTTCTAGTGCTGTTGACTTTAAGTGAGGCCACAGGTGATTATTTGAAGTCTCTAGGCCCTAAAGTGAGGGACCAGAGGATAGATTCTGAGTCATGATCTCAAAGCAAAGGTGTGTGTGTGTGTGTGTGTGTGTGTGTGTATGTGTGTATGTGTGTGTGTATGTTGTGTGTGTGTATGTGTGTGTGTATGTATGTGTGTATGTGTGTGTATGTATGTGTGTATGTATGTGTGTGCATGTATGTGTGTATGTGTGTGTATGTATGTGTGTATGTATGTGTGTGCATGTATGTGTGTATGTGTGTGTATGTATGTGTGTATGTGTGTGTATGTATGTGTGTATGTATGTGTGTGCATGTATGTGTGTATGTGTGTGTATGTATGTGTGTGTATGTGTGTGTATGTGTGTGTATGTATGTGTGTATGTGTATGTATGTATGTGTGTATGTATGTGTGTGTGTATGTGTGTGTATGTATGTGTGTGTATGTATGTGTATATGTGTGTGTGTGTGTGTGTGTGTGTGTGTGTGTGACAGCTAGGTGCTGGGAACTCACTTTCTTGACATTGGCTCCTCCAACATTTACAGCTCCTTCTGTAGAAACACAAAAAGCAATAGTCAAGGCCAAAAGGACCAGAGCTCTTGAACCTGTTCTATCTGTGTGACCCCTGTCCTATTAACAACCCAGATGCCACCCCCTCTGCCCAGGCTCCCACTCACCCACCGCCTCCATGACCTTCCCACTCTCTAGTGCCTTTCCTGGTCTAATGCTTCACCTCCCCTGCTTACCCTCTTGCTCCCTGTCCTCAAAAGAACTCTCTTTCCAGCCAGGCGTGCTGGACCATGCCTGTATCCTAAACTCTGGAGGTAGAGGCAGGAACATGAGTTTTCAGAGCATCCTAGACTACAGCAAGACCCCATATCAAGAAGAAGAAAACCCCCAAACTCTCCTCTACAATAACCTCTGTGGAGATGGGAGCTGCTGGCCTCCCTGACTGGACACTCACCAAGATTTCTTCCTGTGCCCTTGGGCAGCAACTGCAGCAGGGTCAAGTAGGTAGAAAGCTGCTCCGGGGTCAGCTGACGCAGCTCTACTCCATAGCCTGCCAGCACAGGAGCCAATCTCTGCAGACTCACATCTGCCGGGAGCCAGACACAGAGCTTAGGGCCGACGGTGGAAAAGGACTGCAGTGCTGAGGGGTGGTTGGGGCATGGGACATGCACATTGCAAATTCTTTTCAAACACTAGGACATGGATGCTCATTCCAAGAGCATGGACATACTCGAGGTGTGCCAGGTGCACACCCCACTCTCCCCACATCGAAGCTAGGGCTGTGTGGATCAGCTTGTCAATAGACAGTTAAATGTGTGAATGAAAGGCAGAATGCCAGCTGTGGTGATTTGCGTGTGAATCCTCAGAACTCAGGAGTCTGAGGCAAGAGGATCGCAGCAGGTTTGAGTCCCACCTGAGCTAAAAATGAGTTCAAGGATAACCTGGGGTAACAGCAAGACCTCGTCTTAAAAATAAAATAAAAATATAACTGAATAAACAAATGAATAAGTGAACATCTTCAAAGGTAGCCAGGAAGGGCCCCAGCAAAGAGGTAGACCCCACCCCCACCCCAAGACAGAGAGGTAGAGGCTGAGGCCACTGCTACCTGGTTGTGCTGCTTGGGGAGGGGACTTCTCCCCACGACCCCCTAGTACTTCCTCCTCATGGCCCTCTGAAGAGTCCTCTGCCCTGTTGCCCCCATCCTCTGGCAACCTTGGTGCCCGGGCCCTGCCAGGCACTGGCAACTCTTGGGCCATGTAGAGCAGCCCTGAATCCTGGAAAAGCTGAGCAGATGAGGGACCTGTAAGGTCCCCAAAAGAGTGTCCAGAGTGAGTCCCCAAAATGGCCTTGGAGGCACTTCTGCTGAAGAGTGCAGGACCTTCAGCCTTGGACAGGTGACCAACACCAACTACCCCAGAGGAGCTCTCTGAGCCCCGGGAGCCATCTCGGGAGCCAAACTGTGGGGAAACAGAGTTGTGGGTAAGAACAGAGTCGGGGCTGGGTACTGGGGTTGGGGAATGGCCAGGTTGGAGGTCTCACCTGGTGGAATAGGTAAGGCTGTAGCAGTGCAGGTTCATAAGTCAGAGCAGGGTGTGGAGGCTGTGGGGGCATTAGCAGATGCTCCAAGAGAGGGGGTAACAACTCAGCCTGCAGAGGGGACAGTGGGGAGCCCACCCCAGCTCCATTCCCACCCCCTGCAGGCCTTGGAAACCCCTGGGCAGCAGGAGAGGAGCCAGTAGGATTGCCCTGAGATAGCAATTCCCCTGCAGGGCCTGGTTTCCTGGGTACCAAACCAGACCTAGGGAGGAAAGGAGAGAGATAAGGAGATAAGGAGTGGGAGAGAGAGAGAGAGAGAGGAAGGGGCGGGGGAGACAGAGACAGAGACAGAAACAGAGAGATTGATTTATTTGTTTGGTTTGGTGGTGTTTTTTGTTTTTGTTTGTTTGGGTTTTGTTTTAGTTTGGTTTGGTTTGGTTTTTTGAGGAGGAGGAGGGGTTGGAGACAGGGTTTCTCTGTGAAGTCTTGGCTGTCCTGGGACTCACTCTGAAGACCAGGCTGGCCTTGAACTCAGAGCTCCCTCTGACTCCAACTCCTCCCAAGTGCTGGGATTAAAGGCATGTGCTACCACTATCGGCTCAGAGATTTATTTGTATATTCGTATAGGTCAAGGATGTGGACAGTTTACAAGGTTGAAGATGGACAGAGTCACTGTTTTAGAATAGCCCTGTCCTGTAAGAAATGAAGAGGAGAGATGGGCTAGAGGGCATGGAGATGAAGGCAGGCTAGAGAGGCCAGCTTGCTAAGGTAGTTTGTTATGACTCTGTCTTTGGTAGAAAAGAACAGGTATGTGTGTGTGTGTGTATGAGTGTGTGTATGTGTGTGTATGAGTGTATGTATGAATGTGTATATATGTGTATATGAGTGTGTGTGTATGAGTGTGTGTGTGTATGTATATGAGTGTGTGTATGCGTGTATGTGTATGAGTGTGTGTGTGAATGTGTGTATGAGTGTATGTGTATGAGTGTGTGTGTATGAATGTGTATGTGTGTATGAGTGTGTGTGTGTGTTTATATAGGGATCAAATCCAGGGCCTTGTATATGCAAGATGTTCATTCTACCACTGTACTACATCCCCAAGCCATATGCATGCCTTTGAAACACAGCTGCACAGGTAGGAGCTCAGTGAGTGGTGAAGGGGAGATACATGGGTGGACTGTGACTATAGGGTGACTGCGTTGTCCCTGTGAGCCGCTCCCCACCCCTGCTCTCTAAGTATATGTTCAAACAGCAGAGAAGGCCTGGCCCCACTGCTATTGCCCTCTTGGACCAAGTGTCATATCTGAGCTCAACATGCCCTTCTTTTGTCTGAGAATTGCCTCTAGAGCATCAGTTTTCAACATGTGGGTCATGACCCTTTTGGGAGTCGAAGGACCCTTTCATAAGCATCACCTAAGACCATCAGAAAACACAGATATCTACATTATGATTCCTAACAGTAGCAAAATTACAGTTATGAGGTAGCAAAGAAATAATTTTATGGTTGGAGGGTGGGTAGTCACCACTACACAAGGAACTGTATTAAGCAGCATTAGGAAAGTTGAGAACTACCGATGTAGAGGGTCTCACCAGAGAGAGAGAGAGTGCTGTTTTCTGCCCTACACAATTCCACACAGGAACAAACTACTTAGGTACATCCAAGGAAATTCTAGTTTGTTCATAACAACTACTTTAATTCTTCTTTTACGATGTCAAATGCCGGGCTAGAGAGATGGCTCAGCCATTAAAGGCTAGGCTTACAACCAAAAATATGAGATGTCAAATGCCAACATCTTCTTAATGTCCTGTTTTGCTGGATTTCCAGGATAAACTCAACTTCTACTGAGTGTGTCAACCGTTAGAGGGAAGGACCATTCTCAATGTGGTTTTTCCTGTGCCCCAGTCTGCAGACCTTGCCACCTCCACCCCCACCCCTGCCTATAAGGAAGGTCACAGGTCACCAGTTTCAACATTCTAAGGCAGTTGGGAAAGGCTGCCTACCTGTCCCTTGGATGGGGCTCTGGGGGGCGAAGCCTGGGGATGCGTTCCATCTCCTGGGAGATCACATGCTGGGTGAGGTCATCATGCCAAGACAAGCCTGAAAGGAGGAAGGGTAGGGCAGAGTTGACTCGAGAGTGGGGGCCCAGTTCCAGAGCTAGTTTCAGCCAGGAGGATATCCCATTCCCTACATTGAGTTGTGATGGGTAGAGTGGGGGTGGGACAAGGAAGTGCCAGGGATTGGAGACACAGTGGGCAAGCTGAGCTGACTTTCTACCTCTACCCTCAGCTATAACTTTTGGAGTCAAGCTACCTGGGCTGGAATCCAGCTTTGGTTCCTAAAGAACTGGGGAATTTAGGCAAGTTGTTAAGCCTCCATTCCTCCATCTCAGTTCTCTCTGGACCTTAACTCTCTCATCTGGGGATACGCGCCTCCTAAGATTGTTGTGATAATTAAAAGGACACATTGTGGAAAATAGTTCTGTGACATGGAGAACTCATAACAAATGCCACTGGCCCTGTCATAATTGTGGGTCTCCATTCTGAGCCTGGGTCTTGTGTGGAGTGGGAACAATACATATTCTGTAGGCTTCTGAAGAGATAAAGTATGGTCAGGAAAATGAAATCTTCCATATGCCTGTTTCAAACACCTGGACCATCCTCCCCACGGCCGTCCTCCTCATGTCCTCCCTGCAGCAGCACGGAGCATCTTGATCCTGTTTGACTCATTACCCATGAAGCTCTGCTCTCAGAAGAGATCTCTCATCCTTTCTAGAGGGACTTCACCTCATTCTCCTCCATTCTTCCTTCTATGGGTTTATTTATTTAGAGTCAGGGTCTCATTAGCACAGGCTGACCTGAATGAAACTCAAGGGGATTCTTCCACCTCAGTCCCCTGAGTGCTAAGATCACAGTTGCCTGGCATTATGCCCAGATCCTGCTCTGGATTCATAATCTGGGTTACTCATGACTCATATCTTGGTACCTGCAAACATCTATTCCATGCATTAGAACTGTCTGTGCTCCTGCTACAGTTAACTCCTCCAAGGGACCATTTGTTGCAGCAAACTTCTTAAGACATACATAGAAGCTGAATGCAGAGGTACATGCCTGCGGTCCTGTACATGGAAGGCTAAAGCAAAAGAATTGCCTGGACAATATAATAAATTTGGAGCTAGCCTGGGCTACACAGTGAGAGCTTGTTTCAAAACAAACAAGCAAGCAAAATTCCAACAAACCTAAAAGATAATTTCCAGCAACCTCATCTGCAAGCTTTCTGTGTGCAACTCCAGAGAACCCCATCTCTGGGATCCTATCATCATGTTGATTTGCCCCCTTATCCAGAAAACTCTAAGAAGGTGGGGCTTCGTGAATGGATATAATAATTAAGTTGTATGAATAGAAAGTTTTGGGTGAGGTGACCCTTTACTCCCCACCCACACCAACTTCCAATCTCTGCGTTCCAATGCAACCAGACCTCACCTTGGGACATGAGTTGCCGGAGCACACCTTGCAGGCGCTGGAGAACTGGGGAAGTGACTTGTAAGAGGGGCCGGGCCTGCCCCACTCCTGCCTGGCACTGTCCAAACAAGCCATCTAAAAGCACAAAGGTCTTGTCAGGGCTTTTGCAGGAAGATTCCCAAAGCCCAGGCTGCAGACGGACAGGGTTCTCTCCACCTTCTCTAGCTTTAGAGTTGTGCTTCTCTGCTCTCCTCACAGCTGACCTCTCCCTCCCCATTTTTGTCTTGGAATCCTATGCCAGGGCCCTACTCACCCTGAATACAGACTTCCAGATGCGAACAGAGTCTGCGGTCAAACAGACAGCCTGTGGGAGAGAAGAAGATTCTCAGAACACAGAACACAGAGGACAGTCAGATGGTTTAGAAACAGAGGAAGGAGATATGGCCCCATTATTTCTTTCTAAGGAAGGCTTTAAGTTGGGAGGACAGTAGGGAAGAAGCCTAGAACTAACTCTCTCTCTCCCTCTCCCTCTCCCTCTCCCTCTCCCTCTCCCTCTCCCTCTCCCTCTCCCTCTCCCTCTCCCTCTCCCTCTCCCTCTCCCTCTCTCTCTCCCTCTCTCCCTCCCTCTCTCTCTCTCCCTCCCTCGCATATATATTCATACAAATTTATATATGTGCATGTGGCCAGAGATCAAGTTGGGTATCTTCCACATTTTGTATTTTCAAGACTGGGTATCTCACTGAACCTAGTGTTCACTCAGCACACCCAAGGGATTTGACTCTCTTACTTTCCAGCACTAGGGTTAGACATCAGTCACTATTCATGGATTTTTATATGGGTGCTGAAGATCCAAATTCAGGCCCTCATGCTTGCATGGCAAGCACCCTACTGACTGAGTCATCTCTCCAGCCCCAAGGCCGAGAATTATTGAGGAAGAATGGGGTCTAGCTTTGGAGTCTGAAGATCTTAGTTTCAATCTTTAAAAGATTCAATTTGCCTAAGTGGGAATTGGAATGTGGGAGGAGGGGAGGGTAGATTATGTAGCATTGTGGGAGAATTCGTGGCCAAATTCAAAAGGAAACGGTGGTTCCCCAAATCTCTCAAAGCATCCCAATTCTAGTAGTTTGGAATTAGAGGCGGAAGCTCCAGCACACCTCCCCCGCGTGGCAGGGAAGGGGTGCAGGAGCTTGGTTCTGGGGCTGCCTGTCCCAGGCGCGAGTTGATGGCGCTGTCCATGGTGCTGAACCTAGGAGCTAAGGGCACGTCGGGAAAGGAGACGTTTACCAAGGGAAAGGTGGCAGGACAAGGAGTGGCTCATCCTTCCGCTCTGTCTGGTTAACTCTTGGCCTCACAGGAAGTACCGTGCACTGGCCCCCAAGCCAAGGTGGGGAAAGAGGGAGCCAGATGGAGAGGCTGCGCCCCCCCACCCCACCCCAGCAACCTTCCCACCCCCATCCCGGGCCCATGAGTCAGCGCTGACTATGTCCGCTTAGATGTGAGTCAGCACCAGGCCCAGCTTTGGGAAAGGGGACAAGAAGAGGACCCTCCCCTTTTACTCCTCTTCCGTTCCCTCTCCTTGCGTGTTCCCCTTCTTATAGCCGACCAACTCGAGCAAATGGCCTCTCTAGACTTAAAAGATAAATCCTGCTCTGTCTCTAGCCAGTCCTACAGGGAAGCTGGAGTCGGGTAACAGTGGAGAGGCTCCTGCCGCCGGTGGTCGTCCATTCCTCTTTCTCGGCGATGCCTCTGGCTTCTCCCACGGTCCTGTAGTCCCTCTAAATCTCTCAACTCGCGTGCACCCCCGCTCCTCCTCCTGTACCTAGTCTTCCCTGGAGCCCACTTTTCCAGGTCCCGCCTGCGAATCCCGGCTCCACCTCCCAGCCTACGCCCCTTTCCTCAGCTCCATCTCCCTTCGTCTCACTTCATGTCCTCTCATCTTCCTCACCCTACAAACCACCCACCCCCCGCCTCCCAACATTTATCCTACCCGAGCTTCTTGCTTTTGCGACGCTTCCCCCCGCCCCCATCAAGTTTTCTCCTGACCGTGGGCACTGATGGCGCTGCAGCCCCCGGGGCGGCCGCTCAGCAACAGCAGGCAGACCAGCAGTCGGAGGCCCCCGGAGCCCCCGGAACCTCCAGAGCCCCCGGAGCCCCCAGGCCGCCGCGGGCGCCTCATCCTTCCCGGCTCTGAGCTCTCTCTCTCCGGCCAGAGTCTCGGCGACGTTGGTGGGAGTCAGCCCAGGAGCCTAGGCGGAGTCTGCCACTCCCCACCCACCTCCAAGGCGGGGTCTAGTTGCCCCTCTTGAGGCGACCCGGCCAACTGCAGGCGTGCAATGACGACATCTCCACCCCCGGCTCTTATGCCTATTTGCGTCATACTGGCGTAAGAGCCCCCTCTTAGCCGGGGACCTACTCAACCTAAGCCTCCTCCACCATATAGTAGGTTCCTCCCTAGAATTCCCACTGGGTCCACCCACTCCTGACCTGTATTTTTCGGGTCCACGGCCTCTGTCTCCCTGGCTCAGGTTTGGTGAGAAGGACTCAAGTACTATAGGGAACAGGAAAGATACGTGGGGCAGGGAGTATAAACCGTGATACAAGAAGCTTAAGAGATCAGAACAGGAACTCTTACCGTGGTTCCATTATCGCTACTGGCGTCATCCTGAAAAATCAGAGATGGTTAGGCACTCGCGCTGGGATAGCAAGGAATGAGCTAGTTGCTTACCCTTGTCTGAAGAAGCCAAAAAGCACCTGCCCCACAGGGTAGTGGTGAGAATTTATGTAATTAGACACTGCAGCAAGACCTGGATCTACATATCGCAAACACTCCTACGCATTAACTTCTTTTCCTCTTGCAATCTACTCATCTGACCCTTGAAACGGTTACCTTCTTTAGCATTTGCTTTTCGCTTAGTTGGTACATAGCAATCATACACAAATGTACACCGTGACAGTCAGTACATGTACAAGGATGTGTGCAATGTGTAACGACCAGATCCACATACCTGGCGTATCTATTACTTCAGACATTTATAGTTTCTTTGTGTTGGGAACACTCAGCATCTTCTCGGTCAGCTCATTTGAATTAGCCCAGAAATCGTAGTTATCCTGCTGTGCTTCCCAACATCAGCCATGCTGCTTGCCCAGCTGCACCCGGTGAGTACTGCCATTTGTTATTAGCTCTGGCTCTCCCTTAGCTTCCTGTCTCAAGCTTATTGAAGATCTTATGATTTCTACATAAGGTACACATCACATCAAACCACCCCTTCCTCCCACCACCAACTGCTCTGGTTAGACCATTTCCTCCAGCCTTATCACAGTGATTTCCTCAGTGGCTTTTTAATATTCTTAGTTATCCAGTAAGCTACAGAGTTTTCTAAAGTTCAAATTAATTGCATTATCCTTTTGCTTTCTAGTCGTTGTTTCTTTTTGTTTTGTTTTTAAGACAATGTGGGTCAGGTGAGATAGCTCAGCAGGTAGACATTCACTATCCGAACCCGATGACCTGAGTTTGATTCTTTGAATCCATATAAAGACAGAAGAAGAGAATCAACTCTATGATGTTGTCTTCTGACCTCTACATCTCTCTCTCTCTCTCTCTCTCTCTCTCTCTCTCTCACACACACACACACACACACACAGAGAGAGAGAGAGAGAGAGAGAGAGAGAGAGAGAGAGAGAGAGCTTTATAAAGTGAATTAAAAAACCAAAATGGTTTAGTGGAAAAAAAAACACTTATCTAGACTTCACAGTTATTGACATTTGGGGTGTGTTTGCTCCCTTTTAATATTTATGGTAGACATTATGAAATTCCTCATAAATATTTCAGTATGCATCTCTAGGAAATAGGAACACTTTTCTACAATAATATCATTTAGAACTCAATTCATATTCAACTATCTCAAACTGTTTCCAAAACGTCTTTTTGACTATTTGTTCAAATATGAGTCAACCAAGGATCACTGTTGCATTTAATTCTTTTCTTTCTTCTCTCTCTCTCTTCCTCCTCCTCCTCCTCCTTTTGTTGTTTGTTTGTTTGTTTGTTGAGAGAGCGTTCTCTGTGTAGCCCTGGATGTCTTGGCACTCTTTCTGTAGACCAGGCTGACCTCTCACTTAGAAATCTTCCTGCCTCTGCCTGATGAGTGCTGGGATTAAAGGCATACGCCATCACCTCCTGGCTGAATATAATTATGTTCTTAATTCTTTTTAACTTAGCATAGATACCCAAAGTCACCCTTCTTCCATTTTTCACATTGTCACGTAGAACAGAAAGCAAGGCATTATTTTCTGTGGACTCCTCCTCTTCTCGATTTGTCTCACGGTTGATGTCCTGCATGGCCCCTCCGTACAACACACATGTTCTTGGCATACCCCTCGGTAAAGTAGATATTATACTTGATATGCCAAATGGGTTGAATCTTTTTAAATGTAAACAGAATATTGCTTTATTCCAGGAGATGCACAATGCCTGATTATGCTACTACATAGGGATGCTAAAACCGATAACGAGTCTAAAGCAGAGCCAGCCCCATCTTTCCTAGTCTGATGAGCATGAACAAGAAACTCATGGGATCAACCATCCACTTTCCATCTAGATTCATAGTCCTCCTCCTCCTCCTCCTCCTCCTCCTCCTCCTCCTCCTCCTCCTCCTCCTCCTCCTCCCGTGCTCTGTGTATGCTTGGGATGAAACTCAGTAGCTCTGACATGCTAGACAAGTTCTGTACCATTGAGCTACATCTCAAGTCTCCAATGGTGATTATTGACGAAAATATTTCATTTCGGTCTGCAGGCTGCGCTTCTTTCTTTCTTTCTTTCTTTCTTTCTTTCTTTCTTTCTTTCTTTCTTTCTTTCTTTCTTTCTTTCTTTCTTCCTCTTTCTCTCTCTCTCTCTCTCTCTCTCTCTCTCTCTCTCTCTCTTTCTTTTTTTGACATTTATCAGCATTTGGTCATTACCCTGAAATACAATGTCAACTGGAAGTAGAATGTATTCTTCACTTTTGCTCTTTACCTACTTGCAGACTAAGGAGTAGTTGACATAGTTACCTCAATAGTGGCTAGCGAGTTTTCCTAGTGTCTTCTTGTGGTTTTTCTTTTTTTTGAACATTACTATTTATAAATTCAATGTGAATTGTTCAGTCACAATAATTACTAATTAATAATTAGTAGATTAATTATTATTAATTAATAATTATTATAAATTATTAAAATTAATAATTTGTGGATATTTAAATTATCCCCAAACAAGCCAGTGATTGGTCCTTGAATCACATTCTAATGTCCTTTTGAAACACCCTATCAATCACTAAACCCGCCTTTGTTTTTGTCACTCTGAGATATGCCAGGCTTTTCTTTTTCATTCTCTCTGCAATATGGAAGTAGTCATTGATCTACAGGGCTGTGGTAGCTTTTAGTAAGGGCTGATCTTAGAGGCCAGGATCTGGATGCTAGGTGTGACAATGGCAACTGACGGACACTGACTCTAGACTTTTTCTATGAGCAGAGCCAGGATATTAAGATAATACACATACATAAACACATACATATACACACACAAACACACATGGACACTCACCCACAAACACATACATGAATATATACACATGAACACATACACACATGAACATATGCATACAAATGTTCACACACACATGTACACAGTCCAGCCAATATTTAATCATGCTTTACTGGGTTCTCCACACTTGCAGTTCTTTATTGTCCTGCTGGAAACTCGGGTTCCTGATGACATTAATATAACCACTTGTATGTTTGATACACACCTAACAATGTACATAGAATAACACAAATATTACTCTACTAATAAAACAGTGAGGGTCTGGAGATAGGTCAGTGGTTAAGAGCACCTGCTGCACTTGTGGAGATCATAGGTTCAGTTCCCAGCACCCATGAAAAGATTCATAACCACCTGTCCTACCTTCTTCTGACCTCTTTGGGTACCATGCATGCATGTGGTGCGCATTATACATGCAGGCAAAACATGCATACACATAAAATAATAAAGCAATGAATACATGTTTTGAGATAGAATCTTACTATATAGTTTTGGATGGCATAAAACGCTATGCAGATTGGCCTGGAACTCTTAGAGATCTTCCTGCCTCTGCCTCCCATGTGCTGGAATTAAAATGTGCACCACTGTACACACTTGCCCTAAATTTTGCCTTTAAATATAACTTCCAAGGATACATCATCAAAATGCTGTGTCTTAGGATTGTTTCAAACATCTCTTTTGTTTGTGTTCGTGTAGTTATGATTGACAATTTGACATGTAATTGGAGCTTTTGTTTCAGTTTATTTTTAGTTTCGTGGCAGTGCCTTATATTCTTTATAAATTTTATTTTGAACCTTTTGCAAAACAATGTAATTGCAAGACACCTATACTATCTCCCCGCTCCCCACCGTTCATTGTGTTCCATTTGTTTCCCCCTTTTAAAGCTGATACATTGTTAAATATCATGGAAAAACATGCAAAACAAAAGGAAACATTTTAAGTTTTCATGAACAACCAGGCAACCCAGTTCCAAAAGTAAAGTGCTTCTAGCAGCTCAGAACGCTGACTGAGCACCAGACACTGCCTTTCCTCAAAGCTAACTATTATCACTCACTGCCTACCTTGCTTTGCTTTCATGTATGGTTCAAAGCTAAACATGACACCTCTGACTGTAGGTAGATTGGGGGTTATCCAGTCTTTCTTGGAGTACCATGAGTGGAATGGCTGTGTTTGTCCTGAATTATTTACTACTGCATCTGCATGCCGGAAGAAGCAGGTATCCAGTCCAGTCTACTAGAGAGGTGGGGAACGGGACATGGGTACACTATCTCCTCCTCATCAATCCCTTTTCACCTTCCAGGTGTTCCCATCTGACTAACCTAATGAGCATCCAGAAGAAGAGATATTCATTCCCAGCACTCCCCTGGAACAGAAATGGAAGTGAAAATTAATGAAAGGAAAATTACAATAGCAGAATGTGGGACGGTGAACTGTGCACTTGGGATGGTAGATTTCTAGCCAGCCTATGTGACTGATGGCCACACACCTCTCTGCAGGAGGCTGTGGGAGGCTGTAGTAACAGGAGCCAGGGGCCCAGCAGGCGTGGCTGAACTCCTACCATCTTGTGAAGGCAGAAGTCACTGCCCACCAGGTCTCTGGGGTTCCAGGCCTGTGCTCCACCGGGAACTGGGCTGTCTGAGCACAGTTCACCATCCCACAGCAGAAAACATAAAGTGGCGGACAGTGGTGGCTCACGCCTTTAATCCCAGCACTTGGGAGGCAGAGGCAGGCGGATTTCTGAGTTTGAGTTCCAGGACAGCCAGGGCTACACAGAGAAACCCTTTCTCGGAAAACCAAAACACAAACAAACAAAAAACATAAAGTGTCCACTTATTTACCCATTATTTGACTTGTTTCCTCCCCCTCTTTTTTTTTTTTTTTTTTTTTTTGTGGAAATCATTGGTCAGTATAAGTTGCTTTTCTTCTTCTTTCTTCTTCTTTCTGTGTCTCTTTGTCTTCAATTTTCCCTTTTTGTAAGAACAGCAGCCATGTCAGACTAAAATTTATTTTGATGAACACATTTTAACTAATTCAGCTGCAACAGCCTTACTTACAAATAAAGTCATGTCTGGGGGGGGGGTGGTCTGGAAATTAGGATTTGAACACAAGTCGGGAGGAGACAATTCAAACCATCCTAACAGTTGCCGGGTCCAGGAGCTCTCCTGTAAGACTTCTTGAATTAGTGTCATTTCTCACTCTCTTTTGGGTTTTGCTTCAGTCAGGAGCAATCCCTGCTCCTCCTGCTCCTAGCCCCACCCTTATGCAGAAGCCTCACCTTGCTCTAACTTCCACTGCCCCTCCCTCTTTCAGAGGATCTTAGTGATACCTGTCAGTCAGGTGCCATTCAAATAGCGTCACATGGTCCTTTAAAACAAAACAAAACAAAACAAAAAACCAGGTCTACTTTCCTTTTGTAAGTTTTTGTCTGAAGCAGAACAGTTGGCCGAGGACTGGGGTTTGTCCCCAGCTCCTGAAGTGGTTTGTGCCTGTCTGTAACTTCAGTTCTAGGAGATCCATCACACTTCCCTGGTCTCCCAAAGGCACCAGTCACATGGGTGGTGCATATGCATACATGCAGGCAGACACTCATGCACGTAAGATTAAAAAAAAAAACACATAAATCTTTAAAAGTTCCCATCTTTTTCACCTATTCAATCTGTCCCCCAGTTCCAAGTTTCAAACTTCAAAATTCCAGACTTCCAAACTTGCACTACAGTGTTTTCTTTCTAACCTCTGCCACTTTTTTTTCTGGAGGTGGAAGATTAGAAAGACCAGAGTTGGACCACATAGGTCAACTTTGATTTTTAGGATATAACTGAGGAGATGTGTTGAGAATGAGGTACCTGTATGTAAAAATAATGGCCCATGCACGGTTTTAGACACATAAGTCCAAGGCAACACAATTAGGGCCAAGTTGCTAAAGGGAGTACTGGGAGGGGAGGTGGTGGAGTGGGCTGAAGGAATCAGCAAGAATCTGACCACTCCGCTGGCCAGACACATTGCTTGGACTCTTCCCTAGAAAATTATTTACAGCCAAGACCCCCAACAGTATTATACACAAAGTATTATTCCCAACTGGCTCATCAAGGCCTAGAGGAGTGTGTAGCACACAGTAGCCTCAGTAGGAGCAGAGTCCAAAGAGAAGCTACATGCAGTAATTCCTGCATGAGATAATCCTGGAAATCACAATTTAGGACTGGAAAACTCAGTCATATTAAAGATGAGCATGGCCAGGCAGTGGTGGCGCACACCTTTTAATCCCAGCAGTTGGGAGGCAGAGGCAGGCAGATCTCTGAGTTCAAGGCCAGTCTTGTCTACAGAGTGAGTTCCAGGACAATCAAGGCCACATGGAGAAATCCTGTCTTAAAAGGGGGGGGGTCATTGGCATCCTCAAGAATGCTGTGAATATGCTTCAGAACTGTCCACAAGGATGGAGGCATTGCGTATTTTACCACTAAACTAACTAAAGTCCTTCTCTATGTGAGAGCTTCCTCAAAAGCACTGTGAAGATGATAAAATCCCAGGTCCTTCCAGACTGTTTGAATCACAGAAAGGCACACTATATACATTTCCAGGCAAGAAGCAGAGAAGTCCATGGCTTGGGATGGGAAGGTGTCAGTGGAGACAGGAGCTATCGACTTGCAGTGGTTGGGTGATGAAGATGTGGTCCAGGAGCTAAGGGATGGGATGCCCACTGTGTTTGCTCTCTTCAGACACCTGAAAGAATCTATACTCTCCCAGACTTCACGGGTTTTGAGATTATTAAATACATCCACAGAGGAACCAGATACAGTCTTGGGAGCTTGACTCAATGGTACTCAGGGTTAAACAAATGAAGAAGGAAGGTATAGGAGGGTGTACTGTCTAGTTTTGTGTCAACTTGACACAACTGGAGTTATCACAGAGAAAGGAGCTTCAGTTGAGGAAATGACTCCATGAGATCCAACTGTAAGGCATTTTCTCAATTAGTGATCAAGGGGGAAAGGCCCCTTGTGGGTGGGACCATCTCTGGGCTGGTAGTCTTGGTTCTTTAAGAGAGCAGGCTGAGAAATCCCGGGGAAGCAAGCCAGTAAAGAACATCCCTCCATGGCCTCTGCATCAGCTCCTGCTTCCTGACCTGCCTGAGTTTCAGTCCTGAATTCCTTGGTGATGAACAGCAGTATGGAAGTGTAAGCCGAATAAACCCTTTCCTCCCCAACTTGCTTCTTGGTCATGATGTTTGTGCAGGAATAGAAACCCTGACTAAGACACAGGGGTTTGGAAGAGTAGCAATAGTTAAGGGATTTAATGGGTGCAAGGAACAGACGAATGGAAAGAACTGACTAGGGGCAAATATGAATTTTCCTTCCCCAACACGTGAAAGGGTGGGCAACCAAACCATCCAGCATGAATAGGGTGCCATGGGAGAAGGCTGCCATGACAGCTGTGGTCACCCCTCACACTCTCTATTTCAGAAAAAGGGGGGAGGCCGACACCAGCCTTTGACCAAGCATTCAGAGCTTGGTCAAAGCTTTCTCTGTCCCTTTCTCCCTTGGGAACATCTGGTTAATTCACGTTCCATGCGCCCTCCCGCAAGACAAGCTCACAGAAAGTGTTTGCAGGAAAATCAACTTTAATTATCCATATTTGGGTCATCCAAGAATTGCCCCTTGGGTTAGAGGGCATTGAGGAGGTTCCCAGAGAAAGGGATCTTATGCAACGAGATCTCAGTCAGCAACAAGGTTGAGGCCCACAGTGGGGAATGGCCCAAAGAAACCCTAAAAGAAGAAACAAAGGAATTGAAGTCAGCCTGCAGAGACATTGTGCCTCCTTACCTGCTCTCCTTCTTCAAATAAGTAATAATTGCTTGATCTGAGTAAGCCTTCCCGATGGTGACTCAGCCCAAGGGTTGTTAGCCTAAGCCCCTGGCTCCCACACACACGCCCCACCCCTGCCCTGTGATTTTCCATTATACTGGGGGCTGGAGAAGAACGGCAGAACTTCATTCGTGTTCCTGGAAGCTCTACAACAACCAGTTCCACACAGGTGGGTCTCTGTCATTTATCTCATATTGTGTTACCCCAGCAACTAACCCAGGTTTAGAAATTCTAGCTGCCATGCTGCAGAAATGGGAGCCTGTTTTCCTGGAAAGTATCAAGGGCTGGGACCCACTTCTCACAGGCTGTCTCTAGATGGAAGGTGTGTGTACAGAGAGCAGGAAGGGACAATTATCAGTTCCTTTGCTACTGCCCAAATCCAAGCCTTTCCCACCTCCGTGGACCAGAATGGCCCTTCTCTCACATCCCCTTTGTTTCCATTCTTGTTCTTCTTACTTTCTATTCACCTAACACCATTGTAGTGTTTTTTTGTTTTTTTTTTTTTTAATGAGGGGTAGGGTTTTGTTCTGTAGCCTTGAACTTACAATTTTGTGACCTCAGCCTCCTGAGTACTAATGTCCCACCATGCCTCACATCTAGGGTGGCCTTTTAAAACCTAAATGTCCCATTAGGACATTCTCTTCCTCAAAATATTCCAGTAGCTCCCCATTGTCCTTGGAATAAAATGTAACACGTGCTCTGTGAGCCCCTGCATGGGCTTCCTTCTATCTGATCAGCTGTCACTGGAGGTTCAGGACACTCCTCTGGAGGGCCAGGGCACTCTTGCCTCCGGACATTTGTGGTTACAGTGCCCTTCCTTTGTGATTTCTTCTGTCACTTTCTTGTCATTTGTGTCTTAGCCCTAAACAAGCCTTTTCATTATTGATAAGTCTGATGTTTGGAACAGGTCTTGAGAGAGGGCGAGAATCACACAGGGGAAGCTGGAGACTGGGAGGCCTGGGTCTAGCAGCACAGACATAGCATGGTAGGTTGAGGAAGTTGTGTAACTAGCCTGTGCCCGTGCCCAGACCGTACATCACATTTTCATCTGTAAAGATATTAGATGTGGTGATTTCTAGTCTGGAATCCAAGGAGATGAGCCTTACCCGGTCCATATAGCAAAGCAAGGCAAATGGGGTTGAAGTCTCTGCACCCTGCCTTCACCATATACAGGGGTTCCTCACATCTAAACTGACAATGCTTCCATTTTTAGTTCCTGTTTTAAGTCTGATGCACGATCTTGCAGCCTTTGTCCTCCTTAGGAGCTTTCTGGGGTGTCATGGCCCAGCCCTCCTCTCTCATCTGGATGTCTAGATAGTAGTTTATAAACAAGTAGTTTTACCCTTTGGGTACAAGAGTTTATTTGTTTCACCCCAACACCCATTCCCTCCTTTGTACCTGTTCCCCCTCCCCCTACCCCCATTTAAACACACCCTTTTGGGTTTAGTCTCCTTGGGTAAATTGAGCCACTCACCTTGGTAGGATGGGTGGCCTCTTGTTTGGTGGCCTTTGGGATTACTTTGGTGGTAAAGCATCGGTCCCTGTTCACCTTGACTGTTGGACTCTAATGAGAGAGAGGAATCAGGAGTAAGGAAGAAGGCAGGAAGGATGAGATGGTCTTACCAGGAAATCCAAAGGACCCAAAGTCGAGGCTTCGCAATTTGGGGGAAGATAAATGGTCTCACCTTTTGAGGAGATAAGAGTTGAAGTTTCTCGTCTTGCTTGCTCCTAGAAGAGTCAGGGATAACAGGAGGAACCTAGGCTTGCCAACCCCTCTCCCCCTTTGTAAGTACAATTATTATGCCCCATGGAATTGTTCCCCTAGAGGTGACTGCTGGAGCTCAGTATTTCTGGTAGCTTCTACGTACAGTTCTAGTACCCTACACAGCAGAGGCCTACCACAGGTTTCCATACCTCACCCCAGCGTTTGCCGTGGGGGAAACTGCCTTCATATCCTTCCGGCATGTATACTGGGGGTGGAGTCTGCTGAGGTGCTCCACCTTTTTGGTCATTAACTCATAGGCTATGTCATCTGTCCAGAACATGCCTGTAGGGTGAAAGGACAGACTGAATTGGCACCAGGGGCCAGAGTGACCTCTCCCTCAAGTATATGTAAGACTGATTTTTTTCCCTTGACTTTTCATTTCATTCTATATATCATTATCAATATCATTGTGAGTGTGTGTGTGTGCATGTCTGTGTGTACGTGTGCATGTGTGTGTGTGTGTCTGTACATGTGCATGTGGTTGTTGGAGATCAGAGTAAGATTTATGCCTTTATAAGGGGTCTGAACATTGGAACCAGTTCATTGGCTCAGTGGCAAGTGCCTTTACCCACCGAGCTATCCGGTTGGTTCTTCACCTTGTGTTTTGAAATAGGGTCCTTCACTGAATTGATTAGTCTGAACTAATAACTGTCCAGGGATCTCCATCTCTACCCTCCCTGCCACCCACACCCTCCACTGCACTGGTTTCACCAGCACACACCACTACTCCTGTTCTGTGTGGTTGATGGGGATTAAAACTCAGGACCTCACAATTGGATGGCAGACACTTTCCAGCTAAGCAACCTCCCCAGACCTAAGATTTAATATTTCTGACAGATTCCCTGCTGATGACACCCATGCTGCTGGTCTAGGATGCACCTTGAGACTTACAGAGCTAAGGAAGCGCATACTTCTTAAAGTATTGGGTATGATAATGTGGATTCAAGGTAGATTTCTTCTCCTACCTACATGCATGTGAACCTCTATGGAAGGGTCAGCCTTCTATCAATAATAGATTCCCTACTCCCTTCCATCTCTCTTTTCTACTACATAGTTTCCCTGCTTTCTATACAAAGGCTGAGGTTTGCAGCTGGTCTCTTGGCTGAGCACTTAAGGAATCTCAGCTCTGGCTCTGACTCTGGCTCTGGGGGTGGGGGACTCAGACTGTGATAGAGTTTGGGACCAGTCCCAAGGACCTGTGTGCTGTTTGTTCTCTTTCTGGGCTTTCAGCAGCCTCTTCTTCCCTTCCCCACTAAGGTGATAAGAAACTAGAGGCATCCAACAACAGAAATCCTATCCCCTGGCCAATAGTCTTTTACTATCTCCCCAACAGCTGACCAGGACCCCACCTCTGCTCTGCACCTTTTGCTTACCTTCGGGTACAATCTGGTGGAATATAAGTTGTAAGTACTGGAAGACTGAAGCAATAAGTCCTTGGAATGTCCAGAGCTGTTCCGATCCCACTTGGCCCTGAACATCTAAGAGCAAAACGGTGCTGTCAGCAAGCACCTTGGTCAGATTCACTTCAAATCCCAGCTGAAGAGAAACTGATATCTTCCCCCCTCCCCATTGTTAACAATAGAGACAGGTTCTTTCCTCCTCTTCCAGTTCCCCTTTCTCGTTTTCTCCTCCATCACCCCTGGCCCCTGAACTCTGTTTACTCTTCTTATTGTTGCTTGAGATAGGACCTTTTAAAAATAGTTGTAGATGTCCTGGAACTCACTATGTAGTCCAGCTGGCCTCTAATTCTCAGAGATCTGCCTGCCTCTGCCTCCCAGTGCTGGGATTTATGGTGAGTTCCAGCACACTTGGCTTTCATTCACTCTTGGTATCCGTATCTAGCCAAGAACCAAGCACACAGGCAAAAGTATCTTGTGAAGGTGCAGGTGGAAAGAATCCTGGGAGCCGCCCACATGTGATGGACGGGAAGAACATGAAGAAGTGGATGAGCTGCTCCTTGAGGACAACTTGGAAGGCAGAGGCGATTGTGGGAAAGAACTTGAATCCTTAGAAAGTACCAGCTCCCAAGGTGGCTTCAAGAAGTTGGGCCTCGCCGGGGGTGGGGTGGGGTGGTGGTGCTCACCTTTAATCCCAGCACTTGGGAGGCAGAGGCAGGCAGATTTCTGAGTTCGAGGCCAGCCTGGTCTACAGAGTGAGTTCCAGGACAGCCAGGACTATACAGAGAAACCCTGTCTGGAAAAAAAAAAAAAAAAAGAAAAAGAAAAAGAAGTTGGGTTTCAGCCTACCCTCCATACCAAATCTGAAGATGTTCAAGACTCTAATACAACATATTATTTGTATGTTACTTATAAATATCTTTCTGCATACTTTTTTTCAATCGCGTTTAGCATGTGTGTGTGTGCGCACTCACACACGTGAACACATGCACATAAAAACATGAGCCACAGCATGAGTCTGGAGATCTGAGGACAACGTCCATAGTCAGTTCTTTCTTTCTACTGCGTGGATCCTAGGGATTCAACTCAAGGCTGTCAAGCTTGCTGGCAAGTGGATTTATCTACGGAGTCCTCCTGCCAGTCTCTTCCTGTATATTTTAAGCAACCTCCCAATTATTTATAATAGCTAATATGTAACGTAAATAGCTGTTGTATGCATTGCTTAGAGAATAATGACGGTGCATGTGTCTGCATTCAATCTATAGTTGGTAGAATTGAGGACGCAGAGTTTCATGATGAAGAGTGTGGAGGCAGGGAAGGCTGACAGTATTCCTATGTGTAAGGTCTGAAGGTTGGAATTTTTTCCCCTGAAACACAATTTGCTCAATGGTGTGTAAGAGAAGGGCAGGGAGGAGGGATAAGTGAGTAGTGTTAAAGAAAAAAATCTCCCTGTTCCACTTCAGTTAATTAAAAAACAAACAACAACAATTAAAAAAAAAAAAACAACAACTCTGAGTCTTGCTATGTATCTTAGGCTAGCCTCAAATCATAGGTCTTCCAAGAATGGGCAATTCTCTCCCTCACTCCATTCAGATAGATTCACAATACAGTTTCCTGGCCCTAGAAAGAAGTAGAGGTTCTAGTGTCCTGGTAAAAAAGAGAACTTCCAAAGAAGAGGTGGTGTTCAGTCTGAGAGGGTGTCTGGTAACGTAGGTATGGGAATCCACAGACTGGCCTGGAGCTGTCCGTGGTGCTGAGGAGGGTCAGACGTAGTCATTGCGGGGCGTTAATGACAACGCCTTGGTACCTGCACTTCCCACCCCCATTCTACTCCGTTCCCACCCTGCCTCAGTTTTCCCCTTGTTTGACACCAGATCTCCACCCACAGTGTTTACCAGATCTCCACCCACAGTGTTTTGCGAATCCTCTGCATTGGCTTCCAAACCCAAGAATCCCAAAGGGAGACGGGGCGTCAGACTAGGACTTTGTGCAATGGTCTGCGCAGGTATTCTGAGGCTGCGCAGTCTGTCTCCGACTGTTTACGAAGTGAGTGCGGGCCAGGTCCATCCAGGATGGCGCAGATCAGAACAGGAGGAAGTAGAATGGTCTCCCTCCAACCTGTTTCACCCCAACCTAGCTTCCCCCATTTCATGAAACAGGGTCCACTCTCTGGACTCTGCGGGTTTACGGCTGAGCCTTTTTTCTGTCTCTCAGCCCCACCCACTTATTCCCTTGATAAGATAACCAAATACAAGCACTCCTGGTTTTCCACTTAGTCCTGGTTATCTCTTTCTTGACCCCCCAGAAACGTCTGGCGTGTACCGCAGTCACCCTTGGCTCATCTGTCTTCCCTACTCTTTCCCCAACCCCCAACCTTTCCCTGGGTCCGTTCCTTCTATGTCTAGACCCTGAACACCAAATGCCAAGACTGCATCTGTCCCGCTGAAACCCTCTGCGTTTCTCTCTTGTCATCCTAAACGGTTTTGCTCCTGAGTCTTTTAGCCTTGAAGGCCAGAACCTCTGCTCTCAGAATTGCTCTCTGGCCTGTCCGCACTCCCCGCCCCCACCCCAAGTTTTCTCCTGACCGTGGGCATTTATGTCGCTGCAGCTGCCTGGAGGACTGTAAAGCAGGAGGAAGCAGACCAGTAGCTGAAGACGCCCGGAGCCCGCAGGCTTTAACGAACTATGCATCTTGGCTGGATCCAAGCTCACGGTTCCTCGAGCTAGGTCGTAGTGGAAGTAGCAACAATAGCCAGGGGGGTTGTGCCAGGATGTTACTTTTCACCCTCTAGCGCTAGCAACGCGACGACGAGAGATCTGCAGAGCCCTCCTCTGCAATTCAGCCAATCACAAGCAGGCTCTGCCCCTGCAGCCGCTTACCCAAGTTAGCCATCCCCTTTGGCCTCTCTCCATTCGACCTTTTGGAATTTCTGCCCCCCACCCTCTACACACTTTTCCAGATAAGTCGCCATTCTCAATCTCCAAGGGAGGAGAAACTGATTGCATATGAGATGGGGGTGGAAATGGAACCAACTTCATGTGTTTGGTTGTGATATTTAAATATGAACTGCGGGGCGAAGAGTGAGCACTCAGCCTGATGACTGGTTATTGCCTTCAACCTCGTTTTCTCTTCATCCATTTAAAATCTTTTAGCAACCATATGGGTTCAATCCGCAAAACACTGAATGTCCATCCTTATTTTCCCACAGCCATTGTGGTTGCCCAAATCCTAACCACCGTACACTTTAAAACAGATCTATTTCGATAACTAAGTACCTGGCACACTGCCACTTGTCCCGTGCCATGTTTCTAAGCTCCAGTGTTAAGTTTTGTTGTAAAGTGGGTGTTTTTTGGGTTGATGCTTTGTGGAGTCTCTGGATTGCATTGTCTTTCTTCAGTATTTATTACTCAGGGTCTTTTGAGACTCGATGAGAGGTGTTTAGGAAGACCCTCTAATTTTGTGGGTTCTGGCTCCAGGCTTTGCCTCCTTAGAACCGTGGCAACTGCCAAAATCTTTGCTCAGATATCTGGCTTTTCCTTTAGGCTCTTGGAAATCTCACCCCTGTGCATGTGCTATTTAGAAGATAGCTGAGAATTTAGGGGAGATTTGCATTCAGATTTCGGGTTCTCTCTCTGTACACCACTCATTACCCAGAATTCCTCTTCCGTTTCTGGCTGCCTTGACACCTAAGTTCCTGCAATTCTGCTCCCCAACCTGTTCCACCATTACTTTCTGCTGGAGTCCGTCGATGCTGAAGGGAATGGTGGACTGTGCGCTGTGCCGTGGGGGGAAATGCCCGCTGAGTGTAGAACTCACCTAGTGGAACATTTACTCACCAACGGTTATGATCCCAATCACTTTTCTTCCTTTTGTTTGGACTCTGTGTCTTCACACAGGTTCATTTGTCTTTTGCCTGGAAAAAAAAAATATATATAGTCAGTATATATTAACAGGACTGTCTAGCACAAGGTGTTTTCCCACGCCAGGATCTGAAAGTTTGTTGTCACCGATTATATGCTAAATATTTTATTTTTAAATGATTTATAGAAGCAATTTGAGAGGTGTTATAAAACAATGAATTGGCATATACCACCCAGGAGGGAAACTTAAGACTCCGGAAACCATAAAGGGAAGCTTGTTAAGACTCAGGGAAATTTCTTTTCTTTTTTCCTTCCTCTTCTTTTCCTTCCTCTTCTCTTCTTTTCTTTTCTTTTCTTTTCTTTTCTTTTCTTTTCTTTTCTTTTCTTTTCTTTTCTTTTCTTTTCTTTTCTCTTCTCTTCTCTTCTTTTCTTTTTTCTTTTTCTTTTCTTTCTTTTCCTTTCTTTTTTTCCTTCCTTCCTTCCTTTCTTTTTTTCAAGAAAGGGTCTTTCAGCCAATGGATATCTAGCAACTCACTCTGTAGATCATGCTGGCTTTGAACTCAGAGATCTGTCTCTCTGCCTCTACCTCTCTGCCTCTGCCTCTCTGCCTCTGCCTCTCTCCCTCTGCCTCTCTGCCCCTCTGCCCCTCTGCCCCTCTGCCTTTGCCTCTGCCCCTCTGCCCCTCTGCCCCTCTGCCCCTCTGCCTTTGCCTCTGCCTCTCTGCCTCTGCCTCTGCCTTTGCCTCTGCCCCTCTGCCCCTCTGCCCCTCTGCCCCTCTGCCCCTCTGCCCCTCTGCCCCTCTGCCCCTCTGCCCCTCTGCCCCTCTGCCCCTCTGCCTTTGCCTCTGCCTCTCTGCCTCTGCCTCTGCCTCAAGTGCTGGGATTAAGGATATGCAACACATCCTTAACAACATATGTGGCACAAGACTCAGAGAATTCTAGGGGCTGGTGAGATGGCTCAGTGGGTAAGAGCACCCGACTGCTCTTCTGAAGGTCCAGAGTTCAAATCCCAGCAACCACGTGGTGGCTCACAACCATCTGTAATGAGACCTGACGCCCTCTTCTGGAGTGTCTGAAGACAGCTACAGTGTACTTACTTATAATAATAAATAAATCTTAAAAAAAAAAAACAGAAAGAGAATTCTAAAAGAGGGCTTCTTAAGACTCAATGAATAAACAATTTAGAAGTTACAGGAAGTTGATGAAAATGATCAAATGTATAAAGTTAAATAAGCAATAGGGACAACTGAGATGAGATGTTCATACTTGCCATGCTCTCCGGTACATGATATCAGGGGAAAATTGCCTCTGGCAAATTGTCCTCTGACCTACACACACAGATAGGTGTCCACACATATGAAATAAAACAACCTGCTGGGCAGTGGTAGCACACACTATTTTTTTGAAAGATTTACTTTTTTTTTTTTTTTTTTTGATTTTTCGAGGCAGGGTTTCTCTGTGTAGCCTTGGCTGTCCTGGAACTCACTCTGTAGACCAGGCTGGCCTCGAACTCAGAAATCCGCCTGCCTCTGCCTCCCGAGTGCTGGGATTAAAGGCGTGCGCCACCACGCCCGGCTGATTTACTTATTTTTGTGTGTATAAGTACACTGTCACTGTCTTCAGACACACCAGAAGAGGGCATCAGACCCCATTACAGATGGTTGTGAGCCACCATGTGGTTGCTAGGAATTGAATTCAGGACCTTTGGTAGAGCAGTCAGTGCTTTTAACCACTGAGCATCTCTCCAGCTGCCCTAGTAGCACACACTTTTAATCCAGGTACTCAGAAGGTAGAGACAGGCAGATCTCTGAGTTTGAGGCCAGCCTGGTCTACAGAGTGAGTTCTGGGCCAGACAAAGGTACACAGAGAAATCCTATCTTGAAAAACCAATAAGAGACTCTCAGGACTCAAAAGGAGGGATCTTAGATGAAATGTCCTACAGTAGAGAGAGGGAACTTGTAGTAGAGTCTACCTCCAGTAGAAAGACAGGGAATCAAGTGGAGTGATGGGGTTGCCATCCCACAGTCAAAAACTCCGACCCAGAATTGTTCCTGTCTAAAAGAACTGCAGGGACAAAATGGAGAAGAGACTGTGGGAAAGGAGGTCCAGTGACAGCCCTTGTTGGTGTAATGCTTTGTATATGCTCAGACCAGGGAATGGCTCTATTAGAAGGTGTGGCCCTGTTGGAGCAGGTGTGTCACTGTGGGTGTGGGCTTTAAGGTCCTCATCCTAGCAGCCTGGAAGTCATTATTCTGTTAGCAACCTTCAGATGAAGATGTGGAACTCTCAGTTCCTCCTGCACCATGCCTGCCTGGATGATGTCATGTTCCTCCCTTGATGATAATGGACTGAACCTCTGAATATGTAAGCCAGCCCCAATTAAATGTTGTCCTTTATAAGACTTGACTTGGTTATGGTGTCTGCTCACAGCAGTAAAATCCTAACTAAAACAGTTGGAGACTCAGCTGTGTCATGTGATGTTTTTCTGGAAACTGTCTTATGAGAGAATGTTTTGCTGAGAACAGACACACAGTGTTTTTCTGGAAGCTGCCTGGATCAAGGGCATGTAATGTTTGGCTGAAGTGTACTCTTGAGAGGTGTGTGATGTTTGGGAAAAGTCTTAAGTGTAACCCAACAGACAACAGACTATGTTTTTGCTTTGGTTCACTGTGAGACCCCAACTTAAAGCGTTTCTCCCTGAAAGGTAAAGCCCCTCAGACGTTTCCCAAGCTTGTTTTCCCTGATCTCTAAAAATACAGCCAGAAAGAAGCTCTTTGTTCTCTATAGCCAGCAAAAAACCTTTTTGTTTCTGTGCCTTACAGCCAGAGATGCGATGATTGTGGAGAGACCTAGCCAGGCATTTGCTTGGCTTCCTGTGCCAAGGACACGGAAATAGATTCCACAGAGAAGAGCTGTAGCCTCCCGACTCCTCCCAACTCCTCCCAATTCCTCAGCTAGCTGTTAAAAGCCCCCTACTGTTACTGTTAAGGCTCAAACTCCTGTGCCCTGCTAGCGAGAAAGGAGTTTGTCCTCAGCTAGCTGACAATAAAGCCTCATGCAGTTTGCATCAGGTGTGGTTTTCTCTCGAGTCATTGGAGTGCCGGCCAGCTCATCCCAGGACTTGAGCGGAGGTCTCCCCAGTTTCGGGGGTCTTACATCACCTTGCTGATCTTCTCTTGTAGTAGCTTTATAGAGAGAAAGACACCAAAGAACTTCTGCTGGTATTCTGGCTGCTTTTGGCCAGATCTTCGAGCATTGCAATTTCTTCTGTATTGAGACACTGCTACTGATTCATGTTAGGTGATTGCTGCTGCTATTTGTGTTTGGTGTTTTGCTAGAGGACTGGGCTGCTGACAACAAAGATTGGAATCTTCCCAAAGAACTATTTCTAAACAAGTCCAGGACCCCCAGTTCCTATTAACCTTTCTTTTCCCCTGCCTCTGGTGGGTGGTGGGCTAGAAGGGAGGGTGAAGCATTAAAGAACCATAATTAAAGTAGGTTTTGAAAAATCTAAGCCTACAGGTAGGTGCTCTCTGTGAGTTTAAGACAAACCTAGTCAATGTAGCAAGTCCCAGGCCATGAAACTCTGTATCAAAATAGAGAGATGTTTGTAAGTAAGCATGGATACTCTTTCTTTTTGCTGTTTGTTAGATGGGGATTCTGCTGCTGAGCGATGTTTCTAGAAGACTGTGGGATCTCAAGCCTACTGACCCTGGAGCTCAGTTTGTGTGTGTGTGTGTGTGTGTGTGTGTGTGTGTGTGTGTGTGTGCGAACTTTCTAATCCATGGGGAGAAGGAAAAGTATTCTATCACATGACTGTGGGCAGCAGGTAAGAGAAGTCTACGGTCTACTGGTCCTTCCTTATCCTGCATTCTTGTTAGGAGTGTTACCTGGAAGAAGGAAATACTTGGAAACCTGGTCTCCATCTGTACCAAGTAGTCACTGTGTGTCCATGTCCTCCCCTCTGATCCTCCTCCCCCCCCCCCCCCGTGCACTGATCTTATTATGAATTTCACTTCAGAGCCTCTTAGGCTCAAATAACAGTTTCACAAAAAGTCCTTTTTAAGAAATCTAGTAGCAAGTTACCTTCTGACTGATTCGTAGAGGGTAGCAAGGGCAGAGAAGCCTTAGTTTGCAATAGAGTGTGCTCAGAGAAGAAAAACTGTTAAAGAAGCTTTAAAATGGGTGGAACCTGGGGTTGGAATCTGTGTGCATTTGTGCTGGGTCCCGCTTCTCCCACCCCACTCCAAAGAGGGCTGTACAACAGTATTGATTTGGACAAGTTGAGGCACAGTGACTCAGCATGGCTGATAGCTTGCCTCCCACACTCGGGTCTTCTCACCCTCCCTGGTTTCCTGTGCAGAGTGAGAAGAGAAACTGGAACCCAGCAGGCTCTTGTTAGCATACGTCATAGCACCATGACAACCGGTTATCGTTGTGGGAATCAGTCATTCAGTGCAGTTAACGTTTCCCCGGCAACCCATCCAGGCAGAGGCAGTGCATCCACCATGGTGACAGAAGTCAGAAGCAATTTCCTTGGACTCAGGAGGATCTGGGTCTCCTCCCCTGAGTTGAGAATGCTTTAAGTAAAGTGTGCAGCACTCAGCTGCTGCACACTGAACCTCCAAACCACCTCGGTTATCTTCAGGCTGTGAACAAGCCTTCTAACAGATCTATCCTTTCCACACTAGCCTTGGCTGCGGCTTTTCCAACAATGCTAGCACAGTCGTGAAACTGTTTGTACCATCAGACCATCCTTTCCTCGGAGGTCCCCAGTGCTTTCTTGTACCCTTTACTGTCCCCGACAAGGACCTCTCTGGATTTATTTCCTGAGCTCTCTCTCCTCATTCTGTTTGCTCTTCTCAGGTTCCATTTAGAAGTGATGAGAGATGGCTCAGTGGGTAAAAGCATATGCTCCCTTGTAGAGGGTGGACTTTGATTTCTAGCTCCAACATGGCGGCTCACAACCACCTGTAACTCCAGTTCCAGGGGACCCAATGCCTTTTTCTGATCTCTGCAAGCATTTTATATACATGGTGTACATACAGACATGTGGGCAGAAGGTTTGTACTCACATAATTAAAAGAAAAAAATCTTTAAAAAGTAAAGTACTGTGGCTTGAATGGCTTCAATATGAAATATAGTGCTAAGTCATATGTTTGAATATTTGGTCACTAGCTAATGGTACTCTTTTTACTTTTTTACTTTTTCTTTCTTCCTTTTTAAAAATTTTATAATATTTATTTATTTATTTACTTTTGGTTTTTCAAGACAGGGTTTCTCTGTGTCCTGGAAATCAAATCTGTAGACCAGGCTAGCCTCAAACTCAGAGATCTACTTGCCTCTACCTCCAGAGTGCTGGGATTAAAGGCCTGTGCCACCACCACCCAGCTACTTTTTTTTTTTAAAGATAGTGTCTCACTATGCCTTTCTTGCTAGTCCAGAACTCACAATGTAGACCAGGCTGGCTCCAAATTCACAGCTATTTGCTTGCCTCTGCTTCTCAAGTTCTGGGATTAAAGACATGAACTACCACACCTGGCTTGGTGCTGCTGTTTAGGTTATTGGAGGATTAGAAAATGGAGCCTCACTGTAGAAGGGTTGACCACTGAGATTGTATAGCCTGAGCTCACTTTCTGTCTTCACAGTGATTCCTGATCTAACGAGATGTGGGTAAGCAGCCACAGGTTGCTGCTGCCACGCCTTCTCTGCCGTGGTGATGTGTATACCCTCAAACTGTAAGCCAAATAAACCTTTAAGTCGCTTCTTGGACATTACAGTGAGCGAAGCAACTGATACACAACCGAGGAGTTGCTGCAGTAGCTCACGTGGTGGAGTGCTTACCTAGCATGAGCGTCTGATCTCCAGGACCTCATAGCTGGCATGTGCTGTAGGCCTGGAATCCCAGCATTTGAAATCCTGTCTCAAAAAAGCAAAGCAAAACATCATACGTGATTAGGAAATGCTCAAGCTAGCAAACCTGAGATCATCGTGCTAACAGAAAACTGAACCAAACTAAGGCATTCATATTAAATTTGAGACGAATTAACTTTAAGCATAGAGAAAATCAGAATACAGGTGAGTATTGCTTATTAAGAAAGAATCAACTCATCAAGAGAGCATCCTCTTTTAATGTGCATGTTCCTGCCAGGGCCTCAAAACATTCGACACAGAACAAACAGTACCAAAGAGCAGCAGACAAACCACCATTGTGTCTGTAGACTGTAACGTTCTCCTCTTAGAAGTCAAGAGCAAGCACGAGGCACAATAGCAGCAGGTACAGAGGAACTGAGTCACACCATCTCGGAGCTGTGGCTAACTGGCATTTGTAGCACACTTACCCAACAACTGTGAGTACATATATCCTTATCCTCTATTACAAAACAAACTGTACAAAATGTTCTATGGCCATAACATGGGAAAAAAATCGATAGCAGTGAAGTCTCTAAACACTTAGCTAATAAAACAAAACAAAACAAAACAACAACAACAACAGCAAAAATCCACTTCTAAGTAATCCATGGGTCTGAGAGCAAGTCTTAAAGGCAATTAAAAGAGTTTTAAACAGAACAGCAAAGGCCATGGGACAAGGTAAAGGAGTGGCCTCAAGTGAAGCTGCGGGCATTAAGTGATTGTGCCAGAAAAGTCATCAGAAAAAGCAGCTAGAGAGAAGAACAGAGGGAGGGAGAGGTGGGGGTTCCCGGGATTCGGGAGCTGGGGTGTGTGTGATGTAAGTACATTGTTTATGTGTATGTAGTAGTCAAAGAGTAAATAAAAGATTCTTTATATTAAAATATAAAAGCATGAACCAATAAATTCTGGAAGGGAAAAATGGAGACGAACTATTGAAATAGAAAGTCGCTAAGCTGAGAGTCTCTTTGTGTGCGTTTGTGTACATGGATGATGCCCCTCTGGGTTCAGCTCTGTTTCCTGGTTTGGTATCAAGGCACTGCTGACTTCATCTAATGATGTGGAAAATGCTGTAAAGATGCTTCATTTCTTATTTTTAAATGTTTGGTTGTTGTTGTTGTTATTTTGTTATTTTGTATGTGTGGGTGTGATACATGCTCGTGAGTGTGAAGGTGTGTACACCCATGCCTACACCTGGAGGTTGGACGAAGTCATCGGTGTCTTCCTGTTCTACTTCTTCGCTCTATTGTCTTCAGATGATGTCTCTCATTGAGCGGGAAGCTTGCCATCCCAGCTAGGTGGCTGGCCAGTATGTTCCTGGGATCTTCCTGCCTGGGCCTCTGATGGTGGTATTGCAGCCACATGCAGCTGTGCCAGGACTTATGTGGGCGCTGGGCCTCAAACCCAGGTCTTCATGCTTGCAGTCACTGAGCCATCTTTCAGCTGTCATTTTATTTCTTCTTGAAATATTTGCTAGACTGTGCCAGTGAAACCATCTGGCCTGGAGGCTAGCTTAAGACAAATTCCATTTCTTTAATAGTTATGAGCAGGTTGTGTCTTTGTATCTTGGATAAGATTTTGTAGTTTGTGGGTTTTTTTTTTTCTTTTTAGATTTTTATTTATTTCTTTTACATGAGTACACTGTAGCTTTCTCCAGACACACCAGAAGAGAGCATCAGGTCCCATTTCAGATGGTTGTGAGCCACCATGTGGTTGCTGGGAATTGAACTCAGAACCTCTGGAAGAGTTCAGTGCTCTTAACCAATGAGCCATCTCTCCAGCCCCAGTTTGTGGTTTTTATAACTTTGTCATGAGAGTACGAAAGACCATGGGTGTGAGGAGCAGAAGAAAGCTGCAGACCGGTCTCCACACTGTGCTTTAGGATTAATGGCTCCAAGTAACCTACCTGTCTGTATTCGAACCTAATTCTTGGGCAAGCAATGAGATTCAACACAAGCGGAGGAGAGTCTTCTGCAAGCAGGTTGATATAAACGATCAAGTGTACCGCTTCCAGGAACAAAAGCCAAGGCCTTTGCGGTTTTATTTGTCTGTTTCTTTTGTTTTTAATTTTTCTGATCTGTTTGCACAGCAACCCACTAGGGTGACAGGAAGTTAACAAGTGAGCAAGACAGCAGCAGAGAGAAAGGAGTGACTGGAGCCATGCTCCTGAGTTTGCTTCTGGCCTCAGTTCTTAGCAGTGAACAACCTTTACCAAATTGGAGTCACCCCTGCTTCTGCCAGTACCGCAGTTATGCCCACAGCCAACAGTTCTCTGAGGTGAGGTCAGGCTCCTTGCTTTCTCCCTCCACATAAACCAGGCAGTCACCAAAACCTATCAGCATACACTTCCCCTCTCTCAACGAGTCAGCTCCTGTAGTCCATGGCTACAACGTGTGTGTGTGTGTGTGTGTGTGTGTGTGTGTGTGTGTGTGTGTGTGTGTGTGAGAGAGAGAGAGAGAGAGAGAGAGAGAGAGAGAGAGAGAGAGAGAGAGAGAGAGAGAGAGAGGGAGGGAGGTGGAGTGCCTTACTCAGTCACTTTCCACTTTATTAACTAAGGCAGGATCTCTTCTTAAAACTGGAGTTGTGTGGTCTGGGTTAGGCTAGCTAGCCAGCTTTCCCTAGGGGTCCACCCTTTACCTCCAAGAACTAGGATTACAGAGAGACAAGCACCCCCACCCCCACTGTTTTTGTGGGCCTGAACTCCCACTGGCATGCTTTCATGGCAAGAGTTTTATCCAAGATCTCCTTGAGCTTCCAAAAGGAATCCTGAAGTAAGCTTTGGGTGGCGGTGAAGCAAGACAAGTGATGGAAAGGAAGAATAATGCTGTGGGGACTGTGGACCTTGGGAGGCAGTCAGGGCACACTGGTGAGGGTCCCTGCTGTGTGCAGGTGGGACTCAATCCTGCTGATGGCTGGGTGTGGTGATTCATACCTTAATCCCCGCACTCAGCAGGCAGACTAAGGTGGATTTAGGTGATTTTGATTTACATAACAAGTTCCAGGACTACCAGGGCTACAGAGGGAGACTTTGTCTTAAAACCTTGCCCACTGCAGGGCGTGGTGGTACACGCCTTTAATCCCAGCACTCAGGAGGCAGAGGCAGGTGGATTTCTGAGTTCGAGGCCAGCCTGGTCTACAAAGTGAGTTCCAGGAACTACACAGCCCTGGAGTAGCCAGGGCTACACAGAGAAATCCTGTCTTGAAAAAACAAAACAAACAAACAAAACAAAACAAACAAACAAACAAACAAAAACGCTTGCCCACCGTAGGAGAAATATTTAGAATATTTTTCACTCACTCAGGCTTTTAAGCACTTAAGGATCACCTGCCCTCCAGAGGATGCTAAATCCTAGACACCTCGGGGCTGCCTACACACGGGTGTGCGAGTCTGGCATTCCAGAAAATCTGCAGTGGAGTGTTCCCAAGGCTTAAACGGGGAGCTCATGCCCGGTACTGAGAGTCTACTTGTTACCGCGGGTGACTTGAGAGTCAGGCCAGGGCATATGGAGCAGCAACTGTGGACTCCACTGCAGAGGTTCTCCATGCCTGTTGAATTAATATATTTTATGTACACCTTGTGTGTTTTGAATTTCTTTGATGAGATTTCAGTTGCCCTGGGGGCAGGAACCAAGGCAGCTGCATCATAGTGGCCAGAGAGTGAAGCACACGGCTCTCTAAAGCATGCTGAATAAGAGAGAGGAGGATGGATGAAGAGGAAGAAGGTGGGTGTTAGCAGTCAGTGTAGCTGGTAGGAACCACATGTGCATAAATGTGACTTTCTGTGTGCTACCTTTAGCTGTACCCTTACAAGCAAGAATCGGGGGTGAGAATGTGTTTTAATTCTATCTGCATAGAAGAGGGTCTTAGCTTTGCTTTGTTGTATTTCTCGACTAGGTGGGCTGGGCACATGGCTATACTCTCCAGTTTCTAAGGACAAAATGGGCTGAGTATCAATATGCTCTGAGCAACAGACCATGCTGGAATTTCACTGGGTTTAGCATTGATGGCTGGACTTCTCCTTTCCTAGGGGCAACTGTTCATAGCTCCCAAATATAACACTTTCTAGTCCTCGGTGAAGATTTACCTTGGTAGATGGTTAAGGGTGGGGCCAGTATGATGGTCCTACAGAGAACAGTAATGACAAGAGGGGACTGTGGGTCTCAGAAGGCAGAACAAATGTGACCTAGGGTCTGAAAGGAAAAAGTGCCACGATTTGCTTTCAAAGCCCCTGCCCTGATGTGTGTTTTGTTCTTGCCTCTTACCTCAGAGACTCTGACCAGGCTGAGAACTCACCCATCCGGCCTCCAAAGACATCTGGAAAGAGCTACCTTGAAAGCTGGCTGTGGTGGCTCAGGCCTAGAATCCTGGCATTTGGGAGGCTGAAGCAGGATAAATAGAGCTCAGGGCCAGCCTGGGCTACAAGAGTGTCTGTCTCAAAAACAAACAAGGAAATTTCTTCTTTTAAGATGTATTTTTATTGTATGTGTACTGGTGTTTTGCCTGCGCATGGAAGTCTATGCACTATGTGTAAGTCTGTTGCTCTCAGAGGCCAGAGGAGGGCGTTGGATCTTCTGGAACTGGAGTTGTAGATGGTTGGTAGCTGCTATGTAGGTTCTGAGAACAGAACCTGGGTCCTTTGGAAAAGCAGAAAGAGCTCTTAAGCCACTGAGGAAACAGGCATTTTCACTTGGTGCACACAGAGGCAGGATTCTTCCTCTTTCCCCTCCTCTCCCATCAAATGTAGAACACTTACCAGTAGCAGCCAGAGGAGCCCAAAGTCAAACAACTCAGGCTTCTCCAACTCTCCCCAGGATTTCCCCACTGGATACACTGGACTCTGGCTTTTGCTTCTGGAGTCGGGAAAACAGCAGCTGTTTGTTTGCATACTTGACAGAACCATGGCAACGGTTTCCCATCACAGGGTCAGTCACAGGACTAATGATGCGACCCAGCAACCAATCCAAGCTGAGGAGACGGGCTGCCATGGCGACAAGTCTGGGGACCATTTCTCTGAAAGGAGTGGCGGGGGTGGGGTTGGGGGTGGGGGTGAGGGGGGAGCAGGCTGACTGGGCAGAGTCCCGCTGGTTCTCCAGCTGCGTTGTTCCCATCCTTGACCAGGATTTGGCAGGTTCCCCCTGTGTTAACCCCAGAACCCCTTATCTGTCTACCTATTTATTCTGTTTATGCTTCATCATCATCTGGCTGTGTCACTGTATCTTCATATAACACCCATCATATCATCCCTTTAAAACCCACTAATGATTGCCTAGTCTTCTTTGAATAAAAAAAAAAAAATCAGTTCCCTAAAAACAACAGCAATAACAAAATTAAAAACAAATAAAAATTACACACAGAGCGAGATCCTCTGGAGACTAGGCCTAAACAGATCTGCATGGGTCTGGAGACCCATTTCCCACACAGAGACTCTGGCAGTCTCTGAACACGGCCTACCTAGGCTTTCACCTAAGCAGCTGAATTGCAAACCTCTCACTGTGGGAGTTCTTGCTCTTGCTCTTCCTGGCTGCCTAAATACAAATGCCTTTTCTCAAGCCTATAACTGTGGGGGAGCCTGCTGTGTAAACCAGCTGCGGTCTCTTGAGAGGAGGGTGTGTCTGTGCAGAGAAGACCCCCTGCCCCACCTACCTGCTCCACCTACCTGCTCCACCCTCGCCCAGCCTGACACCAGTTTTCCTTCTATAGAGATGGCTGGAGGTACCAAATTAATAGTATTTTATCAGGGCCCCAAGATGCTCAGAATCTTCAGAAAGGAGCAAAGGAAAGACTGGGTACAGGAAGCAACACACACACACACACATCAGGACTCCCTATAAAGCTGTCCAAGTCCAAGCATGTTTAAAAGCTTTGTATGAAATGACTTAGCATTTGTACTTAACTGTACTTAAATTCTACACATTCTCACTTTATATGTAAATTATTTCTAGGTGCTTATAACAGATAATACAATGTGAATAGTTGTTATGCTGTATGGTTTAGGGAAAAGTCTGTGTGTTCAGCATAGATGCAACCATGGTAGGCTTAACTACACTTTCAATCTGCACCCCTGATGCTGATTTCCAGATTTCCCTAGTCTCTCCAAAGCCAGTGCCTGTATTTATTTTCTCAGAAGAGACCTTTATCAGTGACTGAGAGACAGGAACTGGGGAGCCCTCCAGTGGGGGAATGAGGAATTTTCCTTCAGGGATTTTTTTTTCATATATTGTCTTTAATCCTGCCCAGGAAGGTGACCATATCTACTTTACTGTGTTGGGGAGGATGTGAAGAACTGAAGTCATATGTCCACAGTCTTAGCAGAGTCAGAAATGCCCTGGCTCTGGGTGGAAATCCAGAGCCTACCGGAACCACCCCTCCCTTTCCAGAAGGTTCTCCACTATGCCATGCCCCCACTGAAGCCCTGTTGCTCCCCTAGCCGATATCAAACTCTTCTCTTCCCCTGCTTCCATCTTTAAACAGACAGAGCCAGTCCATCGCCTACTGCAGGGCTTTGAGAGGGCTTTGTCGTGGTGTGTCTTTCAAGGTTCAAGTTCCCTGCCATGCCAGTCAATGGACTCTTCGAGGAGGAATGCCCGAATTCAAAGAAGAGAAAAGCGAGCAGATCCAAAAAGAAAGGCTGGGCCCAAATGACGGCTCTTACACTTGATAAGTATTCTCACTGGAAGGCACCAGAACTCCTTTCTTTTTGTGACTGTCCCTAGGAGACAAAGGTAGCCGACAGAAGAGATGCTTTCAACCCAGTCCTTCAGTACATATCAGTAACACACCAAAGGCTCTTGGTTGAAATGAGACAAGACCACTGGCCTGCTCCCTGGCCGCCTGGCAGTGCCACTCTGCAGTCCCGTTACTCATTTCCTTTCCAGTTGCCCTGTCTACTGGGCATGTGCAGCATGGACCACCCATGGGCCTGAGAACTCATTCGTGTGATCTTGGCAGGAAAACTGGCTTTCGGGTCGCTGGATTCCATCTCTCTGGGACCAGAACCAGGACATGTGCTTATCTTCCAGCTCTGCTCTTTTAAGTGATGTCTTTCTAGAACGGTCCTGCAGAGTGAAAGGGTGGGAAGAACTAGTACTTGGGGAAATCTACCAGGTTCATCCCAGAAAACTAGGGCGTGATTACAGTTCTTCCTTCCCCTGGGCATGGTGGCACATGCCTTTAGTCCCAGTGCTTGAGAGCCAAAGGCAAGGTGGATGTCTGTGAGTTCGAGGCCAGCCTGGTCTACATAGGGAGTCCCAGGACAGTCAATGCTAGAGACCCTGTTTCAACAACAACAACAACAGAGACTCTGTGTGTGTGTGTGTGTGTGTGTGTGTGTGTGGTCCCCATTGTAGGAGCCATCTAGAACATCAGAGACTGGTTGCTCAGGATTTGAGTCTGCTCTTACACACTCTGTGGTCCTGGGAAACTCACATTTTCTTACCCGTGAGATGACTATTGAGTCTCATGGCCTTGCTGAGAGAATATAAAGAAAATGTGTCCGTGTTTATTGCAGTTAAATGCAGTTTTTGAATGCTGCTGCAGAGTATGCTGCGAATCACATAAGGATGGGGTCATAAACTGCTTTTAAATGCCAAAGTGTCTCTTGCTTCTCACATACTGCATTGTCAGCTAATTAGTAGCAATTGAACTCAAGACAGACAAACCATGGCTTGGTTCCATTTGATTTCTTAAATAGGCGACAGGGTTTCACTATGTAATTAGGCTGGCCTCAAACTCATGTTGCTCCTTCAGCCTCAACCTCCCAAGTGCTGGGATTACAGGCACGGGACCTCATGTGTGGCTGCAGATCTGCCTTTTGATAGTTCAAACGTCCCTTCCTGCATGATGTCACCTTTTTCTCTCCCACCGAGTCACGCAGATATGCAACTTGTCACATTCTGAATAGCCCAGCTTCTCCAGGGCGGGGTGTGTGTGTGTGTGTGTGTATGTGTGTGTGTGTGCATGTGGTGGGGTCTGACAGAAGACTCCATAACTCCTGGCTCTTGGCCAGCCAGACAACACCAGGGATGGGCTTTTCCCAAGCAGAAGGGTGTTGGTTCCTTCGGGGACATTTTCTTAGATTTTGTGTGCAGAGTAAAGAGTGAGAAGGCAGAAAGAGACCAGCATCTGACCTCAAGCGAAGAGAATGTTTATCTCAGGCAGTGAAAGACAGGCAGACACTCTCCCACAGGTTGGAGGTCCTGCCAAAGTGCGAGCTAGCTGGGACCTTTTAGAGAGGTGGAGAAGGAAGGGGCTTGGGACTGAGGGAGTCGATGGTGCTTCAGGGACTCTGTGTGGACCTGTGGCTTCTCCTTGCTGAGATTGTTTGCTCAGTCGAGACAGACTATCTTGGGAGACAGGCTGTCTCTGCAAACATTCTTCTTTGAGGCTGACTAATATTAGGTTGAGCAAGGTCAGCTGTAAGCTCGCAGGAATTCTGTTTTTGCAGCTGGTGCTTTCTATCAGATCTTTAATCCTCTCTCGCCTCAAGTGAATAGCTTTCGCCTATGGTCCTACAGTGGCTCCTGACTGGCTGCTGCTCTAGCTGGGAGCTGGCAGGTGAGGCTCCAGAATTGGGTAAGATCAGGCAGTTACAGACAGCAAAGTTTTAGGGAAGGAAGGATCAAGGTCAAGTTGGCAGTCCCCTGCATCTGTGTCTCCTCTTTCCTCTACCTCTTCCAGACAGCATTCACCCTGAGGCACAAGTGCAAGCAGGCACCTCACCAGGTGAGTGAAAGATGGAGTTCATGATCTCTTGCAGGGGCCTGCTGGGCTCAACTTCCAGGACTGGGTCTGTTCTCTAAGAACACAAACATTGTCCTAGCAGAGACTTGGGCCAAAGTCTTGAGAAGTCCTGGCTACTGAGGAGCAGCCATATCCTATCTGCTACTGTTCCTGGAGCAGCAAGCCTCTGCCCCTGCTGGCCCCAGACCCCCTGCCCTTCCCATCCAGGAGCTGTGCCCTGTCTTCCTTCCTGTCTACCCTTTGTGTCTCATTCCCTGGCCCTCACACTGCTTGTGCATAGACTTGTAGGTAAGAACAGCCATTGGGCAGAAACATCCTGTGGAGAGATAGGAGCCCAGCACCTCAGACAGCTCGGCCCAGTGAAATTATTTTAAAGGCAATTTTGTCAGTGTTAAAAAAAAAATCCGATGTCTCTTAAGATGAAATGGAAGCTTAAAATGGAACTATAAAATGCTGGGGCTTAAAAGACCTTGTAGCCCCAGCATTTTATAGTGAGGAATGGAGCTTTGGGAGGAAGCCGAGTCTCTAAGACAATGGTCCCAGCAAGCAAACGAACCTGATGACCGTAGGCACCCCCCTTCCTCACTAGTGGTCAACCGCCAGAGGGACCAGTGTTAGTCTGAAAGTGGCTCCAGTAGAAAGAGCAAGGACTCTCTTTTGTAGCTGCCCTCCATAAACCCATCTGCATCCTGCTAATCCACCCTGCTCCAGGAAGTCATATGTTGATGACCAACATATGACCAACAGGATGGGGTAGGGTGTGACAGTGGTTAGAACTCTTCTCCTGTCTCCTCCCATGATGCGCTAACAGCCCATCCCTTCAAGGAGTTCGAAACCTGGGCCTTTCATGAAGCAGGTATTGGATGAGGGCTCCCTGCCCCATCTGCCTTGGGCTCAGTGATTCTTCCTTCTTCTCCCAAGGCCTTGGGGTCTGGTTCCAAGTGCCCTGACTCACACAGGGTTCCCCCCTATCCTCCCTGCTGAACCCTCATCATCAACCATTTCTCCTAGTTCCCACACTCATCTTCCTGTTTTAAACCTTGGCCTACACAACACCCACTACCTTTCCTTTTCCAGAGCTTCAGTTAGGGACGCCCACCATGCTGCACACCAGTCTTGTAGACAGCTCTGTGCCCTTGACTTGGGTTTCCTTCTCGTGGTGGGAGCTGATAAAATCCCAGTCACATTCTTCACATCTCCAGGTGTTTGGCAGCAGGGGACAGAATCAGATGCGTAGCTCCAGTCTTCCTGGGCCTGACTCAGTACCACCCTCCTCACCCAAGCGGGTGCCACCAATGGCAGTGCCAACCAGCCTGGCAATTCTTGCTCTTCTGACTACCTGCCAGGGCTCAGGAGTTTTTGTTTTGTTTGTGGGTTTTGTTTTTATTTTTTGTTTTGTTTTGGGCTGGGGTTGCAGAGTTTCTCTGTGTTATGTCCTGGAATTCTCTCTGTAAACCAGGCTGGCCTTGAACTCACAGAGTGAGTGGGATTCCAGGATGTGTTACCTCATCCAGCCTAAACTCAGTTTTTGGGTTTTTTTTTAAGATTTTTTTTTTTAAAGATTTATTTATTTATTTTATGTACATGAGTACATTGTTGTTATCTTCAGGCATACCAGAAGAGGGCACCAGATCCCATTACAGATTGTTGTGAGCCACCAAGTGGTTGTTGGGAATTGAACTCAGGACCTCTGGAAGAGCAGTCAGTGCTCTTAACCGCTGAGCCATCTCTCCAGCCCCTTAGATCTATTTGTATTTTGTGTCTATGAGTGTTTTGCCTGCATCGATGTCTGACCTGGATCAGCAGGTCAATCTTCAGTGGCAGGATCCGAATAGCCCGAGGATGAGAAGATAAAAGGATAGGGAGGCTTGGGATCAGGAGATCTTGTACAAACTGATGACCTATTTTATTAAGAAATACAGCATTCGGTGGGCCGTGGTGGCACATGCCTTTAATCCCAGCACTTGAGAGGCAGAGGCAGGTGGATTTCTGAGTTCGAGGCCAACCTGGTCTACAGAGTGAGTTCCAGGACAGCCAGGGCTATACAGAGAAACCCTGTCTCGAAAAAGACAAACAAAACAAAACAGAAAAAAATACAGCATTCATGGGTATAGTGGACCATGCCTTTCGTTCCAGAACTTGGGGAACAGAGGCAGGTGGATCTCTGAGTTCAAAGCCAACCTGGCCTACAGAGAGAGTTCTAGGATAGCCAGAACTACCTAGTGAAACCTGGTATTGAAAGGAAAACTAACAACAACAACAACAATGCAAGAACTCTTACATACATTTTGTGGGGGAAGACAGGACAGAGGTAACAGAACGCTATTATACGATGGGACAAAGTCAGTAGGGAGCTAAACAAGCAATGGAGCACAAAGGGAATACAGTGTCCCAGCAGCCTTGGGACTCAGCCCCACAGCCCTATATGATGGGAAGAGTTGGCTCTCAGGATCTGAAGCCCTCTCCATCTATTCCTGATTTTAAAGACTCAGTAATGATCCTTCTTCACAACCCAGAGCTTCAGGGGGAGCTCCAAGGCTCCAGCCAGAGGCTATTATAAGCTTGGCTCTTCCAAGCCTGCTTCTGGTTTAGAAAAGGACTTGTGTTCCTTCTCCCTACATCAGAGCCCCAGGGCAAGCCTTGGCTCAGCCTCTCCCTCAACATATGTCTGTGCATCACGCACATGCTTGGTGCCTTGCAGAGTCCAGAGAGGGCATCAGATGCAGTGGAACTGGAGTTACAGATGCTTGTCAGTAGTCAACTGGTGCTGTGGGTTCTGGGATTGAACATAGATCTTCTGGAAGAGCAGCCTGTGCTTTGAAGGACTGAGCCATCTCTCCAGGCATGAGCTCAGCTTTTAAGTGTAGGCCGTCTCCTAAAAACAATAGGTTCTCTTCTAGACTCCCAGCCCAGAAACCCTCACACATGCCCAGACTACCACTTCCACCAAGCCTCTCTTCCTGTTGGCGCAGACTGGAAAAAGAGAACTTAAGGGGGCATGAGAAGGAAAGAGGCTTCTAGTTTGCCTTCCTCCCTGCTGAAAAGCAATTTCAACGCAGCTGACAAAGTCCAAAATTGCCTGCAGAGAAAATGTTTTCCTATAGACATCTCAAGCAAGGATGTTAAAAACAGCAAATGCCTTATACTTGCCTAGGACCAAGATGTTTGTATCTCCCAGCACTCAAGAGGCAGAGGCAGGCGGATTTCTGAGTTTGAGGCCAGCCTGGTCTACAAAGTGAGTTCCAGGACAGCCAGGGCTATACAGAGAAACCCTGTCTCAAAAAACAAAACAAAACAAAACAAAAGAGAGAAAGAAAGAAAGAAAGAAAGAAAGAAAGAAAGAAAGAAAGAAAGAAAGAAGAAAGAAAATAGATGTTTGTATCATTGAGATCTTTGGTGGAAAGAGAGAGCCAGTTCCCATAAGTTTTCCTCAGACCTCTGTGTGTCATGCATGCACACACTCACACAGACACACACACACAGTAATGAAAATGTAAGAAGAAAGCTATGGAGCATGGAAATAATCACTGTGAAGATACCTGACTGCAACTCTCTCCCTCGAGAGGCCCACTCATGCCTTGGGATTGTGGATGCTCCCTTCCCTACACAGCCCTCTCTCTACAACTTACTTCAGTCTAAAAGTGGGCATTCCTTATCTCAGTAAACTTGCTAACTCTCCTTCATTCTCATTTGTTCTGAAAATCTTTTCTGTCAGGAAGGCAAGGATTTGGCTGCACCCAAATGGGAGAAGGGAAGGGAACTCTTTAGGCATAAGACAGTGCTCTCAGTCACAATCACCAAGCATAGAAGCTGAGATAAGGCCTTGATAAAATCCATAGCTCCATATAGTAAGGGCACCTGGTGTCATTCTTCAGGAAGAGTCAGTCACTTGTTAAGGTGGTGTTGTGTGACACTATTCCTGGGGACACATGGACAAACAACTACTCATCCCAGATAAGAAACTGACAACAGACCAAAGTAACCATACAACAGAAGTCCAACTTGATGAATCGATTGGTTTATTGGGGTTTCTTACAGGCCTATGAGTGAAGGGTTACAGATTAGGAGCAGCGATGAGTTAAAAGACAGTAACATCACTAAAAAGCTTCCCAGTGACTCATAAGAGCTACAGCCCCAGAGCCCTGTGCTTAACTTGCAAGCAGTTCCACAGCTCAGAGACTCCCTTCCTAAACTGTCCTCACAGCTTGAATAACAATGAAGAAGGAGGGGCTTTGCGATCTGGTAAGTTTCAGGGACTTTCTAAGGCTTCTGAGTTGTTTGTTCCCTTTAGATCTTGAGTCTTAGGAAGGCTCCCTTAGAACTTCCTGAGTCTTAAGGAACTTCCCTCCATGATGAAATGCTTCAACTCTGAGGAAATTGCTATACAGTGGTCAGGTGGCCTGAGGTGAGACTGCTTGTGATCAAGCTCACATACTTGCCAGCAGCTTTATTCCATCTCTGTGCCTGCCCCAGGTCCACATCTGTACAATGATGTCTATCACATCAGACTGACACATGGTAAACACTTAACATCAGTGACTAGCTACAATCAGTGACTCTCTCCAATTCTCCTTTTTGGCCATTAGCATTTCCTACAGATTCTTCTGGAAAATGTTTTTCTCTTGTCAACCGACATTTTTTCCAGACTCAATGCTGCTACCCTCATTTTACCACCATCGTCTTAAACACTTGGAATGACTGGTAACTTGGGGGTATGTGTGTTCCAGGACCCTAGAATAGTGTCTGGCTCACTGTTAGCGCTCAAAGTATTTCCTGAGTACTTGTTGTTCAACTCTTACCTCTTTATAATTTCACGGGCACCAGGGGGAAGCTTTCTAAACTATCAATCCAAGCATGTTACCTCCTTGGTTAACACTGCTCAAGAATTTCTTTAGGGCTAGAGAGATGGCTCAGCGGTTAAGAGCACTGGCTGCTCTTCCAGAGATCCTGAGTTCAATTCCCAGCAACCACATGGTGGCTCACAACCATCTGTAATAGGATCTGATGCCCTCTTCTGGAGTGTCTGAAGAGAGCAACCTTGTACTCACATAAAATAAATAAAACATTAAAAAAAGAAAGAAAGAAAAAAATTCCGTTCAGAGGGAAAAAAAAAACCAAAACAAAACGTTAACATTCCAAATAACTGGAAAGCCCCTGTGGTGGTTTGAGTGAGAACGAACTCCACAGGCCCGTATGTTTGAATGCTTGGTCCCCAGTTAGTGGAACTCTTCGGAAAGGATTAGGGGGTGCAGCCTCGTTGGAGAAGGTGTGGGCTTTGAGGATTCAAAAGTGATGGAAGGTTCAGTGTTTCTCTCTATGCTGCCTGCCTATGGGATCAGGATGTAAAGCTCTCAGCTACTTCTCTAGTTCCATGCCTGCATGCCTGCCTGCCACCACACTCCCCACCATGATGATAATGGACTAACTGAAACTGTAAGCAAGCCCCCAACTGATGCTTTCTTCTATAAGGTGCCTTGGCCGCTTTACAGCAATGGAACAGTAACTAAGACACCGCCTGGCCTGGGCCCAGGAGGCCCAACCTTGCCTCCTCTCTCTCTGCATTCCAGTACTATCTCTGTTTTACCAACAATTCCATTTTCTTAACAATCATTATCACATCATAACCTTCGTGTTATCACTGTGCACCGACTTACGCCCTTGTTGATGCATTCATGTCACCTGGCTGGAGTCTAAATTCCAAGAGAGCAGAGGACACGGGTGTTCCCTTCAGCATCCCATCCTCAGGGTTAGGCTTGGGACATGGAGCACATCTCAGAGTGGAAAGTCAGAAAACAGATGTATTGAATGATGAAACGGACTTTAGTATGTGACATATCTGCCTTGTGCTCTCATAAATGTGAGTGACTGTACAGACAAGGGACATGATTGCTGTGGGGGCAGGCAGATGCCATCCAGATGAATCATGAATCAAATCCTGCTTCATTTCATCTGCAGCCTTCCTTGGGAGTTCCAGTCCACACCCCATCAACGACTCAATTCTGTCCTTCAAACCCAGAAGGGCAGAGGCCTGGTGTATTAGTTATTTTTCTATTTCTGGGATAAAACAGCATGACCAAGCTACTTACCGAAGGAAAAGTTTATTTGGGGTTTACAAAGCCAGAGAGATAAGAGTCCATCACCATTACGGTAGAGAAGAGAGGCAGCAAGCAGGCTTGGTGCCCAGAACAGCAAGCTGAAAGCTCATATGTTGAACTACAAATAGGAAGCAGAGACAGTCTTTAGGCTCCCAAACTCACCTCCGGTGACATATTACCTCTAGCAAAGTCATACATCCTAAGACTCTCCAAATAGGTCACCAACTGAGGACCAAGCCATCAAGTGCCAGAGATTTTGGGGGACATTTATTATTCAAACCACCAAACCTTGTCTCCTTTAAACATATTCTTCATGGTTTTGCTGTAGAACTAAATTTTGTATTTGTAATTTTGCATTCTTCCATATTAAGAAATATCTAAAATTGTATTTTCCAGATACCACAAAGCTGCTGTCTCTAGCAATGTCTATTGCACTGTTACAGGCTCTTGGGTTGTTTTCAGTTTGGAACTCATGAGTGGTGCTCATGTATATCCATACACATCGCTCAATATACGCACAGATACCCTTGCTGAGGGTGAACACCTAAGGTTACAGTGTTATAATGCCAAAGTGATGCCCTAAGCCAATGCCAGATTACGTCCCCGCTAAGACTGCGATGTTTTACCAATACTCAGTGTAGGCAGATTTAATTTTTAAAACATGTGTTATATTAGTTATTTGTTTCATTGGTGTGTGAAAGAATCTATCAAAGGGTTTGCTTTGGCTTCCAGAGTCTGTCATGGCAGGGAAGGTGTGGTGACAGGACGGGGCTAGCTGGTGACATTGGATCCACAGTTAGGAAGCAGGAAGCAGCAGAAACCTGTGCTCAGCTTGTGTTTTCATCTTTGCAGCCCAGGCCCCCTAGTTCATGGACTCGTACCAACCGGACTAACTGAGGCCAGACAATCCCCCAGGACAGCCCCACAGGTCTGTTTGCATAGTTACTCATAATCCAATCAAGTTGTTGGCCAAAACAAACAATCAGAGCTATTGTGCCGGGTGTGTAACGGTTTCTTTTCATGGTTTTAATTTGTACCTTGTCTGTATAAGCATGTATGAGGTGTAAACTTCTAGTTTCTTTGGAAAGTTAGTTATGTCAAATTATGTTTTGCTGGGGCACACAGGTGAAAGACTGTTTTCCTGACACAGATGCAGGTGAAAGCAAACATATGAAAGGACCCATGAGGAAGGAGTATAAATATGACCCCACACACAGTAGGAGACGAGCATTGAGCATTGATTTGGGCTCTTCTGCCTCACTATTCTTCGCTAAAGAAAGGCATATATTATTGGTTTGCCTTTCATAGTGTTGTTGAGGTCAACTTGTGGTAGAGCTGCCACTGAGAGAAACTCACCAGAGAACTGCTCGTGAGGTTCCTGCAGCAGCTGGCTGCCTCTGCAGCCTCAGCTTAGGCCTGTGGGTGAGTCTTGCAGTTTCTTCAGGATTGAACTACAGCTGCTGGTTCATGCCTAGTATTTGCCTGCCGAGAAGACTGGACTGTAGCTGCCAGTTCATCTGCCTGCCTAGAGGACTGGCCTGCAGCTGCTGAGTCGTATTTGGTGTTTGCTGCAGGACAGAACTGCTAAGACAGAAGATGGAGCTCGCTCCCAAAGAACTCTTGCTGAACAGGTCCACTGCCCCCACATCCTAATAACTTCTCTCTTCCACTGCCTCTGCCGAGTGGTAGGCAAGAGGAGAGGTGGAACCCTTATTAAAAGTAGGTTGCAAAAAATGTATACCTACACATGTATCTATATTTTACATAAAATTATATGAACGTGACATTTTGCAGGTCAAACACAGTTTACAGTTGAACTAGTATTTGATGACTAACAAGCATATTTTCATTTATAAATGTGTAGTTTTCTCTTTTTATCCTCCTCTCATATATTACATCCCAACCACAATTTACCCTCCCTCTACTCCCCCAGTCTCTTTCCCTCCCCTCCCCTCTCCCCAGCTTTTGAGGCAAGGTTTCATATGGGCCAGGCTGGCATCAAACTTCCGACTCTGCCTCCTGAGTGCTGAGATTTACAGATGTATGCTACCATGCCCGTCCTTAATTCTCTTAATTACATCTTTTTGTCCCCAGTGCTGGGGGTTGGACGTAGGGGCTTATGTATGGTAGCACCATCCAGCTACATACCCAGACCCTGTGCCTGAATTCATTGTATTGTCTTCTATATGCTTAGTGCTTACTGGATCTGGTTTTGGTTTTACTTACTTACTTACTGGATTTGGTTTTAACCAAAACCAGAAAGGGATTTCCAAGGCACCTTATTGTTCTCCAATGCATACTTAAGTTAAATAGACACTTGTAATTAGTTTTGTCCATTATTTTCCAATTTCATTTTTCTATCTGGACACATAATTTTCTTCTCCTTTCCTGAGAAGACCAGCTGGATTACCACACATGGTATAAATCAGGCATCAGCTATTCATTTACTTCTACGCTGTTCTATTTGGTCAGGCCATCCTTGACTTAGTAATAATTATACGGTCTTAATTACTGCAGCTTTGTGATACGCTTCCACACTGGTTGGGCCATTATCTTCATTAAAATTATCTTGAGGAGAGCCATGTGTAGTGGCACATGTCTTTAATCCCAGCATTTGGGAGGCAATGGAGGGTGTCTCTCTGTGAATTCAAGGCCATCCTGCTCTACAAGGTGAGTTCCAAGACAGCCAGAGCTACACATCTCTGTCTGTCTGTCTGTCTGTCTGTCTGTCTGTCTCTCTGTCTATCTGTCTGTCTATTCATTTATCTATCTCTTGGATTTTTATTGCTAGAGGGATAAGAGTCCATCCCCCTTATGGTAGGGAAGGGGTGTGTGTGTGTGTGTGTGTACATGCACATACATATACATATATCATACATATGTGTGTATCACCATTATGGTAGGGAATATATATATACATATATACACATATACATATATACATATATACACATATACACACACATATATATATATACACACATATACATATATATGTGTATATATGTATATATATATATCTTGTCTAGAACCAGTAAAAAGCCTCAATAAGTAAGAAACTTGTCAACCAGCCTATTTGAGTTCAATTCCCACAACTCCAAGGGTGGAAAGAATTGACTCCCCAAGTTACCCTCTGACCTCCACGTATGCACTCTGGCACATGTATAACCCCTAAATAAGTAAAGATAATTAAAGTATCTTGACTATTTCTCTCTCTCTCTCTCTTTCTCTCTCTCTCTCTTGCTCTTGCTCTGAGTGTGTGTGTGTGTGTGCGTACATTTCAGCTTGTGAATTTGGATAAAAGAAAACCAAGAACAAGAAGGAACCTGCTAACATTTTTTATAGGATTGTACTGAACCTATATATCAGTTTGATGGGTAATGGATATTTTTACAATGAATTTTCCATCTACAAAAAAGGCCTTGTCAAATTATTTGAACCAAATGTTCTCTGTAGGGATCTTGCACATCTTTTATATTTAATCACAGGTATTTCATTCTTTGTACTTGGTAGAAGCAAGCCTCTTTAAAATTTCATTTTCTAATTATTCATTGCTAGAAGTTAGAAATGGAATTTATTTTGGTGTATTGATTTTATTTTTGGCCAGCTTTCTTGATAAATATTCTCATTAATTTGAAATATCTTTGGGATTTTTCTATGTTTCCAAGGGCATCCAAAAATAAGTTTTGCTCCTCTCTTTCTGGTCTATGCACCTTGTGCTCCTTTATTGCCTCTCTTCTGTAGAACAGTGGCTAAGAGCAGTCATTCTTGTCCACTTCTCACTGTTGAAGGGATTCTAACTCAGGGTGGGTTTTCCCAGAAGCAGACCCAGAGACAAAACAAAGATTTGAATATAAAGTTAAGCTGCTCACACTTTCTGTCCCAGCACTGGAGCAGTAGCAGACAAAGGGCATTCATGAGGCTGGACTCCAGACCTTAATGTTGCCAGTGAGTGATTGTGAACCTTTCAGAGCTCAGAGCTGTCTCCCCCAAGACAGGAGGAAGTGAGAAGATTCACACACAAAAGCCTTGTGGAGCCAGGATAGAGCTGCCCTGCCATAAGGAGCACACATTCCCTAGCACTTCCACTGACAAGAGCAGAAAGTCTTGTTGGGACTGAAGAGATGCTGAAGAGATGGCTCAGTGGTTAAGAGTACTTGTTGCTCTCGAAAAGGACCCAGGTTCAGTTCCCACCACCACAGCCATGCCTAACTTCAGATATGCAAGCTTTGATGCCTTCTTCTAACCTCTTTGGGCACCAGGCATTTACATGATACACACACACACACACACACACACACACACACACACACACACACACAAAGAAAAAGAAAAAAATTTTTTTTTGTCAAGCAGCAAAAGGAAGCGCTCAGGCCAAGAAGTTTAGATACTGACAGCTGAAAGTGGGACCACATACACAGGAGTGACAGAGAGTTTCTGGCAGGACCATCAATAAGGGCCTTTACCATGATACTATTACGAATAACATGGGCAGTCTCTGGAGAATCCTGGCAGCTGCCAGAGTCCGAATCTGTTCAGACAAACTACACAAGTCATTTAGGTTGAAACAGGCAGAAAGAAAAACTGCATAGTTAAGACACAGAAAAGACTACAGACTGATGCCAGAGGGCTGCCACACAGGCTCTGTGGTGCTGAATGAAGTTCTGTCATCACCATCAACAGGAGGAACCGAATTCACCCACAGCATCTTGACTGCTAACCCCTGGCTTGTAACGTGCAGCCACCACTCAGTGAGAGCCCAGGGATGGTCATGACCCATACCAGAGTTTGTCATTACCACACTTAGCAATGACAAAGTAAAATGTTGGTACTCAGGGTGTGTGTGGGGGGGATCATCATATATCAAACAAAGTTCTAGCTAAGAAAAATCTTAGACAAAGAAGGGAGAGGAGGAGATAGCAGAACAGAAAACAGATCCAGGAAGAGAAGGAAAGACGGGGGAAGGAGGTATAAAATAATGAGGGGAAATTTAATGGAAGTAAACTTCAACATATGAAAAAAACTTTAGTGAGGGACTTTATAAAAATATGCCAATAAATATTCATGCCTGCATGAATATTTATGTGAAATTTGTGAAAATCGATCCCCTTAGAGGTAGAAGCTTAAGGGCACTAGTTTCTACATGATAAAGTTATAAAACAATTTCCCAGAACAATATTAAATCCATAGTGTGTCAGAGAGCCGGACTCTATAGACTTCCAAAAGTCTCAATTCTACTTAAATTTTCCAGAACATTAAAAAAGAAAGTCTCTGAAGTAATAGTAAAATTGGTATCTGAACCAGATAGTACAAAAAGAAAACTGCAAATTAATTTTATTTATAAATACAGATGCAAAACTCCTAAATAAAATATCAAACAGAAGTAATAACTCAGGAAATAAGCTGGTCCTTGCAGCACAGGTCAGCAATCCCGGCAGAACGCCAAGCTCCAGGCCCTGCAAGGTAACTTAGTGAGACCCTGCTTGAAAAACAGAAAAGGGTCTGTCTGGGGAGATGATTGCTGTGCAGTCTTGAGGACTGGAGTTCAAATCCCTAGAATCCATGTAAAGAGCTGAGTATGGCTTGTGTCTGCCTGGAACTCCAGCACTTGGGGGCAGAGAGACATGGAGATATGGATTGCCAGGGCCAGGGCTTGTTTGCATCAGCCTAGCTTTAAGTTCAATGGAGACCCTGTCTCAAGGAAATAAGGCAGAGCGATAAAGCAGGAAACTGACCCAATGATCTCCTCAGAACACACACACTCTCACACACTCACACTCTCTCTCTCTCTCCCCTCTCCCCCCCTCTCTTTTACACAGACAAACACACAAGCATACACACACATACACCACAAATAAAAGGTGGTAAGAGGGCTGGGGATTATTATAGCTCAGTGGTAGACATCTTACTTAGTAAATACTAGTCCATAGGAATAACCAATTAGGACTTACCTAATTATTCACGTGACACTATGTAAAGACACATATTACATGGCTCTATTTAAAACTCTAAAAACACTTAACAGAACGTACAGTGGCTGCGTGTTTCCAAATAAGGAGGGCGAGGTGGATGGCACAGTGTGGCTTTCTATGTGGGTGCTAGGGATCCCATTTCAATCCTCATGTAAGCGTAGCAAGAGCTTTGTCCACTGAGCTACCCAGCCCTCCACCTGGTGTTTCCTTGTTGAGTAACTTGCTTGTAAGTTGCTATTCACTCATTGCCCATTTTTATTGGATTGTTCATCTTGTTCTTATTAATGAGCATACTGAGCTGTGTCCCTGTATATTCAGAAGACAATCGTTAAATAGATGCCCATCCTTACCGTCTTCTAGAGTGTGGCCAGTGAAGACTTGATTTTTAATGTGTTTCTGGTTTCATTGAGGTAAAATTTAAATGAATCAACTACACTGTAGTCCCAATACTTGGGGAACTAAGGAAGGAGGATCCGCTTGGGGCTACCTGTGGTATGTAATGACAGGCTCTGTCTTAAAGCTTGATCTCTCTCTTTGAGCTTGGCCAGCTCAAAGCATACATTCTAGGAGTTCTGACTGATAGACATAATACCTGGTAAACTGCTTCTACAAACTCCCTGAGCTGCAAGGCAAAACCCTGTCTCAAAAAGACCAATATCAAACCAAACAAAAAGATCAGCTCATACCAGTGATGCATTGTCCACCCTCTTTTGTTTGTTTGTTTGAAGTGTGTCTCACAGCTGGAAATTTTCAAAGAAAAAGCTCCAGGAGCCCTTTGTCTGATGGTCGTGTGTCATTATTGCTTGCCCTTTGGTCTTTTTGTCTAAGCACTTCTTACACGTTCTCTAAGTCAGACATTGCTTTTGGTCATGAACGCAACCCAATTGTGAACAAACAAACAGTCCCTTTTACCCCTCCCTCCACAGTCCTGTAAGTAGAAAAGAAGGCTAAATGTCTGTTTCTGGATTTGCCCATGGGAGCCTCACACGCTGTAACCAGGTCTTCTGAAACCTTACCGAACAGCTCATGCAGACAAGGGGTCCTTGATCGCGTGGGGACTCTAGTTAAAGGTGAGGGTGGTGACTGGAACAGCTCATGCAGACAAGGGGTCCTTGATCGCGTGGGGACTCTAGTTAAAGGTGAGGGTGGTGACTGGAACAGCTCATGCAGACAAGGGGTCCTTGATCACGTGGGGACTCTAGTTAAAGGTGAGGGTGGTGACTGGAACAGCTCATGCAGACAAGGGGTCCTTGATCACGTGGGGACTCTAGTTAAAGGTGAGGGTGGTGACTGGAACAGCTCATGCAGACAAGGGGTCCTTGATCGCGTGGGGACTCAAGTTAAAGGTGAGGGTGGTGACTGGAACAGCTCATGCAGACAAGGGGTCCTTGATCACGTGGGGACTCTAGTTAAAGGTGAGGGTGGTGACTGGAACAGCTCATGCAGACAAGGGGTCCTTGATCACGTGGGGACTCTAGTTAAAGGTGAGGGTGGTGACTGGAACAGCTCATGCAGACAAGGGGTCCTTGATCGCGTGGGGACTCTAGTTAAAGGTGAGGGTGGTGACTGGAACAGCTCATGCAGACAAGGGGTCCTTGATCGCGTGGGGACTCAAGTTAAAGGTGAGGGTGGTGACTGGAACAGCTCATGCAGACAAGGGGTCCTTGATCACGTGGGGACTCTAGTTAAAGGTGAGGGTGGTGACTGGCGTGGAGATCACTGTGCATCTTTAGTAACCCGAGGGACGACTGTAGTGGTGAAGCTTAACATGACAGCCAGACAGCAGCTCCTTCCATCAAAGCTACAGTAACACCCGCAGTGATCTGAATGCACAGTGGCCCCCAGAAACTAAAGTTTTGAACTGGTCCCCACCCAGCTGCAAGCACTGTCTGGGAAGGTTATGGAGCCTTTGGGAGATGCAGTCTTGGAAGCATGTCTTTAGCTGTGGGCTTTAAGGATTTGTAACCTCATTTCAATTTGCTCTCTCTGCTTCCTGTCCTGTCGGGATGTGATCTCCCACCATGGTGGACGATAAACTCTTGCTTCTATAAATTTCTTAGTCGTGGTGTTTTATCCCGACATAACAGCCCTGCTGACTCCACCATAGACAGCAGCTGACTTCTGGCTGCCAGGGTGACTCCTGGTAAGGAGCCACTAGTGACAAAGTCACAGGGACCTTTTACTGAGTTGAGTCAGAGTAGAAAACACACCTCCTTGATGTAAGGCTACCTTCCAACTGTGGGGCCCTTTAATAGCTGTCAACTATGTCACAGTCTATGGTTTATACCAACCTCAGAATTTCAGAAAGCTTTGATTGCTTGAAAAAGTCACCACTTATGGTACCAAATTCATCCACAATTTGCCAAGGCTAGGCAAATTCTCATGTATTTCTCCATCTTAACTTCTTCAGCCATGTGGGTTAAACAACTACAGTTTTGAAAATATTTAGTCTGGCAAGCACTTTGGTTATTTAGTCCACCTATTCCTTTTTGATTTGTAATTGTATATCATATGTACACTCCTGTGTATGAGTGTGTGCATCTTTTGGGGGTTGGGAATAGGGGCAAAGATGTCAGGAGGCATTCGCTACCTCCCACCTTACTTCCTTGAGATAGTCTCTCATTAAAACTATAACCAGGCTGAGGGCCAGCATGCCCCACTGATCCCATCTTTATCTCCTAAGCACCGAGGTTATAGCATGCAGGTTTCTACACGGGCTGAGATCTTAACTTTGTAATTTCCTTTTACACAGCAGATTGTGAAATAGTCTGCTTATCTTGGCTTTGTTTGTTTCTTGAGACATGTTCTATGTAGCCCAGAACAGCCTTAAACTGGATCTTCTGGTCCCACCCTCCACAGTGAGTACTGGAGCACAGGCATGCGTGTGCCACCATGCGCTTTCATTCTACTGGGATTTTTCCCCCTCACTCCTTCTTGAACTTTTACATTTTTACCTGCATTTTTTAATATAAAAAGACTTACATACATAGGAAACTTGAAATAATACAATCAATACCCAGGCTCTCCAGAGTCAATCCGTTTTGAACCAGCTGGTTAATAAATCTGTTTATACAGCACACACACAATGGTTTTGTTGAACCATCTTTTTTTTTAGATTTTTATGTGTATGAGTGTTTTGCTGCATGTATGTTTGTGCATGACATGGGTGTACATGCAGTGTCCATGGAGGCCAGCAGAGGGGCCCTGCAACTGGAGTTAGAAGGTTACAAGCCACCTTGTAGGTGCTGGGAACTTGAACTTGCATCTTCTGCAAGAGCAGCCAGTGTTCTTAACCACTGAGCCATCTGTCTGGCCTCCTGAAAGTCTGGGAGATCAAAATCACAATGAACTGCCACTGTAGCTGGGATGGAGGGGTGGCTTAGTGTTATTCATTTGTTATTCTTGCAGAGGACCTGGATTCAGTTCCCAGCATTCACATGGTGACTCATAACTACCATACATACAAGCGAGCAAAACATTCATACACATAAAATAAATCTAATAACATGACAAGTGGTGTCAAGTCCCTTGTGAACAGGAGCTTCTGGTTCAGGTGAGATGCAGGGAGGGACAACCTTTTACCTGTACCTGACCTTCACCTCCGGTCTGGTTCCAGAGGGTCAGGCCAGGCTCAACACCCACCCTGCCGCTTCAGAAAAAGCACAAGAGAGCTGGAGTGAAAATCTACTTTAATAACCCAACATCAGCTAAATTGAAGGGGTGGAAGACAAGTCTTGGCAAGAGGCCTCAGTCCACTAAGAGGTTCCGGCTTACAGAAGGGAACAGCTCAAAGAAGCCCTAAAATGCGAGGCAGAGGGAACTGGGAGTTAGTGAGTGAGCAGACAGCAGTGCCCCACCACGAACCTTCCATCTCCTCCAGGTCTAGTAACAGAAGCACCGAGGCTTCTATGCCTGATGCACTGGCCTGCCTCCTCAGCTCTCAGCCCTCTCCAGCCAACCACTTTCCTCTGAGGCCTTGAAAACGAGGAATGGTATGGCCTGTGTTAAAGGCTTGGTAGGCATTGTTGGGGTCTGAAGGGAAGAAGTTAGGACACCTGGGATGAAGCATACCTGTGATGGACACTGAACCCATTTCCTCCCTCCTCTTCTCCACAACTCCCTCTTCCCTGTCACGCCTCACGGTAGCAGATTCCTCTAGCACAAGCTCTCGCCATGATATCCTGCTTTATCACTGGCCTCAAGTCAACAGCCAGCTGGCCACGGACTAAAGCCTCTGAAACGCTGACTTCTTATGAACTGCTTACCTCACACTGTGCCAGAGTGATGGAAGCTGACACAGGGACCGTTTTCTATTTTGTAGTCCACAGCAATCAGCCCCCTACAGTGACTAGCCACTTACTGGTGGAGCAGAGGGCCAGGTGGGAGTTACCTTGAAAAGGGTGAGGGTCTGGAGAACTCCAGTGGTACAGGCTGTCTCCCGGATAGAGTGCATAGCCAGTTGGGGGCTGCCTAAGTCCAGCACCCGAAGCCCCAGTCGAGAAGCCAAGATAGGTCCAATGGTGGTGCCACACGGGGAGTCATTCCTGACCATGAGGTCCTGGTGAGGGAAGGAGAGGTCATAAGCTAAACCCTAGATGCGCTCACTAAGATCAAGGAGGAAGCTACCCTAGAGCCACAGGGCTGGCAGAGCATCTAGTTCTATGTCTTCTACCTTTTTGTTACTCTCACACACAACGTGAAACCCCAATACACAAAGGAAAACAAACTTAGTAGTTTTTTTTTTTTTAGTGTGCCTCTTTTTCTTTTCTTTTTTTAAATTATTTTCCGCATTTACATTTCCAATGCTATCCCCAAAGTCCCCCATACCCTTCCCCCCACTCCCCTACCCACCCACTCCCACTTTTTGGCCCTGGCGTTACCCTGTCCTGGGGCATATAAAGTTTGCAAGTCCAATGGGCCTCTCTTTCCAGTGATGGCCAATTAGGCCATCTTTTGATACATATGCAGCTAGAGTCAAGAGCTCCGGGGGGTACTGGTTAGTTCATAATGTTGTTGCACCTACAGGGTTGCAGATCTCTTTAGCTCCTTGGGTACTTTCTCTAGCTCCTCCATTGGGGGCCCTGTGATCCATCCAATAGCTGACTGTGAGCATCCACTTATGTGTTTGCTAGGCCCCAAACTTAGTAGTTTTAATGTTCTAAAAATTCCTGCTGGGCTGGGGGTATAGTTCACTTGGTTGAGGGCTTGCCTAGTATAAATGAAGCCCTGGGTTTGATCTCCACCTGGGCAATGGGTGGTGCTCATTTGTAATCCCAAGATTTGGAGAGGGAGGAATCAGGAGCTTAAGGCTGTATTTTGCTTCATACTGAGTTTGAAGCTACATAAGACCCTATCTTAAAACAAAACACCATGGAAATCATAATATGGAGCTAGATTTTAAGATCTGTAAGTGTAAAACAGAAATATAAAAGTCAAACTTTAGTCAGGTGAGAGTTACAGTATTAGCCCATTGTACTGGCTGGTTTGTGTGTCAGTCATCACAGTTACAGTCATCAGAGAGGAAGGAGCCTCAGTTGAGGAAATGCCTCCATGAGATCCAGCTGTAAGGCATTTTCTCTTAGTGATCAATGGGGAAGGGCCCCGACCATTGTGGGTGGTGTCATCCTGGCCTGGTGGTTCAGAGTTCTGTAAGAAAGCAGGCTGAGCAAGCCACGTGAAGCAGGTCAGTAAGCAACACCCTTCCATGGTCTCTACGTCAGTTCCTGCCTTCCAGTTCCAGTCCTGCTTGAGTCCCTGTCCTGCCTTCCTTCAGTGATCTGGAAGTGAAAGCTGAATTAACCTTTTCCTGCCCAGCTTGCTTTTTGGTCATGGTTTTTTGTTGCAGCAATAGAAACCCTGACTAAGCAAGGTATTGTTGTGACAGACCTGACCATGTTTTGGGGATAATTGTGGAAGGACTTTGGAACTTTGGGCTAGAAGAACCAGTGAGTGTTAAGACCTCAGTGGGAAGTTCTGTAGGAGCTTGGAAGATAAGAATGTTGAGAGAGTGCAGAAGATGGAGGCCTGGCTTATGAAACTTCAAAGGGAAGAGTAGACTCTATCAGGGCCATCTGCTATTTTAAGATTCTGTGGTTCTGGTTTGCTGGGACTGAAAGTGAAACTTTTACATTACAAGGACAACTGATGCTGGTCAGCTGGAGCTAAGAAATTAGTAGTGATTAAGAAGAGACCATCCCTGAGGTGAAATCTTCTGGGAAGTGTTTTCTGAGAGCACAGGGAAGCTGTTTCAGAGGCAGCCAAGGTTGTACTTTGTGCTGCAGGTGGAATTGATAGTGTAAGAGTCACCCAGGTGGTACTGGTTGTGAAGGCATGAAGGGGTCGTGGACAGCAGCTGAGGTTTGGCACTGTGAGGCTAAGAGAGACCACTGGTGAAGGTGCAGCCTCAGTGGCAGTTGAAGGTTCAGGACTGAAGGGGTCATGCAAAGAAGTTGAGGCCCGGCCCGGCACCAGAAGAGAGCTTCAGAAGCAAACTGGTCTAGGTGAGTCTCTTCTCCTGTCCCTCTTGCTCTCAACTTGGGCCTTCTCTCCTGCTACTAGACTAACTCATTCCTTTTCCCCCTGGGGACCTTTCTGTTTGTTCCCTCTGGCTGAGATGTTCGCCCTCTGGACCTCCCCATGGTATTTGTTTCTCAGCAGCTGCCTCTCACTTCCTCCCAGAGACTTCTCTGTGAGTGGAATGATCAGACGTTACATGGGACAAGATGGAGACACTGATGCAGAGACGGCCCTTGTCTGGTCCTGCCTCTCCCAGAACTTGGGTGTTGTCCATCGCTGGACTGCCCTGGGCCAAGTCTCTGATGTGGAGTGTGTGTACTCATGTAGTGCCCTGAGGACAGTGATGGGTGATCTCAGGCCAGAGGGAAAATGAACACTTGAGATTCTAGGCTCTCCAGTCCTGAATCTTCCTTTTGGGTTGAAGTACAAGTAAAGAAAGACACAGAGACATGGGGTTTTAGAAGGAAAAAGGGCAGGACTAACCTACCAGGTGGCAGGAGTAATCCTTACAGAAATCAGCAGGGCAGGGCTCATTATCACCCTCACTTTACAGATGGGCACACAAAAACTCAAGACAGCTTAGCAAACTAGGCCAAAGTCACCACAACAAAGCCAGCACTGCATCTAGCTCTGCACCCCAAGCCCCAGATCTTCTCATTCACTGGGACTCCCTCCACTAAAGTCTCTCTCCTGTGCTTCTCACTCACTGGGAGCACATCAGGTTATGTCTTTATCCTGCTCCCTCCACCAAGCCTGCCTAGAAAAGACACACACTCACCTGCAGGGGCACCCCAACTTGCCCAGCCACCTCTCGAATCATGGACTCAGACACTGCATTCGAGGCGTAGCGTTGCTTGCTGTTCACCTTGATCACAGGACCCTGGGAAAAGTCCCAGAACAGAGATGATGTGAGGCCTGTGTGAACCACAGAGGCCAGAGTTGGCCAGGCCACCACATCTTTGAGAAGCAGCATCTTACCTTATGGAACAAAGGCCGGTGGTTTTCTTCATGCTTGTCCCTGTGAGAGGTGATAAAGATCAGGATGGCACACTGTGGTGGGGGCTGTCAACAGCCACTACCCCTTCCAAGGCAGATGGCACTAATGGATCATGGCACTCTTTCCCACCTAGCCATGCATGTCCTCAAGGGCATCAGAACAAACGTTTCAGGCAGATTCTAGCCATGAAAGGAAGCAAGGTCACAGACAAAGCTTACTTAATATATACACCCGGCTCAGGCAACGCATGGCTTTGAATAAGACTCCTGAACCTCCCAGCAGACGGAGAAAGGCAGGGCTAGGAACTAGACTGCAAGTGGGCTATGCCGAGTCTCTAGCATAAGTACTGTCTGGTATGAAGACTCACGAGTAGTTTGGGTGCACAGCATGGGCCATGTCTGCACTGATCATGAAGGACTTAGGTATGGCTTCCTCGAAGGCAGTCAGACGCTGAGGTGAGGCTGAGATGCGCCGTAGTATCAGCTCCGTCAGCAGGGACTGTGCTCCTTGTGCACTCTCTGACCCCACCTGGAGATGGCAGAGATTTGACTGTGGAATCTGGACATGCTCCTGGTCTGTAAGTGCTCAGGATGGCCCGGGATCCACCTGAGTCACTTGGTAGAGAGAAGTATCCGTAGAGACTCTCCTTTCTGAACATCTGACAGTAGACTAGTTCCCAGTCATCCCTGGACTAGAAATAGCACTTACTGATGGAGGTTTCACACTGGTCCCCACATTTACACCAGGGCTAGGCAGGTGTTAAAGCTATGTAACTAACTACCCAGCTGCAGACAGCACTCCCAGTCTCCTTTGTAACTCAATGTGGCCACACTGGGTTCTGTGAATGTGAGCAATAATGAATTCCATTTCTGGACCACACTCTTGAAGACACAGGCATCTATTCTCTCTGCCCTCTCCTTTACTGCTGACTGGGTATAGACAAGATAGCCAGAGATGGAACAGCCAACTAGCATAATAGACCAGAGACCTATCCAAACCACTAGCTGACCCAGGGAGTTACATGAAACAGAACATCTACCTGTCAAGCTCCACTTTAGCATCTCAAGATTACAGCTAAACAACATAGCTGACAACCCACTATGTGCCAAGCCACAGACCTGAAAGGATGACCTGTGTAGTGGCCCCGTCCTTGGGGTAGGAATGCAGCAAGGTACACAGAGAATACAGGCTATGGAATCCATTATAAAAATCTATGCAGGGCCAGGAGGGAACAAGTGCTATGGGAGCACTGGCAGCTCTCCTTCCTCCCTCTTTGGGGCCTCTAGAATGCCCTGGCTCGCTCTGAGTGCGGGCCACCAGGCACTTACTGACTACTCCACTGAGGGACCTCTGCCCCAGCCCTCCACATACCTCTTCATTGTCGTAGAGTGTGACCATGCGCACATGTGGATCCCTGGCCAGAGAGGCAGGGGATGCACAGGAATCAATCAATGCCTAGATGGGGAAGGAGACAGGCTCATTATCCCTGACCTTTTGCTTCTTACAACTTTGTCTGCCAGTACCTGGGAGGGACATGCTGCCCTGCCAGGGAAGTGGGCTGGGCTCTCGCAACCTTTCTCTTAGGGTCCTGCCTGGCAGAGGGTGGAGGAGGACCTTTCTAATGGAATAAGTAAATCCATTCTCTGAGCATTTGCTCTCATATACTCCCATGCAGGAGGCTGGAGGATAATGTTGAAGACAGACTGAAACTATAAGTCCTGGGAAGCCAATGATTATGAAGATCAGTCAAACTGATGGGCTTCTGTTAACAGCTCTAGACAAGTCCATGAACAACCCAGCTGGCTGGCTCAGAAGCAGACACAGGCCCCAGAGCTACAGTTACCACCCAAAGCCTATCTCCAGTCACAAGACAGGCAGGGAAAGGCAAGTTAGAAAGCAGAGGAGGGGCAAAGGGTAGAAAGCTGAGAAACAGCCTGACTGGGGGAGAGAGACAGTGAAGAACATGAAGGTGACCAAAAGGTATAGACAGTCCTACTGAGGTCCCAAGGATCCCAAAGAAAGCTGGCAGGGGACAAAGAGGAACTTTAAGTCAGAGGCAGAATGAGAGAAGCAGAAAAAAGTGAGAATTGTTTTTCATGGTGGCAAGGCCTGTTTTCAGACAGAGGTCATTAAGGAAAAGTAAAAGATACCATGGCACCCTGAACACTGTCAGCTCCTGGTCTCAGAGCAGCACAGTAATAGTGATGTCAAGGCTGCAGTGCATGGGCCCTTCCCAGTGCCAACAGGGTGAAGGCCTGGCTAAGCAGCCATGTCTCCCCAGCTCTCATGCTGCCTGGGCTGCTCTGGCTTCTCACCTGCAGGGCACAGAAGCAGCTGTGCAGATTGTCCAGTCGAGGAGCGAAGATGAACTCTTCATAGGCTCCGCCCAGGACCTAGAAAGACAAGAGGAACACCTAAGTGCCCAGGCCCTCACCACTTCTCCCTGTTCCCAAGGGCCAGAGCAACTCTTGACTGTTGGCTCAGGAAACTATTCTTGCTGTTCAGCAGAGAATGAAGGCCAGGCAAGGGCAGCCTACAGCATCTGACTTCTCTCAGAGGGGCAGGCCAAAGGAGGGCTAAGTGGTCAGTCACCAAAAAAAAAAAAAGAAAAGCAGCCAGCGATGGTGGGGCATACCTTTAATCCCAACACTTGGGTGGCAGAGGCAGGTGGACCTCTAAGTTGGAGGCCAGCCTGGTCTACATAGTTCCAGCATAGCCAGGGCTACACAGAGAAACCCTGTCTAGTAAAAACAAAACAATGCCGACTAAAAGGAAGAAAACAGCTAACACAAACATAGGACCAAGGAGCCAAAGACCTAGCAGCTCCCTACTTAGCACTTGGAAGGCACCAGGCCTCTTGCCCTCAGAGGTTCAGAGCAGACAGGGGCCATGTCACACATCACCCCCAGTCTCAGTAGGACGGTCTTCTGGGGAGATGCTCTGCTTATCTGGGAACTACTGAAAGCAGAGGAAGTGTCACCAACGGGGAAGAACAAGGATGAGACCAACTGAGGAACTTCGGGGGCATGCTATGGCTGACAGGGACCCTGGAGGACCCCACCACAAGGTCCTACAGCCACTCCTTACTGCAGGCTGGGTGTCTGCCAGGCAGAGCTCCATCTCCATGATGCTGTCAGGACTCAGGCCCAGATGGGTACAGAGCAGGGACATGAGGACCGAGTGGTGCCGCTCATCCTGTAAGGCAGGGGATGTTGGAAGGTGGATCTGCTCATCTCTTTGCCCCTCTCTAGGGGACTGGTCTGTCCCCACTCTGCCCACCCTCTCCGGGCCAGGGGAGCTTCTTACAGTGGCACTGAGAGGCCCTGGTTCAGGAGTCCCTTTCTCCAGCTCTTCCTGAACTGCTGTGGCAAGAATAGGGACTCTGGGGAAATGGGTTAAGAGAAGGGAGAGGGACAGCGGTGAACATAGGCCTCTTCTGGTCCTCCAGCCGATTCCCAGCACACTCCCCAAATGGATAGAGCTGGTTTCCAAACGTGGAACTTGACCACTAAGGGGTGGTCCTCTGTTCCCCAGTGCCATATCCCACCCTCACAGCCATCACAACCCTGGCTCGAATGTGGACTCACAGGTGGATCTCTGTGTTGGGCCCAAAGTTCTCATTGATATTTCGCTGCAGATGGATGGCCAGATGTGGGATGCGCAGGATGGGCCGCTCTATATGGACAAGCCTCTGCTCCAGCCGGCCTGAGGTAGGGCACTGTGGCCAAGTGGCCAGGTCAGAACTGGGCACCTCCCAAATCCAGCTAATAAAATCCCTTACTAAACCCAGAATAATCATGTCCCATCTTCCCCACGAGGACCCTTCACTGGTCCACTGAAGAAATGGGAAGACATTCAAGCTTCAGGCTGCCGGAAGTGAGAGCCTCCCCAGTTCCTAGCCCCTTGATACCACCTTGATAATGACGCGTCCAGCCAAGGTCAGGTCCCGGTCGAACCACGTGCTCCAGATCCCACCACCGTAGGTCTCGACACCGACCTGGTGGTAGCCCACCTGGCTTCGGCGAGATTTGCGTTTCACCTGAGTGTAAGAATGAGAAGAAAGGGAATGTCTGAAAGACAACATCTGGAAGGGAGACCCAGGCAGTAAGTTATACAGAGCAGACAGCACATCAGTTGACAGCTGAAAGTGTATGTGGGGGACATGAGAGCATGGGGCGGGTCTACCTTCTTCCCGGGACCTTGGGATAGGGCCTTCCAAACTCTACCTCCAGGATCTCATCCTCCCAACCGCCCCCGCACCTCCCTTCAGTCCAAACAAGTCCTAACTTCTTACCCTGAGGCAGGGACTGTCCGTGTGGGCCCCAATGAGGCTGAAGCCATTGCCAGGAACATACTGGCCCCCCACAGCAAAAGCAATGATGGAGGAGGAGTTTCTGGTTAAGAAGTACTGGGGGAGAGAGTTGAAAGACAGGGGCGTGAGTTGCTTAATGACCCGGAACACAGGCCTTTGCAATAGTGTCTGCCCCCACGCTATCCCTTAGTACCTTGTTTTCTGGTACGATATCCCAGCCCTCTGTTTCCTTGAGTTCACGGAAGCCAGCCTGGAGGAGGCGGCTGCGGCACTCAGCCACAACTGTAGGAAACAGACTCTCTCAGCGATGGAAGTTGGTCAAGTCACTCCCACTCCTAGCCTCCCTAACCTTGGTCACCTACCGTGGAAAGGAGAGGGACTCCGGTTCACGAACTTGAGGAGCTCTCGGGCTGTGGCCTGGATGGCCTCTTTCCGAGCCCTGCCGTTCATAGCCATCTATAGTGAGAAGTGGGGAGTTCAGGTGGCTGCCGGGTCTAGGATCCCTCTTTCAGCCCCCGAGAAATGAGAGCTCCAAGGCTCAACCTCTGCTTCCGAGGACTTCACTGGCGACAGATGTGGATCCCTAGCTCGATCGCTCTCGGCTCAAAGGTTCAGTCCCGGGGCAAGAGGACCTCCACCCAGTTTTGTCCCTGGAGTACAGGATCGGAAAGGCCCGCCCCCTAATCAGATAATCCACGCCCCGCCCAGCTAGGAAATCCTGCCTCCAAGAGGACCTCAAAGCTGGAAAGGCCACTAGCCGGCGCGCCACCGTGTCCGGAATCAAAGCACCACTACACCTGTCCCTCAGCCCCGTCAGTCACTGGACAGCCCTTCCGGCTCCGGGAAGGTCAGGCCACCGCGGAGGGTTTCAGTTTTACTTTGAAACCGGAGTACGCCCGTGTCAGCGCCGCCTTAAGCTTAGCTCCGAAAGGGCGCACGGCCTGCCACCGAGCCGAAGTGGAGGCGGGACCGACAGCAGCAACACACCTGCATAGCCCCACCGCACTCCGCTCCAGGAGCGGGACTCCGGCCCGCCCCTGACGCTCCGCTCCTCCCTCCCGGATCAGGCCTCGCCCTCTCGTCAGGCCGCACCGGGTCTCCGCCTCTACCAGGCCTCGCCACGCCCCATAAGGCCCTCCGCGAGCTCCGCCCCTGTCAGGCCTCGGTCGGGCTCCGCCCCCTCCCGCTACTCGCTCAGCTCCCGTCAGGCCTCGTTCCAAACACGCGGACTGCTCTGTGCCAGTCAGACAGCGTCCCGCCCTCGTTACTCCGAGAGCTCCGCCCCTGTCAGGACGCGTTCCGGTTCCGCTCCCGCCTCACCGACCGGCCTTCCCCCAATCAAGCTGCATTCTAACCACGTGGACTAGTCCGCTCCAGTCACACCGCGCCCCGCCCCACTGTTCCACTAGCTTTGCCCCGTTAGGAGCCACGTCTCATGCCCCGCCCTCATTGCTCCACTAGCTCCGCCCCGTCACGCCTACTCTCCAGACCTTGTCTCCGCTGTCCCAGCTTCCTTGGCAGGCCCCGCCCCTGCTGCCTCTCTCGCCCCGCCTCTATCAAGTCGAGTCCTCCAGGCGTTGATGCCCCCCCTCCGCCCTTTCCTTTGTCAGCGGCCTCCAAGCCGCTGCGAGGCGTTCAGCTTCTGGAGCACCCTAAGGCAGGGCAGCCCACCGCGGCGGCAGCGCCCTCTAGCGCCCCGGTGGTGTTAGCACAGCCGCTGACTTCCATGAGTTTATGTTATGATAAACGAGCTATCACAATTGTAATCCTCACAATTTTACTGTCAGCATTTTGTAGACAAATTAACGGAATTAGGAGAGTAATCTGTCTCTAGTTACAAATGAATGGCACAGCTGGGCTTATGACTCCATAAATTAGTTTGCAGAGCCTAGAACAACTGCAAGAGGCTTTCATAGGCTTTTTTTCTATCCTCTTTGGTTAAATGTTACGCTACTCAGTAGGTCTCAGAGGAACACAGAAGTCAGTGACCTTTTCAAGATCACACCGCTGTTTGGGTGGCCCTGAGGTTTGATTCTGATACTCATGATTTTTTTTCTTTCCCGCAGGGTTTAAGTTTTGTTCAGGCTTTTCCAGAGCTCACTATGTAGCCCAGGCTGGCCTCAAATCCATGGCAATCCTGCCTCAGTCTTGCTATTGTTGGAGATACAGGCATGAGCCTTTCTACTTCTTAAAGCAGTTGAGGGGGGCAATTCCAATATTATGTTTCCATGTCAAGAATGTCAAGTAGCAGCTTAAAACTCATCCATACATCGATGGATCAGGACTCTTGTGGCTTTGAGGTTCAAAACAGAGTCGACCTACCAAGAGTGTAAAAATAGTCTTTCCAGGGATCACAGGTCTCCGGGGAGCGGGGAGGGGGTGGGGCATCTGTTGCTTTTATACTTGGGATAGATTCTGGAAAGGTCCTGCCACCCTCACTTCAAATGGGGCAGTTTCAAGATCCGTTCAGTGGGTGACAGACTACATCTGTGTAGCTTCTTAATCATCCTTTAGATATCATTGTATCCCTACTAATTTGTACAGTTAATACTCGTTAATAATTATGTAAGTCGCATTATGTATGAAGCTGAGTGCTAAGTGGACCATGGGAAGGATGTTCTCATTTGTTCTCTAAGGACTGGTTACGTGGGGGGAAGGGCTACATTCTAAGCTACTGATAGCTGGAACAGGGTATGGTTCTCCATATGAGTGGGTTCTGCATCGTTGAATCCGACTAAGTATTTGGGGTCCTGTGTATTAACTAAATAACAGAAAGTACAGACATATTTTTAAAATAGTATTTATGAGAGCGAGAGATGCTATTAAACTCCAAGGCATGAACATATGAAAGCCCGTCTCATGTCAACCTAGGAAATGTGAGTTTAAAATGATGTTCTGTTTTAATTAATGAGGTAAACAAAACCGGAAACGCTTGGTGATATCAGGCATTGGAAAAGGCTTGGGGTAACACTTGCCTTTATACTCGATGTTCTGAAATGTAAATATTCCATATGGCTGTTTTCAAGCTATGAACATGATGTCACTAGAACTAGACATGGATTTGGGAAGAGACGTACAGACAAGCAAGCCACTGTGTGTGCTTCTGTCCTACAGATGCACTGGACATAAGTAACCTCTACAGCAGAAATTTTAAAATGCGGTAAGATAGTTGAAAAACTGATGGTTTTAAATTTTAACTGTCTCTGCAATATAATTTGCTTAATTGTACCATAATGCTTTGAGGATTGCTGCGGTTAACAACAGGGTCACCGAATCCTTGGGAATCTCACAGTCAGTTCTCATGAACTGGTGCAGGTCAGTACTCCACCCACACTCACCATCCTTGCTATGAAACATACAGCCAATAAAATACCAGGCTGGGGGCTGGAGAGATGGCTCGGTGATTAGAGCACTGAGCTGTACACGGACTGTCCCTCCAGCTTTGCTATGTCGCCTCTGGCATCAAACTGTGATAGTGGTTGCTTTGCAGAAACTTGAAGTCACTTTTGCTAAAAACATGGACTCATCCTTTGGACTTGTACTTCAGATTTTTGAATGGGTCAAAAGTCTTGGCACATCTTTCTTTCATATTGTCCCTGTCCCTGTAGGAGCCTCTAAGGTGGAAGGAGAGAACTGACTTCTGAAAATTGTCATCTACCCTCACGTTTGCCCTGGCATGAGCAAGTCCACACTCACACACACACACACACACACACACACACACACACACACACACACACTTTTAAATTGTCTAAGACTATAGTGCTGGATTAGGGCGGCCCGTCGCCATTACGGCTGCATTGAGTATCTTATACCCTGCCCTTTTCCTCCCAGCACAGCTCAACCACCTGCACTTCCTCAGCCTCATCAGGATGTTCAGACTAAATGGAGGGGCCAGGACATTTGTGTGACAATGAGTGACTTGGTGGTTCCTGGGTTAAGTCACTACACATTAGCCTGCAAGCCACAAGACCAGAATGTTTGTGCCCAAGAGGGAAAAGATCTTTTGAAATCTTTCCCATGACCAATGGGCAATTACTAAGCCTTAATCCATTCCAGGAAAATCAATGGAACTTTGCTGCTTGCTTCTGTTCAGCGAGCTGCAGCCTGATCTCCCTTTCAATCACTGCTCAGCGTATTGCTCTGGCTCGCATGAAGTTGGCTGACTCAGTCTGAAGCTATAGTAAAGATGCCCTGCTTGTGTGTCTTGTCTGCAATGCAATGTGACTTGGTATTTTCTTTCCCCTCTGTGTGTGTCTGTGTGTGTGTGTGTGTGTGTGTGTTTTGAGACAGGGTATCACCAAGTAGCCCGCACTGCTCTTGGGCCCATATCTAACTCATGCTAGCCTCCAACTCACAGTGAGCCTCTTGCCTCAGCCTCCCTAACCATGGGATTATAAGACTTGATCTTATTCCTACTGTCTCTGTGCCGTAGGATCTCCATCATCTGGTATCAAGTTGGCCAACACAATCAGTATCTGGGAAGTTTTTAGAAATGGAGAAAATCAAGATGCAGTGGTTTGAATATGCCTGGTCCAGGGAGTGGCACTGTAAGGAGGTGTGGCCTTGTTGGAGGAAGTGTGCCACTGTGGGGCTTGGCAATGAGACCCTCCTCCAAGCCACATGGGAGCCAGTCTTCTCCTAGTTGTCTTTGGAACAAAAGGTAGAAGTTTAAGCTCCTCCAGTGCCATGCCTGCCTGGATGCTGCCATGCTTCCTCCCATAATGATAATGGACTGAACCTCTAAGACAGCCCCAATTACATGTTGCTCTTTATGAGTTGCAGTGGTCATGGTGTCTCTTCACAGCAATGAAACCCTAAGACACAGGGTTTACCAGTAGACATAACACATTGCTAGATTTCTCTTTTTCGGAGCCGAGGACTAGATCCAGGTTGCTGTGGATGCTAGATGAGCACTCTACCACTGAGCCACACTTCCAGCCTGATTTTACTGCTGTGATTGAGACAGTGTATGACAATGTGACTCAGGCTGGCCAGGTAGCCGTTATGTAGACCAGGCCGAACATGAACTCTCGTTTCTTCTGTCTCAGCTTCCTGGGTGGTGGGATTGTGAGTGGATACCACTCTTTGTTCTTTAAAAAACAAAATCTCAAAACATTCAATTTTACCAGTGAAGTCTCAGAAGCCAGATGCTGGAGTGAAACCTGCCAGCTCAGAGAGACCAAGAAAGCACCCAGCTGACCTCCTTACTCTACCTATGTCCCATGGAGAAAAAGCCCTTTCTCCTTCTTCATGCTGTCTTAAATACCCCTCAACTCAATGTCCCTCCTTTCTACCTCCTGGGTTTTCTTATGTTTACTCCCCATCAACTGGTTGCTTGCTCTGCCTCCTGACCTATGGTTGACTTTATTCAATCCTGTTTACAGAAAGCTTTAGGATTAAAGGTGTGTGCCAGGGCTGAGCCACACCACAACAAGAAACTGTTTTTTCCAGTTCACAAGCATGGGGTTCATAATGTGATTAAATATCCTGCAACATTTCTCCCCTTTTATCGAAATAAAAGACTCTTTCTCTAACATCAATAAACTATATACTATCAGGTAAGAATTACATTCACAATGTCCAGTCTGTTTGTATTTGGCAACCTTGGAGAAAGTACTCTACTATCTGGCCTATCTTGACGAGTCCCAAGTTCTGTACCTAAATCAATTTCTATCATAACTTGCATTTATCAACCTAAAACCATCTTTTTAGCCCTTTAAACATTTTATTGAATCCTAAACAATGTAAGCTTAACTGTGAGACTATAACTATCTAGTTTTCAAACCCATTAGAGACCTGAGAAAGATAAATACTACCTGAATAAACAGGAAGTGCAGAGCAAGCAGCTTCTAAAACTACAGAAATGACAGAGACCGATGGCCTGGACAGCCCCCCCCCCCCCGATTCCTCTGCAACATGGGAGCATCCATCACTTCAGCATACTGGCCCAGAATATCTGACAGATTTTTCTGTGAAGCAGGAACTGTAAAGGACTTCTCTACCTTGTCCTGCCAGAGTTTGGCAGTCAACATTCTTTGTGTCCTGCTTTCCCACAGCTTGGACAGCATATTATCAGCAGTAGAAGCAAGGGCAGTTTTGTGCCCAGTAGCAGCTTGCCACATATGAAGCAATCTCTGGAAGGAGAATGCTTATCATCATTCTTAAAGTAATGGGGGTACTGCCAGGATGCCAGGAGCTGAGATGTCTCATCGGCACACACACACAAAAAGGTCTTAAAGAAAACATTTTTAAATGCCATAATCTACAGATCTCAGATGTTTTTGAAGACCATCTAACTATCTCAGTATATTTGAATTGGCAAATATTGCTTTGAAAGGAGCCCCTCGCTCAGGCCTCAGGACAATAGCAGACACCCAAGAACTCACGATAGACCAAGCTTGATACAAACCAAATGAGGCTTTATTCGGGGAAAGCCAGAGCTCTGGGGACGACTCATATCCCATGCAGGGGTAGAGGAGTCGACCTCAAGGGGAAGAGGACCCAGTTTTTATAGGTCCTCAGGGGAGAAAGGAGAAGGGGGGGAGTAGGGTATTTCCAGATCTAATCAATGTCTATTCTAAAATGATTGATTCCTCAAGAAATGGGTATGGGAGGGAAACAAGGAAAGAGTCTAATGAAGGTGCAGCACTCCAGATTGGCCCCGACTATGGTTACTGGGGAGATTTCCCGACTCTTTCCCAGCAACCAATATCACAAACACCTGGCAGTGAGGTGCAGCAATGGGCACACACCTGGTCAGAACATTGGCAGACACACAGGTTCAAGGCGCGGCCAGAGCATTGTGCACCTCTATTTTTCTAAATCAGTGAAGCTAGTTCTGCTAACAATGAAATCTATTTTGCCAATTTCAGGGCTTCTGTGACCTTTTACATTCTGTCAGGATCTTTCAGCTTGTCTCTAGCTATTTACTAATCTGATTAAGAAAACATCTGCGATGAACTAAAGTAGTACCTAACAAAACCACAAGTTTGAATGACTATTAACTTTCATTTCTTAGTTATCCTAAACAATTTGTAATAATAGCTTCCAAAGGGACTGGAACTTCACATTGCATGTTTGTTTGTTTGTTTGTTTTTGAGACAGGGTTTCTCTGTATAGCCCTGGCTGTCCTGGAACTCACTTTGTAGACCAGGCTGGCCTCAAACTCAGAAATCCGCCTGACTCTGCCTCCCAAGTGCTGGGATTAAAGGCGTGTGCCACCACCACCCAGCTTCACATTGCATTTTTAAGAATTACATAGGTACAATACCTTAAACAAAGTTGATACATAGTATCTTGTCACTAAAATTAACCTTAACTTTGTATCAATATACAAAGATCTATACCAGAGTAACCAAATATAACCTTACTTTTCTATCAATTTACAAAGACCTATAAGAGTAGGTTCAATAATCTACCTTCTCCTTATTATTCTTTTGTTATTCCTACTTTTATTCTTATTTTATTCCTATGTTAGTCTTATATTATTCCTATTTTTATTATATATAGAAAGGAAAGATTTTTAACTTTAACACAGTAATTACAATAATGATGCTGTTTCTGCTAAGCTTTCCACAATGTCCAGCATGGTCATATTTGGCAGTCTTAGGACTAAATATTTTTGAGTTGGAAGTCCTATTGAATGTATCAGTCTCATATGAATTTAGCAGTCTGAATGTCCTGAGCAGTTTGTAGTCTGAAGCTGGTCTTTGGGTGGTGTTTGTCAGCTTAGTGACAATCCTGGCTTTGTAGAACATAGCAGTCAACCTGTAGATATCAACTGTTTGCACAGAACCTGACAGCAGATGAGGCATGGGACAGTGTTGTCCAATGGTTAGTGTTACCACACTCCAGGTGAATTCGTCATTTTCGGCGCCTCATCATCGTCTTGGAAACTTAAAAGGTTACTGTTAGGAACGGTAGAAAACTTACATTTTAAATGCCATAGTCAGCAGATCTGTCCTTTCTCTTCAGATGTTTTAGTTGTCCATTGGTCTCTGGAGTCCTTAGTTGGATGTTTTTATTCTTCTGGCAAGATAAAAGCAAAAGCCTGCCCAGCCCTACCTCTTGGGGTTCCTTTTTTTTGGCTGGTTATATCTTTCCTAGGGCAAAATATCTTTTGGCAAAAGAAAAGGTATTCTCTTTCAATTAAAATTTTAAAAATTATTTTAAAATTAAATATACTTTAGTGAATAGATATACCTATGTCCCCTTTTTTCTTTATATTTAATTTCAAAGGGTAAGGGTACTTATTTTTAGATCACAAAGGACAATCACTTTGAATTTCAGCCTGCCTTTTGCAAGCTACTTTTAATTTTAAATCACTGTAATTCTCTGCCTCTGCCTCCCAAGTGCTGGGATTTAAGGTGTGAACTACCACAAGCTTGTTTAGTGTATTGACCTTCGCCTAGCAACTGACCCTGGTAAGCATCAATACATCTAGCCAGACTTCACTGTTCTGTGGCCCTAGCTTCCTCTTCCCACCATGTTTGCCATGGCAACTCAGGACCAGCTTCCATTATTGCTGTTGTCAAGTCTTTCTAATCTTGGGGGATAATTCTGTTGAGGTGCCCAAGAATTTAATATCTGCTTCACATAGGGTGAATACATACCATATGTAATGATCACTTCCTTAAATCTCCTTAAATCTAATATGCCTATAGGATTCTATTTAATTTCTCCATAATCTTGGAGGTGCTTATCATCTGCTGGTATGTCTTATAGTAACCGGATAAACTGGTTGGTTTTCTAACAACCTTGGGCTACTCCCTTTCAGTTTCATTATGCAGTGGTAGGCCCTTGTCCAAATTCCTCTATCTGTGCCTAAGAGTTTTTCTATTTCTCATTTATAGGACTTTCTAAGGTGTGTCTAAATTCCTGTCTGTGTTTGAGTATTTGTCTCATTTTTATTTATAAGTCTCTATAATTTTCTTTCTAAGACTTGTATCTTATCAATGCACTTTTCATATCTTTCTTTTTCCTGTATCTTTAAAGATTTTTTTTCCTTTGAGCACATACAGAGGCCTACTTTGTCTATTAAGGATAAAGTATGAAATACCAAAATGCTGATAATCATAATCAATACTGAACCAATTTCAGCTGAATTATTTAGCTTTCATTTCCTGCTTCTATGTTCGAATCATCTAAAGTAGCGATGTCCAGGGTCCTAAAGCCTTCTTTTATGGCACTTCTCATCCTTAACTCTCTCCTTGAGGACTTACCAGATCTGATGGCTTCTCAGTTTATCCACAGCTGGAGTGATTTCTCTGTTCATGTGGTTGTGCCAGAAGGTGGGAACACCAAAATGTTGTTTTTTTTATAAAACAAAACCTCAAATATTTGATTTTACCGATGAAGACGCAGGAGCCAGATACCGGGGCAAAGCCTGACAGCTCAGAGGGCTAGAGAAAGTGCCCAGCTCATTTTCTTATTCCACCAACATCCCAGAGGGGGGAAAGCCCTTTCTCCTCCTTCATTTCTTAGTGTTCCTTCTTTCTATTTCCTGGATTTTCTTATGTTCACTCCCTGCCAACTGGTTGCTTGCTCTGCCTCATGACCTATGGTTGACTTTTTTCAATCCTGTTTACAGAAAGCTCTTGGATAAAGGTGTGTGCCAGGGCTGAGCCACACCACAACAAGAAACAATCTTGGGGTTCACACAATGTGATCAAACATCCCGCACACCATGGCGAGCTTTAGAAGACCTGAATAAACATTAAAGTTTAAGATGCAGTGTTTCCGAGTTCTATGCTGCAGAAACCAAACCAAAACAGAACCTTAAGGTACATACTTCTGTATTACCACCTAAAAACATGGTTTCAAATTACATCGCTGAACAAAAAGAAAAGTCATGTCTAAAATGGTCACTTAGGCAAATAAATACATTCAGATAAAATATGTTATAAACTCAACTTCTAGAAAAATATATGTATTTACACAAACAGGTTTGGAAGAGCAGTTGCCTATGGATAAGGGATTATAGGATGGATATGAGGTTGGGATGGACAAGTCAGAAAGACTGAAAGACCAAACGCTTTTCTTTTCTTGTCTTGCCTTCCCTTTTTCTTTTCTTTTCTCTTGTTTTTTTCTGAGACATGGTTTTCTGTGTAGTTCTGGCTGTCCTGGCACTCACGCTGAAGACCAGGCTGGCCTCGAACTCACAGAGATCTGCCTCCCTCTGCTTCCCAAGTGCTGGGATTAAAGGCATGTGCCACCACATCTGACCAAAGAGTTTCTGAGAGTCATTCCTGCCCTCAGCCCTCTGAGCAAATCCTCCTCAGCGGCACTGCTGGTGTTTATAACATCACCACTATTTACTCATCATTTCAATTTGACAAATATTAAAGTGCAAAGACCTACCAGTTGGTATAGCAATTAATTATGTAGCTCATTGGGAATTGATACAATATGCAAATCCTTTCTAGTCCATCAGCATATTAGAGAAGCTGCCTGAGTGGTAATGTGTCCTATGATTGTTAGGGGTGATTTGGGACTTGGGAGAGCAAGCAATACTATGAGAGAGAGAGAGAGAGAGAGAGAGAGAGAGAGAGAGAGAGAGAGAGAGAGAGAGAGAGAGAGAGAGAATAATCCTGCTGCATCTGCTAAAATGCATATGGTGAGGGACTGAATGAGATGATTTGATTCATATTGATGCTAACACAGAGGTATCTCACTGGTGCAAGCAAACACGTTGTTCCAATGAGGAGATAATTTGCTTCAGGATAATATGATAGGAACTTGCATAGCTAGGTACAAATTCTCTTTTTACAGGGTTGTTGGGGGAGGAACACTTTAGTTTTAAACACTGCTCAAGCCTCACCTTCCATTCAGAAGTCAATTAACTGAGAACTACAGATCCCCAGATACCCTGAAGAGAGTAACTAACTCAGGGATGGTACTTGTGAATCAATTATATTATAGGAGTAATTCTTTTGCCGGGTAGTGGTGGCGCACACCTTTAATCTCAGCACTTGGGAGGCAGAGGCAGGTGGATTTCTGAGTTCAAGGCCAGCCTGGTCTACAAAGTGAGCTCCAGGACAGCCAGGGCTACACAGAGAAACCCTGTCTAGAAAAACCAAAAAAAAAAAAAAAAAAAAAAAAAAAAAAAAGAAGAAGAAGAAGGAGTAGTTCTTTAAAATTATCTACATTTTTTAAAATTTTTCTCCCCTATTTTTCATGTGTATGGGTGTTTTGCCTGCAGTGCCCCCAAATTGGTCAGAAGAGGGTGATAGATCCCCTGGAACTAGAGATGCAAGTCATCATGTGTGTGCTGGGAATTGAACCCAGATCCTCTGAAAGAGCAATAAGTGTTCTCTGTCCTGCTCAGAGTTCCTTCCTACTGTATCTCCCAGGAATTCCTTCTTCCCTCTTCCTCAAGTTCCACCCAGTGTCCTGCCCTTTCCTGCTGGTTTTACTATGAAAATAGAAGCAAGCCTTCAAAGAGCACATGGCTTTTGTTTCTGTGGGGGGGGGGGGGAGGTCATCTGTGCTCCGGGGTAAGGCAGCCTCTCTCCTTGCAAAGAAGTGTGGAACCGGGATCCAGGAGAGGGTGAGAGGGGCGGAGTCACCAACCCTGGAAACCAGCACTGAGTACAGATCTATTGCGCTGCAGCAAGCATTTTATACAGCCGTTGGACCAATGAGAAAAGGGCATGAGCTCTGGGGTAGATATTCACACCACTGTCACAATGAGGAGATGCCGGGCTGCCAGCACCTGAGTGCGCTTTCGTGCAGATGGGGGAAGGAAGCAGCACTGCTCTGTTCTGGATTGGGATCTGCCGCTGGCTTGCTAGTTTCTTAGGATCCTCTTCTCTTGTGTCACATGGTTTGGCAGGGGACATGGGCACTGGAACGATCAAAGCCGTGCCCACCTCCCTCACCACCCGACAGGCTCCATCCAGGGACTTAATACCCACATCTTTCCCTTTCTTATCTTTTAAAGAGGGGCTGCTGAGTCCAGCGTGGCCTGGGTGGGGACAGAATGCTATAGTTCCTGTCCCTGGGACAGGGCCAGGAGGAGTGGGGCTCCACGAAAGTTGATGGCTGCTGTAGGCATAAGGCTTGTTTGTATAACAATGTATGTATTTTCACATTCCTCCAAGGAGTAATAACTCCATGATAATCAGAGACCATGAGTCCAGGAGGTGAAGGTGTGGCTAATGTCTCAGCAAAATGGTAAATGCTGGGACCTTCAGGACAGCCCTTAAGGCTGTGGAAAAGAGCTCTAAACACATGAGTCGGGAAACACATAATTCCTCAACTATGCAAAAAATATAAGGCTTGCAATATGTGCAATATGCATTGTATGAGGGGCTTCAAGAATCTAAAGGAACAAAAGCAGCTGTGCTATGAGCCACCTTGTCAGAAAGATGCTAAGGAAGGAGATACAGAGATTTGGAGAGTGGTGATGGAAAGGCAAGAGCCCATCCAGCCAAGGTTTCTGTTTGTGCCCACCAGGGCAGACATTCCTGAGTTCAAGGTCAGCCTAGGACAGAGCTAAATTAAGTCCAGGTGTGGTATAGATGGTAATTTCAGGACTAGGTCTCACCCAGCTAGTTTATGGGCTGTGCTTAACAGAGGCAGGCAGATCTATGAATTCTTTTGTAATGTTAAAAGAAAATGTGTGCTTGCTGTCTCCTCAGAATTAAGGGGCTGCGGTCTAGGGAAGCTGATTCATCATTCATGATTTAGGATAATCTAAAGGAAACCTGAAGTCAATGACTGGATTGATAATGTAAAATAAAAATAAAAGACTGGGCTCACGGTTGGCTGGAGATGAGCTATCCAGAGAATTTTTTTTTAAGATAGCAAGAGAGAACTGCTTGGAACACTGTCTCGAGCAGAAGAGCAGAACGTGGAGAGAGAGAGAGAGAGAGAGAGAGCTCCAGAAAAAGCAGATCAGAGAGAAAGCAGGCTGGAAAGCTGTCTCCAGCAGTACTTGGGTCCTTTGTTTCACTGCTCCCACACACCCCTTCCTCAGAACCCCTCTCCAAGTCGAGGCTGGCCCTTGGCAAGGAGCTGTGTCATGATAGGTATCTTTGGTGGCTTTAGGGCCACATATTGTGCCATAACCCTGCCCATTGTCATATGGTGCAATGATAATCTGATATAAATCTCTGATTTCTGCATATATGTGTATGTGAACCTACACATGTACACCCATACTTATTTCAATACACATATACATATATACATATACATGCATATGTTGCCATACAAACTGGAGTAAGTGGGGGCAAACATCATGATACAGCATATGGACTAAACCTCTGAAATTGTAAGCCAGCTCCAATGAAATGTTTGCCTTTTATAAGAGTTGCCATGGTCATGGTGTCTCTTCACAGCAGTAGAAACCCTAACTAATACAGACATTGATTGGTCCCAGGACTGGGGTATTGATGTGATATTGATGTAACCATGCTTTTGTTTGGAGGAATGTAGACTTTGGATTAGAAAAGCCGTTCAGTGCTTCAAGTGAGGCTTAATGGGCCATCCTTGTAGGAACATGCAAGACAGTGGTGCTGGGCTGATTTGGACTGTGGCAACGTGGATCAAGAGGTGTCAGAGGGGAATGTTAGTATGTGGCCTAGAGACTGTTCTAGTGATATTTTGGCAAAGAATGTGGCTGCTTTTTAAACTTGTCTGAAAAGTCTGCCTGAAGCTCAAGTTGAAGCATTCTACATCCAGCTCACCAGTCAGAAGGAAGTGACTGGCTTGAGCTTCTGAGACCTCGAAGCCCACCCCTCCATGGGCCTGGGAAATCTCAAAACAGCCTAGTATTGACTCTGTCATGTGGTTATTAGTGTTTGCTCTTTTGTTGTTGTTGTGCTTATTCTTGTTTTGTTTTTGTTTTTGTTTTTTTAAGATTTAAAATATTTATTTATTTATTTATTTATTATATGTAAGTACACTGTAGCTGTCTTCGGACACTCCAGAAGATGGCATCATATTTTGTTAAGGATGGTTGTGAGCCACCATGTGGTTGCTGGGATTTGAACCCAGGACCTTTGGAAGAGCAGTCGGCACTCTTAACCACTGATCCATCTCACCAGCCCTGTTTTTGTTTTTGAGACAGAATTTCTCCATGTAGTCCTGGTTGCCCCAGAACTTGCTCTATAGACCAACCTGGTCTACAGAGTGAGTTCCAGGACAGCCAGAGCTACACAGAGAAACCCTGTCTCATAAATAAATAAATAAATAAATAAATAAATAAATAAATAAATTCTGCTGGCACACGCCTAATCTCAGCTATTCGGGAGTCTGAAACAGGATGATCACAAGTTGGATGCCAATCTGGGCAATTTATTGTGACTTTGTCCCAAAAAAAAATAAATAAAATGGAGGTGGGGGACATAGCTCAGTGTTAGAATGCTTGTCTAGTACGCCCTGTACCATAAATAAATAAATAAAGTAAGCAAGCTAGAGAGATGGCTCGTGGGTAAAGACACTTGCTGCTAAGCCTCTAACCTGGGTTCTGTCTCTGGGACTCATGGAAGAAGGAGAGAACCAATGCCTGCAAGTTGTCTTCTGACCTCCGTACTAGTGCGATGGCACAAGCACACTCTCACACGTATATACACATCCAATGAGTAAACAAATATGAAAAGAATTAAAAGTAGAAAATGATGCTGGGCGTGGTGGCGCACGCCTTTAATCCCAGCACTCGGGAGGCAGAGGCAGGCGGATTTCTGAGTTCGAGGCCACCCTGGTCTACAGAGTGAGTTCCAGGACAGCCAGGGCTACACAGAGAAACCCTGTCTTGAAAAACAAACAAACAAACAAAAAAAAAAAACAAAAAGAAAATGAAACTAGTGCTGAACAGATAGCTCAGTGGCTGCTACTTCTAGGTTCCACCAAACCTGGGACAGTACACTGTTGAGACCTACAGGAGTATCTTAACTAGGATTCTACTGCTGTGATGAAACACCAATGACCAAAAAGCAAGTTAGAGAGGACAGGGTTTATTCTGCTTATTGTTCCACATCATAATACATCACTGAATGAAGTCAGAATAGGAACTCAAACAGGGCAGGATCCTGGAGGCAGGAGCTGATGTAGAGGTCATGGAGGGATGGCAGCAGCCACAAGGAGCTGGGACCTCTGCCATTGATCACTAATGGAGAAACTGCCCTACAGCTGGGTCTCATGGAGGTATTTCCTCAACAGAGACTCCTTCCTCTCTAATGACTCTAGCTTGTGTCAAGTTGACACCAAACCAGCCTGTTTGTCATAATGGAGGCCTAGGTCTGTTGTCATAATGATGGTACAAACAGAGCCAACCATGCAGCAGATAGCTAAGTCCACGGTAATGGTACTGATTATTCGCTCCTAGAGGGAGGAACAGGTCACAGAATCTTCATAGTATTCTTCCCTGAAATTCCACTTACCACTCCCTCCGACCTTAGCTGCACTTAACTTTAGATCTGCTAAAGGGGCTGGGGAGATGGCTCAGTGTTTAAGAGCACAGTCATTGCTCTTGCAAATGACTCAGATCCAGTTACAGCACTTACATGGTGGCTCACAACCATCCGTAATTCCAGCTCTAGGGGATCCGATGCCCTTTTGACCTCCGAGGGCACTGAGCTTGCATGCTGTGCACATACACATGTGCAGGCAAAACACTCATGCACATAAGATAAATCATTAACAATTTTTTAAAAACACTGCTAAAATACATAATAGGTGGTGGCAGCTTGCCTCACAGGTTTAAAAAAAAAAAAAAAGCAAAGTCTGGTATGGTGGCACATGGCTGTGATCCAGCGCTTGTGAGGTGGAGGCAAGAAAAGTAGTTCAAGACCAACTCTGGCTACAAAAGGGCCAGCCTGGGCTACATGAGACCTTACTCTAAAACAGAAAAGGAATTCTGGCTCGTAGTAGGACTTTTCTCTTGTACAGCTATCTGTGAATCACCCCAAGCTCCTGAACAGAACCCCAGTAAATTCATTACTTTGCCAACACAGACTGCAGACTCTTTCTTGGGTCTGCTGGTTCCTTCCCTGGCTAGGGTGAGTAGATCTTGTCTCCCTAGCAAGCTCATACCACACTTGGTAAAGGACAATTCTGCTATGAGCTTCTCGCCAGATCCCACACTCTATCCTCCATACCTCTCTTTCTCACATTGTACAAACCATCCGCATATCCTGCTGTCTCTGCCTTCTGAAGCATCTCCACAGGCAGCAAGCTGCTCCTGCGCCCTCTCCTGGTACCAGTGTCACCTCTTAGGGTCTACAGAAGTCTCAGCATCTGTCAGCTGAGAATAACCTGCAGGCCAGAGACAGGTAATGCATCTCAATTGCTAATGCAAGTCTCAGCTCCCAGAGCACAGAGATAGTAAGCAAGTGTTAGAGAAACGTGGGAGTGGCTGAGGGCAATTACTGCTCTTAACTGATCAGGTTCAGTTTCCAGTGCCAACATGGTGGCTCACAACCATCTGTAATCTCAGATCCAGGGTACTGACACCCTCTTCTGAACCTGCAGGCCGAAGTACCCACAGGGTCAACACATATACACACAGACAAAAATTACATAATTGTCAAATAATATTTATTATATATAAAGTACATGTACCTCTTTTGCAGTGCCCTTGGAGTATAAAATTATTTTAAATGAAAAGTTTGTTTTTTTGTTTTTGTTGATGATGTTGTTTTTGAACAGCCCCAGAAGGAAAACCAGACACTTCCGCTGGGTGAGGCAGAAAGGAAAAAGCACTAGTCACCAGCCTCATGGGTTTATGGGGAGCTGTAAAAAATGTCACTTCACAAAGGCTCCATGCAGTATCGCCCTCACAGGTCAACAATGCCACTCAGTTGTTGGCCTTATAACAAAGTGCTTGGCTCATCATTACCTCTTGGTCCTTCCATCTATTAACTGTGGGCTGTGTTTGCCCTGGTGTACAGGAGCCAGCAGACACTCAACTCATTGCTATTCTCCAATCGGTGGCTGAAACAGCCTGGGAGTTTGCCACCCAGATCGGCAGATGTCACAAATTGGTACTGAACTTTTTTCTCCTTTGAGCCTCAGTTTGCTTATCTGGAAACAAAGTTGGGGAGATAAGAGCAGTTATCGTGAATGTAATTGGGGTTGCATGAGGTAACACACTTAGGTTCCTATAGTTAAATCCATTCTGTGAACGGCAAATCGTAGTTCATGGAACCTCTCCTACTATACTGTCTCGCTTTTAAACTTTGAGATAGTTGAGGTTGAGGTTATATCTTGGTCTTTGTGTGTGTATTTGGCGTGCACATGTGTGTGTTTGTGTGTGTGTGTTTTACTCATTCTGGCCTCTTTAATAACTGACACAGTATTTATATATTAAATATTAAATAAATCCTTATGGGGGGCTGGCGAGATGGCTCAGTGGTTAAGAGCGCCGACTGCTCTTCTGAAGGTCCCGAGTTCAAATTCCAGCAACCACATGGTGGCTCACAACCATCCGTAACGAAATCTAATGCCCTCTTCTGGAGTATCTGAGGACAGCTACAGTGTACTTACATATAATAAATAAATAAATCTTTATAAAAAAATAAAAATAAATCCTTATGGAATTGCAAAATAGATGGATTAGTGTCTTATGCCTCTAGGAAACTCTCATGTGGCCTTAGGCCTCGAGAGACACAATCTTTAATCTTGGGCATTTTCAGGCCCTGGCACTCTCTGTTGTGCAGTTCTGGGACACTCTCCACAGACACAAGGGTACTGCCTTGCTCTGGCCCTCACCCCCAAGGTGCACGCTCCTGGAGCCCTCTCTCCAGGAAGCAGAAACAGCCCCCCCACCGTGGCACCCCGGCCCCCAGAAGCTGGCATGGAACATTTTTTGGCTCCTAGCTTGTCTGGCTAGAGGTCATTTAATCCTTGCTGGATTTGCTGTGTTTATTTTAGTGAACAGGGTTGTTTACTTTCGGTTCTTAGTTCTGGGGGTGCTTACTCATTTTGCTTCTCTTTTATTTACTCTTTGTAAGCACTTGGGTTTGAGTAAATATGTCTATAAAGTTCCAGGAACCGGGTTATTCTGTGTCTGGTATTTTAATGGCCTTTAAACAGTGTCTGCTCAGGTAAGCATTTTATAGCTTGATCGAAAAGATAGGAGGATTCTGTTCTGAGTGGCCTCTGACTCCTTCCAGGCTGATGGGTGTGTGTGTGTATGTGTGTGTGTGTCACCAACAGCCCATGAATCATGGCTTTTCATCAGTAATAAAAATGTCAAAGCCAACACTCAACTGAAAAGAGAAACCGACCCCCACCCTGCTCAGCCTGGGGACATGGAGACTCTTTAAACCTTAGGGCAAATACAGTGTCCAGATTCTCCGGAGCGCTTTTTAAAATGCACACACGAGAGCCCTACACCTGAAAACTCTGGTCTGGAAGATCTGGCCCGTGGCCTGCGGATTTGCATTTTTAGCAGGAACAGCAAGTGATTGTGCTATCTTTGGGCCTCTCTCGGAGAAGCAGTGGTCTAGAATCTCAAAAACCCTGCCGTGGATGGGTGGGTGGGCTGCGCTCCAGCTCATTGCTGTGCTACTGGGTGTGATGGTGAGCTAGGGACAAGCTGGTTTGCTGGGAATGATTGCATTGTAGCCAGAGTAAGGCAGGGTGATGTGGAGCAATCTTCTGCTGAGCCACTTGCTCCAGGTCTCATTTGTTGGCAGACTGAGGACAGAGACCATGTATCCCCTGTAATTTCTAAGACAGTGCACCTAATGACAGTTGTCATTGGAGAGAGGGGGCCAGGACACTCTCATGGAACACAGGAGAGGTGGGCCTGGTTACCCAGGTGTTTCCTGGTAACCCAGATGTTGGCAACAGATGTGGCAAAGAGAATGAGCACCGTGCTGACCTGCCCACTCCTCCTGGGGCTGTGGTCCAGATTTTCCAAAGCAGCAGGTATGGACAGAAACACCCCTCTGGTGTAATTTGAAGGGCACTCTCTGCATTGCCTTAGCCTGCTATGGTATCATGAGTGCAATTTAGAACAGATATTTCATAGAGCCCCAGGCTAGCATGTAGGAGCCCATGTTTAAACAGTTATATTCCTGACCTGGGGCAGGAACTCCTGTGTTCTGGGCCACAGGCAGAGACCTTGTCCCCTTGAAGAAGCTCTGGTTCCTTTTATCAGCCAGGGTGCTTGTCATTCTATCTTCACGCAGTGGTGTGCCCCTGGTCATCTGCTCCCATGAAAAGGCAGGCTCCGCAAGGACACACCAGCCTTGTTCCATGTAGGACCCAGAACCCAGTAGTTACTTCTCCACACACATTTCTGGCTCATGAATACTTGAATGAAAGGCTTCCCTGCCACCCACGATCCATTCGATTCCTCACCCGACAGCACGCTCAGAGCATCTGCTGTGGGCCAAGCTCTTGTCAGCCTGAATAACTCCTTTTCAACCCTGAGCAGCTATGAGGCCGGTGGTGGGAAACCGGAGACACATCCTTTGTGTAATGTACCCTGACAAGGCCTAGATCTCAGGTCTGATGGAGACGGGGCTGCACGGGAGAGCAAGCGGCAGCAATGACAGGTTTTTAAGTTAGAGAAATGGTGTCTTGTCTAGCAGGATTTCCCCCTCCTGATTCAGGGAGCCCCATCTGCCCCGAGGCCTCTCTGCCTTTGCTGACAACCACCGCTGCTTGTTTCTGCTACGATTGCGGCAGGGAGCCTCTATAGAAGCAATCTATAAAACACCATTTACAGCCATAACCAAACCACAAAAATCAATCCCCCAACGCTCACTCCCATCAACAAACACGCTTGGGGCGCCGTCTGAGCATGGAGCACAGTTTTGAGGTGTCATGGGAGATAAGCAGGAGAATAAAATAGGACTCTGTCCAGAGGCAGCTCCTAATCTCCCTAAGGAGACAAGATACCCAGAGATGAAATGATGAACCACATGAGGGTTTTGGTTTTTTTAAATGCACATGCCAAGTAGCAAAGGAAGGTTCTAGAGCCTTGCTGTCCAATGCAGCCGGCCCATGTGGCTACTGAACTCCTGAAAGGGATCTATGCACTCGAGCAAGCACTTTGCCTGCTGAGAGGTGCTGCTGTAGAAGATAATGTCCATGCCAGCTTATAAACAAAATGTCTATGTTCATAATGTTGATCACATGCCAAAGTCCTATTTCAGATAGAATAAGTATATTCAGTTATTAAAATCAATTCCATCTGTTTCTTATGTCTTTCTTTAAAATAAAATGTGGCTTCTAAGACATTTAAAATTATCTGTGTGGCCCCTGTTATGTGTCTTTCTTTTTTAAAAAGATTTATTTATTGTATGTATATAAGTACACTGTCTTCAGACACACCAGGAGAGGGCATCAGATCCCATTAGAGATGGTTGTGAGCCACCATGTGGGTGCTGGGAATTGAACTCAGGTGCTCTTAACCACTGAACCACCCTACCCCACCTCCCCCGCAACCCCATTACTATTCTATTGGACAGCACCAGTCTGGCCAGGCTGAGGGGACCTAGAAGGAACCAAGGTTTGTGCTATTGAAGCTGCAAAGGGTTCTGAGGAAAGGGGTCCAGCAAAAGGCAGGAGGGAGGACATTTGGGAATCTCTCAGGGAGGAGAGTCTCTGGAGGCTGACACAGCAGTGACATGGGCTTACCAACTCTACCTTCCTCCAGCCACCTTCCAGAGGGACAGACCCTGATACACCTGCAGCCCTCCTCCCTCCTGTGATCCCAGATGGGGGTCTGACCAGAAATGGGGAGCTGTGTTTCAGTGCTAAGTACCAGTGAGTGAAGTCCCCAGCTGAGCCATCCATGGCTAGCATGGGTTTTAAAAAGGCGGTGCTCCAAGCTGGGCGTGACAGCTCACCTCTGTAATCCCAGGGAGGCTTCATGAGGCCAGTTAGAGCTACACAGTGAGATCCTTCTTCAAAAAATCAACAAACCTTGCTCCCAGCCAGGCAGTGGTGATGCATACCTTTAAGCCCAGTACTCCGGAGGTGGAGGTAGGCGGATTTCTGAGTTCCAGAACAGCCAGGGCTACACAGAGAAACCCTGTCTCTAAAATCCAACCAACCAACCAACCAACCAACCAACCAACCAACCAAGTAAAACAAAAACCAAAAACCTACTTGGCTCCAAGCTCTGGGCCTGGGTAAGGGCCATGACAGAAAAGGAGAGACATATTCTGGTGCCTTTAGAAGTGGGAATCTGTTTGAGGTGAGGAGGGATCCCCAGGGAACAGGGTGACAGTTCATCTAGGCTCCACCCCACAGTTACCTGGCAACAGCCAGGTGAGCTGGACTCACTATAAAAGGGGCTGCTTGCCACCTCCTCTCTTGCTCATCTCTCTTCTCTGTCCCTTCTTTCCCCATTCCCCTCCCCTCTCTCTCCACCCTGTGGGCCTCTACTCCTCTACCCACCCCGCCCCTCTGCCTTTCTCTGTCTCTACTCCCTCAACTCCCTTCCTCATGCCCTAAATAAACTCTATTCTATACTATACTGTCATGTGGCTGGTACCTCAGGGGGAAGGGATGCCTCAGCATGGGCCCACAGAGGTACCCCTTCCCCCACACCACACCATGTCTCCACCAAACAACAAATCCCTAGCTTCGTTTTCTTTTCTTCTTTTCTTTTTTCTTTCTTTCTTTCTTTCTTTCTTTCTTTCTTTCTTTCTTTCTTTCTTTCTTTCTTTCTCTCTCTCTTTCTCTCTCTCTCTCTCTCTCTTTCTTTCTTTTTTCATAAAACACAACAGTGACCCTGGAGGAGAGAGCCAGGCTCTACCTTAGCTGGACCAGGGCAGGTTTTGTCCAGGAAATCTGGCATCTGGAATCTAATGTGATGTTGGCTTTCCTGCCTCTGGTACTGCTTCCCAAGCTACACACAGATGCTGTAAACACTTGAATGGGAGGATTAGCTCCCCATGTGGTGTCTGGGACATTGTGAACAACTCTTAGTCGCTGTGTCTGGATCTGTGTTAAATTGATCTTTTTTAACCCCCAGCACTTAGAGCATGAGGCTTGGTACATATCCAGTGTTCAATACATATTGATGAATGGATAAATGGAGGAAAGAAAGATGGCCTGGGTGAGCGGAGGATAGATCCATCAAGCCATAGATTCAGACTCTTGGATTCAGGCTAACCTTGTCCTGGACTAGATTTTTGGGACGACAGCAGCAGGAGGGTGTTTCCACAGACCAAGTCCCACAGTGTCTGGGTCACAGAGGAATGGTGCTCTGCTCATAGCCTTCTACCAGCTGAAGAACCATCCGGCCTCCATTTTAGGCTTAAAAGCCATCTTACAGTAAAGACAAACTAGGTTCATTCCTGTTCATGGTAACACCTCCAGAGTCTCAAGAACTGGGCTGTGCCCCACCTGCAACCTTAACTACAAATGGTTCTGTACTGCCTGTCCCAGGAATGGCAATCATGTCTTTCTTTCAAAAGTTAATAACCATCTTACAACCCTGTCTTTGTTTCAAACAGGTTGTTCAGGCTCCCTTCTTATGACTATCTGCTGTTCCAACCTCCTTGCAATCGTGTCTTTGTTTCAAGAGGTTGTTATGATTAACTAGGTATGCTTGTGTGCTGCCTATTTTGTCTCAGATCCCCCTTTGAAAACTCCCTACCCCTGAGCTATAAAAACCTTGCCTCCCTTACATCCAAACTGACCTCAAATCCTGCCTCAGTGGGAGGAAACCCATGTACCCATTTAAAAGTTTGCTTTGATTAATTGCCTGCTTTAATTAATTTGGCCCTGGTGATTTGGGTCAGTGGTCTTTCTCCTCCCGTCTTTGGCATTAACACAATCTATTTCAGTGGGACTCTGGACTCTGAGACAATGTGTCTAGATTAGCCTCCATTGCTAAACCTTGTTTTCTAGTCTCTGATATTCTTCAGTTCTCTTTTTAGAAATCCCTAAGGTCTCCTTAAAAGGAAGGGTAACGTGAAGAATTCCAGGAGGATTGGATGAGCCTGGCGTGGGTGTGGGTAGTTTAATGAATTTCTGAACCAGTTAGGGGAGTCCCAAAGCCTTCAGGAAGCCTGCCGTTCCCCATGATGACCACTGGAGGGCATCTGGACCATGGAATACCAGAGCTCCACCTCCCACATCTTGGGAAAACTGATTCAATTCAACAAACGTTTCAAAATCGTTACAATAATAATAGCTCCCGTGTGTTGAATATCCAATTCAGTGCTGAATAAATATATACATGCACTTTGTTTAATATTCACTACAATTGTGAATTGCTTAAGGAAAAACCAGGGCATGAGGAAATGAATGCTTTTTTTTTTTTTTTTTAACCTAGGGCCAGTTAGCTAAAAAGCAAAACAACAACAAAATAACCTTTGGTGGAAATGACTTGAACCCCAGTCTTCAAGCACCAACAGTAAACAAAATAAGTAAGTAAGAAAATAAATAAATACAAGGAAGCTGGGACAGAGGATCTCTGGATAGAGGAAGGGATGCCACACAGACATTGCATTCCAGAACATTCTGAGATCAGAAGATGGATGGCTGACAGTTTTGTACATTTTGTACGGTAATGTTGCTGTTTCCTCCAGAAATGATGTTATTAAATAAATGAAGTGTCTCACAATCCATGGTATCTTAACACAGAAGAAAGTCTCGGAGCTTCAAGGCAGGAAATGGTGTTCTCACTGGACACTTTTTAAAAATGTCTCAGAAGAATCCAGACTATGATGAACATGTTGCTGTTGCTGTTGCTGTTTGGGGGTTCAGGGGATGTCGGCCCTGGCCTTGTGGATGCTAGTCCAGTTCTCTCACACGGAGCATCTCCAGCCCTTCCATTAGTGTCTAAATAGCACTTGTCATGTACCCAGAATTGTCCAGGGCATGAAGTCTCTTAGCTTCTCCTCATGGCTCTAAGCTAAGGGTCTAAATTATGACCTCCACCCATTTCCTGGAGATCCCAGAGAGGGTGATGACACACTCAAGGTCACACAGGAGGAAGAGGAGCTCAGGTGAGTGCCTGGGTGTACTGGTTCCAGTCTGCACTCCAAGAAGGGAAGAGCTGAATGATCCGCCTTGCAGTGCAAAGGGAGAGGAGAGGCCCGCGGTAGAAAAGAACTCTTTGAGTAAAGGTGCCCCAGGCAGAGAGAGAGCCCATTCCAACAGGCTCCCCTTGGCCCTGTGGAGGGCAATGGTAGCTAGCTGAACCCTACATAGCCAGAGTTCTCAGGGCTTCTCTGGAATGGGAAGAAGAGAGGTTCAACTGGAGGTACAGGATTGGAAGTGGGGTTCCTTCAGTCTAGCTAAGAGTTGAGTCCTCCCTGGCCAGGACCCTCTCCAGTGACAGGCCATTTGGGAAGTGCAGCCTGTGCTCAGGAAACGGCCGGATTGGATTTCAGGGAAGATTAAAGAAGCTAAATCTGGCCTGGGCTGGGGGGAGGTGCCAGGAGAAAGAATTGCAAAGGGCCAGCAACTGGGAGGCCCAGAGGAGCGGGCCAGAGACCTCAGGGTGGGGGTGGGGATCCCAAGTCAGGCCGGAAGCCCTTTTGACCCGAGTAAGGCTGGAATGCTGGGTCACCCAGTAGAGACGATCTACTTAGTTGAAGTTGGAGTAGGATGGGGCAGATACCCAGTTGAAAAGAGATGCTGAGCCAAGCTGAGAAGAGACAGAAATTAGGGTGCTGACCCCGTACTAAGTTTTTGTGCGGGGAGCCCCAAGAACCAGACACTGTATTGTTCTGTTGATGGTATGGAGCTGTGAAGAAAAGACTTGGGGAGCAACTCGAGTCCCCTCCCCCACTGGGCCCTCCTCTCCTTGCAGCCCCTCCCCTATCTTGAGTGGCAGCAGCGGCTGTGGCCGCTCCCAGTCCCAAGAGTAGGAGCTCAGAGCTTCTATTCCCATACCCAGCATGGGAGGGTGGAGGAGGGCTAACTTATCTGAGGCAAGATGAGTAGGGGGGTCCGAAGGACTCTGGGACTTGTGTGGGTACAGCTTCTGGCAGCAGAAACACTTGTGCCGCTGCTGGGATGTTCGTGGGAAAAGAGCCTCCTGGGGGTCATCTCTTGCCCCGGGGGAGTTGGGGTGCTGAGGTGATGGGAATCCCCAGCAGCTGGCAATCGGCCTCAGAGTCTCTTTCCAACTTCAACGCTTTAAGATCAAGCCTGGCTCCAGCCCTTAGTCTTCAGGCAGCCTACCTAGAAGGGATGTGTGGATGAGGCCGGTTGGGGGCAGTCTGTGGCCAGGGTGCAGCCAAGGGGGAGTGTGAGGCTTTAGCATGTGGGTGTGGGTGTCCAGCTCTTTTGCCCTACAGCTAGGAAACCTCTAACCCCACCTCCTCCACCTCCACACACATCCTGAGGCCTCAGCTTCCAACTGGAGGGCGGTGGGGTTGGAGAGAGAAGCCTGTCCCGAACAACCTCACTCCGAATGTGGGACTTTCTCCCATGGAAATCCCCTTATAGGGCTGAGTTAAAGAGAAAGACCTAGGCTGGTGCTGCCAATTCTGTCTGTTGTATGGCCCACTCAGAGAAAAGAGCAGACCTTCTAGGGCCACTAGGAAGGGCCAAATCCAGGCGGGTTTGGTCGCACAGTGGTGGGTTTTGTTTTATTTTGCTGTGCAACCCTGGGGAACTTACCACTCCCCTCTTCAAGCTCCGCCTATCTGCTCTGTAAGAGGAAGATGGAAGCCGGTGCTTCGCAAGGTCGTCAGGAGGCAGTGATCCACAGTACCATGCCTAGTACAGAGCTACAGTTCCTGAGTGGCAGCTAGGGTCTTACCAGAGGCAGTATAGGCTGTGGGAGGAAGGGCGGGAGACCTGGAGTCAGGAGGCTGTGGCTATGGATCTTGGCCTTGTGCCTACTAGAAGCAAGATTTAGAGCCAGACCCTGTAGTGGAGAGGCGGGACAACGTGGTAATGGCTGGTCCTTACTGAGAGCTTACGGCTATGGGTCATTTAGTTTCTGGTCTCCTTTTCTCTTATTCTTTCACAGAGGGGAAACTGAGGCCCAGAAGTACTGGGGGTTGAACCTGGGACCCTGTGTGTGTTAGTGCTCTACCACGGAGCTAAAGCCCCAGTGTTAACATTCCTTCTAGGCTCCGCCCCACAGTTACCTGGCAACAGCCAGGTATGCCTGACTCAGTATAAAAGGGGCTGCTTGCCTCTTCCTCACTCTCTTCCCCTCTTCCTTCCTTCTCTGTCCCTTTTCTTTCCATTCCCCTCCCACTTCTCTCTGTGCTCATGGCCGGCCTCTCCTATTCCCCACTGTTTCCTTTCTCTGTCTCTACTTCCTCCCCAACTCCCCTCCCCATACCCTAAGTAAATTCTATTCCATACTATATCCAGCGTATGGCTGGTACCTCAAGGGGAAAAGATGTTTCATCATGGACCAGCGGAGGCACCCTCTTACCCCACACCATACTGCGCCTCTATCAAACATATCCCTGGTTCCTTTTCTTGTTTATAAAACACAGCACCCAGCCCTTCACTGTCGTAGCTCAGGCTGGCCTTCAGTTCACAGTGTATAGCCCAGGCTGACCTGGAATCTAATCTTCCTACCTACACTGCATGTATTACCTGGAGCTTTCATTGGCTCCTACGTTCTATTCTCCTTTCCTTCCTTCCTTTCTTTTGTCTTGTTTTATTTATTTATTTCTTTATTTTTTGAGACAGGGTTTCTCTGAGTAGTCCTAGTTATCCTGGAACTCAGGCTACAGACCAGGCTGGCCTCAAAATCAGAGATCCGCCTGCCTCTGCCTCCCAGATGCTGGGATTAAAGGCGTGCGCCACCACTGCTCAGCTTACTTTCTTTTTTACATTACATTTTTAACATGTATTTTGTGTGCATGCACACGGGCCCTGGCTAATGTGTGGGCTTTGTCAGAAGAAGACAATGTGTAGGAATTTCCTCTTTCAGTCATGTGGATCCCAAGGACTGAGCTCAGGTTATCAGGTCTGGCAACAGTCGCCTCTACTTGCAGAGCCATTTGGCTAGTTCAGCTGAGGCTCGTGGAGAATAGACTTCTTCAAGAGGGGTCGACCCAGGGTCTGAATCCAGGCAGGGCCTATCTGCTCTTCCCCAATCCTTTCTTTTGCTCAGGCTCTATAGAGTCCAGTAGAACTTGAGCCATTGTGTACCTATTTCTCAGTGGGTCTAAGAGATCAGGGAGTAAAGAGTTAGAACATATAACAAGCACGGATTGGTGTGCGGGCTGAGAGGCTACATGGCAAGACCCTGTCTGGTGTTCTCTGAAGTTTCAGACCCAGTTTCGGTGTGTACCTGAATGGTTCAGAGAATAAGTATCCCTCCCCCTAGCAAGCATGGTTTAGGCTGTGTTGTGTGATGTAATCTAAAGTGTCAGAAAAGGCCCCAGAGTCTGAGGGGACCCTTAAGATGACCATGACTCTGGGCTGTGCGAAGAAGAGCAGTGTGATCCTATACAGCTATAAATAGCAGCTTGTGCATAGTGGCCCTGTGAGGTCATTGCCAGCCGCTCCGGCCCTGTTTAAAGCACCCAGCGCCTCAGAGGAAATTTGGAAAGGGCCCAGAACAGCAGGAATATGACCAAACTAGAGGAGTTGGAACCAAAAGGGCCGATGAGGAAAGATGAAAGGAATGGAGATGAATCAGGGAGAGGCAAGTGCTGAGTGATGACCCAGGATCACCACCACTGGTCTGTCTCTACATGAAGGGAGAGGCGAGCAGAGCTCACCTGCTAGCAGAGCACTAAGCACTGGCTCTGAGGTGGCTGACGGGCCTGCCATATCCAAGTCTGTTGAGCCCTCCTCTCTGCAGCACACAAAGCCTGATGCCATGCCTGGTGTGGTGATGCACGCTTTTGATCCCTCACGACACAGAAGCAAGCAAATCTTTGTGAATTTGAAGCCAGTCTGATTTGTGGAGGGAGTTCCAGGCCAGTCAGGGTTACACAGTGAGATCCTAGCTGAGATCAATACAGTAAGAAAAAGCCAAACTACGATCAAACAAACAACAAAAGCTCTTCCAAGGTTGGTCAAAGAGTGGGACCTCTTTTTCTTCTTGGGGTGGCAGCCTTGACAGCTCTGCCTCATCTGTCCCTTGGGCAAGCTCAGGACTGCACAGGACTCATGAGACACAGAGAAGTTCGGAGGTTTCCCCTGTAGTCTGCTGGAACTGGGGACTAGGAGACGTGTGGTAGGGAAACTGGGACTCGGAGAACCCAGAAGGAGGTAGGTCTGCATTAGTTGTGGGGAGGGCCAGTGGCTTCAAGGCTGAGCCAAGAAACCTGGGAGAAAGAAGGAAGGATCCAGGGTATCCATCCCCAGGAGGAATGGTAATACCATAGAGGCTTGGCAGAGTAGCCGTGTCAACATGTGATGGGATAATGCCTCTTCTATGGGATATACCTGTCATCTGGTTTCTCTTAATTCGGAGACTGCTCAGAGAAGTCAATGAGATTCAGCTTCTGGGTCAGCTATATGGCTCAGTAGGTAAAGGCACTTGACGTTAAATCCAGTGGCCTGAGTTCGATACCCAAGAGTCCACATGGTAGAAGGATGTGACTGGACAAGTTGCCTTCTGACTTTCATATGTATGCGGTAGCATAGCCCCACGTAAGTAAACAAGTAGATGCTTTAAACATTACAATTAAGCAAGACATGGTGGTGCAGGCCTTTAACCCCATACTCCAGAGGCCGAGGCAGGTAGATCTCTGTGAGTTCAAGGCCAGCCTGTTCTACAGAGTGAAAGTTCCAGAACAGTGAGGGCTACACAGAGAAACCTTGTCCTGGAAAAAAGAATACTAGATCCTCCTGTCTCAGCCTCCCAAGCATCAGAATTACAAGGTACCCCTACCTGCACCCCACCCCTAGCCCTTCCCTAATGCTACTGGAGCGTGTGCGGTGGTATTCCTCTATAACCTCCACTATGACCTCTGTTTCCATTATATCTAAACTTTGTGGCACTGATGGTCCCTAAGCCATCACCCTAAGACCAGGCCTCCACCTCCTCCACCTCCTCCACCTCCTCCACCCCCCCACCTCCATTCCTTCACTCCGTCCTTCCCTTGTGGACACAAATGTCCTGTTTGGTAGAAGCTGGGGCAGAAGGAGGTGAGATTAGCCCCAGACGTCTCCTACTTTGGCAGAAAACCCAGGGTACTTCATGTCTGAAAAAGGAGTGTGTGTGTGCTCGGGAGAGGGGGGTCTGAAGCAGGAGGACTGGGGGTGAGGACTGGGGATGGGGAGCCAGTGGAAGAAGAGGGGGCAGGAGTCAGAGATGCTTGAGAATAAGAGGATGTGTTTGGGGGACCTTAAGCCAACCAGAGGAGAGGGGGGCAGAGGATGGGGTTTTCTGACTAAGTCACTCCTCCACCCCAATGCAGCAGAAGAGAGATGAGTTTCAGGGAGAATCCTAACGCCATTCTGGCTGGGCCCCCCAGCTCTGGCCCCGCCCCTAGGGTTTCAGGAAGAAACAATCGCCTCTGGACATTCCTTCCCTTTTACAGTCACTCAGGAGCCTGCACTGGTGAAGCCTTAGGAGCTGCTGGTGAGGGGAAGGTGACCGAGGGCAGCAGCAGGCAATGCCTGGAGGGCCTCTCTGCAGATGTCAGGAGGCAACCTTCCCTCTGCTGTCCAGGAACTCAACCTGCCACAACTGAGCACTAGCCCCCCTACACAAGATCTGGCCTGGCTCCCCCCTCTCACAAAGGTCATTCCAAGGTCAGAAAGAAAATGGCACTTGTCAGGGGGCACAGATGGCTGTCGGTTGAAACCCCAGGATGAGCACCCATCTTGAGCTCCAGTTGAAACTCTACCCCAGGCTCTGTGTTTGTGCCTCCAAGCATTCTCCCCACCAAGAGCTGAAGGGTCGACAAGAGCTCAGGCCCCCAGAGTTCACCCCTGTGTGGAGCTCCCAGGGCCAGCTCCTGTGACAGCTGACAGGAGACAGAGAGGTGGGGGTGTAGGCTCTGGGGAATGGAGCTAAGTGTGACTTTGGAAGCACTGGTTTGGACAAGGTTTGTCCTCTACAGTTCCCTGTGCTGGAGGCTTGGCTCCTGTAGTCATGTTAAGCAGTAGCTGACAACATATGTTGTAGGGAAAACATTAAGAGACATAAAGTGGGCGTGGGAGCTCATATCTGTAATCCTAGCACTTGGGAGGTAGAGGCAGAAGATCAGAGGTCAAGGTTATCCTCTGCTGTATAGCAAGTTTGAGGCCAGCCTGGACTATATGAGACTCTGACTTAGATAAAGCAAAGATTGTTGAGCTAGGCAAAGGTACCTGCCACCAAGCTTGATGACCTGATTTTATTTATTCCCCAGGCCCTACTAGGTGAAAGGAGAGAACTCTTGAAAGCTGTCTTCTGATCACACAGAGAGAGAGAGAGAGAGAGAGAGAGAGAGACAGACAGACAGACAGACAGACACACACTTGGAAAGCTGGCTCAGTAGTTAAGAGAACTTGCATACTCTTGTAGAGGACCTGAGTTCAATTCCCAGCATCCCATATGTAGGCTCACAACCATTTATAACTCCAGTCTCAGGGAATCCAATATCCCTTCTGGCCTTCATAGGCTCTAGGTAGATATACATACAGATAAAACACACACACACACTCACATATCAAGATGGGTGTGTGTGCAAGCATGCATACATGAGAGGACGGGAGTAAGGATGTATGTGTATGTTCAGTATGCAGATGTGTGTGGATGTGCATGCACTTGTGTATCGGTACGTGTGAAGGCCAGAGGACAAACTCTGTTGTCATTCTTCGTTACCGCCACTTTAGTTTTGGTTTGGGGGATTTTTTGGTTTGTTTGTTTGGGACAGTTTCTCACTGACTGGCTAGAGTAGCCGGACAGCAATCCCCAGGGACCCACCTGCCTCTGCCTCCCCAGTGCTGGTGTTACCAGCATATATCACTTACCTAAACTTTCATTTTTCATAACATGAGTTCTGGGGATTGAACTCAGGTCATCATGCAAGGCCCTTTACCACTTACCTCACCACAAACAGGTTGGTCTTGGTGGGCCTTCGCAGGTCCCAGGACCAAGGAGCTCCAGGGGAGGTATGATAATGAAATAACCCATTTACATAAAAAAATTTACTAAAATATTCTTATTCGAAGGTGTGTCCTGAAGATGTTCCAAACAGCATTGCTTATACTAATAGAGCTGGCAGCAGTATAAATGCCCATAAATAAGGAACCCGATGAATAAACTATACCAGATCCATAGTGAAACACCAGGGAAGACATTGAGGTGAAGAGCTTAAACTGTGTGGGCCCTGATAGCTCAGGCTCAGAGCGCAGGACCTGATGGTCTCACTGGGCAATTCTGTGAAACATCTGAAGAAAAAATAATAATCAGTGTTTGTGGAAGTTAGAGGAGGAAAGACTACTTCCTACATCAGTCTGTGAGCCTAACACTACCCTGATGCCAACACAAGAGAGAGAGACAGACAGACAGACAGACAGACAGAAACAGACAGAGACAGACAGAGACAGAGACAGAACAAGAAAACTATGGGCTGACCAAAAATTTCAACAACGTATGGGAAAGGAAACTCAAGAGCCAATAAAAAAGATCACCAACACATAGAACTTACTCTTGCCGTGTGAGACATTTCCACACAATGTAATATTCCACATTGCAGAACAAAGGGGAAAGCCCGCACACAGCCCTCTTGGTTGATGATAAATTATAACAACTTCATTGGTTAGAACTTGTAACAATAACCAAAATAAAGGTTTGCAAACTATAAAGTGTTGCTGAAATAAATACCCAAATATATGTAGAACATCTCATGTTCATAAACTGGAATATTATGAAGATGTTAATATCCCTCAAAGCTATGCACGCATTCAGCTTGATCTCTATCAAAACCTCATTTTTCATAGAAAAAAAAATATGTCCTAAGCTGCCTATGGTTTCTTAATGGGCTTCAACTAGAAAATGAAACAAAAACTGGAAAAGAAGAACTAAGCTAACCGACTTACACTTGTCAAAATACTACTAAGGCTACAGTTGTCAAAAAAAATGTGGTACTAGGAAAAATACAAATATATAGGTCACTGGGACAGAACAGAACTCAGAAATAAATTTTTACATAGTCACACAGTTATCAACAGGGAATCAAGGTCATTCAATGAAAAAAGGGCAGGTTTCCACAAATGGTGGTGGGAATACTGGCTAGCCAATTGGAGGCCCTTACCTTATGCCCTATGTATCTATACATAAGCATGGAATTAAAAAAACATAAAACTGTTAGAAAAAAAACATAGTTGAAAAGTTTTATTTCACTGGATTCAGCAATGATATCTTGGATATGACTTCAAAAGGATGTGAAGGAGAGAGATAAATTGGTTCTTAAAATTGGTTTTCACAAAACCTAAAAATCAATTGTTTCTCAAAGGACACTATGAGCCGGACATGGTGGCACACTCCTTTAATCCCAACACTCTGGAGAAAGAGGCAGGAGGATTTCTGTGAGTTTTTGGCCAGCTTTCAGGACAACCAGGAATATGTGACAATACTGGTTGGTTTTGTGTGTCAACTTGACACAAGCTAGTGTCATCAGAGAGGAAGGAGCCTGAGTTGAGGAAATGCCTCCATGAGATCCAGCTGTAACACATTTTATCATTAATGACCAGTGAGGGAGGGCTCAGCCCATTGTGGGTGGTGCCATCCCTGGGCTGGAGGTCCTGAGTTCTATAAGAAAGCAAGCTGAGCAAGTCATGAGGAGCAAGCCAGTAAGCAGCACCCCTTCATGGCCTCTGCATCAGCTCCTGCCTCCTTGTTCCTGCACTGTGTGAGTTCTTTTGTCCTGACTTCCTTCAATGTTGGACTATGATGGGTAAGTGTAAGCCAAATAAACTCTTTCCTCTCCAACTTGCTTTTGGTCATTGTGTTTCGTCACAGCAATAGAAATCCCAACTAGGACAGACATTTATCCAAAGAAGATCCAAATATGGTCAACAGACACAGAAAGGTGCTTAGAATCAAAGACGATCAGTAATACACAAATTAAAAACGACAGTGAGGTACCACTTCATACTTATTAGGACAGATGTTACAGAACAAACAAGACCAGGACATAGTGAATGCTGGAAGAATATGAGCTGGGGTGATGATGATAATGATTGACACAGGGTTTCCTGTATATCCCTGACTATCCTGGAACTCACTCTGTATAGACCAGGCTGGCCTCAAACTCAGAGAAATCCACTTGATTCTGCCTCCCAAATGCCAGCACTGACTCTGAAGAAACTTTTTAAAATGTAATTTTTACCTTTACTTTTGAGAATTTTATACATGTATACATACATTGGATTTTGGAGTTAGATATGCTACCACTGCACCATAAGGCCCTTAGCACGTATTTTGGTCATGTCTACCCTAGTTTTCTCCCCTTCAATTTGCTCTGAGCCCTCCTCCCTCCAACCCATCTCCATCTCAACTTCTTTTTTTGTTTGTTTGTTTTTTGGTTTTTCGAGACAGGGTTTCTCTTTATAGCTCTGACTGTCCTGGAGCTCACTTTGTAGACCAGGCTGGCCTCGAACTCAGAAATCCGCCTGCCTCTGCCTCCCGAGTGCTGGGATTAAAGGCGTGCGCCACCACACCCAGCCCATCTCAACTTCTTATGCTCTTTAAAAAACAAAACAAAACCAAAACCCACTGGGTTCAGTTAACACTGCCTGTAACTGCCCATGCTCCAGGACCCCATGAGCCAGTGGTCAGGCCCTGCTCCTGAGGACCTCCAGAACCAGTTGCTCCAGACACAAGTGGCCAAGCCCTACAGAGTAAAAAGCCCAAGCTCAGGACTTGATACGCTACCATCCCCACCCTGGAAATCTCCAGCCTGGAAAGCTCTGTCCTCAAGAAACCCCATATAACAAACTCCCATCTTCTGCTAAGGGAGGAAGCTCATGCTAAGGTGAGCGTGGGTTCCCAGCCATTGAGTTCCCAACTCTTGACTGTGATTACAGTTCTCTGCTGCTCCTCACCTGAGCAGAGGCAGCCACCCTCCTGGACTTTTCCTTCCCAATAAATCACTTGTTGTGTGGTGTGACTTTGTGGTATTCCTTGGCTGCTGACTGCCAGGGTACCTCTCCCTTCAGAGCTGTACCACTCGCATTGGCACACACCCTCCAGAGCAGACTATCTACTGGAGCATGGGACAACATGGCCATCCTCCCAAAGAAAATGACTCCTTTTCCTCTAGAAGTTATTCGTTGCGAGTAGCTCCTCAGCTAGGGGTGAGGCCTCATGAGCCACACCCCCTTCACCCTGGAACTTTGTCTGCTCTGATCTTGTGCAGGGAGCCACAGCGGCTGTGAGTTAATGAGAGCGATGGCGTGTCCAAAAGACAGAATTTCACATCAGTCCTTTCTTGTCTCCATTTCTTACAGTCTTCCTGCCCCCTCTTCTGAGATGCTCCTTGAGCCTTGGGGTCAGGAAGAGGTTGATGCGGGAGTCTGTCCTGGTTAGGGATGGACAGTCAGCTGTCATTTGTTCTCAGCAGTCTGAAGCGTTAACCACCGCCACTGCAGACAGAAGCTTCTCTGGCCAAGGTTGAGAGCACAGCCCTAGCTGAAGGTCTAAACACCTATTTAGAAGGCAATTTGATGGCTAGGGATGGCTCAGCGGTTAAGAGCTCTGGCCATTCTTCCAGAGGTTCTGAGTTCAATTCCCAACAACCACTTGGTGGCTCACAATCATCTATAATGAGATCTGGTGCTCTCTACTGGTATGCAGGCATACATGTAGGCAGAACATTGTATACATAATAAATAAAATTAATTAATTTTAAAAAGAGACGGCAATTTGACATCATAACCATGTATCAAAACAGCAATAATCAAGTCTGTGACCCACCCACCTCCAGCCATGAGCTCTTGACTGTGATGACATCACCAGGCATGAATCCCCTCCTGTGGAACAGGCCCCAAATCCAACCAGAAAGCAGTGTGTCACCTCACAGTGGTCGTGTCACTATTGCACTAATGGGCATGTCTTGCCAGGCAGGTCAACATTATAGTGTGCAGGGTCCAGCATTATTCACGATAACTGAAAGTGGAAACAACCCAAATACCCATCGGATGATGAAGAGAAAAGCAGAGTAACATTACGAATGAGACTATTATTCAATCATTAAAAAGAAGGGAACCATGAAACCTACTCTAACATGGGGCGGGGGAACCTTGAAACTTTGTTGTTAAGTTAAACAAACCACTCACAAGGAGACAAATACTCTATGACTCCATGCATGTGAGTTACCTACAGCCATCAACTCCATGGAGACAGAAATAAAATATGGTGTTTGAATGGGCTGAAGAATCCCTGATTAGAAAAAGCTGGCCAGGGTTCATAAGTAATGGCATCCTTGCTTGCTCTGAAAATAGAAGTGAAACCTAATTGGAGCTACTTCCTTTCAAAGACCATACTAAAAGGAAACAGATTCAGGCTTGGTGCCGCGGACCTGTAATCCTAGAGATGTGGGATCGAAAGTTCCAGGTCAGGCTGAGGTACAAAATAAGTTCAAGGTGAGTCTGGCCTATGCCACAAACCCCCATCTCAGAACAAAACAAAGAAAGGAAGAGAGGAAATAGAGAAGAAGAGAAAGAAGGAAAGAAAGAACGTAGAGAATGTAGCTCAAATAAGCAGAAACAACCAACAGGTACAGACTGGGCTTTCTGATCGAAGAGTCAAAGGGAGGCAGCCCAGAGCAGTAACCAACCAACCATTGTCTCTGCTTTCTCTCTGTGTCTGACCAGGAAGTACCTCCCCTCTGTGCTCCCTTTATGAAGCTTGAACCACTTCCGTTTGCAATGCCTATGTCAGAAATGGTCAGGAGCACCCATAAACTCTAGCATTTGTTTGTTTGTGCAACCGAATGTGTACCCTAGGCTTAGCTTCAAAGTTGTTATGAAGCAAAGAATGAACTTGAGCTTCTAATTCTCCTGCTTCTATCTCTGAAGTCCCAGGAGTAGAGGCATGGGCCCCATATATGCAGTAGTAGTGATCAAACCCAAGGCTTTGTGCATGTTGGGGAACTGAGCTGTATACCCAGTCCCTGTTCAAACCAATCAAGAAGATTCACTGGGATAGGAGAGATGGCTCAGCAGTTAAGAACACTGGCTACACTTCTGGAGGACCTGGGTTCAACTCCCAGCACCCACATCAAAGCTCACAGTGGAAGGGTGGCGAATCATTGACCAGAAAGGAGTCAGTCTGGAGTGTAGTCTAGTCCTGTCGAACTCTGGAAATCTCATCTCTAGAAAGGTAGGAATTGGGACCCCTCCCTCCCCTGCCTGGGGCCTGCATGTCCAGGTGCATGTAGTTCTGAGGTCCCCCCACCTTTGCCCACATCAGAAGAAGTCACATGGTTGCAGCAAAGTTAAACTTCCTCTCTTCTAATAAGGTCATGCCAGCAGCACCTGGAATTCCTCCTTATGCAAATGAGCCATCCCCAGCACCCTCGCCCCACCAATCCCGTACTCAGATAGCCCCAATCATCCCTAGAGGTTTAGAAAACCTTTGTAGTCCAACCTCCAACTAAATGTGCTACTTTCTGAATCCTGTCTCCTCTCCTTCCACTCACCTCATCTTGCTCACTTGCTGCCTGAGGTCTCCATCACCCCAATCTGTAAGTCCAGTTCCAGCTGTAGACCTTCTTCTGGACTTCTTGGACATCCATGTGCATCCATGGACTTCTTGTGCATCCATTTGGGGCACATACAGACAAACATACATACATACATACATACATACATACATACATACAGGCAAAATACCCATATACGTAAAAATAATTTCTTTTTAAGATTAGCACCTTAGTTTACTTTTTGACAGGTTTTTGTCTTATTTTGTTATTTTGTTTTTTGCTTGTTTGGTTGGTTAGTTGGTTGGTTGGACTTTTTGAGATAACCTTTCTCTGTGTAGCTCTGGCTGTCCTGAAATTCACTATGTAGACCAGGCTAGCTTTGAACCCACAGAGATCTGGCTGCCTCTGCTAGGATTAAAGGCATAGGCCACCACAGTTGGCTTTGAGAACAAATAAACTAATAAAGCAAATAAAGGCCAATTTTATGTCACTATATTTTATAATGATAAAACATGACTTAGTTATGAGGGAACTGAAACGGGACACTTTCTAAGACACCTGTGTTTACTGACAACAGCTTGCCTCAGAACAGCATGTAAAATATTTTAAAAAGGGAAAAAGCCAGGTGTGGTAATGCTCACCTGTAATCCTAGCCTTCTGGAAGTTAAGGCAGGAAAATCATGAGTCTAGACTACAGAAAGAAAACATAAAGGTCAGCTCCACATACGTGATCAACAGCAGCCACCACCTAAACTTGGTCCTATGGCTCAGGGGCTGGGGCGGGCTGGAATAGTTAACTGCTGAAAAACGGGATCCAGTAACTTTTCCCTTTAAGCTCTTCTTGTATACCCTGTGTTTTGATTGTGGGCATTGCCCATATGGGAAGACAGTGATTATTTTAGCGTCCAGTTCCCAGCGGCCCCCTTGGGAAGCCAAGGTCTTGCTCCAGCGCCTTCTCAGTGTGTGTTTTGGGGTGTTCCTTTTTCTCCTTCCTGCCTTTCAGGCCCCAGAGTGTTGTTTTACTGCTCGCCCTGGCTGTGTCCTCAGGAGTGGAACTGCATCTTGGAAAAAGTCCCAGTTGGTTTGGAGCCAAGAGCCTGGTAGTTGTTGATTTTGACTAGAGATGATGCGGTTTATTTATTTGTTTTCTGCCTCATTTCACCAAGCAACTGAAGGCTAGGGCTAGCCTGAAGGCCATTCCCTTATGTGTTCTAGGGATGGCTCGCAAAGCCCCAGCAATGTCCTTCTTAGCAGCTTCATAGAAATGTTCTATACCTTCACAGCAATGTCCTTCCACACCCTGTTTCTTTGGATTGCAGATGACTAAAGCCAACATCAAGGACCTTTAGTGGAAAAAGGAGTTTCATGATCCAAGTAGGGGACAAAGCCTGACAAGGGCCTAGGAATTCGAGCTGGTGACCACACCCAGGCCAATGACCAAAGGAAGTCTCTTCCCCAGCTTTCCATGTGCAGCCAGAGCAAGTTGACATCCCCCACCCCCACCCCAAACAGAAGTCAGGAAACAAGGCGACCACAGGGGCCAGTTTAGCAAACCCCAATTTATTCATAAATTCCAGAGATCTCAGCTTGACCCTGCTCAGAGCCCGCACCCCTTGAGCCAATTCTTACAGGCAGGAGATGCAATGGCAGGGATCTGAGTCATGTAGCTACTCATTGAGCTTCAAGAAGTGAAGTGTGTCATCTGAGAGAAGGACAAGGGCCAGACAATGACAATGACAACTGAAGGTGCTGCCTGGGATGTGTTAAGGATCCATAACAGCCTCCCAAATCCTCTAGAAGCATACAGTCTAGATTGGGCGCTGAGGCCCCAAAATAGCTAGAACATAACAGCTTGCTCTGACTTGAAGCCTGGATAGGAATATCTGGGGCTCCCCATCCATTTCATAAATGTGTCTCGGGGATAAAAATTAGCTGCTTAATGTGAAAGGCTTTGAAAAGACTGCAGATGCAAGCCCTTCACAGTTCACTTGCTGTAGACACATCCAGTCTGGAACCAAAGCTTTAGTGTTTGGTTTCAGACCTGGGGTCAAGGGGCTGAGGCATATATTTTACACACCAAAGTAGACCTGGCCTCCAGGTTCTCTCAGCATCCCTCAGTCCCTACCTGGTATACCCTGCCCTCAACCTTGAACTTTAGTCCAGGGGCTTGGCTGCCCTTTCCCCATAGGCTCGTTCCTATATAATCCAGACATTTTGGTCTCTCATCTTCTCTCTCTGAGCTAGAACCCTTTCTCTCTTCTTTCTCTTTTCTCTCCCCACTCTCCCCATGAAACTCCCCTGGCCTCCATCCTTGGGGTCAGTGAACTCGCCTGAGAGCAGCTCCCCAATAAACCTGCCTTTAAAATCATCTAATCTGGCTTGAATTAGCTCATTTCTATGGCAGAGAAAGAACCAATCACCTAGACCCTGTAGTCAGGCTACCTCACTATGCTACGCTACACAAATGGCATTTATGCGGCCCCTGCTTCATGATGCTATCGGAGAACTGGGGAGTCTCAGGCGTGGTGTTCTCAGCAGGGATCAGTACATATAAGGCATTATTGTTATTGTTGTTGTATGTTTTATTGTCTCCCTGGCCTGTTCAAAGGCTCATTGCACAGTCATGCAAAGCTGTTTGGCCCCCACTCTATGACTAAGGACCCTGAGAGGTAGGGAGGACAAGGATATGCTTTTTGGCACCGCTTTCTCTCTGACCAGCCCTGGGTAGGACTACGGCTCCTATTCCAGGGCTCCATTTCCAAGGTTGAGCTATGGACCCCTAATCTAGTACTCTATTTCCAGGGTTTGTGTTCTAGGAGGGTCAGGCCTCAGTGAAGAGCTGCAGCAAGGTGCACAGAGAAATGTAGATGCCCTTAGGGGTCGGTGTGTGCCTTGTGCTTCAGGGAAGAGAGAGGCAAACACACCCCAGGCCTTCATCTCTGTTGGGGTCCTGGAGTGACTGAAGCTTGTTGCTGTCAGCCTTCCTTGACACCTCTGTCTCCTCAGGTGCCTGGCTCCCAGTCCCCAGAATGCCTCTCCTGTACCTTGCTTCCTAGTCGGGCCTTTCCTTCTCCTCTATAAATACCAGCTCTGGTATTTCGCCTTGGCAGCTGTTGCTGCTAGGGAGACGGCTGGCTTGACATGCACCTCCTGACAAAACACAAACCCGTGGTGTGAGTGGGTGTGGGCCGTGTGAGTAGGGGGATGAATCAGAGAGGGGGCGAGGGAGACAGGGGCGCAGGAGTCAGGCAAAGGCGATGCGGGGGTGTGACTACACGCAGTTGGAAACAGCCGTCAGAATCTTTCTGGAAACTATCTTGCTGGTTATAAACTCGAGGGAAGCAGAAAACCAACATTCCTCCCAAGGGAAACTGAGGCTCAGAGTTAAAACCCAGGTACCAGTGATGTGCATATGCAATTAGGCCACGTCCAGGGTCACTCTCTGACTAACCGGTACCTACCCTACAGGCCTACCTAGAGACTCTTTTGAAAGGATGGTAGAGACCTGTCCGGACTTTGCCCACAGTTGTTGGAAACCTCAGCATTTTCTAGGCAACTTTTGCGAATAAAACACTTCGGGGGTCCTTCTTGTTCCTTCCAATAACCTAAAACTTCTCCTCGGAGAAAATAGGGGGCCTCAAACAAATGAAATTCTCTAGCCCGCTTTCCCCAGGATAAGGCAGGCATCCAAATGGAAAAAAAGGGGCCGGCCAGGGGTCTCCTGTCAGCTCCTTGCCCTGTGAAACCCAGCAGGCCCGCCTGTCTTCTGTCCTCTTGGGGCTGTCTAGGGGCGCAGGCCTCTTGCGGGGGAGCTGGCCTCCCCGCCCCCTCGCCTGTGGCCGCCCTTTTCCTGGCAGGACAGAGGGATCCTGCAGCTGTCAGGGGAGGGGCGCCGGGGGGTGATGTCAGGAGGGCTACAAATAGTGCGGACAGCTAAGGGGCTCCGTCACCCCTCTTCACATCGACTCCAGCCGGCTGCCCGCCCGCTGCCTCCTCTGTGCGTCCGCCCAGCCAGCCTCGTCCACGCCGCCACCATGAGCCAGGCCTACTCGTCCAGCCAGCGCGTGTCCTCCTACCGCCGCACCTTCGGCGGCGCCCCGGGCTTCTCTCTGGGCTCCCCGCTGAGCTCTCCCGTGTTCCCTCGAGCAGGCTTCGGTACCAAGGGCTCCTCGAGCTCAATGACATCCCGCGTGTACCAGGTGTCGCGCACGTCGGGCGGAGCTGGAGGCTTGGGGTCGCTGCGGGCTAGCCGGCTGGGGACCACCCGAGCGCCATCCTATGGCGCGGGCGAGCTTCTGGACTTCTCCCTGGCCGACGCTGTGAACCAGGAGTTCCTGGCCACGCGCACCAACGAGAAGGTGGAGCTGCAAGAGCTCAATGACCGCTTCGCCAACTACATCGAGAAGGTGCGCTTCTTGGAGCAGCAGAACGCCGCGCTCGCCGCCGAGGTCAACCGGCTCAAGGGCCGTGAACCGACTCGGGTCGCCGAGCTCTACGAGGAGGAGATGCGCGAGCTGCGGCGCCAGGTGGAGGTGCTCACCAACCAGCGCGCCCGGGTCGACGTGGAGCGTGACAACCTGATAGACGACCTGCAGAGGCTCAAGGCCAAGTGAGGGCCTCCCAGATCTTTCCCCTCACCCCCACCCCCTGCAACCCCCCCCTCCCCCTCGCCCGAGACCCTCTCTCCTCAGCCCATGTTTGGAAAAGGTCATTCCCCGGTGTTCGCTAAGTAGAGATGGACTCCGGATCTTTCCCTGGCCCCTTCTATGTAACACTGGAATAGTAGTCTTGGGGAGGTAGACAGAGAGAAGAAATGGGGGACCTTGCCTAGTGCACGGTGGGCAGCTGCCTGTGAAAGGATGCTAAGTTGCTAGAGTGACGGTGTGATGATGACCATAGCTAAGGAAAGGGTCAGAGAACGTTCTGAGGGAGAAGAGAGGCTGATGAGAGCCTGGAAGGATGGATGGGCTGAGAAGAGCAGGAGGGAAGTCAGGCAGTAGCTTTAAGCTTAGCTGTGATGAGGCCCAAGGGAGGGGCGGGGATGGGGATGGGGTGGGGGCTAGGTCCCTGGGCCTAGCTGAGGTAATATTAATGCACTAGGTAAATGGACAGGTTTGAGTAAAGGAGACAGTGGATAAAGGCTGTGACCCATTCCACCACGATCCAGTAAAAAAGGCTGAATAATCCGGATATGGGGGCACCCCCTGTAGTTCCAGCACTAGGGAGGATGATACAGGAGAGCTGCCATGAGTTCTAGGCAAGTCTAGGATACGGAGCAAATACAAGGCCAACCGGGCCTACTTAGCAAGATTTGTTTTAGAAAATTAAAAAAGTTTATTTAAACAAACAAACAAACAAAAACAGAAAAGACTCCGTATGTCATGACAGTCCTGTTTCTGTTTACCCAGATGAGCAGTGTCACCTTCTTGCCACCAAAGTCACAAACATTTATTTAGCTCCTACATGGGTCAGGCTAAGCCTGGGAACACAGAGGTGGATAAAATAAAACAGAGTTCCTAACCCCGGGGAGGTCAGTCTATCTGGGACACAAGACTTCAAGGGAGTGGCTCCAGGGTTGAGACAGAGCCACTTCCTGCTCCACCCCCCGTGGGCGGGGCCTCTGCTGCTCCCCCCCCCCCCCCCCCGGGCCTCTTGTTCTATCCAACTACCAAGATGTGTCCCTGTGTCCTGAGCTGGCTCCCTGATATGTCCCCAGTCAGTAGTTCTCTACAGCTGGCTTTGTCCCTCACTATTTGTCTGTCTGTTTGTCTGTCCTGGCTAGACTACAGGAGGAAATCCAACTAAGAGAAGAAGCAGAGAACAACTTGGCTGCCTTCCGAGCGGTGAGCCCTCTTTGGTCCCCAGCGGTCACCTCTCCTCTCTCTGGTCCCCACTTGAGCTGTTCCTGACCCTGACGTTGTCTTTTCCTCCGTCCAGGATGTGGATGCAGCCACTCTAGCTCGTATTGACCTGGAGCGCAGAATCGAATCCCTCAACGAGGAGATCGCGTTCCTTAAGAAAGTGCACGAAGAGGTACCAGGAGCCCTTGGGTGATGGTGAAGGCAGCTAGAAGAGGGGCGTGGCATGGGAGTGAGGGTGGGCGTGGGGATAACTCTGAAATGGGATGTGTGTGTGAAGGTGCTTTGGGAGGGTCCAGAAGGAGACTGAACCCCCCCCCCGCTGTGCCCCGCAGGAGATCCGTGAGCTTCAGGCCCAGCTTCAGGAACAGCAGGTCCAGGTGGAGATGGACATGTCCAAGCCGGATCTCACAGCTGCCCTCAGGGACATCCGGGCTCAGTATGAGACCATCGCGGCTAAGAACATCTCTGAGGCTGAAGAGTGGTACAAGTCCAAGGTGGGTGGTCTAGCCTAGGAATTCAGGCACCTGTCCTTCTCTATCTCCATGTGAAATGCTTCCTGTACTTGCATCCATGGAGCAGGGTGAACGTAGAGTCTCCATACTCCCTTGCCTACGCTGCATCCCGCTTCTCTCCCTCTCAGAGACCCTCTCTCTGCCCTCAGGTTTCAGACTTGACTCAGGCAGCCAATAAGAACAACGATGCACTGCGCCAAGCCAAGCAGGAGATGATGGAATACCGACACCAGATCCAGTCCTACACCTGCGAGATTGATGCCCTCAAGGGCACCGTGAGTCCCTCCCCATCCCCACAACCTCAGCTTCTTTCTGCCTGCCACTTAGCTCATACCTTCACCCCTGTGACACTTTGAGCCCAGTACAGACCCTGTGGGGGCCTCTATGTCCTCAACCCACAGAGATGGTAAAACCAGATGGGTGGATTCCTAGTCGGGTACTAAGGAATCAGATGTGTCTCCCTGTGAGGTTGGATGACTGGTACTGATGCTCCTTCTTAGGTGGTTTATTCTGCATGGCCAGCCACATAAGACCTTACTAGAGCTCAGGGTTCCACAGCTAAGAAAAAGCCTTTGACGATTCTTCTACCTGACCATAAGAACCTGGAGGTGCCTCTAACCTCCAACACTGGGTCTCATTTCCATCCCGGTTCTCTAAGGCCCTCCCTCCTAGACATGCTCTGAGCCTACCCTTGACTTGGACCCCCCTCATCCCTTGCAGAATGACTCCCTGATGAGGCAGATGAGGGAGCTGGAGGATCGCTTTGCCAGCGAGGCCAATGGCTATCAGGACAACATTGCGCGCCTGGAGGAGGAGATCCGACACCTAAAAGATGAGATGGCCCGCCATCTGCGCGAGTACCAGGACCTGCTCAATGTGAAGATGGCCTTGGATGTGGAGATCGCCACCTACCGGAAGCTACTGGAGGGCGAGGAGAGCAGGTAAGGGTCCAGGTGTAGGGTTGGGGTGCTGGGGTCCCAGTCAACAGGGTGCTGGGAGCCCAGCCCACCCCATATCTCAACAAGACCTGGAAGCAGTTTTACACAAGAGGCTACTATTCTGCCCATTGCAGAAAATTAACGAGGGCCACCTGGGTAAAACACAATGTAATTAACAGTTTTTATTAAAGAGAGAGAGAGAGAGAGAGAGAGAGAGAGAAGTATTCCCTTATCCACCTTTAGAATTAAGAACCCACAGCATAAAATCATATTTGGCAATCAGTAATAAAATATTACTGCCAGTCAAGGGAGCCATGAAAGCAGAGTAGAAAATGATGAGGATGGAAGGGGCGGGGCTAGAGACAAACAGAAAAATGGAGAAGCAGGAAGCCTTGTACACTGATAGAGAGGAGGCTAAGAGGAATGCACATACAAACACACAGTCACTTGTGCTCAAAGGAAAAGACACAGATAAGGTACTCAAAGCAATCCACCCAAACTTCAGATATGACAAACAGGAGTGTGGCCCAGCAGTGGTGGAACCCGCCTTGAATCCCAGCACACAGGAGGCAGAGGCAGGTGGAACTTTTATTTTCGAGGCCAACCTGGAATACGGATGAGTTCCAGGACAGCCAGGGCTACATAAAGAAACCTGCCTCAAAAACAAAACCCAACACACACACATACACACACACACACACACACACACACACACACACACACACACACACACAGAGTCCTCTAAGGGAATCTTCTGGGAGACAGAAACATTATGAATCTGGATTGTACCGGAAGTTACATGGAGATATACTTCTTAAAACTCACTAGAAGTACTCTAACATTTCCATTGTATGTCAGTTTAACGTCAATTTAAGACAGATCAATGATGCCAACAAGTGGTACCCGTCTGTACTCATAAAAAGCATGGCGAGGTGTCTAGGTATAGAATCATAAGGAGAATTCAGGGGTTTTACTTGTTTCTTTCGAGAAGGGTCTACGATAGCGTGGGCGGGCCTCAAACATGCTGTGTTGTTCAAGGATGGCCTTGAACACCTGTTCCTCTCGTCTTCATTTCCTAAATGATGGGACCTAACAGACTGTGCCACCATGCCTGGTTCATGTGGTGCTGGGGACTGAACCACAGCTTCCTGAATGCTCAGCAAGCTATCTCCCAACTGAGCTCCATCCCAAACCCCTGCATTTTGTAGAACGCACAGCTAACACACCATGAATGAATGACCTTTTAAGGTAGCTAGAGACAGATCCTCTCTTGTAGCCTAGGCATAAATGGCTAGCTCCTGGATCTGGCTTGCCTGGGGGGAGGGCACAAAGTGAGTTTCTCAGCCTCTGTCCATGCCTCCCCTAGTACCAGGAGCAAGGAAGATCAGGGGCCTGGAGAGTGCAGTGGGTTAGCTCTGCCTGAGGTCAGGATGAGAATGGGTGAACTTTCTAGAAGGGGCAATTTCTGGGACAGCTAGAGTTGGTTCTTGCTCTGTGCATTGTGAGTAGTAGGGGCATTGGGCTCAGTGGGTGGGGACAGCTGGGAATGCTTGGGGAGGAGCAGACTAAAGAGTGAGGAGCAGGATTTCAGGGGGAGATTGGAGTGTTCTTAACCCTCTGGGGACATGGTCTCTCCCGCTTCAGGATCAACCTGCCTATCCAGACCTTCTCTGCCCTCAACTTCCGAGGTGAGTGTGGGCTGGAGGGTAGAGATGGGCTGCAGGGATTCAGTTTGGGTAGCCCAAGTCCATTAGGAGAGAAGGATCGTCCCCTGGAGGAGGCCAGGCTTGAAAGAAAAAGAAGACTGTAGCTAAAGCACGGAGGTGGTGGTGGTGGTGGTGCTGTTTTGTGTTCTATTGTGCTGACTGCATCCCCCAGCCTTCTGGATTATCAGTTCTTGAGAATCAGATGTGTCTTGAATCCCTAACTCTGGAAGCTGCAGGGGTGTTCCCCTGGCAGTTGGAGCATCTTGCTCTCTGCACAGGAAGGTAACCCCTTGCTCATGAACGGTCTGGAATGCTGCCAGAGAGCACTTGGCACACCGTTCTCTGGCTGTTTGTTGAGTGTCCTATTTGTGGGAGCAAGATGTTGGATGCATATTTAAAAAAAAAAAGCCAAATTTTAGCAAAGCCAAACAATGAGGCGAACGAGCTTTGAGGGCACGTTGCCATCCTGACGTTAGTAATATGCAGATCAAGTGGCTTCCCAGCCCCAGAGAGCAGAAAAGCATTCACTAATGATACATTAGGAGAGCAAGTCGGAGATCTTGGCAGCGTCTCCTTTCCTAGATCAAACCTTTTATATCTTCGATGTTCATTTCCATCAGGAAAAATACACGCTGTGCTCCATCGAGTCAAACGTTCATTACAGCCTAGTTGCTTGCTAAGGGACTCATGAGCGCCAAACTCCTGACACCACGGAACTAAATGTGACCCCCACTATGAAAACTCAGATTTCTTTTTTCACTTATTTGTTTATTCAGATACCAAGTATGTGTTCTGCATATAAAATCACTTTTGCTGCGGATCAGCAACTCTGAGCCACAATAAGGGGACTATCGTGGCTGCTGCTTCCCAGAGAGGAAACTGAGGCACAGGAGGGCCCGTGAATCAGTGACTAGCTTCTGATCATTAAGACATTAAACAGCTCATCCTGGAGCCTCTAGGTTCCTCCAGCAGGTCTATAGGCCTGGGCTTTGAGGTCCTATCTTAGATGAGAGTCCACGGATATAAACTCATCATTCTCTTAACTATAAACTCTTCTGAAAATCCAGAGGTGGAGAGAGAGCAAGGCAGGATAGGAAACATGAATACTGTTCCCGGGCCTTGGTTCCCCTGCTATCCTGTACCAGCACACAGCACAATCTCTTGGCTCATGAAGCCATTCCTCTAGCAAGACTGGTCCCTCGCTCTATACAATCATCTGTTGGGTGCCTGGATCCAGGATGAGGTCTCAAAGAAGTCAGACAGTTGTCATAAGAAAGGTGAAAGTCAGCTAGCACTTGGAGCAATTGCAGCCTGGGGTGGATTTCCAGTCATGGTGCAGCTTAGGTATGAACCTGGCCAGGCTCATATGAGCATGGGTTGGGTCTATTACAGAAACCAGCCCCGAGCAAAGGGGTTCTGAAGTCCATACCAAAAAGACAGTGATGATCAAGACCATTGAGACCCGGGATGGAGAGGTAAGTGGTGTCAGACCCCTTGTCTGATAGCCGGGTGTCTTTCACCAGCTGGGTGGCTTCCAACCCTGGATGGGGTGGGTGGGCCTTGCTGCCTTGGGGTGGAACAGTTGGGGGTGAGGCTCTTCTAAGCCAGCAGTGGATAGACTGGCCTTCTCCTCCTGCTTAGGTCGTCAGCGAGGCTACACAGCAACAACACGAAGTGCTGTAAGCCAGGAATTCAGTGTCCTGGCCCCGTCCTCACTGCCTCCTGAAGTCAGCCTCTTCCACTCTCGGATGTCACACCCAGCCACTTTTCTCCACTCACAGGCTCTGACCCCTCCTCACCGATCACCCCTTTGTGGTCTTCATGCTGCCCAGCCCCAGGGAACCCCTCAGCCACCTCTGCAGACCCTCCCATGAGCCCTGGCAGGTGTCAAGGCTGGCTCTTAAGAGAGAACCCAGCTCAAGTCATCACCCTTCCCCTTCCACCTTTGTGACCCCTGGCTTAGGAGAGGGGTACCAGAGAGGGTGTTGGGATCTACAGGGACAGGACCGAGCTTGTGGACATCCCCAGCCTGGGTCAGAGACAGAATGAAGCCTCAGAGAGCTGAGATGGAGAGTGGGGGGCCTGAAAACTGTCTTCATGGCCCCTCTCTTTCCCATCGCAGCCCAGGATGGCCTTGGAAAGCGGGGGCTGTAAGAGGGAACCGGAAGGTGCAGGATGTGGGAGCAGGAGCTACAGAAGGAGAGAGGATGGGTGAGGAGCTGGAGAGGAAGGAAGAGAGAGGCAGAGAGTGGGCTCAGGTCAGTGGGAGGGTACCGCCTCCCCTGCCTGCCCCTCCCACCGCAGGGGCTTGGACAGAAACAATAAAGAGACAAGCACAAACCTGCATGGCCCTGCCATCTTGACTGTGTCTCGGAGGGGGGGGGGGGAGCCTGGACCGTGTCACAGCCCCCATTGCCCTGGGATGAACTGTGTCAGCCTCTTGCTCAGCAAGATTGAACAGTAGGCCTCTGGGCGCTGCAGTCTGGGGAGCATGGGGTGCTGGAGAAGGGGTTTCAGTTAAAAAGCCACAGAGCCTTCAGTCCAGCCTTCTATCCCCTTAGGCTACCTATCCCCTTAATATCACCTGGGCATCTGGGTATGGTAGGGATGGGGACAGTCCTATTCTACAGACTGGCTGTGAAGGAAGTTCCCTCGGTCCTTTTGTCCCCAAGACACTGCCAGTCCCTATCCATTTACTTTGTTTTTCTTGAGACAGTATCTCCCTCCTGTAACCCAGACTGGCCGCAACTCCCTCTGTACCCAACCATTCAGCTTCAAACTCCTCATCCTCCTGTTTCAGCCTAAGTACCTTTTAACCCTTTCTTTAATGAGCAGAAGCCAATCCAGGTAAAATAACGTTGTTGTTCACAGAAGTGCAAAGAAAGACTTTTTACTTGGGTAAAAAACAGCTCGGCACTCTTAAGAGAATGTCAAGCCGCCCTCTATCCATAAGCAGTTCCAGTGGAATTTAGTCTCAATTAAAATACCAGAGGGAGCCAGGGCAGGTGTGCTCCTGTAATCCTAACAGGGGCTCAAGAGGTTGGGGCCAGAAGACTTCAGGTTCAAAGCCAGCCTCTACTTCCTAATGAGGCCCTGTATAAAAAAACAAAACAAAACAAATACAAACAACACCACCCAAGAACAAACAGAAATGGGGGAATGGAAGGGTATAGGAATTATTGAAGAAAAGAAAAGAGAAATCAATTGAATAAAACATGTATATGTATTATGAGGCCATGATAACATAGATCAGTGATTCTCAACTTTCCTAACGATGCGACCCTTTAATACAGTTCCTTACATGGTGGAGAACCCCCAACCATAAACTTATTTTTCGCTGCTACTTCATAACTGCAGTTTTGCTACTGTTAAGAATCATAAGGTCAGGGCTGGTGAGATGGCTCAGTGGGTAAGAGCACCCGACTGCTCTTCCGAAGGTCCAGAGTTCAAATCCCAGCAACCACATGGTGGCTCACAACCATCCGTAACGAGATCTGGCGCCCTCTTCTGGAGTGTCTGAAGACAGCTACAGTGTACTTACATATAATAAATAAATCTTTAAAAAAAAATTAAAAAAAAAAAGAATCATAAGGTCAAAAAACAAACAAACAAACATAAAAAACGAACGAACAAACAAAAACGGCCGGGCAGTGGTGGCGCACGCCTTAAATCCCAGCACTCGGGAGGCAGAAGCAGGCGGATTTCTGAGTCCGAGGCCAGCCTGGTCTACAGAGTGAGCTCCAGGATAGCCAGGGCTACACAGAGAAACCCTTGTCTTGAAAGGAAAAAAAAAAGAATCATAAGGTCAATATCTGATATTTGACCCCCACAGATTGAGAACGGCTGACTTAGAAAGTTTTGTTGATGAAAAGGAACCGCCTAAGACGTTGATGGGATAAAACAAGCGTCACGCATGTATGGGATGCTGGAGCATATTTAAGGAGGCCTTTCAGTATAGGGGGAGACAGTGGCACAGAGCTTGGCGACAAGTGAGGAGCCTAAAGGTCTGGGGGCAGAGCATGAAGTTCATCTCTCTTCCCAATTCTCCCCAAGAAAGGTTTCAGGTCAAAGAAAGATTTAAGGAACATGATAATTCTTTGGTCCTGAGGATCCATATCGCTCCCTGCCCCATATCTAAGTGACTGAAGGAGTATGGAAGAAGATAAAAATCAAAATGATGATGAAGTCACACATACAGGTGCAGGCAAATGAATCTAATGAGGCTTTAAAGTCTCTGTCGGTCATCTTACACTAGTTCTCCCAAAACTTCCAAAATCCTCTTGGGCAGTGCCGACTGTCTTTCCCCCTCTTTTTGGATGCGCCTCTGTTTTCACAAATCCCCACTTTCTTGAAGCAGGTCCACTGCGAGGATCCACCCAAGTTCCCACCACTGCCACCTGTGACCCCCACGCCCACCCCCGACATTTCCATCTCCCACATGAGCTAAGGGTCAGCATTATAGACGAACTCTCGCAGAACGCGAACTAGAATGCCGGTCAGTGCCTTTACAAGGCACGAGCGAGCAAGGTGCTGCCTACCTTTGAAACTGCCTACCTTTGAACACGTGCCTGACTGCTCTGAGAACCCCTGCGCTGAGGGCGTGGCCTTGGTGGATAAGGCTGCAGAAGCAGGGGTCTGAAAGAAGTTTCTAAAGTCCCGCTGTTTCTCCTTCTCCCTGAGTGAATTGTGTGTACTCATCCGCTCCACACAGGGCAAAAGGACACATAGGTCGGTGGGAGAGGTGCACATAGCCTCACTGTCCTAAAATAACAGATCAGACTAGTCCTTAGGGTTGAGGGAGCTGGGGTTCCCAGATTCAATCAGGGAATCCCCTTCCCAGCCTCATCTCAGTGCCCCGTTTGTGGCAGCTCTCTGGAGACCCCTCCAATTAGGGAATGCTCAGAAGGAAAGCCTTTCCTTCATGTACCTGGAACTACACCTGCCTTTCCTCAGGCAGGAGGCCAGTGCTGCCCTCCACACCCAACGGGAACATTTCGTGTGCAGCTTTTCTGAGCCTGCTCCTATGAGCTAGCGGTGGCCCAGGGAATGCAGGAAACAAACTGGAAGGTTCACGGCTCCCATGATTATGAAGCTCCGGAGCCAGCTCTTCCAGTGTGCTTTAGCTCCCTATGGCTTCCATGGCAAAACCTCTCCTGGCTCCTTGAGATGCTGCGGGATTTCCTACAAGACTATACATCAAGAAAAGAACAGACTGTTAAAGGCTTCCCATAGTCCAGAGGCCAGTCTCAGGCTAGCTGAGTTCTCCTCTGAGGAGGGAGTGGGAAGGACTGCAGAGGCATCTCTATCCCAGTAGGCACTCTCTTATCCCATCTGTCCACTCTGGCTGAACTCCAGCCCTGGCCTCTGAGGTCACTCCTCCTTCCCCCTCCCTTCCTCTCTGCACAGCTCACCGGGGATATGTATGCAAACGAGCCAGTGACCTTTGATTCAATAAGGAAAAATGTCAGCTGCCCAAAGACAGTTTTTATCTGTTTAATTCACTACTATATTTGTCGGACCCCAAAGAGTAGTTGGTACCCAGTAGATACTCGTTAAATATTTAAATACTTCTTGAATGAATACCCACTGGACACGTTTGTTTACTTTTCTCTATATTAAATATTCACTAGGAAGAGCTGGTAACACCCACTCCTTCACCAACTCAATGGACATTTACTGAGTTTCCCTTCCACCTATGTGCACAGCAGATGTCATTAAGACTTAGGACTTGAAAGATGGCTCAGCACTTGAGAACACTGGCTGCTCAGGAGGAGGATTCAGGTTCGATTCCCAGCACCCACAGAGACGATCACAACCATCTATAATTCTAATCCCAGAGCATCCAATGCCTTGTTTGAGCCTCTGTGGGTACTGCATACACATACATTTACGTTTACTGCATGCACATACATTTACGCAGACATACATTTACAAATACTCATACACGTAAACAAAAATAAAATAAAAATAAAATCTCAAAAAAAAAATCTTTTTAAAGTCTCAGAGGAGCCAGGCACAATGGTTCCTAGCAGCTGGGAGACTGAGGGGCATCATGAATTTAACACCTGACTGTGCTACATAACAACTTCCAGGTTGACTTCTCAAAACAAACAAACAAATAAGCAAGCAAAACAGCTTAGGTCAAATGTTCCTTGGCCCAGAGACGGGGCATGATCTGCCAAGGTCACAAAGTCATCTATAGCAAAGGAAGACAGGGCCTCTGGGGCCCAGCTATCTTTCCATGACACCACAGACTTATGATCAGAAGGCAGGGCAACCTGGCAGCACACACACCCAGCCTGGAGCCAGAATACAGGGCACCGTGAGCCCCAGGCTGAGGGACAAACACCTTAGAGCCAACTGTCTTGAGCAACTAGCCTGGCAGCAGCCTGACCTTTCCAGTTGTCCGCTGGTCCCGCCTAGTCCAGGAGAGGGCGCCAGCCACCAGCAGGGGCCTGAGCCTTCTCTACCCCATGCCCATAGACCCTTGGGAGCAAGTCAAGGTATCCCTCTGAATGGACATAGTAAGCAGGATACAAGCTGGGTTCCAGGCTCCATGCCAGGGCCTTTTAAATAGTTAATATTTGTTTTAATATTTAATATAATTTAATACCATCACAACATAGGTCAGACCGTGTAATGCTTCTCCTCAGAATCCAGAGATACCTCCCCATGTCGCTGAGAATGAAAGCACCGCGACCTGCGAGATGCTGGGCCATCTGGCCTTTGCAAACTATCCGATCCATTTTACCCTGATGGCTGTGTTCATCCTCCTAGCCTGGCTAGCCTTCTGGCTCTCCCCAGCATCTGCCAGGTGCATCCCACATGGGCTAAAATGGTCCTGTGTGTTCATTCCTTTCTCATCCTTTTAAGACTGACTCTAGAGTTGCTGTGGAGTCTGCGACTCCAGTTACCCTGTTTTGGTTTTTAATTTTATTTGTTTGCTTGTCCTTTAATTTATTTTAGAGACAGGCCTTCATTGTATAGCTAAGACCAATCTCAAACTCCCAATCTTCCTGCCTCAATGCTGGGATTACTGGCATGTACCACCACACTGATCCAACCACTCTATCTTTTTTTCTTTTTTAAAGAATTATTTATTTATTTTATGTGTATGGATACACCGCAGCTGTCTTCAGACACACACCAGAAGAGGGAATTGGATCCCATTACAGATGATTGTGAGCCACCATGTGGTTGCTAGGAATTGAACTCAGGACCTCTGGAAGAGAAGTCTGTGCTCTTAACTGCTGAGCCATCTCTCCAGCCCCAACCACCCTATCTTAAAGTACACCCCTACCACATTTGTAACCCCCAGCGCTTGCTGAGTCATCTACACTAAAGTATTTCTCTCTGTCTCTGTCCTTACACTTTCTTTGTTGCTCTATCAGTCTGCCTTCTCCAGTATAAGCAGCCCCAGGGACTGGCCTCTATGTCTGTGTTGCTCGTGGCTCTGTTCCTGGCCAACGAAATAGTGCCAGCCTCATAAGACGAACTCAAGAATGTTTGCTGAAAGAACAGATGCACCCCAAGTGTGGCTACTCCCATGCATAGATGAGTAAACTGAGGTTCAGCGATGCTAAGTGATTTGTTCAAGGGCACATGGTTCATTTATTTAACCAACCAACTTGTCAATGAGCCAACATTTCCAGACCCTCCGCTGCATTCCCTGTGATGGTGAGGCACAATGTTATTTAAATGGTTTTGAGTGATGAGCTGTGTGTGTGTGTGAGAGAGAGAGAGAGAGAGAGAGAGAGAGAGAGAGAGAGAGAGAGAGAGAGAGTTAATAGGGGGAGGTGTGCTGGTGTACCCACCCATGCATGCGCATGTAGAGGCCGGAAGTTGATGTGGAGTCTCTTCCCTATTGCTCTTCAACTTAGACTTTAAGACAGGATCATTCACCGAGTCTGGAACATTCTAATTCAGGTAGGCTGGCTACCTGGCCAGGAAGCCTCTAGCATTCACCCGTCTCTGCTCCTGAACACTGAGGTTAGAGATAAGTGTCACCCACCAGGATTTTTTATGTGGCTTCTGGGGACCCAAATACTGGCCCTCCTGCTTGCACAATGAGCAATTTACCATGGAGTCCCTCCTCAGCCTGACTGTGAGCTTAAAAACAAAACAGTAGCTCTTCCTTTGTTCTTGGTGTTCTGAGTCTTATGCCTTCTCCCACATTTTTTTTTTAAACCTTTTTAGAATTCAACTTACATTGTAGAATTCAATTCATCATTGGCGGTTGCCAGGGACTGGTAGACAAGGTGTGGCTGACTCCAAAGAGGACGCACAAGTGAATATTTAGGGTGATGGAACTGCTTTGAATGTTCCTGGGGTGGAAAATACACAATTTCATGCATTTGTCAAAAACCGGAGGCCTGCACATCACAAAGAGTCAGCTTTAATGTATGCAAATGACATGAAAAGACATCCCCTAAGGCTCTTAATCTTTATGGACATAATTCAGTGTTTAAATTGTTTCTTCTGTACTGTGCACCTGGGAATGCATGCCCATGCTCTCAAGCGCGCGCACGCGCGCACACACACACACACACACACACACACACACACACACACGCACATTTTGACTTCAGTATCCCAGAATGAAGGTGGTTCTTTTATTTAACCAACCAAAAAAAAAAAAAAGTCAAGACTACCCCTCTCTTCATCTCTGAGTGACCCTGGCTTTCCTAATGTTTATCCCTTAGCTCAAGGTCAGTTCTAGATCTGTGTGTGTGTGTGTGTGTGTTGTGAGTGTGTGTGTGTGTGTGTGTGTGTGTGTGTGTGCCTGCAAATGGAACTGATGACCTCAGGAATCCTATGAAAGTCCCTTGAAATGTAAATTCATATTCTGTATATGCACTTGTCAGATATAACAAAGAAGAGATAGATAGATCCTGTGGACATTTCCCAGTGGTGACATCTTGTATGACTACTAGGAAAGTGACTTTGGGATGGAATATCCAGATCATCAGATTTAACAGTTATATATGCATTCATGTGCCTGTGTGTACATGTGTACTTGTGTGTGTGTGTGTGTTGTGTGTGTCCGTCCCCCAGGGGCTTCTCTCTACGGGAAAGAAGAGCTTCTGCGCTATCATCCAAGAAGTCTGTGTAGGTCCCTGGCTGACCTTTGACCTCCGACCTTCATGTGTAAAGCCTCTGTCACCTTGATTCTTTCCCTGCCTTTCCCTCTTGATCTGTCCTTCAGAGTGAGCACAGCTGAGAAAAGTGGGCACCTGGGAAGACGGTGAGGGACTGCAACTTATGTCGTGTGGCCTGGACACCCCAGCCTTTACCCCATGTGTGTGTATCCAACCTCCACAAGTTGGGCAAAGAAATCCCCCAGGCTTGAATTCAGGCACAGCACTCCCTGCCTGGAGAATGGAATCCTCATCAACCCAACCTGCTGTCCTCATCCACAGTTCAAGCCTTCCAAACCCCTCTTTTACCGTGTTGTCCTCATGCCATCCCTGTCTCCCCTTGAGGCTATTATTGCTGATTGCAATCCTAGCCAACTTCCCTTTCTATAGGTGAAGGCAAATTGAGAGAGGGTTAGGGGTCACCTGGCTGGTGAAGGTAGTAGGGTGGTGGTAGTGTAGTGAGCGCAGGACCTGCTGGGAGCTGAAAATCCACCAGAACTCCAGGCTTTGGGTCTTGGTGCTTACCAGCTGTTATGGAGGTGCTGGGAGAGGCCATTGGTCCGGTCTGCTCACCTCCACTGGGGCCTGTCTCTCCATGTGCCTGTCATCTCTGGACCTTTCCTCTTCCTCTCCAACCAGCCTAGTGAGACTAAGGCGCTGGGGCCCGAAGAAAGGAAGCGGGCCTAAGCCCAGGAGTAATTCGACTCCCCAGATTTCACAAGCTGGGGGCGGGGGAGGGGGCGACACACCGTGGGGGAGGAGATTCTTTTAGGCCAGCTCTGGCGATGGGGGCACTGGGAGAGAGAGGAACCACATGGAGTCCAAATCCCCTCCTCTGCTGCCCCCTCCCTCCACTGCTCATTCGCAACCCGAGCCGGGGGCCCTAAAAATAGTCCCTGAGGCGCAATCGCCGGCCGCCCTGGTGACCTTCTGCACAGGCCGAAAGCGGGCGGGCAGCAGGAAGGCCGGCCGCCGGCCCCATAGGACTCATCTCTTAAGGCACCATACCCCCTAGGGCGTCCCCCTGGCCTCCCAATTCTAGCGTCTCCTGCCCCTCTAGTCCAGCTCACAGAGGCCATGCAGAAAGCCCGGGGCACGCGAGGCGAGGACGCCGGCACGAGGGCACCTCCTAGCCCCGGGGTGCCCCCGAAGAGAGCCAAGGTGGGGGCCGGCAGAGGGGTCCTCGTCACCGGGGATGGGGCCGGGGCGCCGGTCTTCCTGCGGCCCCTGAAGAACGCGGCGGTGTGTGCGGGCAGTGATGTGAGGCTGCGGGTGGTAGTGAGCGGGACACCCCAGCCTAGCCTCAGCTGGTTCCGGGATGGGCAGCTCCTACCTCCACCGGCCCCAGAGCCCAGCTGCCTGTGGCTGCGGAGCTGCGGGGCTCAGGACGCCGGCGTGTACAGCTGCAGCGCCCAGAATGAGCGGGGCCAGGCCTCCTGTGAGGCTGTGCTCACAGTGCTGGAGGTCAGAGGTAATGCGGAGGTGGGGCCTACCTGGCAGGGCTGGGGTCACAAGGGGTAGAGACAGCTGCCCAGGCCATGCGATGCAGGTTGCAGTCCCTCACCATCTTCCCAGGTGCCCCGTTTTCCCTGATGGGCCCCTTCTGAAGGGCAGATCAACAGGGAAAGGCAGGAGAGTGTATCAAGGTAGATAGAGATGCTTCTCATAAGAAGGTCAGAGGTCAACGGTCAGCAGTTGGTGGGTCTAGCCTGAGACCCACACAGACCTCTCCGTCAATAGTGCAAAAACTCTCCTAATCCAATAGAGAGAAACCTCCTGGAGAGAAATGCCCTCTTCTGCTCCAATGACAGACTTGAGACCTGGTGACCAGCCCCTCTCAGTATGTGTGTGTGTGTGTGTGTGTGTGTTGTCTTAAAGACAGGCCAGTTCTCCTGTTCCAGACCATGTGGGAGGAGATGGCTATGGCTAGACCTTCTCTCTTCATGATCAACACTGGGACAAGAATGGTGTGGTCAGGACTAGGCAAAGCAGAAGGGGTCAGATGTGTATGAGCAAGACCCAGATGTGAGAAGTGGCTGTTTGAGAATCCGTGTGTGTGTGTGTGTGTGTGTGTGTGTGTGTGTGTGTGTGTGTGTGTGTGTTTGAGGCACTGAGTTGTGGGAGGCTCTAGACTCTCATGGGGTTAATACAAACACACAGCCCTAGGATAGATGTGGATAGTGTTGAAAGCCTGTGAATCATGTATCTCTATTGAGGTTTCCATATGAGTGTTCAGAGGACAGGGAAGGGGGATGCTTTGGGCTGGTGCCTTGGCTCTTGTGAAGATGGGATTCTAGGCTGATGGACTGAGTCAGAAGAGGAGGAGCAGGAGCCTCAGTCTTGTAGATGGTCCTGTTGGAGCTGGTGGGGATGTCAGACCAGCTAGACTGTCCTGGGGTCAATGTGGGGGTTTTGTTCAGTTTCTGAGCCAAACGGTTCTCTAAACCAAAAACAGTCTTGGACCTACCAAACTTTGAAAAAAATGGAACTCTGAGGGAGTAGGTCTCATTTAGGGGAGATGGCAAAAGGCTGGGGGGGGGGTAGGGGGCTGTTTTGATCATTTTCTATTGTTTTTTAAATTTATTTTTATTTATATGACTATACTGTAGCTGTCTTCAGACACTCACCAGCAGAGTGCATCAGATGGTTGTGAGCCACCATGTGGTTGCTGGGAATTGAACTCAGGACCTCTGGAAGAGCAGTCGGTGCTCTTAACTGACTGAGCCATCTTTCCAGCCCTTGGTCATTTTCTAGAGAGATATCTCATTCCATTCCACGGTACAATATAAGGGTCAATCTTTGAGATCTGGGGAGGAAGTCCAGGGATAAAAGACCTTGGCAGGTGGAGGGGAATGAAGATTGCATTTGAATGCATTAGGAGATGGAAGGGGGGCATTGTCTCTATCAGTGTCTTCTCTCCCCAGCGTCACCCTGCCCATTTCCCAGAGTCTTCTTGTGGTCCCAGAGCGCAGGCCTGGCCTACAGATGACCAAGGGCAGCTTCCAATTGGCCTACAAGCAGCCAGTACAGACAACTTTAACCTGGCCCAGGGGCCGGGGCATGTTCTGGAAAAATTCTGAGCTTTCTGAGCTGAAGGAGCAGATTCTCGTAGTTTTTCATCTCTCTGTAGTCTGTAGTAAAAGAAGCTGAAAACAAACTATAACTTAAAGATTAAGGTAGATAAGAAGAATACAACCGAGAGGAAAGAGAGATGAGGTCAGGAAAGGAAGGGACAGTGGAAGAAAATGGTGGTCATGGTGCTTGTTAGCTGTTGGACAGGTCCACAGAGACCTGAAGCTCCAAGGGCTTCCTTGTACAGGTGAGAACAGTGCGGACCAGAGAGGAGGGGGGTCTGCCTGAGGTAAGGGATGGTTATGGCCTGTCAGGACTGAGCATCTTGTTTGGTTGGTGATCTTGGGTTTTTCTACTGCTCAAGGTGTTCTAAGAGAGGGAGAGATGGAGGGAGGGAAGGAGAGGAGTGGGGTCATAGAATTAGCTACTAATGAGTTGGCCTGACTTGTCCTCTGTGGAGATTCAGGCATTCCCCCAGCCCCTCAGCAAGGCTGTTTCCTTGCTGCTTTTGAATCAGGGTGGTATGCTAGGCATAGCTAAGCATGGACTGGCTACACCTGGACACAGGGGTACAGTCTCCTGGCTGGGGCCGTTTTGGTGAACATCAGGGGTGAAGGGCTCAGAGTGAAGAGACCTTGAGTGCTGTGGGGCTGGGTTTTAAGTCTCTGACATTCACCTTAGACAGGAAGAGAGGAACGAGCTGAGGCATGTCACCTTTGAGAACATGTCCGACTGTACAGCTACCAGGTTGCAGAAGAGTTCTGCCACGGGGTGAGGGGTGGCTTTGGTGATGATGGAGAGTTAACTAGAGGAGTCTGTCTTCTGCCCCTTCTATTGCCCATCCCTCCTGTCCCTGCTCAGTGACAGCTCTGGGTCCAGGGAAGCTGAGCCAATAGCTCAGCATTGCTCAGACTTCATAGAAAACACTCTTGTTTGGAATCAACAGCACAAAGATGCGAGGAACTCGAGGAAGCCAAAGAAGACCTGGCTCCAGACGGAAGGAGCAGTTTCCTGGCCATGAATGCTTTCTGGCTGGGAGAGACAGGGTGATATGAAGGTTCCTGGCACTTTAGAAGCTTGGGATGTGAGTTCAGGATGGAAGTGTGTTGGCAGGACACTGGAAAACAAGTCTGCTGCTGGATGGGAGGTTTGTCAGATGGGAAAACTCAGGTGATGAAGGTAAAGGGTTTAGGGCATTGGAATGGAAAATAAAGGAGGAAAAATGGCAAATTCCGGATGCTAGTAAAATCCTTCAATGTGCTACCTTGTTTAATGATTTAATCTTCCAGATTTCCCGATTATTGTTTGGAGTTTACTAATATATAAGACAGCTGGGATTCTTGCCCAAGATTGAATGGCTTCTAAGTGAGGTAGCAGAGCTAGGTCTGGAAAGCTGGGTCTCTGAGTCTGGGTCCTCATTGCTTGTCCACAGAGAAAGGTGCAGGAAGAGTAAGCAGAGAGCGTCTCATGCCCACCTTTCTCCTGTCAACATCCCAGTCCTCCTCCGCCTGCCTCTAGCATCCTCTCTGGGCATCTCTTTGGAAGCATCTGGTCCCCATCCTTACATGGCTCCTCGGCAAGTGACCAGAACAAGTCACTCAGATCATGGGGCATGTGTGGCTTAAGAGGAGGCAATGGGTGCGGAGCCGCAGGGGAAGCTGGCGTGTATTAGTTGAAGCTTCACAGCCAGGACCTAGAGAGTGTTTATCAGAAAGGCCAGCATTCGACAGATGGTAATGAACCATCCTGGCTACCTGAAGGCATGGAAGAGAGAGGTTAGAATTAGAAAGGAAGACAGTTTAGGCCTGGGGAGAAGAATACACCAGGACCTTCAGGAAGCACTGTAGTTATCATCTTTCCCACCTGGACTTGGAATGTCTGTAGAAAAAGCCATGAGAAACTACTGTGGAATTGGAAATGGGAACAGAATGTCACTGGCCATGTATGCATAGCACAGCGAGTGCCAATCAAAGAGAGGAGGAGGGGCTAGAGTGGAACCATAGAGGAACCCTGGGAGGGACAAGAGAGGTGCAGAGAGGCCTCCCTTACTTTGCTGATCAGAGCAAGGCCTCCTTGAAGATCTGGGCAGAAGGTGGGAGTTGCTTCTCTAACAGTTTCTCAGGAACAAGGTGGGGCAGAACAGAGGAGGAGGAAAGGCTCGGCGAAAGGGGCTATGCTAGAAGATTCACCACCTGCCCCTTACCACTCCTTACCTATTGCTCGCAGCTCTGTGACTCGCCCTTGTGTTTATCAAGTGTCTCCTGTGTACCAGTTATCTACCGTTTTAGGTGCTTGGGTACATGCCCCGGGGATGGGGGTGGGGAGAATCAAAAATTATGACCTCCTGGGGGTTAGTTTCTAGCAAGGAGAGACAGACCATATGAGACACCATCCCCTGCAGAGTATGAGAGTAACAGTGGAGGGGCAGGGAAGAGAGAAGCTGAACAAGGAGGGAGGCCAAGGAAAGAAGAGTAATGTATGTGGCCCAGAAGACAGTCTGCCAAGAAATCAGGACAGGCGGGATCCTTTAGAGTGTTTTCCAGCTAAGGGGAATGCTATCAGGGCTGACACGAGAAAGTGGCAGACTAGTACAGATGAGGGGTTCAAGCTGTGAGCAAGCACCTTCCGGCTCAGTCCTTCAGGTTGCTACACAGACTCTGGACAGGAACACAAGATCCTGCCAGTCACTCGTCAGGCCCAGCTGTCCCATCACTCACGCCCGCTGCCCATTGGTTATTTTTGCTGTGGAATGTGCCAGCCCCTCGGATTCTCCTGGGGAACAGGGGCTCATGTTACCCCCTCTGTCCACTCAGCTCCTCCATCTGTGAGCTGCTGTGTTTGGGGGGTGCCTAGGGTCCTCTGGCTGGAACTACTATGGGTGGACAAGTGTCCTGTCTCAATGCACATCCTTAAACACGTGTCTCCACGTGTACCATTGGCCACTGGTGGGCTGAGAGACAAGAACACCTGTATGTAGCCAGAATGTAGAAGATGGAACCTTAAGTCCCTCAGATATGGTGGCACATGTCTTTAATTCCAGCACAGAGAGGCTGAATTTGAGACCAACTCGGTCTACATAATGAGCGCCAGGCCTGCCAGGGCTATAAAACAGAAAGCCTGTCTCAAAACGAAAACAAAATAATGATAATTTAAAAGGGGGTCTCAAATGTAAACAACTCCAGGATCTACATAGAAATAAAATAAACAACAACAACAACAAAAAACCAAGATAAGAATTGCTGCCGGCAATTGATTTTAAATGTGTTGTCTCACCCTAAACCCAACCCAATTCATTGGGTCTGTGTCTGTATTTATTTCACTGTCATAAGGTCAGGAGACACACCAAAGAACAATGTGGTTCTTTATGACACAGTGGTCAATAACCTAGTCAGAGATCCTAGGTCCCCTCAATTTATTAGCTCTGTGACCTGGGACAAGTAATGGCTTTGTGGGACAAGTAATTGCTTATGGGAATTAAATGAGTTACTCACACAAAATCCTCGGCATAACTTAGCCCAATATAGACCAAGAAAGCCGTGCTTATCACTGTGCTCAGAGCTGGGACTGACACCACCCAGTGCATGCTGGGATGAGGCCTGAAGTGATACTAGTTTTCTTAGCCTCAGCCACTTGTCAGTTAAACAGGGATGGGAATACTCCTGAGAGTTTCAGGCTCCTGCCTTTGTTTTGAATGAACTGGCACTTGTAAAGGGCCAGTTTACAAATGCTAATGAAACCTAGCTACATTGTTCTTAGGAAAGGAAGCTGGAACATTGTTTAGACACAGTGTGTGTGCATGCTGCTGAATAAGGTGGGCTGGACAGTAGCAGGGGACATATCAAAAATCTTGTAAGTGGCTCACTTGTGAGAACATGAGTTGACTTTAATTAGGAATATCTATGAGCAACCTTTGGCTGCGGCGGTGTGGTGGTGGTGGTCGTGGTGGTGTGTGTGTGTGTGTGTGTGTGTGTATGGATGGACAGACAAACAGATGGATGGAGGGGAGGGGACATCACAGAAACATCCAGAAATTAGAGCCAAGAGAGGCAAGCCCTTTTTTGAGGAGCCTGGGTCCAAGACAGCCCTTAGTCTCAACCCAAGGACCTTTGCGCCGAGCATGACCTAGGCGCCCCCACCCGGTGCTGTACCCTGAGGTGAGTTGGGTGCTGTCTGACAGTGTGCGTATGCGCATGTTTGCGGAGTACGCCAGAGAAGATGCTGCTGGCCTTCCAGAGCCAGCCTGCAGGAGGAAAGGGGATGCGGCAAGGAGGCCGCCTCTCGCTGCCTACGGAAGTGGCCTGAACTAAAGGCTACAGCACCCCTTTCTGTGCCTCAGTTTCCCCCATGTGCCTGGGGCCCGAAAGGCAGATGTGGGGTGGGGGTGCGGGCTCTCAGCGTCGGGAGGTATTTCGTGGGAGAGCTGGAGAGCAGGCGAGTGCTGTCCCAGGGTGGGCAGAAGGGCTGGAAAGGGAAGGGTCGCCAGGTGGGGCGCAGGCTGGCGGAGGAAGGGCGGGCCCTGGACGCCGCCGCCTTCATCTTACCCCCACCCCGGCTCCTGAGGCCCGGCGGCTCCTTCCGCCACCCGCGCCGGCTCCTGCCCGCTCCCCAACTCGCCCCCGGCCCCGCCTCCGACTCCGCCCCGCCCCCGCCTGTCCCCTCCTCGCCCGGCCGCCGGCCCGGCCCCCTCCCCCGCCATGAAGAAGCTGTGGGTGAAGAAGCGTTTCCAGGTGAGGGCTCCGGGGGCGGGCGGCTCCGGGTGGGGGCAGGAAGGGCTGGGCGCCCCGAGGGAGGGCGGGTCACCGCGGCTGGGCCCAGGGGAGGGGGCGATGGAGTAACGCTGGCCCCACCCCAGCCCTGCATAGTGGGGGCGACGGGCCCAGCACGTTTCTGGGGAGGGGGCGCCCTGGCCGGCGACTGGAAAGCGCAGGCGCCTCCCCGCGCTGAAGGGCAGAAGCCCCCATCAACCCCAACCCCCTTGACCCCTGGAGGCCCCGGTTGCAGCCTCAGCATGTAGCGCCCGCTGGCTGCTTTGCCATCTCACCCACATCCAGCCCGGGCCTCAATCCCCGCCCGGCTTTTCCTAGGCCCCCCACTCTGCAGCCTTCGGTATTCCGGAGATCCTGAAAGCGAAGCGCACGGGTCCGCGCTGAGCTCCATAAATTTTCCCCAAGCGCTGTCCTCTACGTACTGGGGCCTCCTTCCTGCATTAGGGAGACGCTGGCTTTTGAGCGATGCTTTACCCTTTGCTAGCCCCTATCCTGCCTGCTTGACACCTACCCCAGGTATCTGTCCTTCCCCGCAGCGGGAATCTGTATCCTCGGCCCTCCATCTCTATTAATTCTTAGCGCTCCCACACCATCTTCCCTCAGTCATGCTGACTTCCTTGTCTCCTCCCCTGTATCTCTCTCTGGGCGTGCTGCTCTGACCCCAGGCTGAGTCTCTGTCCCTTAGGAAGTACTAGGATTTGCTCTACCGCCTCGCTTCCTTCCCGGCTCCTCCCCAGAGCCCAGCTGGATACCCTAGAGGAAGGAGAGCTGAGCCGTTTATGACTAGGGCAACCTAGTGGCTCTGGTCTCTGCCCTGGCCCCTGGTAGAATTCCTGTTTGATAATAGCAGATTGGAATGAGAGGTATATGGGCCCAGGAGCAAGCCTCCCCCTCACCAACTCATTCTGGCTTTTCTCTTTCAGAAAACCGGCCATTCCCGCCGGGCCTTTGGCCGACTTACCCATGGTGCGTGGACTTCTGGCTGCTGTAACCTATGCCCACTTCTCTTCTTGGTCCATGTCCCTTCATGAGGCATTACGGCCCTGAAGATAGCCCATGAGATGTAGAACCCCCTCTCCATCTATCCACCCCCCAAGAAGGACAATTATTCTCTGCAGCAGAGAAAAGCTCTAGTATTTGGAAAGGGGCTCCTTAGCACACCCACCATAGGGGGCTCTCTGTTGTCCATCTGTGGGACCAAGTGCCATGTTCTAGAAATGGTTACATGGCCACTGCTTGTTTTGGTACTCAAAGGGAAATGAGGCACAGAACATGACAGACTCTAGGATGTTGAAAAATACCCAGGAATCTTTATTCCTAACCTAAACACAGCCTTTTTTTTGAGGACCATTCAATAGTAGAGAAATTCTTGGAGAAAGATGGCTGCCACAGCCCAGTGCAGACAGATGGGAGGGAATGCACTTGTAAGGAAGGGCAGAAATACAGTGCAAACACTGAGTCTGTGGCTGAGCACAAGTGTGGTGTGTGTGTGTGTGTGTGTGTATGTGTGTGTGTGGCTGGTGAAAGTATCAGTAAGTGCTAAGGGTACCAGAACCACTGGGCAGTTGAGATGATAACTCAAGCATATGTCTCCCCAGTGTTGGTACCTTCTGGGGAGGGGGTCTCCCTCTCCTCCCCATCCCACAGAACATCTCTGGTATCCCTGGACAGCAGGGATCCTCATGCCTCCCTATATTCTGCCTGTCTTCCATGCCCCATCCCACAAACACTCTGATAACTGTCTGTCCACATCTCTCTCCTGCTGCTCCTATGGAAGCGAAGTTTTCCGCTCCTGCAGAAAGCAAAGTTACGGTAGGAAGCTGGCTCGTGCCCTAGCCCCTCATTCCCTTCCCCAACCCAGCCTGGGCTTCTCCTCACACTGCCTCAATTACACCCTGATGCCTTCCGGCTGGTTTGGGGTTCAGGACAGCCTGGTCCTGCTGTTGGTTGCGTGCCTTGACAGTACAACTCTGAGGTGACTCCTCTTTGTTCCCGGGATACTGGATCCTAGACTTTTGAGCCCTGCGAGTTAGGGCCTTGTTATGTGGGATGCGGCTATTCAAGACCTTAAGCTGTTGTGGACTTGGTGAGGGTGGATGAGGCCCTGGTAAGCCATTAAGTGGGTGGGGGTGGCTTATTTGAAGGGGTCCATGGAAGTAAGGGTGAGCATCTGAGCAGGAGTGGTCCAGAGATCGAGCCTGGGCACCAGCATGGGAGGGGCTACTTTAAGCATCCCAGGCCGGTCAAGAGGATGTCAGGAGCAAAGGAGAGTAGATTGGGTCCTGGAACTCTCCCTGTGGTTAAGATGGAACTTGCTGTGGGGGAGGCAGGAGGCGACTAGGGAAGAGTTGGAGGCATAGGGAGGAGGTCTCTGCCCACACAGACCCCTTCTTATCCAGACTCGGAGACTGCCGAGGATGACATCAGCGATGTGCCGGGGACCCAGCGCCTGGAGCTTCGGGATGACAGGGCCTTCAGCACCCCCACGGGTGAGCTTTCTGAGTGCTCTAAGAGCAAGCCGACTGCCTTCTTACAAAGGGTGCCTCTGCCTCACTGTGCTCCTTTCTTTAGGGGGCTCTGATACCCTGGTGGGTACCTCCCTGGACACACCCCCGACCTCCGTGACAGGCACCTCAGAGGAGCAAGTGAGCTGGTGGGGCAGCGGGCAGACGGTCCTGGAGCAGGAAGCGGGCAGCGGGGGTGGCACCCGCCCCCTCCCAGGCAGCCCAAGGCAAGCACAGACAACCGGGGCCGGGCCACGGCACCTGGGGGTGGAGCCGCTGGTGCGGGCATCGCGAGCTAATCTGGTGGGCGCAAGCTGGGGGTCAGAGGATAGCCTTTCGGTGGCCAGTGACCTCTATGGCAGCGCGTTCAGTCTGTACAGAGGACGGGCGCTCTCGATCCACGTGTAAGTAGTTGCCTCACCTGGGTCCACACTGTCTCATCTCACCATGCTATCCTGTGCGGCCCCATCACTGCTCCACCAGCCTCCACCCCGGTCTTCTCTGCCTCATCCATCTCTGTGCCTTCCATTACCCACTGCTTCCACGCCTAGCCTTGGCTACACTCTCTCCCCACACCACTCCCACCCACGGCCTCCTGCTCCCACCTGTGCTGGCTCACAGTGCCGTCTTCGTGGTCTTGTGGACCCCCTCTGTCCCTTCCACGTCTCCTCTAAGAGCTTCAGTTTACCAGGGCCCCTCTCCTGCCTCGCCCATGTAGGCTCCAGTTGTCCTAGGATCTCCCCCCCCCCAGAGGCCCCCTCCGTGCCTGCTGTCTCAGCAGCTGCTGCCTTTTCCTCTCCCTGCACATTCCTGTTCCCATGTGGGCCTTTTTCTGGGAGGAACAGAACCTTTCTGCACGGCAGCTCCCGGGAGAGCAGGAGAGAGGAGGGGAACGAGACAGCACCCAGGAGAGAGATGAGTGAGGTGGTCAGGGGCAGCTGGGACAAGGGGCCTGCGGAGCATGTGGTCTGTGGGGAGGCAGGGGGCCGAGAGATGAGGAGGGGGTGGGAATAGCGAGCTGGGGGGAAGGGGGAGGGGGTGAATAGCAGTGGTAGGGGGTGTGTGATGATCTTGTGGACCATACCTGAGGATGGCTCCATGGCCGCTGTGGTAAGGGGATGGATGACACGTGGAGGTGTTGGAGTGAGGTATTGAAGCCATTTTTGGAGATTTGGGGGATGGCAGAAACGGGAGGGGGTTGCTATGTCAGAAGTGTGGAGTGGCTGATGATAGATATGATGGGGGTATCTAGGGAACTGAAAGGGGGCTTGGTTTGCGATGGGTGTGGGTGTCAGGTGGACATACGGAGTTTAAGCAAGGTACCCTAGTGGGCTGTTTAAGAGGGTGCTTGGAATGGTTAGTGAAGGGCAGACAGAGAGGCCTAAGTCAGGGCGGGGGCCCTGGGAGCTCCTTTGCTTATCTTATGCTGTTATCGGGCACTCCTTCCCTGCCTTTTTTTCCCAGGCCCCAGCCTGAGCCTGGAGTTGCTATGGCAACTTCAGAGGAACCCATTTCCTTAGTGATATCTGTGGTACAGAGTCTGGCCTGGAGCTAGGAGCTGCCAGCAAGAGGTCTCCTCTGCTGTCCCCAATTTCTCTTCAGGCCTCACCCAGTTCCCAGAAATCATTCCTTAAGGACCTTTACTGCCCCCATTCGTGCTCCCCCTCCACAGACTGCCTCCTTGCTGGCACCCCCACCCTTACCCCTTCCTCCTCTTCCAGGCAGGGGTGGGTCTATAGAGTGGGTGGTGACTCAGGTAGTCTAAAATATCCTTACATTGAAGCAGCCAGAGAACTTAGGCTCCTGGATGGCACTGCACAATTTCTTCTTCTTTTTGTGTTCTCAGAAACTGAGACAGTTGGACAGGAGCAAAGGCTTAGGGATCAGGCTATCTGTGTTCTGTCCCTAGCACCAAGTCCTAGCTACCGCCTTGGGAAGGCACGGGACCTTCTTGAACCAACCTCAAGTTTATTTATCTGTTAATGGGACAGTATCAATCGTTCTGTTGAGTGACTTCTGAGAGGATATATATATATATATATATACATATATATATATATATATTTAAGCTCAATGCAAGTGCAGTCCTAATCCATGCCTGGCGCACACTAAGTTTTCAGTGAGCATGCTCCTAGGTTTTCAGCTCTCTCTGATATGTCAGGAATGAGAACGGCTCTCAGATACCCTTTCCTGCCACTCTTCCTGCATACCATGCCCTTTCCCCATGCAGACAGGGGAAACCGAGGCCTAACTCCTAGGCATCAGAACGCTGTTGGATGGAAGGTACTTTGGGTTGACAGGTTCCCTCACTCCTCCTCTCCCCCACTCTTTGTTCAATCCCACTTGGTAGTTATTTCTGAGCAGGGCTAATTCTGAGGGAGGACTTCCGCGCTTCTCAGAAGGGTTTCCAAGGACTCAGATTTTTACCCGTGAGGGGTAGACAGAAGCCTATACTATGAGGAGACTGATCAAGAGGTAGAGGACTCTGGATATTCCATTCCCAGCCAGAACCTATGGGTGCTGGTGTTAAGGAATGGACTCAGGTCACAGGGATAAGATACTGCTCCTCAAAGGCTCGCCTAGTGAGGAGGCAGTTGCTCAGTATGAAGGACAAGTATCCTGTCCAGACTGGGTTGGGCTCCTGTGTGGACCAGCTTGGGGCAGGAATGAGTAGGAGGCACGTTCCTGAGAGGAGCCCCTCCCCATCCAGCCCTTGTGTTTTCCCTTGCCATCTCATCTCTGGGTCCTCCTCAGCGCCATTCCTTTCTCTCCCTCAAGCTCAGTTCTTGCTGTGTCCCAGCTTCCAGGGCTGGGGGGAGGGGGCTGGCCAGAACCCTTGGGGCTGAGCCTGTATTGGACCCAGCCAATAGCCCAGTCTTCTGGTGCATGAGCCGCTGGCCTCTCCCCAGCACCTGCTCTGGCTGTGCCCTCGAGGGGGTGGGGCAGGAAAATCTGGCCCTTGTCACCCCAAGCCTGCCCAGCATGCACCACTGCTCAATCCCTCTCACAAGCTAGGGGGTCTAGGAGGGAAGGCCCTCTGAGTCCTCCACCCCTCTCGGCCTTGGTTCTGCAGCAGCATTCCTCCGAGTGGATTGCACAGAGAAGAGCCTGACCTTCAGCCTCAGCCAGCCAGTGATGCCCTTCGTCCACGCCCTGCCCTTCCACCTCCCTCCAAATCCGCTTTGCTTCCCCCACCATCTCCTCGGGTGGGAAAGAGGGCTCTGCCAGGACCTAGTGCCCAGCCCCCAGCTACTCCCACTTCGCCCCATCGGCGTGCTCAGGAGCCCTCGCTGCCTGAGGACATCACCACCACGGAAGAGAAGCGAGGGAAAAAGCCCAAGTCATCCGGGCCGTCACTGGCGGGCACAGTGGAGTCCCGGCCCCAGACGCCACTGAGCGAGGCTTCGGGTCGCCTGTCAGCACTGGGCCGCTCGCCCCGGCTGGTGCGCGCGGGGTCCCGCATCCTGGACAAGCTACAGTTCTTCGAGGAGCGGCGACGCAGCCTGGAGCGCAGCGACTCGCCGCCAGCGCCCCTGCGGCCCTGGGTGCCCCTGCGCAAGGCTCGCTCGCTGGAGCAGCCGAAGTCCGAGGGCGGTGCGGCGTGGGGCACACCCGAGGCCTCGCAGGAGGAGCTGCGGTCACCTCGGGGCAGTGTGGCAGAGCGGCGTCGCCTGTTCCAGCAAAAGGCGGCCTCGTTAGATGAACGCACGCGACAACGCAGTGCAACCTCGGACCTCGAACTCCGCTTCGCCCAGGAACTGGGTCGCATCCGCCGATCTACGTCGCGGGAGGAGCTGGTGCGTTCGCACGAGTCCCTGCGAGCCACGCTGCAGCGCGCCCCATCCCCTCGGGAGCCCGGCGAGCCCCCACTCTTCTCCCGGCCTTCCACACCCAAGACCTCACGGGCTGTGAGCCCGGCTGCCACCCAGCCGCCGCCTCCTAGTGGTGCGGGCAAATCTGGGGACGAGCCTGGGAGGCCCCGAAGCAGAGGGCCGGTGGGCAGGACTGAACCCGGGGAAGGCCCGCAGCAGGAGATCAAGCGTCGGGACCAATTCCCGCTAACCAGGAGCAGAGCCATCCAGGAGTGCAGGAGCCCTGTGCCGCCCTTCACGGCGGATCCCCCGGAGAGCAGGACAAAAGCCCCCTCCGGTCGCAAGCGGGAACCCCCTGTTCAAGCAGTGCGCTTTCTGCCCTGGGCCACTCCGGGAGTGGAGGACTCTGTTCTGCCCCAAACCTTGGAGAAGAATAGAGCGGGACCCGAGGCTGAGAAGAGGCTTCGCAGAGGACCTGAGGAGGATGGCCCCTGGGGGCCCTGGGACCGCAGAGGGACCCGCAGCCAAGGCAAAGGTCGCCGTGCTCGGCCTACTTCCCCCGAGCTCGGTAAGAGCACAGAGATGGTTGAGAATGTCCCCCAAAGCAGCTTGAGAGAGCTCAGGGAACAGCGGTTTTACGACTTCTAGCTTTGACACAGGCAGGGATTGGAGTAAAAGTATCATGTTAGGATCTGCTACTGGTGAGGTGCAGTGTGAGTGTGCTCAGTGGGGCAGAGATGTGAGCAAAGCCCGGGTGTCTGCTTGAGGGCCTCCCTGTCCAGTGGACTGTTAGGTAGTGGGGCCAAGGACCATCAGCTGGAGGAGGCGCTGGCTGGAACCTAGGCGTTCTCATGCCCCCCCCCCCACACACATCCATTTAGACAGGCAGTCTAAAATTCTTGAAAACCCGGAAGCTTCCCTAGCCCTTTACTCTGTTGCCCCCCAGGCCCCGTTTCCTTACCCCTTTGTGGCCACACTGAGCCTCCCCTGTCCCCCATCCTTGCATCCTGCCTCACTGATTCCTATGGTTGATGAGCAACATCACAGGCAGAATGCTTCTGTCCCTAAGTCCCTGCTGCTTTTCCCCAGTGTGTCCCAGGTCCTGCCAGTACCTGCATTATTGCACTTAACCGCCTTGTAATTTGCACCATCAAAATTATTTTTCATCTGTGTGTCAGCACCTCAGAATTGTTAGACATGTATAGGTTCCCTCCATCGTACATACCACCATTACTGTGTTCCCACAACAGTGTCCCAGGTGTTGTGTCAAATAGACCCATAGAGAGGTTACCTCCTCTCTGTCTGCTTACCAGCTGTACAAAGCACTGAATGTTTCCCTGCAGTCTTCCCCATAACAAAGCTGAGACTCAGAGAGACGGTCTCATTTGTTGAGGGTGATATAGTTAAGAAGACAGCCATCCTGGGGTCTTCACTGCCCTTGCCGCTGCCTACTTTGTCCTTTATCTAGCTGACAGAATTTTAGAGGTAGAAAATACCGGGAAAGGAGCTGGAGGGAGGGAGAGCTCAGTGGGAAATCATTTGTCCGGGATGCACGAGGTTCTGAGCTCAACCTCCAGCACACATTCAGAAGATATCTAGTGAGACCCACAACAAACAGTGTGGTCTTTATCTCTCTGTAGTATCCTACAAGCAGACACCATGTCTTATTTCCTGATGAACTCCTGGTTCTCTGTGCTCAGTGAGGATAGTGTTACTATCTGCTGATGGGACAGAATCAAAGCTGAGTTTCCTAAGACTAGCTGATCTCTCTACCACTGCCTCTTTGGGCAATCTGGTGGCCTTACAGGTTTGAATATCTCCCCACCCCCACCTGCCACATTTCCCTGTGAACCTAGGATTGCTGTTTTGGTCTTAGGTAGCTAGTAGTTTGTTCTCTGCCCATTGGTGCTTAGGTAGTCTCGTGGCCCCTAGAGTGCTTTCAAAGATCTTCCAGGACATTCATGTGAAGACACCCACTGCACGTACCAGTGCCCTCCAGTGCCAGCAGTCATTGGGAGTGAAGTATGGTCTCTGCCACCCTGTTCTGATTAAGAACATTTGCTCTGGCTTCCCCTTCCTTTGTCTCAGGACATGAGAGAGAGAGAGAGAGAGAGAGAGAGAGAGAGAGAGAGAGAGAGAGAGAGCTTTGCTTCCTTTAGACCCTGTCTTCCAGAAACTTCTCATGCTGGGTTTTGGTTTTCTAGGATTCTGTACTGTCAACATCTCCTCTCCCCACAAATGTCCCCCCAATGACCCTACAACAATGACCCTTCAAGTCTCATGTCCCCTTACCCTCTCTCCCTCTGTTCCTGTATCTGGCAGAGTCCTCAGATGACTCTTATGTGTCCGCTGGGGAAGAGCCTCTGGAGGCACCCGTGTTTGAGATCCCCCTGCAGAACATGGTGGTGGCGCCAGGAGCTGATGTGCTACTTAAGTGTATCATCACCGCCAACCCCCCACCCCAAGGTGAGCTACAGGGAGGGCTGGAAGCTGGCGGGTTGTGGTGGGGAGCATGTGGTGTGGGGACAGGATAGGTTTCCTGGAATCCTCTTGTGGGGAAGGGGAGAATTGTCCACCCATGAGGCTGCCCTGCCTCTGGTGTACTCTGGAAGATTGTCCCCTACCTCCCCAGCTCAGAAGTGTGGCAGCCTGAGCTTCTGGAGTGAGGGCAGGTTCCTCAAAATTCCCCTAAGGGAAGATGACTGAAGATGTACTTTGTTGGTGGGGTGCTTGCCTAGCATACAACAAGGTTCTGAGTTTGCCCTACAGTACTGCGTGATATGGTAGAGCATCCTTGATCCCAGCTACACAGTGAGCCTGGGCTACATGAAACCCTGTCTCACTTAAAAAAATTATTTAAAAAAAGTATTGAAGCCAGGCAGTGGTGACACACACCTTTAATCCCAGCACTTGGGAGGCAGAGACAGGCGGATTTCTGAGTTCGAGGCCAGCCTGGTCTACAGAGTGAGTTCCTAGATAGCCAGGACTACACAGAAAAGCCCTGTCTTGAAAGAATAAGCGGTGTTCCTGTGGGGTGGGGGTAAGGATGCTCCCAGAAGTCCCTTTGTGGCCATGGCAAGCTGGTTCTTCCTCCTTCCCCACAGTGTCCTGGAAAAAGGATGGGTCCGTGTTGCACAGCGAGGGTCGTCTTCTCATCCGGGCTGAAGGTGAACGGCACACACTGCTGCTCAGAGAGGCCCAGGCTGCCGATGCTGGGAGCTACACAGCCACTGCCACCAACGAACTGGGCCAAGCTACCTGTGCTTCTTCACTGGCTGTGAGACCTGGTAGGGAGCCTTCTGGAGTGGGTCCTGGTTGGTGTGGGCTGTGGATTTTTCCCAGTGTGCACAATCTTCCTTTGTTCTGGGTCCGACTCTCTGGAGGAAGCAGTTTAAGTGATCCTAGTCTCAGGACAGGGGTACGCTCATCCAGAAAAATCCATGACATTGGCCAAACTCATCTTTAAACATCCTAAAGAGCAGCGGTTCTCTGCCTTCCTGATGTTGCCACCCTTTGATACACCTGATGATGTGATGACGCCACTGATATTATTTTTGTTGCCACTTCATATCTGTAATTTGCTACTGTGATGAATCATAATGTAAATAGCTGTGCTCTCTGGTGGTCAAACGGGAGCCCTGTAAAAGAGTCATTTAGACCCCAACGGAGCTGAGACCCACAGGTTGAGAACCACTGCTATAATGGTATCTCTGAACGGGGTCTGGTGGAAAGGCCAATTGTCTTTGAGTCTATGAGAAAAACAATGATTCATTTCAAAGGATTTAAGAGGCACCAAGAGCTTCTGAGATCCATTTATTCCCAGAACAAGAAGAAAATAGAAAGTAACAAAGAATCCAAGTGCTCCCACCCTCCAGAGGCTGCACAGAGAATACACTCAGTGTCTCAGTGTCAGCCATGCTGAGGCTGTCCTGTCTGTTCTTTACCAAGGCCCTCACTTGGTGCCAGACTACTTACTCCTTTGAGTTTCAGCCCAATATCTCTCAGGTTCAGGCAGGGCTAGAGCAGTATCTATGAGCATGGCAGTTCTACTCATTTAGGTGGTTTCACCTAACAGTGTGCTGATCTTGGGTGGCGGGGTGGGAATGGGCAGGGTGTTGAAGCAGGAAAAGATAATGGTGAAATCCACAGATGTTCCCAAATGGATGTTTCCAGTGGATGTCCAAAGTCTCTGGAAGCCAGAGCTCAGAGAACAGTGTTCTGGGATGCTTCAGGGCCCTGGAGGAGGCTGGGAGTCAGTATGTCTCGTGCTCTGCCTTTCTTTCATTCAGTGTTGCAGAGACAAGCTTGGAGCCCATGCATGCACATCACATGCCAGAGCTTCATCCCTTAACAAATTCCCAGTTTGGGAATTCTTGGTGGGCTCTAATATCAGCCTTTGGGCTGTGTCAGCTCCTTTGGTGGCATGTCTGGCTTGTGATCTTTGTCCTTCATTCCACATCCCTCCCTGGAGCTGTCTGAGGCTCTCTCCTCTCTCCTCACACTCCCACTACGCTGAATCATGCCCACCCGTCCACTTCCTGCCTCCATCCTTCCATCACCTCTGGGATCTGGCCTCTGACTCAGCTCCCAGCTCTCCTAGGGTTCCCAGGCCTGGCTCCAGAACTCCAGTCAATACCTGGCTTGGGCTGAGATCTGGCAAGGGGGGGGTATGAGGTGCCCCAAATGCTGGCTGGTGGCCACCTGGGAGCCATTTAAGGTTTGGAAAGCAGCTTGGGGCACGGCAGCTGTCAGCACTTGACTGGGAGTTCTGTGCTTGCCACGTTGAACCTCCCGAGCTTCGGTTCCCTCATTTGTAAACCAGAGATAATTATACCGTCCTCACGGATGGAAGCGAATGTGCGAATGAGCGTTATGAACTGTAAAGCTGTAGACAAATGTTAGTTGTTAGCGCTTGAGGGTGCTGCCGTGCACAGGAGCTCGGCTTTCTGTGAGGATCTGGAAAGAGCTATGTCCTTCCCTGCCTTGGGGATTCCACTCCTGTTCTTCCAGAGCCCTCCATCTAGACCCTCTGTGCCTTCCAGGCCCTGGGTCCTCAGCTCATCACGGCATCTCTGTGCCTGCTTCGTCCTGGGCAGCCAGAAAATGTTCATTATGACATTAGGCTATACCAAGCATCACAGCAGGCCCCATAAGTCAGACTGGCTCCAGGGCCCAAGAGGCTGGCTGGCAGGCAGGTCCAGACTCTGCACTGGTTGTGGAGCAAGCTGACTTTCTTACCCTACAAGGCACTGTTTGGTCTAGAGTGGTTGGATGGAGGCCACAGGGCCCAAGGAGTAGCTGGAGAAGGCAGAACCAGGGGTGGCAAAGACATTGGCAATAGAGGGGGTCCCAGACCAGGTGTCCATCAGTTGTGATGATGGGGTTGTCCAGCTGTGGGGGTACAGGGAGTACATGGAGGGAAATGGCACTGTCTTGTGGGAAGAGAACTCTATTGAGCCACTGACTGCCTCCCGACCCTTACACCCAGGGCCATAGAAACTAGTCTGGGTGCTGGGTGCTCAGTGTGCTTCAGGGGTAGCCACCCCATCAGGGCCTGCTTTGGAAAACCCACAGGTGTCAATTCTTGGTTGGGAACGACAATAACCAGGACCCAGGCAACTAGAGAATTCAGCCATTGGCCTAGGAAGGCAGCCTTGCCCTAACCCTGAGTCAGTCTCACCCACTGAATAACCCAAAGTGGGGTATAGACAGAGGGGGTCTCTGGAGTGTGATGTGAGTGCCTAACCCAAGTGAAGCTTCTGATAGCTGCCACATCTGTCCCACAAGCCTCCGTTGAGTACCTACTAATGCCAGGCACCCTGTCTTTGAGCGTTTGCTTCTGTTTGCAGAGTGCCATGTACCTTTTTGTTGTTGTTCCCAAATCTTTTCATGTCTCTTTCCTTGGGCTCTAGTGAGTCCTGTATGTGTGCGTGGTGTGTGCATCTGAATGGATGGAGATATAGATGTGTGTTGCCCATGCAGTGATACTCTTATTTTACAGATGGAAAGAAGAAGAAGAATATGATTTGTAGCCAGGCCAGGCTCTCAGCCTGGGAAGCTGCCTGCGAATGCTATTAGCAATAAGTGATATAGTAATGGAAATTGCTTATTCAAGTAACAAATTAGTTTGAGTCTGGGATAAAAGTAACAGCTTTTCGGTGTTTGCTGAGTACGTCCTATGGTAACATTTGAACCAGCTCTCACATAAGTAACATTTAACCAACTCTCTGAAGTAGCTTCTGTCATTGTGTCCCTGTCACTCACTAATGCGGTAATGGAGACTAGGGAGTGTTAGCAAAGTGTTCCAGGGCACATCGCTGACCACCATACCATCACATGACCAGGGAAGTGTTCTGTGTCTGTACTGCACCTCGTGGTACACCAGTCACATCCAGCATCCAGCATTTAAAGTGTAGATAGTCCCATTAGGAGCTTCAGTGTTTGCGCAATGTCACTTTATTTGTCGTGCTTGTTAATGGTCTCAGCTGCTAGTTTCCCTCATCTCAGTTAGGATGTTGAGCTAGGGCTGAGCATCCCTAACCACTGCACTGTAAAGTCTCCTTCCCTGCTACTCTGAAGACACTGGGGCTAAGGTATTCCATGAGATTGTGAGGAGGACATTGCCCAGGCCTCTATGAGTAGCCAGATTTGGGGAGGAGTCTCTGTCTCCTCTCCTGATTCTTCATCTCTGTCCTGTGTTGCCCTAGTCCTGTTTCCTGATGCTCTTGGGTCCTTTCCACTGTAAACTCTGACAGGAGGCGGAGGAGGGAGGCTCAGAGTGCTTCATCATCTATCCCATTGCCTGCCTGCCTCACGTGTTTGAACATAGCCATGGCCTTGCACTATGCCTTAAAACTGTCCTCATTTCCTTTTCCTTTTTGTTCTCTCTCTTCTTCTTCTTCTTCTTCTTCTTCTTCTTCTTCTTCTTCTTCTTCTTCTTCTTCTTCTTCTTCTTCTTCTTCCTCTTCCTTCTTTTGGTCTGTCATGTAAGCATCACCTTAATAGATGAGTGATGTACTCAGTAAGATTAGTGAGGTTCTAAGAGGATGGAGGATTGCCCTCCAAAATTTGGGCCAGGAGAGTGCATTCATCATGACTTATCTTAGTCTTATATTTAAGATCTCCATTATCTTGTTAGGAAAGAGACTATTTATTGGGCAATGTGAATGCAAAAGGTAAAGAAGAAAAATGTGCCACCAACCTCTACCTTCTTCTCTTGGTCTGGGTCCTAGGTCACCAAATGCATGGTTTCAGGTTCCTCCTTAGCAAAGACAGTGACCACTGAGAGAACACCACACAGCCCCTGTTATCCATTTCACTGGGATCTGGACATTTGAGAAAGCAGAGTACCACGGTCTTCTCAGCCAGACTCACCCCTCCCTCCCTGTTCCCAACTGTCAGCATCAGGGGTACCTGTGGGCTGACTCCCTAAGGCTGCCACTTAGAACGGAGCTTATCTGTCACCCAGAAGAATTTAGTATGGATACAAACAGCTTACCTGACCCCGAGCAATTCAACATAATCATATGTGAGAAATTCAACACTTACACGGCTGGGTCAGGCTGACCAAATGAAATTCTCACCATCATTTCATACATTTAGAACTAAACTTGAAATGTTCTCAGCAGTGTTTCTTCTTGCCCCAGGAAGTTCTGGGGAGATGGCCATGCCAACACACTGAGACAAGTCCCACCTCCAAGCCCAGTCCTCCTTTCCTGTCACTTCCCTGGTGATCACCATGGTAGCCATTTCAAAAAGGGCCTGGGAGGGGCCTACTAAGGCAGCACATATGGAGGACAAAGGTAAATGCCTAGACACATGGAAGTGCTAGCTAATCCCCATCCCATTCTCCCTTCCTCACAAACCATATAGGGCTCCCTTTGGCCTTCAGAGCAAAGGCCAGTCCTTCAGTGGGCCTCCACCTTCTAGACAAATAGAGCATAGGTCTTTCTGGGTGGTGGCAGGTATCAAGAGATTCCTGGTCTCACATGGCTCTCTCTCTCTCTCTCTCTCTCTCTCTCTCTCTCTCTCTCTCTCTCTCTCTCTCTCTCTCTCTCTCTGAGATATGGCTTCTATGTGTAGCCCTGGAAGTCCTAGAACTCACACCATAGACCAGGCTAGCCTGGAACTCACAGAGCTCTGCCTGCCTCTGCCTCTCAAGCGCTGGGATTAAAGGTGTGTGACACCATGGCCCTGTTGCTCCTTTCTTAGTTTGTCACCCATGTCCATTCCTAAACAGTCTGCAGGCCTCCGAGCCTGTACTTTCTACCTCACATTGTTTGTTTGCCTTAGTTTCTCTAAAGCAAGCTCTAATTTAAATACCACGTCTTCCCTCATTCCCAGAGCCAAGAGTCACCTGTATGTATGACCCTTATTGGCTCTTCCCTGGCCACTCAGCCTCTGTCCTGCTCACCATTATATATTGTATATTAATATATGTTATATATTATAGTGTCTTTCTTATCAAGACAAAGTCCCCTGACTACACAACTGTCTTTTCCACACCTTGATCCTCGAAGCCATGCCTGGAGACACTCCTAGATGGATTGGGGGCTGTGTGGACCACAGAACTTGGGGATGAGGGGAGAGGAACAAGGGAAGCATTGTCCAGGGAGTTCAAGCCATGAGCACTCCCTGAGTAGCCTGTGGATGCTAAGGAGGACACACAGTAATAAGGCTGTGTCTGAGAGGGGAGGTTGGGATGGCAGCAGAAACCATAGGCCATAAAGATGTGGTTCCATGAGCCCTCAAAAGCATCAGCACACACACACACACACACACACACACACACACACACACTCAAGAATGTGATAGATAACCTGGTGACCCAAACCTGTAATCCTAGCTACTGTGGAGGCTGAGATCATAACTTGCCAGAGATACAGAGTCAGTTCAAGGCCACCCTAGGCAACATAAAGAGACCTTGTTTCAAGCTAAGAAAAAGAGGCCCAGAAAGGCCCTAAATTCAATCCCCCAGTATTGAGAAACAAATGACTCAAACAGACAGCCCAAGTCCAGATTGTAAATCAGAGACTATGGGGGACCATAGCCCAAAGAACTCTCTAGGTGATTCCTGTGCTCAGAAAACTTTGAAAACCAATCAACCAAGCTGGGCAGTGGTGTCACATGCTTTTAATCCCAGTACTCAGGAGGCAGAGGCAGGCAGATCTCTGAGTTCAAGTCCAGCCTGGTTTACTGATTGAGTCAAGGCTACACAGAGATACCCTGTCTCAAAAGGGTATCTAACAAGCAAAATAAAAAAAACAAAACAAAACAAACAAACAAAAAAAAAAACAAAAAAAAACAAAAAACAAAAAACAAAAAAGCCCAACCATATAAGAAGCATTTTGAAAAAAAAAAAAAAAGCTTGAAATCGCTGGCATGGGGTTAAGATCTAGCTCAAATTGGGAAGCTGGCTGCTGTAATTGGAATCACAAGGGCTGTAGAACAAGACTTATGGATTTACAGCCCTGCTCTGAAGTTGAATGGCCAAGAGCTGTGAGATTCAGTGAAATCACCTCTTAGAGTTCCCATCCTCCCATGAGGATTTGCCTAGGTCTCAAAACTTCCATGTGCCTAGGAATCTCTAGAGTGCTTTTGAAAAAAAAAAATTACAGTGTTTGACTCCTCACTTTAGAAAATCAATTCTGTAGGCTGGATAAGGTCTAAGAATCTGTATTTCAAAACAAGCTCCAAGTGGTACCCGTGTGGGTGGTTCAAGCATCACACACGCAGTCCTGGTGTAGATGGCCTTGGGTGATGCTATCCGTGTGCTAGAAACTGGGTGTCTGTAGTGAAGAGACTACAGGCAGCTGGGATGTTAGGCTTGGCTGGATATACTGGCCTGGAGGAAATTCTTGCTTGTGGGCTGTCTAATGCCAGTTCTTATTGAATGATACTGGCCTGAAAGAACTGTCCAAAGGGCAGCTAGATGAATAGAGTCAGCTCATGGAGAGCTGGGTCAAATGTAAAGAAGTGGTCCTTTAATGGGAAGGTTTGGGATCAAAAGAACACTGTGCCCTTGCTGGTGTTATCTCCCACAGTGAAATCTGGGATTGTAGATGGATCAGGCTTGGGATGTTACAAAAAGTGGCTACAAAGTTGCTTTAGCGCATGCGGTCAGCAGGGTTTGGGATTCTACAGCTTGGTGGCGTACTTTGGGGTTATGGTGGAACAGAGGCCACTTCTTTTTCTCAGAGAGGCACTCCATTGGAGCTTGAGCCTGCAGCCTGACAAGCAATCTCGCCAAGACTCTTGACCTAGACTTGCTGCTGATTGGCTGGCTAGCACCTAGGTGCTATTTCCCTGCTGGCCACCAGGGGTCTCTGAAGCAAGCATAAACCTTTGGCAATTCGAGTTAAATGTTTGCCCCGCCCTCCTTTCCTTAGCCTGGGAGCTCGCCTCAGCACTGTCCAGCCTGGAGGTGACCCTGGAGCCAGGAATCTAAACTCTGTAGAGGGAAAGGAGTCCCCTCTTCCAAGGGTTGTGCCTATGACCTCAGTATCAGTTGGTGGCCACGCCCCCAGCCACAAATGCCATTCAGATTTCTCTCTCCTCCCCAACCTTGAGACTGCCAGCCTGAAAGTGGGCTGTCTTCTTGGCCCCCACACTTCTTCATCACTGGCAGTGCTGGGGAACACAGGTCATAGCTTGGGAATGTGGCCCTGGGTGGAGAGAGGGGATCAAGGAGGGAGAGAGACATGTGGCCTCTGCTCAACACCTCTGCTTCTATTATTCTTCCTGAGCCCCTTCCCTACCCACTGGGTGCCAATGGAAGCTGGGGAGGAGCGACCATTGGGGAGGAGCAGCCCACACTTCCCTAGCTTTGAGCCCTGGTGGGCTGAGGGGTGAGGGGCAGTTTGCCAGCAGGAATTCAGTAGAACCCATGGTTGAGCGGGGTGCAGGCCTGTGTCCTGAAGTACCTGCTCTCCTGAACTTGTCTAGGGCAGGACCTGGGAGTCTGCAGTCATGGGCTCAGTTTCCTTAGGTTGGCAGGGGACAAATCTGGAAAGGAGGGTCAAGCCCTGACAGTTCTTTGGTTCTCTGTGTCTGAAAAAGCTGGTTGTGGCCTGTTTGGGGGTTTAAGGCTGGCTAGTTATGTATTCCCAGGTCAGGAGTCTTCTTGGTTTGGGCAAAGCATGGCGCTTCCTGTGCTGTATCGGTCAACACTTCTGGCCCAGGCAAGGATATTAAATGCCGCAGCGCAGTGCCACCCCTTGTACCCCTCTGAGGACCGGGGTCCCCACACCTGTAGTCCAGGCCCTACTGATGGGCTCAGCTCTTGTCAGTGTCCCAAGCTGTAAGGAGAGGAAAGGCAGACAGCTAGCTGCTTGGAATGATCAGAGTCTAAATTCAGCTGGTCTGGGCTCCGCCCCCCCGCCCCCCCCCCCCCCCCCCGTTCCTATTCCACCACTCCAGGGGCTGCTCCCTGTGGTCTCAGCAGGCACCACCTTCCCAGTCAGCGCCTGCCTGCTGCCCAGCCTCTTGCTGGCCACCCCCACCTACTCCCCCCCTCCTAGGCTCACTTCCCCTCCCCCCAGGGCTGGCTCAGTGCGGGGCCTCAGCTGGGTCAGCGAGTGAGTGGGGCTGGCCAGGCTGATCGCCTGTTCCCTGGGGAGCTAAGGCCAGTGGGCAGTGGGCAAGAGGGCCTGGTGCCAGGGCAGAGACTTAAGGAAGGTGCAGGCCGGGGTCCGTGTGCAAAGCCTCAGGGTGAGTTGGGGTGCAGTACTGCTGGGGGCTTGGGGTTGGAGAACCAGGAGGAGGGGCCAGGGGGCTGTGGCAGATTCATGTCTGTATTTGGCAGTCGGATAAGCGCCAGCTCAGCGAAGCTGGGCCCCTGGCCAGTTGTAGGGGAGAGCTTCAGGGCCCTGGGGACACCCCTCCCCCAAAGCAGACTCAGGTGTCCCCTTCCTCTTTTCCTAGGCTGAACCACTCTTTTCTATGGATGATCTAACCCTGCTTTTCCATTGCCTGAGAATCTGGGGTTCATGCTGTAAGGGTGGGGCCAACAGGTGCCCCTGGGGAAGCTGAGAAGGGAGAGGGGGATGGGCTGCCTAGACACTGACGCCTCATTGGCTCGGGACAGAGGTCAGGATGGGGCTTGCATGAGGTGTGTGCTGCCCTTCCGTGCCAGGCCCAGTTCACCTAAGAAACCAGTGCTTCGCCCTGCTGTGGTGGGGGTCCCAGAGGTTCCTGCTACCTCTTTGGAGCTTCATGCTAGTAACATAGATTAACTGCTTGAGTAGAATTCAGGATTGCCCCGAAAGCCTTTAGTGGCCCTTCTGCTGGCCACACCGTTTGCTCCAGGCTATTCTCTGTAGACTAACATGAGGATATGCTTTGGCAGGCCTTGACAGAGGAGGAATCGGTCTCAGGGAGAGGAAGTGGTCATGGTCATGAGGAGATGAAGTCAGAGCTGGGCCTGCAGGAACTACCTCACCTTTGTAGTGTGCTCAGCTGGCTCTCTTCATCCTTTCCCTTGATCCTCTCATCTCTCTTCCAGGCGGCTCCACATCCCCTTTCAGCAGCCCCATCACCTCTGATGAGGAGTACCTGAGCCCCCCAGAGGAGTTCCCAGAGCCTGGGGAGACCTGGCCCCGAACCCCTACCATGAAGCTCAGTCCCAGCCAGGATCATGATTCCTCCGACTCTTCTTCCAAGGCACCCCCAACGTTCAAGGTCAGACCCCTAAGGCTGGTATCCAGCCTTCTGTGGACACCATTCCTATGTGTACCTCTTAGTCTTGAGGCTACTCTTAAGCATTATATGTAACAGAACCTTGCCCCGTTAACCCTTGTGACCCGGAGACAGCCACAGACTGGTGTGGAAGAGACCTCTGTCTCAGGTCCCCCCAGTTCTCAGCAGCTGGAGCTATGCTCTGTCACCCCTGATGCTTTGGGATTCTCCTTCAGGTCTCACTCATGGACCAATCGGTGAGAGAAGGTCAAGATGTCATTATGAGCATCCGTGTGCAGGGAGAGCCCAAGCCTGTGGTCTCCTGGTAAGTAACAACCCCCTACACCACCCACCAGTGACACACACACACACACACACCCGCCAACCCACCCCCGCCTCCGCCGTCACTCCCCAAGCTAAGCCGACTTTGGTAGAAGGGAGCTGAACTTTAGAGAACTTCCCTGGGGATCCCATCTCAGCCATAGCAGCGTCACCCTGCCTGTCCGGGATGTTGCTGGAGCAATGAGTGGTTTCATGTCTATCAGCTTTGAATGACACCTCTTGCCCTGTAAGTAGGCTGGTCATCTTTACGCCATCAGCTGATGCTGGGTGATTTTCGAAGCCAAGCCATTCCTGTAGCCAGCCTGTGGTAGACCCAGCCCCCACACACTGTTTCTGAGCTGGACCATTCTTCAGCATGTCATTGTCCCCGCCTCTACACTGGTTTGGGTTCTGGTTTTCACTTTTAATTGATTATGTGGTCGCCAGTGTAATTACAATTTTTTTTAAAAGATTGTTCTTCATACCCCTTTAGCGAGTGGGAATCTATGTTTCTGTTACAAATAAGTGGAAGTAAGATACGGGGACCTTTAAGAACTATTTAGAGGTGAACCAGGTTCTGAGATGGGAGAGATCCAAGTTGAGCCAGGGTAAACCTGGCTTTGGATCCCCGGGGTGCATTGATCAGCCATATAGACTTGGGAAGCCAGTTGGGAGGGGAAAAGGCAGCTCTGTGCCTGCCACCCCCGTGGCTGTGAACGCAGGTAAGGGCTTCAGGTTCTGGCTTTGTCTCTTTGACAGGCTGAGGAATCGACAGCCCGTGCGCCCAGACCAGCGGCGCTTTGCAGAGGAGGCCGAGGGTGGGCTCTGCCGCTTGAGGATCCTGGCTGCTGAGCGGGGTGATGCTGGTTTCTACACATGCAAGGCGGTCAACGAATATGGCGCTCGGCAGTGTGAGGCCCGCCTGGAGGTCCGAGGTGAGAGGCCGTCCTCCACTCTTCCCCTACTGACAGCTCACACACAACCTCAGTTATAGGATGCCACACTGAACAGGCCGTGGAGGTCCCCCTGGTCCCGCTGCTTATACTGTAGTTGGCTAAATTGAAGAAATTCCAGAGAAAGGAAGTGACTTGTCCAAGATCACACAGAAAATAATTCCATGCTCAGCTGACTCCCCAACTTGCTTTCCCCACGTTCCATCACGATAACTCCCGCAGTAGCTGGAAGCCCTGCATCCTACAGCCATGCACCTTCTTCCCACACCCTTAAGCCTTTACCACCTCCTCTGTGCCACCTGTTCGTTCTTCACCGACTCTCTTACCCTCCTTTTGTGCCCCCCCCCACTCTCCCTACACATTTGATTGTTGTGCAGAATCTGTTGTGGTTGGGGTAGCACTGGGGAGTGGCTGGTTGCTGGACCCGTTCGGAGGGACCCTGAGGGTACCATCATCATGGAACATTGGAGGGACATCAGGGGTGTCAGGGTTTATAGAGTCCTGAAGATTGGAGAGTTGGGGACATACAGCAGGGTTCTCGGGCAGCAGGAGTCACAGGATCTATCTAGGCTGCCCCTTGGAGGCTGCTGGGTCACTCCTTCAGAATCTGGCCATCCGTTTGACCTTCCCTTCCATGTGAATAGGGTTAGGAACATCTCCTCTACCCTTTATCCCACCATTGTCCTTCCCTGCCCCTCACTGGGTACTGTTCCTTCATGCCTGGCAAAGGCCAGCTCTAGGGGCTTCCCAAGGTACTGCTAAGCTCCTGCTAGAGCCCAGAACTCCAGTCCTAGCTCCTCTGCCAGGTTTTGCCTGCCTCACTGTCCCCCATTCCTCTTGTTGCTATGGTTGCCACCTCTTTGAGCTCTAAATTCTTAAGCCTCTACCCTCTCCCTTCTCTGGGGTTGGGTTCTGCCTCGCTTCTCTGTGTTAACCTGTGTCTTGGTGCTTCTCTTTCTTTGGGATTCCTTCCAGCATTCCGTAGGCTTTGGGGTGCTCCCATTAGGCTATGAGTACTTCTCCCCTTTGTTGCTCAGGGTCTCTACCTGAGGAACACCAGGGACCAGGGTAATCACTGGCCCTTTTATCCAAGTGCTGATCTATGGGGAGCCAAAAGTGACCACTGTAGAGGCAGCTTCATATCCAAAGGGGTCCTAGCGAGGTCTGTGGTGTGTGTGCACGTGGTGCGTGCTTATGTGTGTGTGTGTGTGTGTGTGCGCGTGTGCGTGCGTGTGTGTGTGTGTACGTGTGCTGCACTAACCTGCCGCTTGCTGACTGAGGTTTTTGTCTGTACACAGGCGAGTGAGCTCAGGGGGCCACCTGCGCTGCCCCCGCTACCCTCCGAGCTGCACCCCTGTCTCAGGCACCTCTCGGACCTCGCTGTGTTTCACTGCCTCCTGCCCACAGACCCAGCCGGCTCGCCGGCCCGGACTTAGCCCATGCTCCCCTTCCCTCCCTAGCCCGTACAGCACCCTGGGGTAACCCACCGGGCCCCTGTGGATCCTCCCTCCCCAAGTGGATATGTGGCTGTGCAGACCAGGAGGCCCCCAGAAGGACTGAGTGTTGGGAAGGGACGGCCATGAGGGGTGCCAAGCTCCCTCGGTCTCCCCATAGGGAGCATCCAGCGAGTGCATGTGCTATGCTGCTACAGGCCACTGTCTGTCTATCTGTTTGTCCGTCTGTGTGTCTGTGACAGTCAGGGAAGAAAGCCTTTGAGCTGAGGTGGGCTAAGACAGAATAAGATGACAGAACACAGCATCCATGAGATGCAGGGGTCCAGGGGGCAGGTACAGTGGATATGAGGCTCTCTGGGAAGGGGCAGGGCACTGACCATTTCAGAAATGGGTTTTAAATGGCACAACATTTTTTATTCCACAAGAGACCAAAAGCTAGAGGTCTAGGGTTAAGCCCTAGCTGCTGGCAAGCTTAGGACCAAGTGGGGTACCCTTCTTTACAGACATATCCGACACGCGCTGTCTGAGAATGAGAGAGGTAGCCAGGCTGAACACAGGAGCAGGGTCATAGTGGAGGTGGAGGTTTGGAAACACTATTTCGTAGCTCAAATAAAGCCCAGTTTGTACCCAGCTAGTGTACTGTGTTTTCTTTTGCCGCCGCCGCCACCACCACCGCCGTTGTTGCCACCATCGGTCTGGATCCCCTCCCTCAATTCCAATTCACATCACATCACTTCTCCCTCCTGGTGGTCCAACATGGGTTCCCATCTCAGAGCCAGGTCTAGGGGGCTCCTTGCTGTCTTGCCTGGGGCGGATGGGCTTTCCCAGTCTCCAGAGGAACCAAATGCATCTCTCTCTCTGTATCTGTCTGTCTCTCTGTGTGTGCGTATGCGTGTGTCTTCCTCGCCCTGTGTGTCTCTGCTCTGTCTGTGCCCCTGTGGCTGCCTTCCCCTCAGCACACCCTGAAAGCCGGTCCCTGGCCGTGCTGGCCCCCCTGCAGGACGTGGACGTGGGGGCCGGGGAGATGGCGCTGTTTGAGTGCCTGGTGGCAGGTCCAGCTGACGTCGAGGTGGACTGGCTGTGCCGGGGCCGCCTGCTGCAGCCTGCGCTGCTCAAATGCAAGATGCATTTTGATGGCCGCAAGTGCAAGCTGCTGCTCACCTCTGTACACGAGGACGACAGTGGTGTCTACACCTGCAAGCTGAGCACAGCCAAAGGTAAGACTCACTCAGGTGCTAGGGCTACTGTGGTCCCCAGGGCTGGGGAGGGGACTGGAGGAGCTGGGTACAAAATAGGTGTCCAGGAAATAGAACACCAACGGCTAGGGCCAGGAGATAGTATGGGCTTCTGGCCCCCCAAACAATGAGCACTTACGAGTACTGGTTCTCAACCTTCCTAATGCTGTGACCCTTTAATACAGTTCCTCGTGTTGTGCTGACCCCCCCCCCACCATAAATTTATTTTGTCACTACTTTATAACTGTAATTTTGCTACTATTGTGAATCATAATATAGATAGCTGATATGCAGACTATCTGATGTGTAACCCCTGTGAAAGGGCCATTGGACCCCAAGGGGGTTGCGACCCACAGGTTGAGAACCTCTGACTTAGAATGATACCTGGGACAGAAATGCTCCTAGGTTCCTTGTTCCCAAGACAGAGCAAATCCACTGAGCTATAACAAACAAACCTGACTCGGGCATCTCCGTTCTTGCCCTGCAAGCTGACAAGCCCGTGTCTTTGGATAAGTCACTTCCCCTGTGTGAGCTTTATTGTATCCCTCTGTGAACGGGGATGGTGCTAATACCTACCAGGCAGGAGGGATTGGCAGGGTTAGTGAGATTACCTCTACAGAGAACAAAGCCCCGTACAAGTCAAAGGCTGGCAACTCAGGATGCCAGCTGCTGTTACTATCAATGGCATTGCTGGCCTGATCCTGTTCTCTGTGAAGAGCAGAAATGAGGACACCTGCCTCTGGGGTAGGAGTATAGAGTGGGACCAAGAGGCACCTGCTCTGGGTGACAGGTAGGACAGAGTGTGGACAGCACGAACCAGACACAGAGAAAAGTCTGGGCAGTGGGCTTATCTTCACAAACCTCAGAGTCAAGCTAAGTTTCATCTTGAATGAATACGGTATTGTAAAAGCTTCCTCAGGTCCCATGCTATAATGTCCCCAGCCCACCTTGGCACGCTGCTGTCCATCCTTGTTGACCCCCTGCCTCCTAGGAAGAAGGCCTGGCCTATGAATCTTGTCCAGCTGCCTCAGCCCTCATGCTGAACCTTTGTAGGGCTCAGTTCAAGCTCCCAAGGCTGGACTAGACCTGTGAGATTAGGCTTCTGGTCCTCCACAGCCTTCTTTGACCCAGTGCTGCCCACTTCCTCGCAGATGAACTGACCTGCAGTGCCCGGCTGACGGTTCGGCCGTCGCTGGCGCCTCTCTTCACCCGGTTGCTGGAAGATGTGGAGGTGTTGGAAGGCCGTGCTGCCCGCTTGGATTGCAAGATCAGCGGTACCCCGCCTCCCTCCGTTACCTGGACTCATTTTGGTATGGTTCACCACTCTGAATATACTGAGAAAACATCATGGGTGTGATAGGGTGTGCCCAAAGGACAGGTCCCTCTGCCTTAGTAGATTTGCATCTATGTCCTCTGCCTCCCAGGCCACCCTGTGAATGAGGGTGATAACTTGAGGCTTCGACAGGATGGAGGTCTACACTCACTGCACATTGCCCGGGTGGGCAGTGAGGACGAAGGACTCTATGAAGTCAGTGCCACCAACACTCATGGCCAGGCCCACTGCTCCGCCCAGCTGTATGTGGAGGAGCCTCGGACAGCCGCCTCTGGCCCCAGGTACCACCTAGGACCCCAGGCGCTGCCTGAGGTGCCTCTGGGGGACCCTTACCCTGAGCCAGGAGGGTATAGCTGTGCACGTCTGGGTAGCCATGTGGTTCTTGCAGCTCGAAGCTGGAGAAGATGCCATCTATCCCTGAGGAGCCGGAGCACGGAGATCTAGAGAGGCTGTCTATTCCTGACTTCCTACGGCCACTGCAAGATCTGGAAGTGGGACTAGCTAAGGAGGCCATGCTGGAGTGCCAAGTGACCGGCCTGCCCTATCCCACCATCAGCTGGTTCCACAATGGCCACCGCATTCAAAGCAGTGACGACCGACGCATGACACAGTGTATGTGACCAGGAAGGGACCCAGCAACCTCTGGGCTTTTTGAATCCTCCCCCTAGGACTCCCTCCAGGTCTTCTATTCGTAGTCTGGTTTGAGATGGAAGGGCCTGGGGAACAGAGCCTTTTGGGGCCCTGAGGTCAGTCTGTCCCTTCTTGAGTCCACACAGTGCCATCTGCTGAGTCACCCCCAGTGGCTGTGTTAGCATTTACTGGGCAGGCGGCACAGCCTGCTGCTGACTGACATGGGGACTGCACGGAGGTTGCAGAATCCAGGGTGCCTTTCCTCATTTGTAACTGTGCTGTGATCAGAGTGAAACCAGCTCAATGTACAGATATACACACACACACACACACACACACACACACACACACTGCCACCACTGCCACCACCACCCCAAAGCAGGGCCTGCTAGATCGCAAGCGATGAGCAAATGATGAATGTTATTACAGTTTTTATTGCCACTACTCTCACTGTTGATAGAGCAGAGCTGTCCCCCAAGCCTGAGAAATCCAGTGGAAGGGCTGGCAAGTGCAGGGTCTTGCTGAAGGCAAGTCGATGACCAGGAAATAGGAAAGAGAGAGTCAGGACTTGGGTTGGAGTCCTCTTGCCTGGTTATTTTCCCAAGGTAACGCTATTGTGTTCAATTGTCGAAGCAACATGAATCTCATGTAAGCTCCTCCTACCACTACTCGTGATGGCTCTCTTCTAGAGCTGCCCCCCGAGCCCCTTAATAAGTGCTTTCTTTGTGATTCAGCCCAAGTCCTGAAGACCTGGCAGGGACAGTCTCGCCTTGCCATAGGTCTGTGAGGCAGGTACTCTGATGCCTGTCTACAGATGGGTAAACTGAGACTTAGAGAGGTCCAGACATTTCCTCAAAGATAAGCAAGGACCTGCTGACCCAAGCCCACCTCGCAAGCACTGCTCTTGACTCCTGACTGGGGATGTAGCTAGGTTGGCAAAGTACATCCTCGGAGGCCTGGGTGTGATCTCTATGGCTGTCTAAGCTGGGCATGGTGGCATGCACCTGTAACGCCAGCATTTGGGAGGTAGAGAAAGGAAGATCAGACGTTCAAGGTCATTCTAAGCTACACAGTGATTTCTGGGCTGCTCTGGATTACGTGAAACCCTGTCAGGAAAGGAGAGAGAAGGGAAGGGAGGGGAGGGGAGGGGAGGGGAGGGGAGGGGAGGGGAGGGGAGGGAAAAGTATGGGAGAGGAAGGAATGAAGGAAGAAAATAGAACTAGACTGGGTTTAATCGCTCACACCTCATTCTCTCAACTCCACCCTCATCGCATCCCTAGTACCCGTGCAGCAGCTGTAGCTGTCATCGCTTAGTCACAGACCTTCCCGTGTCCCCACTGGAGGCCCTGGGTAGATGTCTGTCTCAGGATCAGAGTTACCGTCTCTTCTGTGCCTGTGTCTGGGGTCACTGACAGCCTTTGGTGTTTCTGCCTCTTTAAATAGTGTAGGCAGAGATAAATGAGTGGATAGCCATTCCCAGTGAGATAAGTGATAGAGGAAGGCAGTGTTTGGGGACATCCCTGGTGTGAAGGAGAACAGCACAGGCCACCACTTCTTCATGTCCCGCCAGATGACAGCATCCTCATTATTGATGGAGCAGAGTGCAAAGAAAGAGCTTTGGAATGAAATGGAACTCAAGTTCAAACCATTGCTTCATCATTTACCAGCCGTGTAACCTTGGACAAGTCAATTAATGTCTCTGACCTCCTGGGTAAATGGGGATCATTTTGTAGAGTTGCTGAAAGGATTAGGGTACCTGGCATCGGATGAACACAGAGCAGGCAACTCTTATTATAATTTATAATGTGACATATATTTGGCACTTACTGCATGCAAAGCATTGCGTTGTAAGCGGAACAAGCAGAGCTGGACAGGAGCTCATGGATGTGAGAAGGAGACATCTCTAAAGTCCCTGGGACCTGGTACCCAGCGATGAGCTTCAAGAGGGCTGGAGACCCAGGGAGGGCATCAGGGCACTGGAAGGGGGCGGTGGAGCCATGGCAGGATGGGCTTGATGTAGCTGAACTGTGTCTTAAGGAAGGAAGCTTCAGGTAAGTTGAGAGCATTCTGAAAAGGAGTAGCGGGGTGAGCGAAGACTCTGAGGTGGAGCTCACGTGGCCTGTCCAGGGACCTGATGGACGGGCAGTCGGAAAGGAATGGCAGCCAGACGGTGGGATGGATACTGGAGTTTCTGCTTTAGCTGACCTCTGGTGGGCTTTCTTCAGTCTCTGCTGGAGATGAGGGACAAGCAACGGCTATTAGACTGAGAAGAGACTGGGGGGTGGGGGGAATCTACCAAGAACCTGTATCAGTACGTTGACTTGGAAGTTGTACCCCCTTGGAGGTACAGGAAGGAGGGCTGTCACAGACATACCAACATAGGGACACAGACAAACCCTGTGTAAGAAGGTACCAAACCGGGCGTGGTGGCACACGCCTTTAATCCCAGCACTTGGGAGGCAGGGGCAGGCAGATTTCTGAGTTCAAGGCCAGCCTGGTCTACAGAGTGAGTTCCAGGACAGTCAAGGCTACACAGAGAAACCCTGTCTCAAAAAAAAACAAAAAAAGGGGGGGGGGGAGAAGAAGGTACCAAATGGCTAGGCTTCTAGGCTTGAAATGCTGAAGCAACATGTACTAGCTTTGGCTACAGGAGGCAGGTGGCTGCCCTCTCCTTTCCCCCTTTGCCCTCTCTCTGCAGTGGGTAATATCTGTATAGCCAGGTTTGAGCTGCCATGGGCTCAGCCCAGAAAGTATCCTGATCAGCCATGTGTCGCTGTCCCTCCCCTACAGACAGGGACATACATCGCCTGGTGTTCCCAGCTGTGGGGCCTCAGCATGCTGGTGTCTATAAGAGTGTGATCGCCAACAAGCTGGGCAAAGCGGCCTGCTACGCCCATCTCTATGTCACAGGTGAGGCAAGCATCTTGTCTAGTAGCTGTGTCCACTGGCACCAACTAAGGGGGAGGCTAGGGGGAGGGGTGCCCCACTCCCGAGGGAGCAGCTGGCCTTGTCCCTGTGCCTGTGGCTGAGCCTCAGGCCTAGCTCTCTAAGGGTTAGTGATCATGTGGAGTTGTGAGGCTCTGAAGCACCCTCCCACCTCCTACCTCCCACCCATGGCTTTCAGATGTGGTTCCAGGCCCTCCAGATGGTGCTCCGGAAGTAGTAGCTGTGACCGGAAGGATGGTCACACTATCGTGGAACCCACCCAGGAGTCTGGACATGGCTATTGGTAGGTGAGGGTCGTACAGGTCAGAGGGTGGGGATGTGGTATGAACAAAGAAGGTTCTAGCAGGGGAACCAAAAGGCCCAGGCTTTTGAGCATACAATGGGGGACAGGAGTGGGTAGTACTCTAGAAGTGGGATCAGCAACACCTTTGCTGTTTCTCCTCTAGACCCAGATTCCCTAACATACACTGTGCAGCACCAGGTGTTGGGCTCGGACCAGTGGACGGCACTGGTCACAGGCCTGCGGGAGCCTGCGTGGGCAGCCACAGGGCTGAAGAAGGGGATCCAGCACATCTTCCGGGTCCTCAGCTCCAGCGGCAAGAGCAGCAGCAAGCCCTCCGCACCGTCGGAACCCGTACAGCTGCTAGAGCATGGTAAGCCCGCTGCTGTGTGGATGGGGATAGGCATGGGGTCAGAGATGGAAGCTCCAAGGCTACCTGGACTTAGTAACTGTAGCATGGACAGTGTCCCTTGGCAGGACCCCATCCCATCAGTGGTGGGCAGTGGCCTGGCCACTTCCTTAGGTGCTTTCTGGCTGTGTTCCATTTCTCTGAGCCTCAGCTTCTTCGTGTGTAAAACTGGAGCTCTAAAGGAGTACAGGAGAGGGGAGGGGGCATGGGATGACAATGCAAAGGATGCCATGGCCCAGTGCCAGCCTAGCACAGAGCCTGTGTTCTCCTCCCTGCAGGCCCACCCCTGGAAGAGGCGCCTGCTGTGCTGGACAAGCAGGACATTGTGTATGTGGTAGAGGGCCAGCCTGCCTGTGTCACCGTCACTTTTAACCATGTGGAGGCCCAGGTTGTCTGGAGGAGGTATGAGTCCTTGCTTCCCATTGGCCCCGATTTGGGATCATCCAGCCCCAACCCTACCTGACAAGACCACTCCTCATATCTTCCTTAGCTGCCGGGGAGCCCTCCTCGAGGCGCGCACAGGTGTGTATGAACTGAGTCAGCCAGATGATGACAAGTATTGTCTGCGGATCTGCCGGGTGAGCCGACGAGACCTGGGACCCCTTACTTGCAGTGCCCGAAACCGCCACGGCACAAAGGCCTGCTCGGTCACCCTGGAGCTGGCAGGTAAATGACAACTTCTTCATCCCTTTGAGTCATGTTGCATGCTGGAGATTCAATCCCATGTATGCCCACTCAGGCCTGTCCTTCTAGTAGCAATGCCAGTATTAGTGATAATAGCAGCAATAATGTCAGTATGTATTGATCACGCATGGTGACATGTTCTATAGCTGCACTAGGGGAGCTGAGGCAAGATGATTGTGAGTTTGAGCCAACCTGGGCTACAAGTGAAGGAGATCTAGTTGAGACAGGGTTTCTCTGTGTAGTTCTAGCTGTCCTGGAGCTCTCTTTGTAGAGCCTGGCCTCAAACTCACAGAGATCTTCCTGTTTCTTCTTCCCAAGTGCTGGGATTAAAGGTGTGTGCCACCACTGCCCAGCAAGGTCTAGACTTAAAAAAAAGAAAGAGAGCCTGGAATGTAACTTACTCTAGAGTACTTGTCCAGCACAAGGCCTTAGGTCGAATCCCTAGCGCGCATGCACACACACACACACACACACACAAAAGTATATACACAACGTTGTATACAATGTTAACGTCTCGTAAGTGCCAGGATCACTGTGACATCATTTTTTTTTCTTTAAAGATTTATTTATTGTTATATGTAAGTACACTGTAGCTGTCTTCAGATACACCAGAAAAGAGCGTCAGACCTCATTACGGATGGTTGTGAGCCACCATGTGGTTGCTGGGATTTGAACTCAGTACCTTCAGAAGATCAGTCAGTGCTCTTACCCGTTGAGCCATCTCTCCAGCCCCCACGTACCTCATTTAATGCCTCAACCTTGTGAGATGGGGCTCGTTACCATTCCCATTTTGCAGATGAGGAAACACTATTAAAGTGTTAAGTAACCTGGCCCAAGATCACAGGCTCTAAATTCAGGAGCTAGGTTCAAGTCCCCATGCCAGACTGCAAAACTCTGAGCACTATTAGTTTGTATGCTAAAATCAGTAAGGAAACAGGGTCTCAGCAAAAACAGCAGGGAAGGAGAAGCTGATTAAAAAGCAAATGCTCAGGCTGGAGCTATGGCTCAGTGGCTAAGAGCACTGACTGCTCTTCTGAAGGTCCTGAGTTCAAATCCCAGCAACCACATGGTGGCTCACAACCATCTGATCTGATGCCCTCTTCTGGTGTGTCTGAAGACAGTGTACCCATATACATTAAAAAAAAATGCCCTCAAGCACAGCCTTTTGCCTGCGCCCAGCTCTGAGACCACTTTGACTTCACCACTGTCACCTTAAGCATGTGGAGGTCCAGAACCAAAGTTCCCCCCCTTTGGGGGGGGATTTCTCCTTTAAAGTCAGAGCTTCTGGGGCTCTAGCATGCATTAAGTGGCCACTGCTTTGTGTTTTGGATCCCTAATTAAGTCCAGCATCTGTATCTACCTGGACTGAATATTGTTGCCTGCTTAGTGGATACAATTCCAGCCAAAAGCAAACAAAATGACATTTTAGTTAGCACAGACAATCTATGAGCAAATGGATGTTTTCTGTTGCTTAAAAAAAAAAATCATTGAAGCTCACTTAAAAACCTCCAGAGTTTTGACCTTGACAAATTGCTTCCCCCCTCAATCAACAGGGGACCAAGAGTTCCTAGAGAGGAGGAACAGCCACAGGGGGCATGGGGAGGAGCTTGGGCCCTCCTGGCTCTGTGCTGATGGGGTTTCCAGTTCAGGGCTTTTACTCTGGTCCAGTTCCTACCCTGAATTTCCGCCTCAGTCGCCACTCTGTCCCCAGACTGAAGTGTCTGCTAGACTTGTCCACACTTTCAAGGGTAGCCAAATTTAGGGCTTGAAGGGGCCTAGCAGCCCTGCATCCTAGCCTGGCATGGATGGTGATGTAGAGAGACTATCTTAACCACCCAGAGCCAAAAGGGATCTGGGTCTTATAGCAGATACCGTGTTCTGCAATGCCCTGCTTCACCATGAGCCAGGCAGGGTAGGTAGAAAGGCAGCCCCTTCTCTTGACTGCCACATAACAAACAGCCTCTTCCCCAGCCCCGCAATAGCCTCTCCTGTTGTCTATATAAAGCCAGGCAGGTCCCTACGGTGGTGGCAATCTATACCCAGCTGCTCTATTTTTTCCCTTCGGGCCTTGATTACTTTAATTCCTCTGGGGTCCTCGAGATGCACTCAGAACACAGGGCTTGGGATTTACAGTCTTCACAAGGCACACTGCAAAGTGTGCTTAACTCTACCATGAGAACTGCAGACTGCTTTGCAGGGGATGATTGGCTGTGTGGTTTGCGGGAGAAGTAAGCGGAGACTTCCCTCCGAGACTGTCTGGTTAATATTTGGGCGGTGCTTTTTTTCTTTGGGCTTGCCACCTCCCAGAAGGCAGAAGGCTTCCTAGACAATTTAAATAAGAATCAGAGAGAGAGAGAAGCTTCAAGCTAGAGGCTGTGCCCTTCAGGAGCTGAATTCTAGGTCACAGCCCCAGCTTCCTCCTGTGGGGGGCCAAGTACAGGCCCTCTGAGGCCACCAGGTGGGGTGTTGAGAAGAGCAGTCACCCATAGGGGGCAGCTCTGAGCCACACTGCACCTGCCTCATGGTTACTGCAGAACAGAGGAGCTGATCAGACCAGAGAGATAGGACCTGCAGACTTCTTTTGTGTATGAAAATGTCTTAATTTCAAAGCCATCACACGAATCCTAAGGGTCGCACAAAGCCACCTGTACCAGTGACCATGCTTCAGAGCCTTGGAAGGTACCTTGTTAGGATTTACAGTGAGAGCCAAGCCAGGAACTCTGGGGAAGATGGGAAGGAAGGGCTGGTATTCTCACCATCCAGTTGCTGATAAGGACAGGACTTGAGGAGGCAGGCCCCTGTGGTGATGACATCTGGTCCCCTCCCATCCCTGTTTGTTGCAGAGGCACCTCGGTTTGAGTCTATCATGGAAGATGTGGAGGTGGGGCCTGGAGAAACCGCTCGCTTTGCTGTGGTAGTTGAGGGGAAACCACTGCCAGACATCATGTGGTACAAGGTCAGTGGGTAATGCAGGCTGCGGTAGCCTGGGAGCTGGGGGTTTGTGGAGTCCTGGAAGGCCCCCAGGACATAGTTACGAGGAGGAGGAAGAGGAGGAGGAGGAGGAAGAGGAGGAGGAGGTTGGATTCTTGGGGCTAACTGAAGGGTTAGGGGTCTTGTTTGGTTGGTTGGGTTGGGTCGGGTTTTTGGTTTTTCCAAGACAGAGCTTCTCTGTATAGCCCTGGCTGTCCTAGAACTTGCTCTGTAGACTAGGCTGGACTCAAACTCAGAGATCTACCTGCCTCTACATCCCAAGTGAGTGCTAGGATTAAAGGTGTGTGCCACCGCTGACTGGCACAGGTTAGGGGTTATTAACAAGAGATAATGGAGAACCTGATGCTGGTCCTGGGGTCAGAGGAACTGAGTAAAGGCAGCAGTGGGGCTTGATCGGCAGGGTCCTGGCCTTCAGGTCCAGATGAAAGAGGCTGTCTGGGTGTGGAGGAATAGCTAGGTCCAGGTGTCAGTAAAGCCAGACTCAGGCTGCAGGTGACACCCTCCTCTGCAGGATGAGGTGCTGCTGGCCGAGAGCAACCATGTGAGCTTCGTGTATGAGGAGAACGAGTGTTCCCTAGTGCTACTCAGCGCAGGAAGCCAGGATGGAGGCGTCTATACCTGTACCGCCCGGAACCTGGCAGGCGAAGTCTCCTGCAAGGCGGAGCTGTCTGTGCTTTCAGGTGGGTTCGTGTTCTGGGGAGAAGAGACAGGCAGTATCCTGCCCGGTTCCCGCATTCTGTCCTTTGCCTTTTGGATCTGTCCCACATTGCCCTTCTCCATCCTTGTCCCTTTCTTGTCCTCCCAACATGGGGACATCTCTCTCCTCCCCAGCTCAGACAGCCATGGAGGTCGAGGGGGTCGGAGAGGATGAGGAACACCGAGGAAGAAGACTTAGTGACTACTACGACATCCACCAAGAGATTGGCAGGTGTGGAGCGAGGAAGAGCTGCCTTCGAGGACCAAGAGGGGGCTGCTGGGTCTGAGGGCCAGGAAGGATGGAGGGTCAGCGTTGTTGTAACAGCAGTGTCTTGTCACCTTCCCTGTGTCATCCAGGGGTGCCTTCTCCTACCTGCGGCGTGTAGTGGAGCGGAGCTCTGGCCTGGAGTTTGCAGCCAAGTTCATCCCTAGCCAGGCTAAGCCTAAAGCATCAGCAAGACGTGAGGCGCGCTTGCTGGCCCGGCTCCAGCATGGCTGTGTGCTCTACTTCCACGAAGCCTTCGAGAGGCGCAGGGGACTTGTCATAGTCACGGAGCTGTATCCTGGGACGAGATGGGGATGAAAGACTGTTCTTTGTAAAGGCAAATTTGGAACATGTTTTACCCTTTGCAAAGGGGTCCTTTGAGTTAGGGCCATGACTGGGGTGGGGCTCTAGCTCACTTAGCATGCTCAGAGCCCTGGGTTCAGTTTACAGCACTGCATAAAACTGCGTGTAGAGACCCACGACTCTGATCCCAGGACTGGGGAGGGAGAGCTGAAGCTTAACATCATACTTGTTTTCACAGCCTCATCCAGGCTATGCCAAATCCTTTTAAAAAGGTAGACCTTTTGAACGTTAGAGTGAAAAGCATCTCTAGATCTTTGGTCTTAAAGAATAACAACAATAACAACAAATGTAAGTTCATGCCAGGTATGGTAGCATATGCCTTTAATTGCAGTTGTCAGGAGATAGTGACAAGTGGCTCTCTGTGAGTTCAAAACCAGCCTAGTCTACAGAGAGAGTTCTTGGACAGGTAGGGACCCTGATAAGAAACCCTTTCTTTAAAAAAGACTTAAGTTTATACAGCATTTAGTGTGTGCCCGGCAATGCTGCACGGGTTTTATAATTACTCAATACTCAGTCCTCGTGTATATCTTCCTGGTAGAACTTCATCCTTGTTTTAGGGCTGATGAAAGAGGCATAAAGAGGTTAACTAGTATAGTCTAAAGTCCTGCATCTAGCAAACACCGTATTCCATCACACGATGCAGGGTACTATATCTGCACATCTGACAGGACCCTGCTCCAGACGAGACCCCAGACCTGCTTTACTTACCAGGACTCTTTATAAAGCCACAACCTTCTCTTATATAAAACCTTTGGCTCAACAAAGGCACATTGAGCTAGCAATGCTGACGGCTGGCTTGACCCTCCTGGAGCAGGGTGACTCTGATCTGCACACCAGCCTCACAGTCTGCCCTGTCCAAGTCCAGACCACAGCAAAATAACAAATAATTTCATTATGAAGACCTCTGGGTTACTCTCAAATATTGCCAAAAGGCTCCGTGTATAGTCAATAAGATTCTACCATAATTTGAGGCGTGTAAAATGCTTCATAAGTCAGGAGAGGATCTTTTGCCTTCACTTCACTCCCTGAATAGGTAAGGGACTTGCCTGAGAGTTCAAGTTCAAGCAGGTCTCCTATCTATGTAATCTGCTGCCCGGAAAGTGGAAGCTAGTCTCTTACCCTTCTGATCGTGGGGAACCAGGGCCCTAGGAGCTCTGAGCATGGGCTGTATGCAGCTCTGGGGTTGAGCAGGGCAGTTGGTGCCTAACCCTTACTCCTTGACTTATGACACAGCTGCACAGAAGAGCTTCTAGAGCGCATGGCCAGGAAGCCCACCGTGTGTGAGTCTGAGGTGAGGGCAGTGGGTGGAAGGGGCAAGGTCGTGGACCACCTTTCACTTGTGCGAACTCTAAGAACAATGGGTGGGTCTTATACACACCATTTGTGCCCACAAGGAAGCCAGGGTCGGTGGTGGGGAGCAACACCAGATGGCACAATTCCCCACTCCACAAGACATGACTTGTACTGTCCTCTGTAAACAACAGCAGACACATTCTGGCCCTAACTCCATTGCTTCCCAGTGTTCCTAACATAAACGTTCTATGAAAACCACCTAGACTTTGATCTCACTGCATGGCTATACAAAGTGTATACTGCATGGTTCTCTTTATAATATAAATCACTATCCTCTGTATGTGTTCTGTGTACAACGTGTGCAATGGCACATGGTAACCCTGAGTCTTAGCATCCTTCATCCTGTGTGGTGAGCCACAGATGAGCTCTCATGAACTGTCTGAAGGCCTCTTGCCACATCTCTGGTGATGAGCAAGCAGAGTGTTCCCCCACCTCCATGGACTCTGGCCTCCCTGTTTCCACAGACTCGGACCTATATGCGTCAAGTGCTAGAGGGAATATGCTATCTGCATCAGAGCCATGTGCTGCACCTGGATGTCAAGGTGAGGAGGGGTGTGGCGAGCATGCAAGAGGTGGGGCTGCCATATGAGGTGTTCTTCCTTAATCAGCTCCCATGCCTTGGTTATAGCCGGAGAACCTGCTTGTGTGGGATGGTGCAGGGGGTGAAGAGCAGGTGCGCATCTGTGACTTCGGGAATGCCCAGGAACTCACTCCGGGAGAGCCCCAGTACTGTCAGTATGGCACGCCAGAGTTTGTAGCACCTGAGATTGTCAACCAGAGCCCTGTGTCTGGAGTCACTGACATCTGGTAATGCTGGCATGCTGGCCGCGCTGGGGACTTGCTCACTGGCTGGGAAGAGCTTCGGGAAATTGGGATTCCCCGTCTGACAGTCAGTGGGTGGCATTGCTTCTAAGGTTTCCCTTCTGCCCAAGTGATTTTCAGCTTTTTATCATTTGGGGCTAACGCAGTCCTTCTGGGCGTCGGATCTCCGCTTCCCTGGGGCTGGGCCTCCACACGTAAGACTGTATAAGTTTACTGGACTTCAGACTTCTGGGCTTCCTTAGCCAACCCTGTCATGGTCCCTGACTTTGGGTTGGGGTCCTACCAGAAGTAGACACTCCTATGCAGCCTTGCCAGGGAGGACTCATCCTTATCAGAATGGTGGTAGAGACAGCTACTCATTTCTGCCTAGAGTGGCCTGGCCTCTCACGCATATTTCTGGTTTCCCACAGGCCCGTGGGCGTCGTTGCCTTTCTCTGGTAAGGACCCCTCTGCAGTCTCCTGATTGGCCCACCCCTAACACTTGCAGGGTCCATGTCCCTCTCCCTTCTCTCCCACACTTAAGGGGTTTCACATGCACCAGTCTGGTTACCCCGGCTGGCATGCCACAGCTTCATCAGAGGTGGGCACGCTGGATCCAAAGCAGTGCAGGTTGAGCACCATCTTGGCAGGGAACGACCTGATCCTAAAAGATCCAGAGCACAGACTAGAGGAATACATCTCTTCAGGGAAAGCCACACTGGAGGAAGGACAGAACTTATTCCCCAAAGCACAGGCAGTCAGCTCCCAAGGCACAGCTGCCTCTCTGCCTAACCAAGGACCCCAAGTGGGAGAAGGACAAGACTATGAAAATTCTGGCTTCCTGTCCAGATTTGCCCTGGTGTCCCCAAACCTTGGGTCTCTACTTGTTCCCGGCCCCACCACCACAGGCATTGTACTTCACCTCAAGACCCTGCCCACCTCTTACCATAGCCCACTCTGCCCCTGCAGTTTGACGGGCATCTCCCCATTTGTTGGGGAGAATGACCGGACAACACTCATGAATATCCGAAACTACAACGTGGCATTTGAGGAGACTACGTTCCTGAGTCTGAGCAGGGAAGCCCGGGGCTTCCTCATCAAAGTGCTGGTGCAGGATCGACTGTGAGTACAAGAGCCCTTAACTGCAGAGAACCCCCTCAAACCACCTGCCTACTCCTACCAAACCCCTGCCCTTAAGTCTGCAGCCCCTGGCTCATTTAAAAAAAATTCAAAGATTTGTTTTTATTGATTGATGGATTGTTTTCTTATTTATTTATTTATTTACTTACTTACTTAATGTATATGAGTTCACTGTAGCTGTCTTCAGACACACCAGAAGAGGGCATCAGATCCCATTACAGATGGTTGTGAGCCACCATGTGGTTCCTGGGAATTGAACTCAGGACCTCTGGGAGAGCAGCCAGTGCTCTTAACCACTAAGACATCTCTCCAGCCCCCTGGATTGATTTTTTTTTTCTTGAGTAGCCCTGGCTGTCCTGGAACTTGTTCTGTAGACCAGGCAGGCCTCAAACTCACAGAGATCCATCTGCCTCTGCCTTGGAAATACTGGGATTTAAAGAGTGTGCTACCACTGCCTAGCTAATTTTTATCGTTTTTAATTATGTGTGTGTGTGTGTGTGTGTGCACATGAGTGTGTCGTGTGCATGTGAGTGACGGTATCTGTGGAGGCATTAGACCCCCTGGAGATGGATTTACAGGCAGCTGTAATCTACCTGATTCCTGATTGGTCCTCTGGCAGAACATCATTTGCTCCTAACCACTGGGCCATCTTTCTTTTCTTTTTTTTTTTTTTTTTTTGTTTTGTTTTGTTTTGTTTTCAAGACAGGGTTTCTCTGTATAGCCCTGGCTGTTTTGTTTGTTTGTTTGTTTGTTTGTTTGGTTGGTTGGTTCTGAGCCATTTCTCTAGCATCGAATCCCCCGTTCCTTTTTTTTTTTTTTAAAGATTTATTTATTTATTATATGTAAGTACACTGTAGCTGTCTTCAGACACTCCAGAAGAGGGCGCTAGATCTCGTTACGGATGGTTGTGAGCCACCATGTGGTTGCTGGGATTTGAACTCTGGACCTTCAGAAGAGCAGCCGGGTGCTCTTACCCACTGAGCCATCTCACCAGCTCCCCCCCCCCATTCCTTTTTTTAAAAAAAGATTTACTTATTTATTTTATGTATATGAGTACACTGTTGCTGTCTTCAGACACAGCAGAAGAAGGCATCAGATCCCAGTACAGATGGTTATGAGCCACCTTGTGGTTGCTGGTAATTGAACTCAGGACCTCTGGAAGAACAGTCGGTGCTCTTGACCACTGAGCCATCTCTCTCGCATCAAATCCCTTGTTCTTAAGAAGTCCCATTTTCTCAACCATTCATGAATAAAGGAATGATAAATTATTACTTCTTATTCCTTTACAGGAGACCTACTGCAGAAGAGACACTGGAACATCCTTGGTTCAAAGTGAGTCTAGTCCAAACAGCTCCATTTACTGACCATTATACTTGTTAACTATGATATGCATTTTATATACATGTGACCTAGTAGCCTCACAGTAGATCTGTAAAGGATTGTAGTATTAGTCCCATTTTGTTGATAAGGAAACTGAGGCCCAAGTCAATGATCAGGTTAGAATAGCATAGACTCTAAGCATAAGCTTGGACTCCTTTTCCTATCCTTGGGAATGGGCGTGGGTGCTCCTCTTTAGGGTTCCTATTGGTGCACAAGACCAGTCCTGGCCTAATTTCCTCCCTTTTGTGTGGCCATCTCTGTCCTGGGTTGGTTCCACACACTGGTGACAGGGTGGCCTGGCTCATTCACTCATGAACTTCAGGTGAATGGTTCTTATCATTTTCAAGCCCCTGCCTCCCGGGACACAGTGGCAGGCACTGGCAAGGAGGAGATCAGCAAATGAGTCGAGAGAAGGCATCTAAATCCACTTGCCATTGGATGATGCCACATGGCTCAGGGCAGACTGCTTGCCTAGCACCTAAGGCCCTGAGCATGAGGGACTTCATCCTACAAAACAAGATACTTGTCATCCAACACTGTGCTGGGTCAGCCAAAGACAAGCCATTCTGCTAGCAACTCTCAAACGAAGAGTTTCCTTCCTTGGATCAGAAACAAGTAGCATCAGATCGAGGGTGGGCAGGCTGCCTCGGGCAGCATCTATAAGTCTGGGCCACCAGGACTTCGAATGTCTGGTGGTACCCAGAGACAGAAGGGAGTTGGGGACTCCCGGAATACCCAATATGTCAGGGAAAGCCACCCTCAGGCATTGCCTGTTACCTGCCTCTTCTCCTGTAGTCAAAGAATGTGTCTCAGGGGTAGCTCTGGCCTGACAGTTTGTGGGGACAAAACCCTTCAGGAATCAGTACTTCTTGCATCAAGGTCCCCAGTGGACTTTGTCTCTCTCAAAAGGTCTGGGTTGACAGAGTGCTGTCCCTCAGGCCCTCTTTCCTGGGTTTGCAGACAGAAGCAAAGGGTGCAGAGGTGAGCACAGATCACCTGAAGCTCTTCCTGTCACGGAGGAGGTGGCAGGTGAGTTTGTCCCCGCCCTGCCCCTGTCCTTTTTACACTTATTTCCTCCCGTGATATTTCTTTTCAATGGTGAAGCCTCGCCCCCTATTCCTGCCTGAGCTGCCCTCCCATCGCTATATCTTTCTCCAGAGTTGAAAGGGGCCTGGGAACCAGTTAAGCCTCTGGGCCTTTCTGGTCTGACTGTAGCATCTTGTTTGCAGCGCTCTCAAATCAGCTACAAGTGCCACCTGGTGCTGCGCCCCATTCCGGAACTGCTACGGGCTCCCCCGGAGCGGGTGTGGGTGGCCATGCCTAGAAGACAACCCCCGAGTGGGGGACTCTCATCCTCTTCAGACTCAGAAGAGGAAGAGTTGGAGGAACTTCCCTCAGTACCCCGCCCCCTGCAGCCTGAGTTCTCAGGTTCTCGAGTATCCCTCACCGACATCCCCACTGAAGATGAGGCTCTGGGGACCCCGGAAGCTGGGGCTGCCACCCCCATGGACTGGCAAGAGCAGGGAAGGGCTCCCTCTAAGGACCAGGAGGCCCCCAGCCCTGAGGCACTCCCCTCTCCAGGCCAGGAGTCCCCTGATGGGCCTAGCCCCAGGCGGCCAGAGCTCCGCAGGGGTAGCTCTGCTGAGAGTGCCCTGCCCCGAGTCGGGTCGCGGGAACCGGGCCGGAGCTTGCACAAGGCAGCATCCGTGGAGCTGCCGCAGCGCAGGAGCCCCAGCCCGGGTGCCACCCGCCTGACTCGGGGAGGCCTGGGTGAGGGCGAGTATGCCCAGAGGCTGCAGGCCCTGCGTCAGCGGCTGCTGAGGGGAGGCCCGGAGGATGGCAAGGTCAGCGGCCTCAGGGGACCCCTGCTGGAGAGCCTGGGGGGCCGTGCACGGGATCCCAGGATGGCGCGGGCTGCCTCCAGCGAGGCTGCCCCCCACCACCAGCCCCCTCCGGAGTCCCGGGGCCTGCAAAAGAGCAGCAGCTTCTCTCAGGGCGAGGCAGAGCCCCGGGGTCGGCACCGCCGCGCGGGGGCGCCCCTCGAAATCCCCGTGGCCAGACTTGGGGCTCGCAGGCTGCAGGAGTCTCCCTCCTTATCTGCCCTTAGCGAGACCCAGCCACCGAGCCCTGCGAGGCCCAGCGTCCCCAAACTCAGTATCACCAAGTCCCCGGAACCTTCCGCTGTCACATCCAGAGACTCTCCCCAGCCCCCGGAACCTCAGCCTGTCCCAGAAAAGGTCCCTGAGCCCAAACCAGAACCAGTCCGAGCTGCCAAACCAGCACAACCCCCTTTGGCTCTGCAAATGCCAACGCAGCCTCTCACCCCCTATGCCCAGATCATGCAGTCGCTCCAGCTGTCCAGTCCCACCCTGTCCCCACAGGACCCCGCTGTGCCTCTATCAGAGCCCAAGCCCCACGCGGCTGTGTTTGCCAGGGTGGCTTCCCCGCCGCCCGGAGCCTCTGAGAAGCGCGTGCCTTCGGCCAGAACTCCCCCAGTGCTAACCGAGAAAGCCCGAGTCCCCACGGTGCCCCCTAGGCCCGGCAGCAGCCTCAGCGGCAGCATCGAAAACCTCGAATCAGAAGCTGTGTTTGAGGCTAAGTTCAAACGCAGCCGCGAATCGCCACTGTCGCGGGGCCTGAGGCTACTGAGCCGCTCGCGCTCGGAGGAGCGCGGTCCCTTCCGTGGGGCGGAAGACGACGGCATATACCGGCCCAGTCCGGCAGGAACGCCGCTAGAGCTGGTGCGACGGCCCGAGCGCTCGCGCTCCGTGCAGGACCTCAGGGTAGCCGGAGAGCCAGGCCTTGTGCGTCGCCTTTCGCTGTCCCTGTCGCAGAAGCTGCGGCGGACACCGCCGGGACAGCGACACCCTGCCTGGGAGTCCCGCAGTGGAGACGGGGAGAGCTCCGAGGGCGGCAGCTCAGCTCGGGCATCCCCAGTGCTGGCGGTGCGCAGGAGACTCAGCTCGACGCTGGAGCGTCTGTCCAGCCGTTTGCAGCGCAGCGGCAGCAGCGAGGACTCCGGGGGCGCCTCGGGTCGCAGCACGCCGCTGTTTGGACGGCTGCGCAGGGCTACTTCCGAAGGGGAGAGCCTGCGACGCCTCGGTGTTCCGCACAATCAGCTGGCCTCTCAGACTGGTGCCACTACACCTTCCGCTGAGTCTCTGGGTTCAGAGGCCAGTGGCACATCGGGTTCTTCAGGTAAGGAGGGACGAGGCGAGTAATGGGAGTGGTGTGCTAGAGACAGGTTCTGAAAGGAGTAGGGGGCTCCAGAAACCGGAAGCGGGTAGAGAGAGGTGGAGAGGCAGAGGCTAGCAAGAAAAGGGACAAGGTTGGGTTTTTGTTTTTGTTTTGTTTTTGTTTTTTGTTTGTTTCTGGTTTGGTTGGGTTGGGTTTGATTTGGGGGGGGTGCTACTTTGAGAGCTACAGGAATGTGGGTGTCCTGTGGGAATGGCTACACAAGAGCTCATGAGTCTGGGTGTGTACAGCTCCTGGAGAAAGCCGAAGCCGGCACCGGTGGGGCCTTTCCAGGCTGCGCAAGGACAAGGGATTATCGCAGCCAAACCTCTCCTCCAGTGTCCAAGAGGACTTGGGTCACCAGTATGTGCCCAGTGAGTCAGGTAAGAAGCCTTAGGTTGCTCTCAGGGCTGGCTGACAACAGACCACCATGAGGACCTTGGGCAGTCATGGAAGAGGCCTCTAGTTAGGAAAACAACAACGATAATTACAGCAGCAGCTGCCATTAATTAGCAAAGGCAAGTGTCCTATTAAGCATGTCACAAAGGCTGTCTTGTTTAACACTACAGCATTCTTTAGAAGGATGGTCCTCTGCATCCTATTTTACCGTTGGGGAAATAGCTTAGTGAAGCGATGCTGAGTAGCTTGTCCGAATCTCAGGTCTAATAAGGGGAGCAGCCAGAGTCTGCAAGCATCTCCAGGCCACTGAGGCCTTTGTTTGGCTGGCCTTGTGTCTCTTGCAAGGTCTCTGCATCTGGGTGCAGTTTTAAAGCTGCCCCAAATCCTGCTTCTGTGCACTCAGTGTCTCAGACCACTTGCATTCAAAGACACAACTTGTATCCCAGCTTGGACTGCACCCTCTGTTCTATACAACTCTGAACTTCTGGTTCTCCCCCCCCCAAGTCTCCCCCTCCCCCAATCACCCACAAGGCAAGTTTTAGAGAAAAATAGACATTAGGATTTTTTGCTTGGGTAGAGGCCTGCAATATCCCACAGTCTATTGCTTGTTCAAATGTCCTGGGGCTGCAGGGAAGGAGGTATTCTTCCTGGTGTCCTCCTACCTGGCAAAGAAGCAGGTAGGTTTCTAGACATTTCTGGACATTCAGGAGAAAGCCACCAAGCCAGGGTGTGCACATGATCTTTAGAAGCTGTCAACTCTATCCTGGCTCAGTTTGGGGTAGAATGGATCTAAACTTGCTTTCAACTCAGATGGGCTTAAGAAGACTATTTCTAAGCCCTGGTCAAGGCTGTGGGGCTGTATGACTGGTGGGAGGGCGTGGGGGACAAGCTGGCTGGAAGAGGGTAGAAATGGAGGGGCGGGGGGGGGGTGGCGGGTGGAAAGAGCATCAGTAGAGAAATGTGGGGTTGCTAATCCCTTCCCACCTGGGGCCTCCATTTTTCTGTGCAGCTGATTCCCTTCTGAGCAGTGAGTGCCCTCTGACCCCATTCTCCCCCTGCAGGAAGAAGCCCCTCCCATGTCCACTTTATCAACTGGGGCTGATCCTGGACTAATGACCGTAGGACATCTTTTACCTCTTATGCTGGCCTGCTTTGTTCCCTCCGCAGTACCCCGACTGCGGGCAGCAACTGCCGAGAGACCATTCCCGGTACCCTGGAGAATAAGACTGAGGCCCCTCCTTGGGGAACAATAGGGTCCTGTACTTCCTCTGAATTCCTGCTCCCTCCTGGTTCCTGTGGTTACTGCTTTCCTAGGGGTCTTTAGCTCTCTCTCCCCAGGTGAAGTAGACACGCCCCACCCCCTGTGACCTAAACCAGATTGGATTTTTTTTTTCTTAAGGAACAATCCAGGGACCACAAATTCAAATCGCAGTGCCTCTGAGGACCTGCAGAACTGGCACAAGCCCCTTGCCTTGGGCAAGGTCACCAGCCAGGGTCCAGGCAGCTTTTCTGCTTTGCCCAAACAATCCCTCTTTCCAGGTTCAGCTCCTGCCTTCTCTGCTGGGTGTACTAAAGAGATCATAGTAGCTAGCGACCTCAAGAAAGGCTGTTTGGGAGCACTTCCTGTGTGGACTCTGTGTCGCCTTTCCTTTTCACAGCAGACCCTCCCCACCCAAGCTTGATGGGTCTCAGCCTCTCAAGTCACAGATTAGAAATGCAGTTTCAGAAGGGGCATGGGACTTGCTTAGGGTCCTGGGGTCTACTCTTCTCTCTTGCTCTTTTTAGTGGCATGAATGAATATGCAGGAATGTCAGGAGCCTCCCCTAAATCCCAGAGACACAGAGGCGCGCTTCCTGGGGCTGCCCATAGGGGGCGCTGGCTTCAGCTCTCTTGAGACTGCACAGTTGTTTTTTTTGTTTTGTTTTGTTTTTTGTTTTGTTTTTGAGGCAGGGTTTCTCTGTGTAGCCCTGGCAGTCCTGGAACTCACTATGTAAACCAGGCTAGTCTCAAAATCAGAGATCCTCCTGCCTCCAGCCTGAACAACTTTCAGGAGTCTATTTTTTTTTCCTTCCATCATGTGGATTTGTTGAACGGAACTCAGGTCACAAGGCTTGGCGGCAGGTGCCTTTATTTGCTTAGCTGTCACACTGGCTCCAAGACTGCACATTCTGATAACAGACGCTTCTCACAGCCCATGTTAGCTCGGGCCCCTGCTTCCTCTCCTTTCCTGCTCATTTGCCCTGCAGTGGCCCAGAGGGAGTTTAAATTGCAGAGTCTTGACTGTTATCATTCTTCAAACTGTGTTTGTTTTTATTTTAACAAACGCCCATAGAGCACTTATTTAATGCTGGTCTCAGCTCTAAGTGATTTACACACGTGAGGTGAGGTAAGCGCCGGCATCTTCAGTCATCAGTCAGGGAGAAGAGGGTTCTGCATATGCTGAGAGGCTGGAGAAGGTGATGCCCACTACAAGAAAACCTGGGAGGCACACAGGGCATGAGGTTCTACTCTCCTACATATGACCAGGAGGCGAGAATCATTCATTGTACTGGCCGTGTACTACCAGGGCTCACAGGCATCTGTCTCTCCCTCAGCAGCAAGCAGCCAGGGTCCTGAGCTGTCTCTCTTTTCCTTCAGATTTCCCCCCAGTCTTCCACATCAAACTCAAGGACCAGGTGCTGTTGGAGGGGGAAGCAGCCACCCTGCTCTGCCTACCTGCAGCCTGCCCAGCACCCCGCATCTCCTGGATGAAAGGTAAATACATTGTGTCTTCTGTAGAGAGGGGAGGCAGCGACATGCAGTTCCTAGTCAAAGGGCATGGGAGAGGCCAGGCCACGGGGAGGCAGAAAGAGGTAAAGGGCAAGGGAGGGAAACCTGGATTCACTCAGCTGCTCAGTCTATGCCTTCTTGTCCCCAGATAAGCAGTCCCTGCGCTCAGAGCCCTCAGTGGTCATTGTGTCCTGCAAAGATGGACGGCAGCTGCTGAGCATACCCCGGGCCGGCAAGCGGCATGCTGGGCTCTATGAGTGCTCAGCCACCAATGTCCTGGGCAGCATTACCAGCTCCTGTACTGTGGCCGTGGCCCGTGAGTTAGTGGGAGAGCAAGGCCAATGTACCAGGGATGAGGAAGTGGGTTAGGGCGTGCTGAACCCGCATATGTTGAACCCACATCTCCTTCTCCTTCCAGGCATTCCAGGGAAGCTAGCTCCTCCAGAGGTGCCCCAGACCTACCATGACACAGCACTAGTACTGTGGAAGCCAGGAGATGGTCGGGCACCTTGCACATACACTCTGGAGCGGCGGGTGGATGGTGAGGGCAAGGCAGGGTGAAGGGAGCAAGTGGCAGGCCAAGGGTGGGGGTGGGGCTGCTTGGGAAGGCCAGAGTCCTCACTAGATAGAGGCATCTTCTCTGGGCTCTTGTAGCATAGAGAGCTGGGGCCATCCCTCTAGGGCCTTAACCCTCCCTCCACTGTGCTGTCTGCAGGGGAATCTGTCTGGCACCCTGTGAGCTCAGGCATCCCCGACTGTTACTACAATGTGACTCAGCTGCCTGTCGGTGTGACCGTGAGGTTCCGTGTGGCCTGTTCCAATCGTGCTGGGCAGGGGCCCTTCAGCAACCCTTCTGAGAAGGTCTTCATCCGAGGCACTCCAGGTCAGCGGAAGGTGCAGGGCGGTGATGTCGGAACCCAGGACCTCTCTGCTCCTTGGAGCATCCCGGCTCTGCTCCCAGAACATTCTATGATGATTTTCTTTGTCTTCTCTTAGATTCTCCTGCTCAGCCAGCTGCTGCTCCCCGAGATGCCCCTGTTACCTCAGGGCCAACCAGGGCCCCACCGCCTGACTCTCCTACCTCACTGGCCCCCACCCCCACTCTTGCGCCCCCAGCCTCCCAGGCATCCACTCTCAGCCCCTCAACTTCCTCCATGTCTGCCAACCAAGCCTTGTCCTCACTCAAGGCTGTGGGTCCACCACCCGCAACCCCTCCACGAAAGCACAGGGGGCTTCTGGCCACCCAGCAAGCAGAGCCATCCCCACCCAGTATCGTGGTCACCCCAAGTGAACCTAGGTCTTTTGTCCCTGACACTGGAACCCTGACCCCAACCTCTAGTCCTCAAGGGGTTAAACCAGCACCTTCCTCAACTTCCTTGTATATGGTGACTTCCTTCGTGTCTGCACCTCCAGCCCCCCAGGCCCCAGCCCCTGAGCCCCCTCCTGAGCCCACCAAGGTGACTGTGCGGAGCCTCAGCCCAGCCAAGGAAGTGGTCAGCTCCCCGACACCCGAGAGCACCACTCTTCGGCAGGGTCCCCCTCAGAAACCCTACACCTTCCTGGAGGAGAAGGCCAGGCAAGCAGGGATAGGGAGAAGGTGGGAGAGTGGATGGGACACAGGGAACAAGGGATACAGTTTGTGCAGACTGTCCTGGCTAGACTTGGAGGAAGATGCTAAGATGTGGGTCTTTAAGGACCATTTGAGCTCAGCTAGCTACTGTCTTGAGCTTGAGCCATGTGCTCTTCACAACTGTGAGAGGAAGGCACAGCCTTGCCACTGTGATCACCCCTTTCACAGATGAGAAAACTGAGGTTATGTGCTTTCCCAAAGGTAGAGAGCCAGGAGAGCTGGAAGCTTTGCTCCTAGCACTGAACTCCGAAGCCCACTGCAGCCCACTGCGTTTTTGTTTTGGAAAGATTTATTTAATGTATGTGTACACTGTGGCTGTCTTCAGACACACCAGAAGAGGTCACTGGATCCCATTACAGATGGTTGTGAGCCATCATGTGGTTTCTGGAATTGAACTCGGGACCTCAGGAAGAATAGTCAGTGCTCTTAACCGCTGAGCCATCGCTCCAGTCTGCCCACTGCGTTCTTGTTCTCATGGTCCCTGCTTCCCATTTTAGCTCTCACCATGATAGTGCCCACCCTGAGTCTGTGGCATCCCTCTTACACACACAGGGGCCGCTTTGGCGTTGTGCGGTCATGCCGGGAGAATGCTACAGGCCGAACGTTTGTCGCCAAGATTGTTCCGTATGCCGCGGAGGGCAAGCGACGCGTGCTGCAGGAATACGAGGTGCTTCGGACGCTGCACCACGAGCGGCTCATGTCCCTGCACGAGGCCTACATCACCCCTCGGTACCTCGTGCTTATTGCTGAGAGCTGTGGCAACCGGGAACTTCTCTGTGGGCTCAGCGACAGGTAGCTGGGTGTCCCTGGGGAAAGGGTAGCAGGAGTGGAGGAGGCTGACTGGAAGGTCACCCATCCAGCCTCTGGTGACACCCCACCCCCGCCTTAGATTCCGGTATTCAGAAGACGACGTGGCCACCTATGTGGTGCAGCTGCTACAAGGCCTGGACTACCTCCACGGCCACCACGTGCTACACCTGGACATCAAGCCGGACAATCTACTGTTGGCCGCTGACAATGCCCTTAAGATTGTGGACTTTGGCAGTGCTCAGCCCTATAACCCTCAGGCCCTGAAGCCACTTGGCCACCGCACAGGCACTCTGGAGTTCATGGGTAAGAGGGCCAGCAGCAGGGTCATGGTAGAGGGCTAGAGGATTGCCACAGGGGCATGCCAGGCTCACCCCCTCCACCCACACATGTACCATTAATATACATTACCCGCTATGTAAATAATGAACGAGAGTTTTTTCCATTGATCTTTACAATAGCCCCGGAGTTGGGCACTGCAGTACTCCCTTTTTACAGATGAGGAAGGAGAAGCACCCTGACATTAAGTTATTTGTCCAATTAGACAGTTACAAATAACTGCAATGGGATTTGCAAAAGCTGGAAAGACGAGAGAATCAATTACAACTGTACTGAGCAGGGAAAGCCAGTCATTTAGCTACCTGCTAACCGGTACTTGTTATCGTTATTCCTTAAAGTTATTCTACAAGCCACACTTTAGAGACAAGACAATGGGAGCCAGGCAGGTTTAGTAAATCGCCCGAGGTCCCATCATGAGAAGGGGCAGGCTTGGGATTAGAGCCAGCCAGGCTGATTTCAAAGGCTCTTAAATGGCCACACTCTGTAAATGAGAGCACTGCTTCTGAGGTGGTCCCGGGCAGCTTGTGACATTGTATCATGGGTCTTCTGGAATCTCCATTACTCAGTGGCGAGTGGTCCACATCACCCCCACTTCTGTCCTGCCTGCTGACCTCTAGGGCCTGCTGTTCTGGTTTTAATCATGCTTTGGTAACGGCCACGGTTCTGCTTCTTAAGGCCCCAGAACTACCCCCACCCCCGCCCCAACCCAGCCTCCCTCTCCCTGTTCCCCTGCCACAGGGAACCTAAGCCAGCTTGACCTCTGTCTCTTTTCAGCTCCTGAGATGGTGAAGGGAGACCCCATTGGCTCTGCCACAGACATCTGGGGAGCCGGTGTGCTCACCTACATCATGTGAGTGGCCTGGTCCTGGTCCAGCCCCATGCTTTCTCTGCCCATGATCCCTCCCTCTACCTGTTCTAGATCTCAGTCCACTTCTGCCCACCCCTCCCTCATCCTGCATTTCCCTGCCTCCCAGGCACACAACCAAAAGCAAAGTGGCATTATCCTTGAATACTGTGCCCCTCCCAGATGCCCTACATGAATGTCTCTTAAGTCTTTCAACTGCACATCACTCTAAGGTAGAGGCAATGAGAGAGGCATCCAAGATGGCAATTCACCTTTCTTCCACAACAGGCTTAGTGGGTACTCCCCATTCTATGAGCCAGACCCCCAGGAAACAGAGGCTCGGATTGTTGGGGGTCGCTTTGATGCCTTCCAGTTGTATCCTAACACATCCCAGAGTGCCACCCTCTTCTTGAGAAAGGTCCTCTCAGTACATCCCTGGTGAGTAGGCCCCCTACCTGCCAACCCTCCAGTGTTACCCATCTCTGAATGCAGACCACCATGGCTTCACTTGGCCAAAGATTCCCAACTCCTCCATAGAGAGTTGCAGCAGAAGCTGTCACACTGCCGCCCATTTAAAGCCCACAACAGCCCTGGGAAAGGCAGAGTCAGTCCCTATTGCAGAGACTGGGAAACTGAGCCCATGAGCTGCCCAATATCAGAATCAGGATTGATAAAGGGCCTGAAGGAGGGAACAGCCTGCCTTCTCCCAGAGCTTCTTTCCTGGTTCATGATCCCTGGCTTGCCTGGCAGGAGCCGGCCCTCTCTGCAGGACTGCTTGGCCCACCCATGGCTGCAAGATGCCTACCTGATGAAGCTGCGCCGCCAGACACTCACCTTCACCACCAACCGGCTCAAGGAATTCCTGGGCGAGCAGCGGCGACGTCGGGCTGAGGCTGCTACCCGTCACAAGGTGCTGCTCCGCTCCTACCCTGGCAGCCCCTAGGTGGCACAGACCGCAGCCCGGCCACGGGCTTCAACTTGGGTTCTCACTCGCGCTGCCAAGGGACATTCCAGAGCCCATGCTGAGCTGGACAGGCAGGGGCTTCAGATACCAGCAGCAGCAGCAGCAGCAGCAGCAGCAGCAGCAGCAGCAGCAACATCTGGCTGGGCTATTACCTCATGGACCTAAGAGGACAAGGCCCTGGGGCTTCAGCCGAATGTCACCCCGGCCATAACCAGAGCAGGAGACCCACTGGCGAGGCTGGGCAAGGGTGAGAGCAGAAAGTCAAGGAGGGAGTTGGGAAGTGAAGAATGAGACGGAGGATAGAGAGGGAGGAGCTTGAGGAAGGTTCTAGGCTGGAGTGGAATGCTATATCTCAGGGAGAACCCAGAAGGGGACATGGCTGAAGAGGAAGAAGGACCCTGTGATGTGGGAATGTGGTGGAGAGGAGGACTAGACATAGAGAGCGTGCCAGGAGCCAGAGCAGAGACATAAGGGAGGGCAGAAGGGTAGAAGGCAACAGGAGTGGGCTCAGGGGTGGCAGGGCAGGCCAGCAGCTGCATCTTCCGAAAGAGAGAGGAGAAAGGCAAAGAGGTGTGTGCCTAAGGCCGCTCCAGCTGGTCTCCTGTCCCAGCCGATGCAGTTCTGGGCATTCTCCACTGGCCCAGGGATGTCCTCACTGCTCCTCCATGGCCTTTGCCCTCCTTCCCATTTGTATTTATTTATTTATTGCCTTTTGTGGAGTTTCCTTTCTATCCAGTCCCTAGTGCCTATGTTGTCCCGACCATCCCCCTTCAGTCACCCAGCTGTCTGTGCAGCTGTCTGTCTGTCTGTCACAAGAAAAATAAAAAAAAAAAAAAAAAAAAAAAAAGACAGCAAGCGGCAGGACCTGTGTGTGGTCTCTGGGTGGGGTGAGGAAGAGGAGGAGGCGGGGCGGCTTGGAGTGGGTCCTGAGTGGAGCTTCACCTTCTCTAGGCAATGACAAGGCATTCAGGGGTCTACCATCTATACCACCGAGCACCTTGGGGCCTTCCAATCCCCCCTTTGCCTCTCACCCCCTTGTATTGCTAGATGAAGGGAGACTATAGCCACTTTTTAGTTTCTAGGATGCTGGGAGACATACTGATTTCCCATAACCACCCTCTCTCTTGACACCAGGGACCCACCTCTCTGCTCATATGCTCCCTCTTTGTAACTTGAAGAATGTTGGGCTCTAGAATGGACTAGCCACATCCCAGGCCTATCTCAGCCTAGCTCTTCCTCAGGACTAGGGAGAGATGGATTTCATCTCAGTAATTAGGTCAAAAAGAGACAGTGTGAAGAGCTGGAGAAGACACCAGGAGAGGTCCTGGCCTGAGGTTTTTGGGATTTAAACACAGATCTGAATGTATGGAGTAGCTGTGAGTGCACAGGGTAGCCATGTCTAGGGTTGAGGGACACATCAGGCTAGACCTTCTTGTCTCCAAGGCAGGTTAAGAGTCTGCTGGGCGGGCTGGTGAGATGGCTCAGTGGGTAAGAGCACCCGACTGCTCTTCCGAAGGTCCAGAGTTCAAATCCCAGCAACCACATGGTGGCTCACAACCATTCGCAATGAGATCTGGCGCCCTCTTCTGGAGTATCTGAAGACAGCTACAGTGTACTTACATATAATAAATAAATAAATCTTTATTTAAAAAAAAAAAAAAAGAGTCTGCTGGGCAATGACTGGACACACCCATGCAACATCGAAGAATGGTCACAAGGTCCCAGCAAAGAGCTTCCTGGACCGGAGGTAGAGGAAAGAAGGAGCTAGGTTTCCTGAGTTCTACCTTGAAGCTCTACTCTCGGCCAGATGAGGAACAAGCTTTTCTGCCTGTAAGCCGAGCTTCAGCACTGGGTTGAGACCCCTTGACTCAAGCTTCTACAGCCGTTCTGGCTTCCAGGAGGGAGGCAAGGCTCACCATCGTAAAATAACAAGGTGTTAAAAGCAGAGAGAGAGATACCTTGCCCACCCATCATCCCAGTTATGAAGATATACAGTTTGCCTGCGAGGATCTCCAACCCCTCACACACTGCAAATGCATTCATATAAAACTCAGGTGCCTGAACTCGTATCTTGATAAATGGAAAAAAAAAATTCCTCTCCCGTCCCCTTTGATCTGCAGTTTCCTTCCCACCTCCATTGGAAATGGCACGTGAACTGCTTATTCCAAACACGGAAGAGCCAAAGTAATTTATGTCAGCAGAGTGGTATCAAAATTGTTCTGATCAAAAGGTTTGCAGTACCAAGACTCATAAACCAGTGCCTACAACGCTCCCACCTGGTTCCCTAGCCTACATTGACAGCACTCCACGCAAGCCCCGGAGAGATGATCTGTATCACAGGCAGTCTTGTGTCCCTATGCACAAGGGTATGCCCCCAAAGGACTTCAGCAGACCTAGAGGCTGGGGAGTCAATTATAATGTTAACCTTCAAGGATGGTAATGACCATCCAGATCCTGTTCTGTCACAAAGATGGAAGAGAGGCACTGGGGAAAACAGTCCAGGGGTTACCTCTCCCAATTTCCAGGTTAGGTGTCTAGTGGGATAAGGGAAAGGGGCAGAGATGGTGTGCTGGCAGACTGCGCAGCGAGCAGGCCTCAGTTCTATTACGAGAGCTCTGAATACTGACCCAGCCTGGAAGGATGGGGGTGTTTCAGAAGGAACTGAGAGAGAAGGGTCTGTCTTGGCTTCTGAAGGACATAGCTCTGGCAAAGGCAGTGTAGCCAAGCTGACGTAATGAATCTCAACTTTCCTGGACCTGTTTATCTGCTGGAGTAAGGATGCAAGGAGCTGTGCTATAGGCCTAAGTAGTACTGTCTCCAAGGATCCAGAGGTAGTGGTAGCTCTGGGAGTGCAAGATACTGAACTGGCCACCTGGACCAGTATAGAGCATCAACGATGCCAACCAGTGCTCAGATTCCATGGGCATCCTTATGGAAGGTTCATGTGCTCTAGGTTCAGAACAGCGTCACACTGTGGGCATCTGCAGTGGTAGTGTCCAGGCAGGAGTGCATTTGTAGCTGGGCCTCGTCCAGACCGGGCGAGGAGGAACCCACCCTCCACACTGACTGGAGGGCATGACAAGCCTAGCAATTTCCTCCCTTCCTCCAGGTCCTGATCCCACCCAGACTGAGAAGTCAGCCCGGGGCTCCCATCCTAGGATTCTAGGATCCAAGGTCACAATGTGAGCCAGGATTTAAAATCTAGTTTTCTGGCTCCCAACCCAGGGCACTTTCCTTACACACAGCTGTCACCGAAGCACTTGTGAGAGCTGTATCTCTTTTGATCTTCTACTTGACCCAGAGAAAAAGGGACAGGGATAAGTCCTGTTTAATAACGAAAGAGATAAAAAGTAAAGGCTAGTCATCTGTCCAATAACATACTGTGAATTCAAATGCATCATGAGGAGTTAGGGCCAGATATTCCTCGTCTCATGGTGATACTCGTGTCCCATGGTCGGGTTCCCCTGTCCTTTGTTGAGTCCATGCTAAGGTACAAAAGGGACCTCAAAGACGCCATGGCAACACTGACTGCCCACTCATGTCTGCCAGACCAAGCACGGGTAGGACATCGAGAACCACGACAGGGTGGTCTAGGATCTGCAGCCAAGGCAGGGCTGAGACTGGGACCTGTGTGGTATTTGTTCCCAGAAACTGGACTGCAAAGAGTGAGCTTTATAATTGACGCTCATTACACACAGAGATAAACTGACCCACAGATCCACCCTCTGTCTCTCCACACCTTCCTCAGGGTGTGGAGATTGGTCCCAACACCACCAGCGCCTTACCATTCCCCAGGACTACCGCACTGAGCATGGCCCAGGGCTTCCCTCAGGTGGACATGGCTTGAAAGGGACCATCAGACCTTTTTGCCCTGGCTGCGAGTCCAGGTGCTGGTGGGATCCAAACCCTCTTCTGCCTTGCTTAATAAAACTGCTTTCTGGGCTGGAGAGATGGCTCAGTGGTTAAGAGCACCGACTGCTCTCCTGAGTTCAAATCCCAGCAACCACAAGGTGGCTCACAACCATCCGTAATGAGGTCTAACGCCCTCTTCTAGTGCATCTGGAGACAGCTACAGTGTACTTAGATATAATAATAAATCTAAAAAATAAAACAAAATTGCTTTCCTTCTGACCCTTTGCGTGCTTGTTTGTTTTGTTTTCCATCGCTATTTCCTCTCCCTGTTCCCCTCCCGCCCCCCAATATTTATTCCAAGACCCACAGGCTAAGGGTCACAGAATGTTGGAGTCACTAGGAAATCTGGAAAGCTCGCCTGGTCCGATGCTTCATTTTACAGGTAGTAGTCATCCGGAATAGGATTTCTCTCAATGTCAAATTTCTCAGTTGGACAAATTTTGGAACTGTGACTGCTCCTTTTCTTTTGCTCAGTCTAGGCTCAGCCCCTCCCGGCTGTTCTAAAGCTGGCCACCCAGGGGATTGTCCTGTGAGTTACTGCTCCGCTGTCTCTGGGCCCATACTGGAAAAGCTTAGGTCTTAATCTCAGTTTCCAGGCCTAACTTCTTAGCCCCCATCCTCACTCCTCTCTCTCCTCAGTTAAGCCTTGCCCTACGGTGACTTGACCGAACGCACCAGGTTTCCAGCACGTTTCCCAAGTGTCTTATTGGAGTTGGAGAGAGAACGTTTTCAAAACTACAATTCCCAGAAGCCCCTGCGAAGGAGCTCTCGCGGGTTGTAAGGAGACACGTACGCGGAAGGAGCAAGCAGTGGCAGGCGGCAGAGCTGGCGTAAAGGGAGCTAGTGGTAAACGGATCTACATGGTGGAGGGGGTGGTGGGCAGGGTAAGGGGTAGCGGACGGACCCTGGACGTAGGGAGGGCTCACAGGGCCTGTCTTTCTTTCCTCATGCCCACGCTTGTGTTGGTTCTATAACCAATGGCTACGAGAAACTGACGTCTATTGGACTGACTCAGTTGTGGGGTCCAGGTCAGCAATCAATCTTTGGAATCCAGAGATTCCGCACCAGTGGTCCGTATGCGCACGGCTGGAGTAGTAGGCTCAGCGTTTGACATGTCAACGGAACCTGTCTTTTGATTCGAGCACATGTAGGTAGTTGTAGAATTCACAGTCAGCACCTAGAGGTGTTAGGGTTGGTGCTCATCAAATGCAGATTGATGTTAGTTCTGTACTTGGGGCGCATTCATAGGATTAAAATTAAAGCCCAGAGCTCACTCAAGGTTTGTGGTCCATATTCACCGTTGGGATTCGGGGTTGAACAGCTAGAAGGAGGAAGCAGTCATTTGCAAGGCATTGGGACTAGAGGTTTCAGGGTTTTGAGATTTGGGGTCAGAGAAGGGGGTCCGACGAGTACCCGTGTTTACATAATTTGTTCACGGCCAAAGAGAAGTCATTAGAGATAAAAGGGAGGGCTGCAGGTTTTTGAAGCCGTCTGAGTTCTGGATTGGGAAGAATTTCGTGATTGTGTGCCCAAGGAGAGACTATACTGAACTTTTGTGTTTACATCCTAGGAAAGGACTATGTGTCGTCATTTGGGAGTCTGAGATCTGGTTGTAATTATTCTGTTGTGGTTTGAGGTTTAGGTAACAGCGCTCATCATGCTCAAAGCTGTGATTCTCATTGGAGGCCCCCAGAAGGGTGAGGAGATGGGGAACAGGAGAGCGGGTAGGCTGGAGAGGTCGGTGGGGTTGGGACACAAGGAAATAGGAAGCTAAAACGTTCTCCTGTCCTCTCTCAGGGACTCGCTTCAGGCCTTTGTCTTTTGAGGTGCCCAAACCTCTGTTTCCTGTGGCAGGCGTTCCCATGATCCAGCACCATATAGAAGCCTGTGCCCAGGTAACCCCACACTTCCTGCCCCCCTCCTTCATGCTGTGTGTCTGTCTTCCATTTCCCAGCTGCCATCTTTTCCCACCAACTACCGCTCCAAGGGCTGCCATTCACAGGTGTCTGTGCACTGCTTCAGGCTGTGCATGCAGCCAGCCCTGGTGACTTCCCTGCCTCTTGCTGCTGCTCAGATTTCACACCTAGTTTTACAGTATGGAATGTGAAGCCAGGCAGGGATCTTAAAGAATAAGCTAGAGCCATAGCACGGGGAATCAGTGATAAAGCACAGAGCACCTATGCTGTAGCTCCTTTTCTTTATTGCTCCATTATTGGGATAGACAAGGTTTGAGTTTGAGTCCTGTCTTCCTACTGAGACCTGGAGCAAGCCAAATTTCAACCTCTTTCAGTTCTAGTTTTCTTATCTGTAAAGGAGATTAAACCTCCCGTGCAGAGTGTTGAAGCTGTAAGATGCCTAATTCAATGCAGACCCCTGATAAATGACCCTGTCATCTTATGCTGGAACCAAACTTAGAATAATATATAATGGGAGATGGTTTGGTGGGTAAGTGCTTGCTTGCACAAATGTGAGGCTGTGAGTTTGATCCCTGTCATCACCCTTTTAAAGAGCCAGTGTTGGTGATAGGTTTGTCATCTTAGGACTGAGAAGGTAGAGAAGGTAGATCACTGGGGCTTCCTGGCCAGCCAGGCTAGCCTAATCATTAGGTCCCGGACCCCAGTGAGCGCTGACCCTGAGAAGGTGGGCTACTCCTGAGGACAGAGCCATGTAGAGATCCAAGATTGACCTTTGGCTTCCATGTGGTTGTTTACACAGGGGCTTGTGTACCCCCACATATGCATGGGCACACATACACAAGCTACACAAACAACTCAGAGACACAGCATGTGTCTAGTATGTGTGAGGTCTTGGGTTCAATTCCCAGTGCTGGGTGTCGGAAGAGGTGACAAAGAAGGCAAGGCAGAAAAGATGACTGGATTATACATGACTGTGGCTTGGTGGACAAGGTCGGTCCAGTCCAGGTACATGGGAGACTATAAAAAAAAAAAAGTGGAAAGATCACAGCTGAGAGTTCTAACTTCCTCACTGTCCAAAAGAAAAGCAGGGTCGAATGGCAGAGCTCAACTTTTATCCTCTAGACTTCTGGACCAGTACCCAGATCTTCCCAGTTCCCATCAGAGGTTTCTCTGGCAACCTCTTCCTTTGTCCTAGGTCCCTGGGATGCAGGAAATTCTTCTCATTGGCTTCTACCAGCCTGATGAGGCCCTCACCCAGTTCCTGGAAGCTGCCCAGCAGGAGTTTAACCTTCCAGTCAGGTGTTTGAACATACGTGTGTATGTGTGTGTGTGTGTGTGTGTGTGTGTGTGTGTGTGTGTGTGTGTATGTGTGTGTGTGTGTGTGTGTGTGTGTGTATGGGTCTGAGTCTCAAAGCTCTTGGGAATGGGTTGAGTCACCAGGGTTCACCCCATACCCAAAAGGTACTTATTTTGGGCATCAGAATTACTTTTTTTTTTAAGTTTTATTTAGTTATTTTATGTAAGTGAGTACACTGTCACTTTCTTTAGACACACCAAAGAGGGCATCATATCCCATTACATCTGTGGTTGTGAGCCACCATGTGCTTGCTGGGACTTGAACTCAGGACCTTTGGAAGAGCAGTCAGTGCTCTTAGCCGCTGAGCCATCTCTCCAGCCCGAGAATTACTTACAGAATTACTTAATATGCGGTTTCCTTGCCGACCCAGAGCAGAAGTGCTGCTGACAAGGGTGGAGGTATGGGGGGAGGGCAGGTCAGGTGCCCTCCTGACTCATGGTGTCTCACTGAGCTGGCTGGGGCTCCTGGGGACAGGTACCTGCAGGAGTTTGCTCCCCTCGGCACAGGGGGTGGCCTCTACCATTTTCGGGACCAGATCCTGGCTGGGGCACCTGAGGCCTTCTTCGTGCTCAATGCTGACGTCTGCTCTGACTTCCCCTTGAGTGCCATGTTGGATGCTCACAGGCGCCAGCGCCACCCTTTCTTACTCCTTGGCACCACGGTGAGAGGGCTGGAGGCTGTAGAGACTGGGGCCACTCTAGGTCTTGGGTAGGGGTGGAGTTGGGAGGGAGATGTGCTACTCCAGCAGTTACAGAGGTGTCACTGGCAACCCTGAGCCCTTTGGTTGCTGGAAAGTAGAGGGGCGGGGGGGAGGGCGGCTGTCAGCTCTCAACTCTGCTGAAGGCCTGTCAGTGTCAGAGCTGCATGCCAGGTGCTAACGGTGAAGTGAAGGAAGGGAGAGAAAACAGCCTCAGCCGGCCCCGGAGGAGGCAGGTCACTGTCTTGGATATGTCTGTCTCGCAGGCTAACAGGACACAATCCCTCAACTACGGCTGCATCGTTGAGAATCCACAGACTCATGAGGTGAGAGCGGGATGGGGTGTATCCGGCATCTCTAGGGGATGCTGAGAACGCTTTCAGGAGGGGTCCATCATATCAAACAGATAGGACAGTTTGTGTGCCATCCCCTCCCCCTCTCTAGTAAATCATCTTGTAGCTCCTTAAGAGAGAATGACAGGGGGAAGGGGCGCCAGCTCGTTTCTGTAGGAGTGATGTTTTAATAAATGTATTCACGGGGCACTACCGGAACACAGAGAGAAGCCCAGCAAGAGTCTGACGTGAGGGGTCAGGGCTTCCTTCAGGAAACAGGTAGAGATGAAGGAGACTGCGGCAGAGAGAACGGTTTGTGCAAAGACAGGCAGGAAGTCCACGGTGACCCATAATTACTGAGGTGGGAGCATAGTCGCTAGGGCAAGAAGAGCCTTGTCCCTGTTTGTGAAAATCCCTGCCCATGAGTCTCAAGGACTTAGACACACAAGCCATTTTACTTGTTCATAGTTTAATATATATAAACTCTACATGGAATATATATGTGTAAGCTTACATGCATATGCAGTTTTGTGGCAGGCACCAGTTAGACATGAAAGAAAAAGAGCCACAGAATAAACACATTCCCCACCTCTCAGGAAACCTCAGTCTAGTAGGAAGGACAGTCAAAAGCCAATCCTTGGCACAATGGCCTGGGTGAGGTATAACCTGAGGCTAGGGGTGTCAGGTGCAAAGAGCTAAGTGGAGTTGATAGCAGAGTGACAAAGAGTAACAATGTCAACTTGGTTCCAAATGAAGGGTTTCCCAGAGGAAGAGGCAGAGAAGAACATCCCAGTGGCCAGTTATTTCCAGTTATTTTCCTGGAATACCAATAGTTAGGGAGGATTGAGCACAGGTAGCCCCCTGGGGATGTGAAGCCAAGGTATGAACTAGCCCGTTCGGGAGTTGCTCTTGGCGGTAGAGGGGCCTGACGGTGAGGTGATGTAGTATGAGGTGGTGGTGTGGAGGTCTGCCCTCCGCTATGAACTCTGCCTTCACTTCCTTAGGTTCTGCACTATGTGGAGAAACCCAGCACCTTTATCAGTGACATCATCAACTGTGGCATCTACCTTTTCTCCCCAGAAGCCCTGAAGCCTCTCCGGGATGTTTTCCAGCGTAACCAACAGGATGGGCAACTGTGAGGCAGGCTCCATGACCCTGTGACCTAACCCCAAGCATCCCCGACCCAGACCCGTGCCCCCTGCCAGGCTCTGCAGGTCCCATGGTCACCCTGCTCCCCGGCTTTCTCCCCTTGCCCTTTCCCACTGTCATCTGTAGTCTGCCTCCCTAAGTCCCTCCCCTCCTAACCCATTCTGTCCCTCTTCCTTACACACCCCAGCTCCTCCTCTGTCACCACCTGCCCATTCCGCTTCTGGTCCATTTCTCTCCAGCCCTGCTTGTCCCACAGACATCTTTTGAGAACAGAAGGCAACACACACTTGAGTGCACATGCGCTCAAGTGCAGACACGCACACGCGTGCACACACACACACTCTCGCTTGGGCTGCCCAGAGCCTTGCTGGCTAATGTCAGGTTTGTCCCTCCCAAGTCGGCTACTAGGTCTCCCCCTCCCCACCCAGCTCCCATCTCACGCCTCATTCATCTGCTGACAACATTTCTCACTCCACCATGTCTCTGCTTCTCTCCATCTCTCCTGGCCTCTCTATCTCTGTTTCCGCTGAGCTGGCATCTCTACCATCTCTTTCCCCCTCCCTCTCTCTGTGACTGTCTCTGCCCTCACCAGCTGCCTTGCTCTGGGGTGAGTTTGGTTTTTTTGTTTTGTTTTTGTGCCATCCAGTGAGGGAGGGGAATTAGCTGGGTGAATGGGGGGAGGGTGGGCATAAGCAGGGATAGGAGGAGTGGGGTCTAGGCCTGGGGCCCCCCAGTGAGAGCAGTCAGTCGAGGGGAGTAGAAGAGATTCCTAGGATTTGAATAGACCTTGGTAAAGCAGCTAAGCGAAAGGAGTGGCAAAAGCCCCTTCCACTCCTTCCCGGAGAGACTCCCTATTTAGACTTACCTAGGGATCTGAGCCCCCTTTCCCGGCCAGGGAGGAGTCCCCAGGCTCGTGGCCTGGCGCAGGGACCATCCGACTAGAACAGGACGTGTTCTCAGCCTTGGCTGGGCAAGGCCAAATCTACGTGCACCTCACCGACGGTATCTGGAGCCAGATCAAGTCTGCAGGGTACGTGGGGGCTGGGGAAGACACCGTACCACAGATCTTGAGACTTAAGAATGTGGTATTTGGGGAGGTAGGCACAGGCCCTGCTGGACCCTGAGCGCCCCTCTCCCTTTTGGTCCCCAGCTCAGCCCTTTATGCCTCCCGCCTCTATCTGGGGCGATACCAGATCACTCACCCAGAACGGCTAGCCAGACACACTCCAGGGGGCCCACGCATCAGAGGTACACCCCCCCCCCCCCCCCCCGTCCCATTACTACCCTTTACCCTCCCACATCCTTGGACCTACACTCTTCACCTCGGGTGTGGAGGTGAAGGCTCAGTCTCCCCCCCTCCCTATCCAGATGTGTTTTGGGGTATCTGCCCCCCCTCCAGGTTGTTTCTTCTGCTTTTAGGAAATGTTTACATCCATCCAACCGCTAAAGTGGCCCCATCAGCTGTGGTAAGTAAGCTGTGGCCCCACCTTCAGGGAGAGGCTGTTGGGATCCGTGGGGAGACCAAGGGACCAAGCTCAGGTGCCGGCCTGTCTCCCCGCTTTGGAATAACTGTTGTATCCCCAAGTCCCCCCACAAGTATGATGATCCTCTCCACAGCTGGGCCCCAATGTCTCCATTGGGAAGGGGGTGACCATAGGCGAGGGTGTGCGTCTGCGAGAGAGCATTGTCCTCCATGGAGCCACTTTGCAGGTAGGAACCAGGCACACAGCCAAGAGTCTGGGGGGGAAAGGGGAGGAGTCAGGTATGCCTTCCAGATCAAGAGGGGTGAGCCTCACCCCAGGCCCTGCATCTCCCTTCCACACCTTCCTGTGCCTGCCTCCTGTCCACTCACCCTGAGCCATCCTATTCCAACAGGAACATACCTGTGTCCTTCACAGCATTGTGGGCTGGGGGAGCACTGTGGGGCGCTGGTCCCGTGTAGAGGGGACTCCCAATGACCCCAATCCCAATGACCCCCGAGCTCGCATGGACAGTGAGAGCCTCTTCAAAGATGGAAAGCTGCTTCCTGCCATCACTATCCTGGGTATGATTTGTTGGGGCCTGGGGGCCCGGGTTGAGGGTTAGCAAGCTCCACAGGTGAAGGCTGGAGTCTGCAGGGATGTTTGTTCTTGTGTGTATTGTGCGTGTGTATGCATGAGTGTGTGTCTGTATTCCTTAAGCAAACATTTACCAAGATCCTGCCATGTACCCAGCCTGAGGGAATCACTGGGGGATGAGGCTGGAGCACAGATGGGCAGGCCTGGCCATGGCCCCAGCTCCCTGCCTCATCACCTCTCTCGACCTGTTCCTGGTGCCCTCATCCACGCTCCAGGCTGCCGCGTTCGGATCCCTGCCGAGGTGCTCATCTTGAACTCGATTGTTCTACCACATAAGGAGCTAAGTCGAAGCTTCACCAACCAAATCATCCTGTGAGGATGCTGCCAAAAGGCCCCCAGGACTCCCGCCCACTCTCCTTTGGGCTGCTGCCTGCCTGGCCAACTCTGTCCAGATAGGACCTGAGGAAGCCACCTTGTAGGGAGCCTTGTGTGTGGCCAGGGACACCTGGCCTCCCTCCCTACTCCCAAATAAACCCCTATGAACCTTGGAGCCAGCTTGGACTCCGCTCTTGCCTGGACTTGGGGGGGGGGAGTGGAGGCACAAGAGGGGCAGCTGAGTCAGGCCCCCCCACATTAGCATTTAAATTGGAGTCGTTGCTGCTGGCTCATGAATAATGAATTCGGAGTCTTGGTAAATCTCCCCCTCCCACTGCCTCAGCCTTCTGCACTAGCTGCTTTAGAGGAAGGCCCTCCAGGCTCCCTGGCCCCCACGACCTTCACCCTGCTTGCTGGCCTGCCTCCCCGGGCCTGGCTTTCCAGAATGCTGAAAGCTGAAGGATTTCAGTGGGCACCCTTGCTGGGAGGCTGGGACGCAGGCTGAACACCCAGCAGCCTGCTCTCCTCAGCTCCATGCCAAGACCCAGCCCTGGCCTGTTTAACGCTCTGCCAGCCCCATCTGCTCCCAGGCTGGCTTCGGGAGTTGGGGGCTTTGCCCCTACCCAGGGGTCTTCCAGGATCTAGCCCCCCCCCACTTCTCCGGCAGAGGTCTGATTTCAAAGAGGCCTCTTTACCCCTTGGCAGTCTGATACATTTTGGCAGGTCATAGCCCTGCTCTCCACACATCCCCATGTTTGCCCATGACCCCAGTGTGCCCCTCTTGGCACCCCCCTTTCCACAGCTGTGGGTGCTGAGTTTAGTTGCCAGATGAGCTGGTAATGATCGTAATCTGCTAATTGAGAGGAATCTAATTACCCGAAGAGAATAGGGGGGCAGGGTTTGGGTGGGAGACAGGAGGGGGTCCTGGCAGCCAGCTTGGGTGGCAGGCAGCAGGGTGTCGGGACCTTGTTGTTAACCCCAGGGTCAGGGACTGAGCTCAGGATTTCATAGCTTTCCGGGCAGGCAGTTAGAAAGATACATGGGGACTGGACCACAGCTGACCTGGGGACTGCCCTAGAGATGACCTCCCATGCCATGAGGGCTGGCTGAGAGCTGGGGGGGAGGGGGGGGAGGGGGAGGGAGATGGCCCAAAGTCTTAGCAATCCTAAACTGTAACCGGCATCTCCACAGCCCCTTTTCCTGGTTTCTTCCTAGCCTGCCTCCAACACAGACCTGTCACGTCTGCAACCATCAGCAGAGATGCAAACCTATTCAGCCTGGGGTCACCTCCCTAAGGAAGGGGCTAGGAGAGGGTTGGACCACAAGGCCAAGCTCTGGGTTCCTTTTCTTTCCTCCCCCTACCCTGACCCTTCTGTTCCAAGTGGTTGGCAGAGGCCATGGCAGCTCCATCATAAATATGATAATTTAATTATTTTCTCAGCAAAACACCGTGAAATCCAATAAGTCTGTGTCAGGCCCTGGCCCCCGGGACCCCCCTCCTAGACCCAGTGGGGGTGGAGACATGATGGCAAGAGGCTCTGAAGGGGGAAAGGGTCAGTGAAGGTGGTATGGAGGAGGGATGCTGAGACCTTCAAAACATTGCCCAGGCTGAGGGAGTCGCAGGTGCACGGTGTCTTAAGGGTGAGGGGGTGATGCCCTCACTCCTTCCGACCACTCTTCTGCATTGGGAGAAGCCAAAGCCCCATCTGTCTGTCTAAGGGGGAAGCTCACAGCCCATGAAGTGGGAGCCACTCTGCCTCCAGAGAGATAGCAGGGAGCCCCCTTATCTGCTACTCTGGGGATGTGCACCCAACCTTCATTAGCCTCATGGAGATATAGGTGTAGGAGGGTACTGGTTCAGGGGTGGGTTTGAGAAGGGAGAAGCCAGAAGGAACTGGGGTGGAAGGGGGGTGGCAGTGAGCAGGGGGAGGGATGCGGGGGAGGGGCGTGCTCCCAGCCATTAGTGCTTTTTTTTTCTCCCAGTTTCCATAAAAAGATTATTCTGTAAAATCAGCGAAGGGGAGCGAGTTGGGGGCCGGGGAGGGGGGGGGTTGGGTCCCTGGCATCAAGCTGGATGGGGTGACAGGGGAGGAGAGCTGAGGACAGGGACTGAGTATGGAGGAAAATTTGGATGGGCTTCAGGAGCAATCGAGATAGAGAGCCAAGAACGCTGGCTAGTGTTGGGGAGGGACTGGTCAGAGTGGTGTTGTGTGGGGGGAGCAGTGCCCTCTCTCACTCATGTCCTGCTGGGGTTGCCCAGGCCCCAATCCTACCTCCATCTTAGCCCCTCCCCCTGGCATTTAGCAGCCATTATGGGGGAGCAGATTGCAGCCTCCTCCCCCTCTCTGGGAAGCAGGCACAGCTGGGGCCCGCCACATCTGCCGCATCAGCACGGAACACAGCTGGGTGTGCCCAGAGCCATGCTCCCCAAAACACAAAGGGGGTGGGAACCAAGGAGAGCCCAGACCCCTGAGATAGACACACTGACACCTCTGCCAACAGACACTTCTCAAAGGGAAGCAACACCCACCAACACACGCTCCCTGTGTGCAGAGACTGAGAACTGGCAAACACGCAATTACCCGGCCCCGCCTGCCACCTCCGCTCCCCTCCCGCACCCCCCTCTTCTTTCCTCTCTTCCCACTAAGGCTGCCTTCTGTCACCAAGCCATCTCTGAACTGTCCTAGGCTAGATTTAGGGGAGCAAGGGGTTTCATTGGCACCAAGAACACCTTCTGGTAGGTCAAGGGATGGAAAGGGACGCCTTGGGAGCCCACCCTGGGTAGCAACTTACTCTTCTCCAAGACTGTACCCCTCCCCATAAGGAGGCCTACCCCTAGTCAGGTGGGGTGTCTACACCAGTGGACTGAGCATCAATGGCCTATTCCTTTGACGCGCCTGTGTTCCACTGACCGCCGCAAGGAGGCGCTGTGTGCCCTCGGTATCTCCAGATCCGTTCTGAGCGGCTCCTGGGGGCCAGCCTCTGCCAACCCTATTATTCGGCAGTCCTCTACCCTCCCCAGTTCATCGCTTGGCTTAGTTTTGCCACCCCAGGCATGTGTGGGGTGTAGGACTGTTCATGACAGGAAAGTCCTCCTTCCCAGAACGAATGATCAAGAGTTTTCTTCTTTCTCCTCTCCTAGTTAAAAGCCCCTGATTAAACCTGCCTCCTCAAAGCTCTCCTTTCTCTGCTCGTCTCTGTGGCCGGGTGTCTTGCCCTCAACCCTCTCCTCCCTGCCCCCTCCCATCATCCCACTCGGCAACCCCCCCCCACGCCCCTCGGAGCTTTAATCCCTCCTGCTGCCGTGCTGCCTTATCTGCTCCCAGCAGCTTTCGCTGCTGCAAAGCCCTCTCCCCCTCCTTCTCGGGATCTTCTCTCCCTCCTTCCTGCTCTCTCTGCTCTCTGACCAGCGCCACCTCCTGCCTAGCCTCTCTGTCACTCAGACCCCCATCTCAGGGCTCCCTTTCTGACACCAGGGATGAGTGCCTAAAGGCCCTTTGCCCTCTCTCTGGCATCTGCTTAGGGTCTGTGGGGTGCCTACCTACTCCCACCCTCCCTCTTCTACCTCAGCCCTCTACACTGACCCCTCAAACTTGTCTGTTTCTAGCCAGTCAGGATGTATCTTTCTTCCTGTCCTCCCTTTCCACATCCCCTCCCTAGTTCCTCCAGGATTTCCCTAAGCTTGAATCCCACCCTCTTCATTCCTGGTGACCAATGACCTCCGCTTGAGAATACCCAAATGCCTGACAGAGGAGCGGATGCTTCCCTGGGATAGCCCCGGGAGGGCCCTGTCGGGGTGCAGAGAGTATCGGTGACAGTGGGGGCAGGGCCTGGCGGTGGGACGCTAACCCTCTTCAGTTGCCTCAGATCACGTCCGGTCCTTCCCATCCCCCCCTTGGCCGGGACTCTCATTAACCGCTTCTCCTGCCTCGTCCGTGGCATAAATAACCCAGATAAATCAGCCGCCGTCCGCCCCCCGCCCCTCGGCCCCCGCACAGCCCGTTTGTCACTGCTGCTCGCTCACCAGCCAGGCCTGGCCAGGCCAGGCACACCCTTCCATCCTTGTCCCTTCCCGCTCATCTGCTCTACACTGGCTTCCCACCCCCTGGTCAGCACCAGGTCCAGAATTCTGAGCTGGGGTGGGTGTCAAGGAGGTGGCCCTTGGGATCTGGAGGCTGGGGACTGGATCTATAGAATGCTCCTTAGGAGTTCAAAGGTTGTATAGTTTATGAAGATAGCCAGCCAGCCAGGGGAGTCAGGAGCCCTCATAGGACAGGAAAGAACAGAAAAGGCTTCCTGGGTGGGTGGGTGGGGGGGTCCCTGGGCTGTGAAGAGGTTCCCTGGGAAACCTCTCAGGTTCTGCCCAGGGAGTCTCGGGTCTCCCTTTGGAGACATTTTGCTCAAGTAAAACTTCCAAGCATCCTCCCAATACCTCTGACTAATCCAGCCTGCCCACCCTGTTGACTCCGCCCTTTTCCCAGTTTGCCTAGCCCAATGTACTCTGACCTTTACCTCCCTCTCTTGCTAACCTTCTCTTTCCCAGTTTCCGGAAGCCTAACTCAAATCCCAGGGCCGGGAGAACTGGGCTATGAACAAATCTGAGAAATGGGGATAACTGGAGGGCAGAGCAGTCTGAGTGGGGGCTCACATTCTGCCTGAACGGTAGCCCCTCCCCACACTCCAAACTCCGGAGTCCCTAGCAGCCCCTCCCACTAGCTTACAGCTAGCTCAGGTCCTAACCAGCTCCCCTTAGCCCTGCTTCCCACCCCCACCTCTGCTCCACCCCTAAGGGGGCAGCTGGTCCCTAGGGAATGGGTGAGAGAAACGGAAAGGCTGAGGGAGCTTGGGCGCAGGGCTGGGGGTGGGGGTGGGGAAGAAACTGGGCCGGGCCCCAGGGACCAGCTGGGCAATGAGCCGGGGAAGCAGCCGGGAGGCTAAATGAGGGAGATTATCACCCAACTGCAGCCGGGCAGAGAAGGAGGCAGGCAGGGAAGCAGGGAGAAGGGGGGGAGAGGGGACAGGGCCAGAGGCAAAGGGGGTATGGAGGGATAGAAAGGGGGCCAGAAGGGGCTGGGGGTGGGGAGAGAGTGAGTGGAAACCGCCAAGAGATGGGCTGAAAGGATGGGGGTCCCCACTGAGAATAGCCTGATTCCAGGAGGTCTGGGAGACTGGATGGTAGGGACTTGCGGACAATTAGAGACAGCTGGCCACCGGGCAATGGTGGGAGTCTGCATGTAACAATCTGCTGCTTCATTCCAGTGCCCTGGAGTTCCCCCACAGACCCCACCCCCACCCCCCACCCCGGTATGGAATAACCACCCAACGTCTTTCCTTTTAGAGGTAGAAGACTCCCTGCTGACCTGAAGTTGGGGAGTAGGGGGGGGTATCACGATGGAGGTCAGCATGCTGTGGAGACAGCTTGACCCTGAGCACTCAGCCGATAGAGCAGAATTCAGACAGGATATCAGGGCAGTGGTGGGTGCTGGGGGAGACTAGGGGGCAGCTCTCACTTTCTTGGCAGAGTCCCAGACCGAAGTAACCTTAAAAAAGCAATTAAATCACCCTTTTTAAAAACCCAGTAAAGAAAAATCAATATTGGGAGAAAAGGGAAGAAAGAAAAGGAGGGATGGTGGGTATGTGGTGCAGGGGGTGGGGGTGGGGGTACTTTGGAAAGGTCTGGAAGTCGAAGGGGATGTGGGGGGGGGCAGAGTATGGAAGACTACTGACAGGGTACCAGGTAGAGAGGGGGCTAGCTGTCTGTGGTCACTTGGACCCTTCCATAGGAACTCAGCGCCTGCTTCCAGTGCCAAGTCAACTTCTACTGTGTCCCAGCCAAAAGCAGCCCTTGAACCTGCCCCCCCGGGGGGTCTTCTCCTCCCAGTGTTGGAGCCTGCTGACCTAGACCCCTGGGAAGCTTGTAGGGACACCCAGCTGTGGGGCCCTGGGAAGCCACTTTGCTGAAAGGCTGGGAACATCTAGTTAGAGCACCATGCATGGCTAGGACCAGGTGTGCGGGTGGATGGCACACTGGGGTGCCCCTCACTAGGGGCCTGACCTAGCCTTGCAGCCAGGGTGGGCCGAGCAGCGGCCTGAATCCCCCAAGGGGAGCTATGCTGGTGACCCTCCCTCGGGGCCAGCCTGAGATTGCAGGGCCAGGCTGACGCAGGGGAGGGGTGGCCGTTGGACAGCGCGTGGACCTCGGGCTCTAATCCCCAGCAGCTGCCGTTTCCCTCAGATCGATTCCCTTCTCACTTTTTTTTTTTCAGCTGCTGGTTCCGCGGCTTGGATCGATGGAGCCGCCTCCCCCTCCCCTCTGAGCTTCCTCTCCCTGCTGCTCATTAGCACCCCGATTAATCAGCCCCCCTTTCCTCCCAGGACAAGTGCTTCCTCTCCCCCATGAGGACTCACACTTTTACACACCCCAGGGGGGCACAAGTGGACCATTCTTGCTACCCCCAAGCGGGAGGTGCCAACGTCCCCCCCTCCCGGTGAGCCAAGAGGGGCTTCCACTTCCTCTCGTGATGGTAACCCATGTGTCTGATTTCCCCTCCAAGATAGCAGCCTGCAGGGCAACCCTGTCTAGCTCTGCCAGAGGACAGGACATTCTGGGCACTGATTTCCTTAGCATAGTATTTCCATTGAAGCCCCCACTCACCTTCCCACCGGCTCTAATAGCTCCCCTGGGCGCTTCATTTCCTTCTACCCTGCCTCTGAGCTCTTAGCTCCCCGGCCTGGTTCATCCAGATTCCCTTCCTTTTCCCCAAGCCTTGTCATAGCAAGGGATTTGGAGACTAAAGGACTAGTAAAGTGGCTACAGACAAGCAAGCCAGGCAGGGTGGCCTCTGCTTCAGTCACAAGAATGACTGAACCTGGGATTGGGGGCAAAGTCAGAAAAAGGGAACCAGGGTCCCTCCTGGAAGGGGTAGGGATGCGGTGGATGTTGAAATCAGCAGCAAGACTCCAGGAGAGGGGAGTCTGAGTGAAGCCACAGTTGTCTCTTTATCTCTCTTGCCTGCCCTCTCCTTCCTTCCCTCCCTCATTCAAACAAGTGGCTCTCACAAGGAGTTGCTGGAAGCTGCTTTGAGTGGGGCAGTGAGATCCCTGAAAGGCTGGAGTCAGGAGTCAAGGAAGCCGGGAAGTGGGGTTGATTGACCCTTCGCGGGGTGTGGTCCAGAAGAAGTGGCAAGGAATGGGCTGAGAACTCAGCATAGCACCATTCCCTGTTTGGCCCGAGACTAGGCTATCCGTGGCCCCCACGCTTGACTAAGGTACAGCGAGAGAGTTTCAGAAGCAACCCTGATCCTGGAATCTCCATCCTGGGCTGGGGTAGGGTGGGGCTTTTCCCTCCCTGGCCTGGCTCCTGCCTCCTGTGCCAGTGCCCGACGGTGAAACGCTGTTGACATGTCCTGAATTATTAAGCACGGGGTGGGCTCCAGAGCACATGCTGAGCGGAGCGGCTGGGGCTGCGCGGCGTGGCGGAGCAGCGCTTGCTCCCTCGCTCACTCGCTTGCTCGCAGGGACACACGCAGGGGCTGACAGCTGTGCGGGTGCTGATAAGGGAAGCCACAAGGAGACGATCGAGGAGAGAGACAAGCGGCAGCAGAGGCAGCAGCGGCAGAGGCAGCGCCGGGGCTGCGGAGCTGCTGGGAGTGGGAGTGACGCCCCCACCTCGGGCCCCCACCCTGTCCCCGTCCTCCTCCTGGTTGCCCTGAGTTTAGAAGAGCAGCCGCTGCCGCCACCACCACTCCGGAGGGCACCAGGGCTGCTGTCCAGGGAGGGACAGTAGCAGTGAGGCTCTGGCCAGTCCCAGTAGCCGGGGACAGATGCCGATCGAGATTGTGTGCAAAATCAAATTTGCTGAGGAGGATGCAAAACCCAAGGAGAAGGAGGCAGGGGATGAGCAGAGCCTCCTGGGGGCTGCTCAGGGGCCAGCAGCCCCTCGGGACCTGGCCACCTTTGCCAGCACCAGCACTCTGCATGGACTGGGCCGGGCCTGTGGCCCTGGCCCCCATGGACTGCGCAGAACCCTGTGGGCACTGGCCTTACTCACCTCACTGGCTGCCTTCCTGTACCAGGCAGCCAGCCTGGCCAGGGGCTACCTGACCCGGCCTCACCTGGTAGCCATGGACCCTGCTGCCCCAGCCCCAGTGGCGGGTTTTCCGGCTGTCACCCTCTGCAACATCAACCGCTTCCGGCACTCGGCACTCAGCGATGCTGATATCTTCCACCTGGCCAATCTGACAGGGCTGCCCCCCAAAGACCGGGACGGGCACCGTGCAGCTGGCCTTCGCTATCCAGAGCCTGACATGGTAGACATCCTCAATCGCACTGGCCACCAGCTTGCTGACATGCTCAAGAGCTGCAACTTCAGTGGGCACCACTGCTCCGCCAGCAACTTCTCTGTGGTGAGTTCTACCAGCTGGGCCACCTGAACCTGGGGTGGCCAGAAGCTAATGTGGAGGGTGGAGGGTGGTACGTGAGGGTATCCTCAACAGGGCTTCCCTTCCTTCTGCCACCAGAGGCGGGCCTCGTGTCTCCCTCAGCTGGTGTTTCCCTCTGGCTCCTCAGTCCAGGAGCAGTGGATGCTCAGAAGGGCTTACCCCGGTGGCACAGCTCCTTCTCCTCCTCTTCTTCTGCTGCTGCAGTGTTCAAGGTTCAGAGGCCAGGGCTATTCCTCGGGATGGACCCAGGGCCCTGAAGCTGGTCTTCCTCCCAGGACCAGACAGACTGAGCCCCACTTTGTTCTTGTTCTCCTTTTCTTCGGGGGCTACTGGATTCTTCTTCCCACCAAATCAAAGTGACAGGGAGAGGGTTGCTAGAGGGGAGAGGTGTCCCTATCTAAGGAAGGACTGGGGGTGGGGGAAGGAAGGGCTGCCTTCTGGGGAGCTGGCCCGGCCAGCCAGCTGGATGGAGATGGTCTTCGTGTATCTTGGATGCCAGTCTCTTTCGTCTCTGTGTCTTTCACACACACACACACACACACACACACTCAGCCCTTCACAGCTGTTCTCACACACCCCTCTTTCATGCTCCCCCTGGTCGGTCCTGCTTGCCAGTGCCCCCACCCCCTCTGGTCCCTGTTCCTGCTGCTCCCTTGCCTGGATCTGGCTCTGGCTCTGGCTCTCACACTGGGAATCACTCATTCCCTCTCTGTACATAACTCATCCTCGGAGCTGGCACACGGATACACACACTCAGGGACATGGTTTCCTCGCACACTCCCTGCCATGCACACCTAGTGTCCCTGTCACTACATTCATGCACACCTGCACACCCACACACCCAGAGAGCTATTCATTCCATGCCTGTACCCAGGTTCATAGCTGCCAAGGATGGGGGTCACGCTGGAGATGTCATCCTAGCTCCTGACACCAACCTACCCCAACTTCTGCCCACCGTTCTCCAGGCAGAGACCACTGGCACCATCATCCCCGTGTATGTGAACACAAACACATGTGCCCTCAGCAGGAGTGAAGTGCCAGCCCTGCCTGCTCTCCTTGCACACTTCCCGCCATCAGGTGTATGAGTGTGGGGGATGTGTCTTGGATGCTGTCAGGTTTATCACACACACTCACAAGCTATGATTCACAGTGTGCTTGAGTTTGTCCCCAGTCCCCAGTTGATGCCTATGTGTGTGTGTTCTCATCCTTGTGGCTATTGGCTGGTACATGAGCAGATGTATAGTGGCATGGAGGTGCCCGCTCACACTCAGCCACCAGCAGCAATGGGTACGTTCCTTCCTGAGAGCTAAGCTCCTCACCCATAAGCTCTTCCTCTCCCTGCCTCAGTGTTACCAGGGAACATGTATCAGCCAGGTTCCCGGCCCCACCACATCCACAGTGTCTAGGGCCTCTTGCTTTGGCTTGTGTGGGTGGATTCGGTGGGAGGAATTAACATAAAGAGAGGGGCAGGAGGGAAGGAAGATTGTACCAGGAGTGGAATTGGGGAATAGCAGTCTGTTGTCTAGCTAGCTACACGCTCTGACTTCTAGGAAAATAGAACACTGCTCTCCAAGACCAGAGCTAAGAGGGGTGTGTTGTGTGAAGTGAGTGTGGCCCTTGGGAATCCATGGGACTCTTGCCTCGTGGCCTCACCCCTCTGTGATGGGGGTGGGGAGGAATTCAGTCTCAGCAGGTGCTGCTGGGGCAGAAATCAATGGGGTCTTTGTGTCCCTGAGTTTGTGTCTTAGCTCCAGTTGGGGTGGGCAGGAAAGGGGAAGGGCACCGATGACACAAATCAATGGAGGAGAGATGGAGGGCACTTAGAAAGTGAAGGGAAGGTGACAAAGGGTTTCTCTTAGGATAAGGGGTGTCCAGAGAATACAGGGGCAGGGATTCCCTTGATCAAAGCTTGACCAAAGTTCTTGGAATCCTGGGGATGAATGGGGAAGAGGAAGGGCAAGGATAGCTTTCCCTAGGTCCTTTGGTATCCTGGGAGAGAGGGAGAGAGAGAGAGAGAGACAGAGACAGAGACAGAGACAGAGACACAGAGATAGAGGGAAAGCTGGTGGGGCTGTGCTGTGGGGCTGTTCCAGGGACATCACTGCAAGAGGGACAAAGCAAGCCCTGGGGGACAGAATTCCCCTTTGAGGTTCCTACACCTCCATGCCTACCCTAACCTGGACCCATAACCTCCTGCTCACACCCTGCCCCCCACCTGCTGCATATAAATTCTTCCTGGACCTAGAGTACTCAGTTGAGTCTGGGACAGTTAGGAACTGGACTGAGAGCCATGGTATTGGAGAAGATTGAATGTGTTGCCCGGGTGAGACTGGAGGCCTCTGGTGAGGACATGAAGTCCCCGTAACTCAGCTCTGAGGTGAGGATGTTGGGGTGCACGATGGGGATTTGAAGGGGTTTGGTGAGGTGATGAAGATGTGAGCTGGTTGAGGTAGCACCTGCCAGGGAGTGGGCGACAGGGAAATGGCCAGTGATGGTGACAGACAAGCTTCAGTAAGGGACTGTTCTGTGTTTTCTGTTGCCTTCCCTGTTTCCTCCTTCCCACTCCCCACTCTGCTGTGACCTTTCCTCTGGAATCCAAGTTAATAAATGTCACATTTTCCAGCCTATTTTTACTCTGGGTAATGTGCCCTCCCCCAGTCCCCTAAGCAGCCACTCTTGCTTCTGGTGCCACTGAGATCTCTCTCTCTCTCTCTCTCTCTCTCTCTCTCTCTCACACACACACACACACACACACACACACCACACCACACTCCCCAATATCCTTTCATTTATTCCTAGCCAGGAACTCAAAAGGCTGGTCTGTGGACCGATACACGCTAGGCTCTTTGCTAGGACCTGTGGGGGACAGCAGAGAAGGGAAGCCCTAGTCCTCAAGCCCTGTCCTCAAGATGCCTTCAGTCTCGTGGTAGAAGAGGGACAGGGATCCTCAAAAGCTTAAGCAACCATGCAAGAGTTAATCAGCCATGCAAGCGATGTCATAAGGTGCCAGGATTAATTGCCAGATGAGGTTCGTAGATGGTTAGAGCCTGAGTTCAGAGAGAGAGGCCACTCTGGGCTAAAAGAGGGCTAGGGAGGGTTAAAGGATGAAGCAGACAGAGTGAGGTTTGGAGAGGAGAGAAAGAGAGTCAGGGGTTCTGAAGGAGCCTACTATGGCCTTTCCCACCCCCACTGTCCTCCCTCAGACCCCCAGCTCTTCTCTTCCCTTCTCTCCTCCAGTCAGTTCACAGGAGCCCTCTCCCACTCGCACCTCATACTTTCCCCATCACTCCCTTCACCCTGACACTGTAGGGGGCTCTTCCTTCCTCTTTGTTCCCACTATCTCCCAACTATGTTTCAAGCGCTGGCTCTCTTCCTCCCTCCATCATGGCTCACTCTCAGTCAGCTTGGTAGGAGGCAGTAGCTCTCTCCTAGCTCTCTCCCTAGCCTCCAGCCTTGCTCGCTTGCTCGGTACAAATGCAAAGGTGGTAGGCAGCTCTAAAAGCCAAGCATCTCCTCTCCTCGGGGGACAGGACAGTAGGCATGAGTTCTGGAGCTGTCTGACCGAGCTGTCTGACTGTGTGGACTTGTACCTCAGTTCTATTCTGTCGTGTGGCCTCGAGGAAACCAAAATGCTTTTATGAACATCCATTTGTGTATTACATTGTCTCTGGGGTGGCTTTGAGGATAAGATGCCTGAGAAGAGTTTAGTACACTGCCTGGCAGGCACACAATGTGCACTCTGCAAGTGCCAGTTGTCAGAAATGCCACCGCAGCAGCTCTGGGCCATCTTTTATCTCACTGTCCTCAGTATCATCTGATGGCTTCTGATCCCTGCTCTGGAGCAATGCTGCTCTCTATCCTCCGGTCGTCCCTTAGACCTTTGCTGTCCATTGTGTGGTTACTGCCTTCCCAAGCAAGCACACACACACACAACACAATACACACACACACACACAATATATATATATATATATATATATATCAGTGCTAGATGACAAACCTTTTGCCAAGATGGAGACATCCTTCATCTGTATTTTCCAACATGGTAGTCACTAGCCACACATGGCTGTTGAGCATTTAAAATGTGATTTGGCATGTGCAACCAGTGCATGTTATCTTGGACACCATACTAGTGACTAAGGTTCAGATTGCCTGGCTGAGTCAGGGCTAGAATTACAGAGAGGACTAAACGATGGTGTTTTGTAGGGTCTGACAAAGTCAAGCCGAGGTCCCAGGTTAAGCTGGGAATGGTTGGAGGCTTTGGGGTGTCCAAAAGCATCGTGTGAATCACACAGATACTACTTTTCCCAGAGGCAGGCATGACCTTGCTCTCTTCTCTTCCATGCCCCTGCCTGGAAAATTGAAGCAGAAAGGAGGAGGGATTCCCTTAGGAGGTGGGGGAAGGTCCCAGCTCCTCGTTGCAGCCCCCCCCAAGATTGAGGGTACAGACAGCCCCTAGAAGGGCAGGAGGCCAAGGCTCCATGGGCACCTTACTCTCTCCATTCCCCCTTGGCTCCCAGGCTTCCCTCCCCCTCCCAATCCTCCTTCCCCGCACGCTGGTGACTGCCGTGACTATTAATCACTAGCCCTGTTCTCTTCCTCTCTACTAATCAGGCACAATTAGACAAGGCCTCTTCCAGCTGGGCAGTCCCCCCCTGCCCTCCCCCTCCCTTCACAGCCCTCCCTATCCGATACCCAGGACAGCTCTGAGGCAATGAGGACTTGATATAAGCCCTGAGCTACTCTGGTTGCCCTGGTGCCCAGTTTGGGGCTTTTCAGCAATCTCCTCTTTCCATTTGTCTCCTCCTTGGTCCCTGGTCTTGCCTAGCGCTGTAGTTCAGCCAATATTAGCAGGCTCAATCTCTAACCCACTGCCACTGTCAATCAAAGGGGCTACTCCATCCATGCATACCTCCCAACTCCAGACCTTTCCTATAACCCTTGACTCTAGAAGCAGGGGGTGAGGGGGGTGGGGGGCATTTCTTCTAATGTTTGTTCAGGCCTCTTACCTTCCAGATCAACTTTATTAACTCTGCCTGAATCCCCCAGGCAGTCCTCTGACCCTACAGTCCCATTGTGTCTGGAGGTGTGACCCTTGAGCACATTTAGTGAACATCTGGATGAAGGCTGCTCCTGCCTAGGAGGGAAAAGTTAATGAGATCATCTATAGCAAAGGGTCAGGTCTCCACCTCAGCTCTAACCAATTGTTGCCCACGTGAGGATGTCGGTAGTCTTCCAAGGTGTCAAAAGAAGCTCCAAATCTAGTTTGTTTCAATAAAAAAGGTTCCCAGAGCTTAACCATCCTGTAGACTGCCTGCAGCTTACACTGCAGAACCCAGGTGGGTAAAGCACACCTTACTTTGTACTGGCTGCTGTTCCTCGAGTCCTCCTAGAGGGGGCGCTCTCGGTCGGCTGCATTAGCAGTGAAGATGGTGGATTGGATTAAGGTAGTTTGCCTGAAAGGAAGAACAGGGAAAATTGCCACAGAGGGCTGGTCTTCAAGGGCAGTGGGGAGGGTCGTGAGAGACATGCCCCACCCGGCCCCACTCAAGAAGCCCTGTAGCCTCTTCATTAATCAGGAATCAGCCCCGAGCTGGGCTCATTATCAGCCCAGCTTCTCGCACTGCTGGAAGATGCTGATTAGCATCTGAAGAAATGGCCCCCATACGGTACCTCTCCCGGCCTCCTTCACGAATCCCCATCCCTGCCCTTGGGCTTCCAGGAGGAACCTGCCCCCTCTTGTGGTGGAGAGTAGGGTTACGAGATCCAGGTCAGGATTGAGGGGTAGAAAGGATCAAACCTGGAGGCAAAAGGATCCTAGAGATCTCAAAGAAAGTCCAGCCTCTAGGCTACTGGATCCAACCCTGGACAGGGAGAGAAGTGGGGACGGAGGCTAAGGAGGAGAAAGGACAGCAACTTCCCCCATACACACACACACACACACACACTCTCTCTCACACACACACACACACACACACACACACACACACACACACACACACACTTCCTGGATCTCCTGTATCCACAGGAGCAGCTAGGTCAAGGAGGTGGGATAGCCAGCTTCATGGGCAGTGGGGAAAAGCCCTCATCTAGCAGACTTGTTATGCATTTTGTTGTCATTATTTTTATGTTTGGTGGGCCGTGACAGAGCACCCTATCCCACCCCCCTGTGCAGTGGGAGGAGGCAGGAAAACTGAGAGCCTCAGACTGAGAACAGCAAAGTTCTAATGCTGTGTGTCTTCCAGAAATGGCAGGGATGCCTTGAGTGTCTTCCCTTGGCTCCCGAGGGGGGGGGGGGACTGAAGGGGGGGCGGTAGCAGGACAGAATATCCAGTCCATCCCCTAAATGTTCACGGTGCCCTTGGGACACCGCTTGGGGCTGGGGGTGGGGGGAGCAGTTCCAGAGAGCTAGGCATAGGCTGCGGCAGGCAGGCGAGGCAGCAGCGAGAGTTCAGAGAGGAGCCACGGGATGATTAAGGGGAAATGGAGGATTGATTTAGGAGGAAAGATTAAAGGAGCTAAATCCGTGGCGCTTGGCTCAGCGGTGACTAAGCGTGGACAGGATAATAGCTTACAAATGTGTGAAAGGTGTAAATACCAAGCGGGGGGCGGGGGAGGCAGCTTGGCTGGCCAGGGGAGTGGGGACAAGGGACTGGACAGACCCTGGGGAGGGCTGGAGACTCCTGGGCACAGTGGAGTAGGCTTCTCCTTAGCGGGGATGCGAGTGGAGGTTGGGATGTTAAGGGGCCGCTGGTTTCAAAAGGAGGTTTCATTTCTAGGGCAGAGCTCCCTAGACCTCGGGGTGAGTGACTTCCACATTTCACTTCAGCAGGGCTAGAGACTAAGGTCACGGGTTCAAATCTGACTCAAGTCCTTCAGTGCTGCCTCAGCACCAGGCCTTTTGGTAGTTCCTAGGCTCACTGGCCACACCCAACTCTGGTCCAGACAGAGCTCAGTGTACACCGGTCAGCGCTGTCCCTGCTCCCGCCCCTCTAATCTCCTCCCCGGCCTCAGCGGGCGGCGGGCGACGGTGTCTCCCTCCGCGGTGGAAGCCTCTGGCGCTGCTGTGTGCACGGAGGTCACTTTGCCGAGGAGCCGGGAGCCGAGGGAATGCAAATGAGGCGAACCCAGGGAGGAGAGCCGAGGAGCCGGGAGGAGACAGAGGGAGGGCGCTGCTCGGTGATGGATGCCTGCCCCGCAGGCGAGGGAGCCAGCGGGAAGCATTGCTGGTGGGTGCGGCCTCGCAGTACGGGGCGGGCAGTTAGGCCTGTGCTGCCAAAGTGAGCCTAGTGCAGTGGGCTCCTGATAGGAGCCCCACCCACCCGTCCACTAGACGGACGGATGGACACCCTACTCTCTCTCTCTCTCTCTCTCTCTCTCTCTCTCTCTCTCTCTCTCCTACTCCATGTCTCCCCAAGTCTTGTTGGAATTGAAAACTCCCGCCCACCAACTGTGAGTGCTAAACTCTTCAACAGCTTTGTTTGCATCAGGCGATGGGGATGCCAGGGAAAGACTTAGTTACTGATTAAAAACATTTATCGCCTGCAAAATTCTTTCTGGGGTCTAACGCTTAAGCTTAGGCAATGGCTGCCCGGGAACAGGTGTAACTGTTTACCTGGGTCCCGGAGTCCCTCCCTCTTCTACTTGGAAAACAACTCCGAGCTCCCAATTCCATACTTCTACTTCCACAATTTCTCACATGCTTTGGCTACTGGACCTTAGCCAGCTCCTCCTTCGCATCCACCAGGGCTCTCGTGCTTACGTTTGAACCAACACTACCGCCATTTCCAGACCCACCTTGAGGAAGAAGGCTCCTTGAAAAGTACGTGGGTGGCACTGGGCGCTAAGAACATGTGGTCCATCTGATGTTCTTCCTGGGGAGTGGGCCAGCCAGCTTACTCAAAAGAGGCAATCCCTCTCCCTCCAACCGGAAGCAAACTCCTGTTGCAGCCGCAGCAGCTGCCTTGGCTGGGCTCTCCAGCACAGCATGGAGCACAGCCAGTAGTATCTATTTGTGTGATTGTTACGTTTGTGTTCTGTTCCCTCTTGTAGACCTGGCACTTTGAGTATGCCTGGCACATGGTGTAGGTGCTCAGGGTTTTAAATGAACTCATGCCTCCACATCCCACAGCAAACTCCTTGAGGAAGACTGTTTTGTTCTGGGATGTATCCCCTGTGTCAGACACAGTGCCTGAAACATTGTAAAGGCGTAAGGAATACTGCTTGGCACATGGGCTATCCCAACACCCACCATTCTCTGCTCTGCTACAGCCTGTGACCTTGGCAGTGTCTTACCCTCTCTGCGCCTCCACTATCTCATCTGTGAAATGGGGACAATAAGAATAGCTTCTATCTGGGGCTGGCGAGATGGCTCAGCAGGTAAGAGCACTAGCTGCTCTTCTGAAGGTCCTGAGTTCAAATCCCAGCAACCACATGGTGGCTCACAACTACCCATAATGAGATACAACGCCCTCCTCTGATGTATCTGAAGACAGCTACAGTGTACTTACATATAATAATAAATAAATCTTTGGGCGGGAGGGAGCAGGGACAGAGCGAGCAAGGCCGACCAGAGTGAGCAGAGGTCCTAAAATTCAATTCCCAACAACCACATGAAGGCTCACAACCATCTGTACAGCTACACTGTGCTCATATACATAAAATAAATAAATAGATAAATAAATCTTAAAAAAAAAGAATAGCTTCTATCATTTCTTCCTCCAGCATTAAAGAGTTCATCTATGTAAAGTACTCACATTCCTGCTTGATTCAGAGCAAACATTCAGAAAATTGCTATTGCTGTTGCTAAAGTGTTATGTAATTATCTCCTTTCTCATGACAACTTCTAAGGGTACCTGATTCTATTCCCATTTCACAGATGAAAAATGGAGGATCAAAGAGGTCTGAATCCCACAGACCTCGATAAAAACAAGTCCTGGAGGTAAGCCAGGCTGAGCTTTCCATCTGCTGGGAGAGCCACATCTCAGAGCCTGTGAGCTGTGCTCTGAAAGAGCTCCGTGCTGATCACCCGCCAAGGGCAGATATCTTTACTAAGAGGCAGGATACCATGTGAAAATGGACGTGCTGTGCTGTGCTGTGTGTGCTGTGCTGTGCTGTGCTGTGTATACTGTGCTGTGCTATACTGTGCTGTGCTGTGCTGTGCTGTGCTGTGTGTGCTGTGCTGTGCTGTGCTGTGCTGTGCTGTGCTGTGCTGTGCTGTGCTGTGTGTGCTGTGCTGTGCTGTGCTGTACTGTGTGTGCTGTGCTGTGTGTGCTGTGCTGTGCTGTGCTGTACTGTGTGTGCTGTGCTGTGTGTGCTGTGCTGTGTTGTGCTGTGCTGTACTGTGTGTGCTGTGCTGTGCTGTGCTGTGTGTGCTGTGCTGTGCTGTGCTGTGCTGTGCTGTGCTGTGCTGTGTGTGCTGTGCTGTGTGTGCTGTGCTGTGCTGTGCTGTACTGTGCTGTGCTGTGTGTGCTGTGCTGTGCTGTACTGTGCTGTGCTGTGCTGTGCTGTCCTGTGCTGTGCTGTGCTGTGCTGTGCTGTGCTGTGTGTGCTGTGCTGTGCTGTGCTGTACTGTGTGTGCTGTGCTGTGTGTGCTGTGCTGTGTTGTGCTGTACTGTGTGTGCTGTGCTGTACTGTGCTGTGCTGTGCTGTGCTGTGCTGTGTTGTGCTGTGCTGTGCTGTGTGTGCTGTGCTGTGCTGTGTGTGCTGTGTGTGCTGTGCTGTGTGTGCTGTGCTGTCCTGTGCTGTGCTGTGCTGTGCTGTACTGTGTGTGCTGTGCTGTGTGTGCTGTGCTGTGTTGTGCTGTGCTGTGCTGTGCTGTGTGTGCTGTGCTGTGCTGTGCTGTGCTGTGCTGTGCTGTGCTGTACTGTGTGTGCTGTGCTGTGCTGTGCTGTGCTGTGCTGTGTGTGCTGTGCTGTGCTGTGCTGTGCTGTGCTGTGCTGTACTGTGTGTGCTGTGCTGTGCTGTGCTGTGTGTGCTGTGCTGTGCTGTGCTGTGCTGTGTGTGCTGTGCTGTACTGTGCTATACTGTGCTGTGCTGTGTGTGCTGTGCTGTGCTGTGCTGTGTGTGCTGTGTGTGCTGTGCTGTGCTGTGCTGTACTGTGTGTACTGTGCTGTGTGTGCTGTGCTGTGTGTGCTGTGCTGTACTGTGCTGTACTGTGCTGTGCTGTGCTGTGCTGTGTTGTGCTATACTGTGCTGTGCTGTGCTGTGCTGTGCTGTGTTTGCTGTGCTGTGCTGTGCTGTGCTGTACTGTGTGTGCTGTGCTGTGTGTGCTGTGCTGTGTTGTGCTGTACTGTGTGTGCTGTGCTGTACTGTGCTGTGCTGTGCTGTGCTGTGTTGTGCTGTGCTGTGCTGTGTGTGCTGTGCTGTGCTGTGTGTGCTGTGTGTGCTGTGCTGTGTGTGCTGTGCTGTCCTGTGCTGTGCTGTGCTGTGCTGTACTGTGTGTGCTGTGCTGTGTGTGCTGTGCTGTGTTGTGCTGTGCTGTGCTGTACTGTGTGTGCTGTGCTGTGCTGTGCTGTGCTGTGCTGTGCTGTACTGTGTGTGCTGTGCTGTGCTGTGCTGTGCTGTGCTGTGTGTGCTGTGCTGTGCTGTGCTGTGCTGTGCTGTGCTGTGCTGTGCTGTACTGTGTGTGCTGTGCTGTGCTGTGTGTGCTGTGCTGTGCTGTGCTGTGCTGTGCTGTGCTGTGCTGTGTGTGCTGTGCTGTACTGTGCTATACTGTGCTGTGCTGTGTGTGCTGTGCTGTGCTGTGCTGTGTGTGCTGTGTGTGCTGTGCTGTGCTGTGCTGTACTGTGTGTACTGTGCTGTGTGTGCTGTGCTGTGCTGTGCTGTGCTGTACTGTGCTGTGCTGTGCTGTGCTGTGTTGTGCTATACTGTGCTGTGCTGTGCTGTGCTGTGCTGTGTTTGCTGTGCTGTGCTGTGCTGTGCTGTGCTGTGCTGTGCTGTGTGTGCTGTGCTGTGCTGTGCTGTGCTGTGCTGTGCTGTGCTGTACTGTGTGTGCTGTGCTGTGCTGTGCTGTGTGTGCTGTGCTGTGTGTGCTGTGCTGTGCTGTGCTGTGTGTGCTGTGCTGTGCTGTGCTGTGCTGTGCTGTGTTGTGCTATACTGTGCTGTGCTGTGCTGTGCTGTGCTGTGTTTGCTGTGCTGTGCTGTGCTGTGTGTGCTGTGTGTGCTGTGCTGTGCTGTGTGTGCTGTGCTGTACTGTGCTGTACTGTGCTGTGCTGTGCTGTGCTGTGCTGTGTGTGCTGTGCTGTGCTGTGTGTGCTGTGCTGTGCTGTGCTGTGCTGTGTTGTGCTATACTGTGCTGTGCTGTGCTGTGCTGTGCTGTGTTTGCTGTGCTGTGCTGTGCTGTGCTGTGCTGTGCTGTGCTGTGCTGTGCTGTGCGTGCTGTGCTGTGTGTGCTGTGCTGTGCTGTGCTGTGCTGTGCTGTGCTGTGCTGTGTGTGCTGTGCTGTGCTGTGTGTGCTGTGCTGTGCTGTGCTGGATGCTCCCTTCCCTAGGTCACCCCCTGCTCCCCTGCTGAGTGCCCGCCTGCTGTGGCAAGGAGGCCTTACATCACTCTGGAGTTTATCTCTCATCTGCAGTCCTAACCCGAGGGGGAGGAATTGCTGTTGCCTTTTGTGGAGAAACAAACCAAGGCCTAAAGAGACTGTCAGGCACCCAGCTCTTGATGTAGTGTCTCAGACTGTTTATTAAGATTGGTGGAAGAAGCAGGATTTGAACACTGCTTTGTCAGGCTCCAAACTCTGTCCCTTCTCCTATGTTCTGTGGCTTTTACTCCAGCATCTCAGACTGATGCTGGGGAGTCATGAATATGATTTCACTTTACAAATGTTTGTTGACTTAAGGGGAGCTCACTCTGTTGCTCTAAGTTCCAGGGCTGAAGCAATCCTCCTGCTTTAGACTCCTAAGTATCTGGGACTACAGGTGCTTGCTTTGGGGCTTGTTACTCTTTTTTTTCCCCCTTCAACACTTACAACTACCCCCAGAAGCAAGCCAGGTGGAAATTTTCTGGAAGATTCCATTTGACAGAAGAAGAAAAAACTGAGGCCCAGAAACATCAAAAACATCACTAATGCAGGTTACAGGCAGCTAGACTTAGTGTCTACTGACTCCCAGGGAGGGGACAAAATTAGTATAGAATTCTGACACTGGCTGGGGAGGCAGGATGGGTTGTGATGCGGAATCTTATTATTTGTGTGCTCTTGGATGGGGAGCTGAGATCTCACAGGTTTTTGATTTAGCCATTGTATAATGGGGCATGGGGTTGGGGGTTGGTCTGCGTGACCCCAAGCTTCTGACCAACACAGATATCCAAGCAATTAGTGCTGAGTTTCTTCCTCTGCATCCTGGGTCACCCTTGAGTAAACTCATGGCTTAGGAGCGCTCCCACCTGAGATGCTAGTCATGGCTAGATGAAGATGAATCCAACGCCTTCTATTGGTCCACAGTGGATTCCAGGGTACTGCGGGGTGAAGGGGAGTCCATTCTGGGGCACCTAAGACAGAGGTATAGGGGTGGACCTCACAGAGTAGGGCAGAGGGATAAAGGAGAGGGACTCCCATCCACAGAGAAATAGCTAGGCGGGAGGTACTGGGGTCTTGGCAGAAGCTGGGTACCCAGAAGGCAATGGAGATAAAGCCCAAGCTGCAGATTAGCTGTGGGATTAGCTGCCTGGTCCTTGCTGCTTCTGGCTGCTTCTTATCTCCCAGAGGCCCAGGGCCTTCTCCCACATAGCTGAGCCCTGGCCCTACTAATTGGCTATTAACCCTGTGGGCTCTGTGGCTATAGGGAGGAAGAAGAGCTAGGGAGGGCTGGGGGTGGGGTGGGGTGGGGGTGGGGAGCCAGCAGCCAGGCAGGGAGAGCTATCTTGGGAAATGGGAGCTGTGGATGGATGGAGCTCAGAGGGCTGAGAGAGAAGCCATCGCTCAGGAGAGCAAGCTCTGGACAGATCTCTCCCAGCTCCTGATCATTGTCTCGGGCAGATGGGGAGGGAGAGGGAACAGGGAGGACATCGGGGCAACCTTGGGCCTATAGTAAAATCTAGGAGAAAGACAAGATGTAGAAACTGAATACTTGCATGGAAGATGGACAGAGAGGAAAGCAAATAGGATAGAGGTATAGGGGACAAGGGACAAAGAAAGCAGACAGCATCTAGGCTTTGGGAGAGAAAGGGATGCGGATTGATAAACAGGCTAGCCAAGGGCTAGGAGCAGAGAAACTGAGTCTGGAGGCGTAACTGGTTGGGCACCCAGAAAATGTAGACCCAGGGATCTACAGAAGCAGTCAGGAGACAGACCTAGAGCAGGAAACAGGCAGTGTTTCAGGCCAGCGCTGCAGGGAGAGATAGAGTTGGAGAAGGACCAGTCAAGAGCTGGCTAAAGGAAGCTGGCAGAGGGTCCTAGGGTGACCGTTCACCTTCAACTCAAGGAAGTTCTAAAGTCATATGCTCCAGTGAGGGCAGGTAGCATGGGATCAGAAGCTAAGATAGAGAGAAAGTGTTAGGGCTATGATAGGATCAAGGCCCCATGGGCAGAGCTTAGAAGCTGAGGTTATCTGGAGATGACCCTGCCACCATCAGAACACATCTTGGTTCTCTATGATTGGGCCTCTAGGCTCCCAACTCTTGTATACACATCCTTCCAGGGGAGGGAGTAGTGGACAGCCAGTGGGACCTTGTGGCTGAACAGTCGTGCCGTCTCCATGGAAGAAGCTCTGGGCTGTGCTGCCACCAGAATTGTACCACTTAGGAGCCGGTGGCTGGCTCCACCATCACTGCCTGGGCCAAGGACTGTCTCCAGGGCAACGACCTGCTCTTCTCAGCAGTGGGGCCTGACCCAAGCTGTGCGGGTGGCCCAGTCCTGCCAGTCTGGCCTGTCCAGTCTCCATAGAGTGTCCTTTGGACCTGGGCTACTTTCACTCACTGTCTATGTCATGCATTGCCCCTTCTCCACCTGCACATTTGCCAGGTAATCAACCCCCAAGTCAGGGCTAAGTTCCACCCTGTAGGGGGCTCGCACTGCCCAATAGCATGTGTCTGTGTGCACACACTGAAACATAACATACATCTACAGTGCAGCTCCACCAAGGGCTAGGAGCCTCCAACCATCTTTCATCCACTGAGCCCGCAGCAGGTATCTCGTAAGTCCTGATTATGCTGTATACAGCGATCCACCCTGTCCAAATCTCTGCAGCTCTTCGCCCGCTGTGCACGCTTAGCCGCTTTCCCTTTCTGAGCATCAGTCACTTCATCCGTACCAGGGGGCAACAGTGATCACCTCATGGAGCTGTGTGAAAGGGTTCAAGGAGAAGATCTATCAAAAGCACTTCTCAAAGGGCCCGAGACACGTACTCATGTGTGAGATTCTAAAAGGAAAGAAGAAAGAAAGGAGAGAGAGAGAGAGAGAGAGAGAGAGAGAGAGAGAGAGAGGAAAGAAAGAAAGAAAGAAAGAAAGAAAGAAAGAAAGAAAGAAAGGAAGGAAGGAAGGAAGGAAGGAAGGAAGGAAGGAAGGAAGGAAGGAAGGAAGGAAGAAAGGAAGAAAGGAAGAAAGGAAGAAAGAAAGATTTGACCTGGGACAAAAATGAGGATGTCTGATCACGCCTTTCTCCTGTTCTCTGCCCCTTGTTCTGCAAAGCGGGAAGTAGGACTCAAGGCTTCAGGGAGTTGAAAACCTGTGAGTGAGGCTAAGCTTTGGAGGCCGTGGCAGACACGGTCATGTGAGCAACACAAACCCGGGGTTCCCTCACGTCGCTTGGGCCTCATTTAGCCTCTCAACTCAAGCATGCACTCCAAACAGGCTGAGTTGGCAGGAATGGATTCCAGCATCTTCTCGGCCTGAAACAGGAGGATGTTGGGCACTCACTTACATGTTTCCTGGCCTTTCCCACACCACTAGAGATCCAGGAGGCTTGCATTCCGCGTACTTCAGGTTCCTCTCTCTCTAGTCATGTCTTGAGAGCCCGTGGCTAGGCCCAAGCTGTCTTGTTTGACTCTGGTTTGGCCTCTAGTTATTCTCAGTTTCAGCACCAGAGATGGAACCTAGGACCTCCCCAACATAGGCAATCCCTCCCCCTCTGAGCTAGACCCATGACCCTCTGCTTTCTGAGACAAGTTCACTAAGTGGCTAGAGCTAACCTTGAACTCAGTTTGCAGCCCAGACAGGCCATGAATTCTAGTCCTCTTGCATAGGTCCAGAGCTTCTGGGATTATAGGCTTGTGCCACCATGCCTTGTTCATCTAGAGCTTTCTACTTACTGTACAGTCCACAGATCAGCAGATTTGTAAAAAAGCAGAATTTCATTCCCAGGAGTCCATCTACTTCCATGTAGTAGACCAGAGCCAGCACTTTACAAAGGGGATCTGGGTACAAATTGGCATTTGAGGAGTGCCGATCTTGGAGACCTCTGCAAACTGGTCCAGTTCTCTGAGCTTCTGTCTCCTCGTCTATGGAATAAGGATAGTAATACTGCCCTTGGGGGCAGTTGTGATGATTCCATCAGACTGAGCACCCGGCCCAACATGCTCTAAGATGTCTGTGATGCCCACTCCGGCTCTCAGGGACATGCAGTGATGGAGGGTACAGGCGGAGATGGGGTTGGGATGAGACTAGAACCCAGAAGCTGTGAAGGGATCGGAGAGGAAGGGAAAAGCAAATGACCTTGGGAGGATGGGGCTGAGGAACGGAGCGGAAGGGAAAGAGGAACCAAGGAAAGAAGTTCCAGTGTGAGGCACATTCCGTCTTTTTCCATCCTGAGGCAGAAGCTGGGTAGGTTTGGGTTGGAAGGATGCTAGCAATGAATGATGGGAGTATCGGGGAGCTTAGCCTTCCTCTCTGAAGCTGTGCAGCTTCATTAGAGTCACCTCACCTCTCTGAGCTTAGTTTCCTTCTCTGGAACCAAGGTCACAAACACACCTGAAGTCAGAGGCACCGAGTGGATGACACGGCGTAGCAGTGGATGTTTTCATGTTTTGTAAATGTCAAGGTGCCTGCTATGCGTATTTTGTTGTTGTTTCAGAAATCAGTTTGAGTAAAAGCTGTACTGGGGAGGAGGGTGTTGGTGTGTGTGTGTGTGTGTGTAGAAGAAAGGTTGATGAAGCTGCAGGTAACCAACTCACCAGAGGAGGGAGGACAGAACCTTACCCTCAAGGTGTCCCTGGTGGTCCCCTTAGGTTGCTTCAGAACTCCATGTCCCAGTCCCACCCTCTGCTCAGCCTCGTCTTTCAGCGCTCTCGCTTTCCCGCTGCAGCCAAGTCTAAGGAGATCTTTTCCCTCCAAGTCACTTCAGGTTCCTTTCCCAGCTTTTACAGTGTGAACACGTTTCCAAGAAAAGGGGTGGGGATAATGTTGGAGCCCATGGACCCCTCGCTGGCGCTGCCTGTGATGGGTTTGACCCAGGGCCACATCCCTGTGGGGTGAGTTGGGAGGGGTGGAGGAGCGACGTCTAGAATCTGCCTCTTTCTTTCTCAGTAGCTCTCCCACTCCAGCTGCTCAGTGTCTCCAGGCAGTCACGAAAATCCCCAGTCCGGGCCCGTGGCTTCATCTTTGGGACACCAGCGCCATCTGGTGTCTTTTGGGGAAAATGCTGGTCGAGGAGACATGAGCCGGGCTTTGGATAGTAAAGGTTTATGAGAGTTCCTTAGGTGTCCCCACGATGGGACAAATGCATGGGACAACCGTCAGGCCCCCTGCTCCCGTACAGCTTGCTCTCCAGTGGGGGACGTGGGCAATGGACAGTGAAATGGGTAGATGAGCGGAGGAGCAAGGTCTGAGGTTTACAGGGGAAGCAGGACAGCTGGCTCTGCTGCTCCAGAGACGGAGCAACAGCTAAGGCCAGAGGTGAACAGAAGGATTGGATGTTTGAGTCACAGAGTCAGGAGTGGAAAGGGAGGGAGGAAGAGGGCCAGGGCCACACTGAAGGGCGACTTTAAAGCTAAGGAAAGTGTCTGACTTTATTCTCTGGGAAACGAGAAGCTGTCACTGTTTAGTTTCGCTTAAAAATAACTTTTGAGCCGGGCGTGGTGGCGCACGCCTTTAATCCCAGCACTCGGGAGGCAGAGGCAGGAGGATTTCTGAGTTCGAGGCCAGCCTGGTCTACAAAGTGAGTTCCAGGACAGCCAGGGCTATACAGAGAAACCCTGTCTCAAAAAACCAAAAAAAAAATAAATAAATAAAAAAAAATAACTTTTGCTGGAAGGATGGCTCTGTTGATGAAGGACTTGCTGTATAAGAAATAGGATTCTGCTTTCCAACATCCATGTAAAAATCTGTGCACTGTGGAGAGAGAGAGAGAGAGAGAGAGAGAGAGAGAGAGAGAGAGAGAGAGAGAGAGAGAGAGATCCCAGTGCTAGGGAGGCAGAGAAGAGCGCATCCTTAGAGCTCACTGGCCAGCCAGCCTAGCCAAATGGATGATCTCCATGTTCAGTGAAAGGTTCTGTCTCCAAAAGTAACGGAGAGAATGATTGAGGGAGATACTGGACATTAATCTCTGGCCTCCCCCGCATGTAAGCACACACGCATGCACAAAGAATAAAATAAGCTTTATTGTGTATACTTGAGTTTTACAGCATGATGTGTGCACTACAGAGACTAGAATCTGGCAGGGGACTTGGTTGGTTTGAGTGTTTTGACTGCTGTGTGGAAAACAGGAAAGAAATGGATGAAGGGAGCCCGAGGAGGTAGAGACCATTTTAGAATTGTTATGGGAGTGGGGGAGATGCAAATTTTAGGGATCCTTACTCAAAAGACCCTAAGTAGCAATAGGAGGACCCTTTACTCAGGGGAGGGAGGGCAGGAATTGGTAGGATAGCAAGAGTTCTGAGCCTGGTGTGGTGGTGAGTCTTGGTACTCCCAGCCCTTGGGTGGTTAAAGCAGAAGGATTGGGAATTCAAGGCCAGCTACCCAGGGAGTTCTTGTAGCTACACAGTGTAGAAAAATCTTGGGCAGGGGAATTTCTGAGTTACTGCAAGGCCCTGGGGACGAGCAGATCCAATCTCAACTACACAGTAAAAAACTGCCAAAAAAAAATATTAAAAGAGTTCTGTGTCTGCTGTGTTCTTTCTCCCTCCAGGTCTATACTCGCTATGGGAAGTGTTACACCTTTAATGCAGATCCTCAGAGTTCACTGCCCAGTAGGGCAGGCGGCATGGGTAGTGGCCTGGAGATCATGCTAGACATCCAGCAGGAGGAATACCTACCCATATGGAGGGAGACAAGTATGCAGGCGGGAAGGGGATAAGGGCCAGCTCAGGGATGGAGCCTGGGCTCGGCTCTGCCCCTGAAGGGGGTTCTGAAGCCTCTCATCTCTGCTGTGCAGATGAGACGTCATTCGAGGCAGGGATCCGGGTGCAGATCCACAGCCAGGAGGAGCCGCCCTACATCCACCAGCTGGGGTTCGGCGTGTCTCCAGGCTTCCAGACTTTTGTGTCCTGCCAGGAACAGCGGGTGAGCATCCCCAGCTAGGCCTAGGCTGGGCACAGGGCAACTCATTACTTAAAGGGATGCTGGCCACATCTGCCTGGCAGATACTCAGTCTGCCAGCCCCATGGCCCTGGCTGGGGCTATTGACACTGGAGGACTGGCCCTGATGGACACGCTTGGCCTTGACCTTGTCATGCCCCATCTCTGCAGCTAACTTATCTGCCCCAGCCTTGGGGCAACTGCCGGGCGGAAAGCGAGCTCAGGGAGCCTGAGCTTCAGGGCTACTCAGCCTATAGTGTGTCTGCCTGCCGACTGCGCTGTGAGAAGGAGGCCGTGCTTCAGCGCTGCCACTGCCGGATGGTGCACATGCCAGGTGGGCACCTCCAGCCAGTCTTTGGTGCCACTCTTCTGAGCTCCTGAACTTCCAGGGGGCAGAGATGCATGCGTACCACATGTACACGCATCTACACGCATGAGCGTGTGCTCATGTGTATGTCTGGATACTTACACATGGGTTTGTATACTTGGGAACACATAGATGTGCATGCTTGCGTGCATGCTAATATATATTCGTGTGTATGTGTTTTGGGGTTGTGTGCATGAACTGAAGACTGTGCACATAATTGTGTAAGCAGATGTAAAATTACCTACATATGTGTATTATGCATTTTTACTGTTTTTATGCGTGTGTGTGTGTGTGTGTGTACATTGATCTGCTATGCATATGTGTAAACATGCATACATGTAGATGTCTACACAGGTGTGTGGTGAGGGAGAAGGGAAAGGACCGTAGATCTCAGAACTGTTCTTCTCTCCTTTCAGGCAACGAGACCATCTGCCCACCAAATATCTACATTGAATGTGCCGACCACACACTGGGTGTGTGCTGCCTTCCCCTTCCCTGCCTCTCATCATTCCTTCACCCCTCTGTGTGCTCATCTCCTGCGTCCTGTCACTTCTCCTTCCAGTCTGTCCTGGAGAGGTCTTGCTGAAGTTGAGCTCTGTTCATATCTCAGAGGGAGGTGGAGGTGGGGGTGGGTCCTAATGGCTTCTATAGGTTCAGACACTCGGTAAGTGAAGGCAGACCATGGAGATGGTACAGAAAACCAGGACTGGGAGTGGAGCCCATCTCTGTTCTCCCAGTCAACATTCTCTCTTCCCTCCTCCGCAACTTCCCTACCCCTGCCTCTTTCTCAGAGAAAGTAAAATGACTTCTCTCTGAGCCCTAGGAAAAATACATGGCTAGATGTCAGTATGGGTAAAATGAACTCCATCTTTCCATGGGTCTCCCTGAGCTGCAGCTCATCCACCACCTGCCCTCCCATCCATCCATCCATCCATCCACCCATCCCTCCACATGCTTAACTATTGACTGATTGATTGATTGATTGATTCTCTAGATTTACTCAACTTGTTCTGGGTATTGAGATTAAGGGTCCAAGAGCCCTGACCATGAACACTTACTAAGGACAGATGCTATCACAGCTCAATAGTTCTTGAATAGGGGTATCTCATGGGTGTTATAAGGCCCTGGGGAGTGGCATGTAGCCCTAGTCTGGAAGGGTAGGGAAGATTCTACATGAAAAGCTACATACACATTAGTCAAGGTGTGATTGGTTCTACATAGTAGAAATAGCATGTCCCATGTCCCAGAAACCTTGTGGCTAGAGAAAGCTTGCTTTGTCTAGGGTACCCAAAGGTCAGTAGAGCTGGAGGCAGAGGTCAAGGGAGGAAGCAGAGCATGGAAGAGGGAGGTACTTGGAAGCCAACACAGACTTAAGGCAAGGTAAAAAAGGCGAGTGAGATAGTGAGCAGAGTGGATAGTTTGAAGCAGGGCACCAGAACTCACTGCAGAAATCTAGATTTGATGGGCCACTGGGGATGCATTTGAGATGCTGAGGTAGCCAACTGGCACACCAGGCTCTCCTCTATACCCCAATAACATCTGCACCTGTGAAGTGTGTGACAGAAGAGCATTAAACAAAGGAACAGATGTATCAGCTAGATAAAAGAGCCACAGGTGTGGTGAGAGTCCACAGAACAGGTGACACTCTCAGGCCTGAAGGTATGAAGGGGCATCATGAAACGAAAGAGAGAGAGAGAGAGAGAGAGAGAGAGAGGAAGAAGAGGAGGAGGAGGAGGAAGAGGAGGAGGGGAGGGAGGGAGGGAGGGAGGAGAGAGAAAGGAGGGGAATGGAGAGCAAACATGAGCCCTTACCTGAGGCTGTTTGAGAGCCGTGTGTCACAGAAGAATGCAACCCCTACCTATCTGCAGCCTGATAACTGGAGAAACTGGGAAAGAAGTGCACACGTACATACGTATCCCTGTCCTCCAACTCCCTCTGATTTGCCTGACCACAGGGATCTGCCCCTGGGGTATAAGACAAGGGGAGAGTGAAATGGGGGACCAAAGGGGCAAGCAGAGACATCCTAGCCTATCAAGTGTGTGGATTCTGCCCACCCACTATCCATCCATTCACCCATCCTCCCTCCCAGTCATCCCAGCATCCTTTCCCTAATTCATTGCTTGTGTGTCTGAGATCCCATGTTGACTAATTCTTCCTTCTGAGCCATGGGACCTCTTTGTCCCAGGGATCTGGGGACAGAGGGAGAGATGTGCAGGTGTAGATGCAGTTGTCATGGGTCATTTAAAGTTGGTCTGAGCGGGACCCCAGTCAGCATGCTCTAGAAGGTGACAGATCTGGCCTTCTGAATGGACATGTCAACTCAGGATAGCCTCTGTGCCTGTCCCCTTAGTCACTGTGCCTGTGGGCCATTCTCCCTGCTGCAACTGGTGCCTTTGTGTTGCAGACTCCCTTGGTGGGGGCTCCGAGGGCCCATGCTTCTGCCCTACACCCTGCAACCTGACTCGTTACGGCAAAGAGATCTCCATGGTCAAGATCCCCAACAGGGGCTCAGCCAGGTACCTGGCGAGGAAGTACAACCGCAATGAGACCTATATAAGGTAAGCCATGCCCGCAGACGAGCTTTGTGGAGAGAGCCCTTCGGCAGGCCTGGGGCACAGACCTCTTTGTGTATATTGGGTCTCCTGCCCGGAGTGCCATTCATAATCCAAGTTTCATCCAGAAAAGCCCTTCCCAGTCCAAGTCTGAGCGGCCACAGCTCCATGTATCCCTGCCATTGCACAGAACCCACTTATATGACACCATTTAACCTAACCATGAACCTAACACAGCTGGACCTAGCTCCCTCTGGGAGCCTGAGGTTGCCAGCTTCACAGCACAGTCTTCGATGAGGATAGCTTGACTGGGGATGGCCTTGCCAGCTGCCTGGAGAAGACCAGCAGCCCCACACAGGTGTCGTTTCATGTCTCCCAGGGAGAACTTCTTGGTCCTGGATGTCTTTTTCGAAGCCCTAACTTCTGAAGCCATGGAACAGCGAGCTGCCTATGGCCTGTCAGCCCTGCTGGGTAAGCCCTGACCCTGGCTCCACGCGTGTGTGGATCAGCCCAGCTTGTTCCTACTGACCCTTCCCTCTTTCTCCTCAGGGGACCTTGGGGGACAGATGGGCCTGTTCATTGGGGCTAGCATCCTCACCTTGCTGGAGATCCTTGACTACATCTATGAGGTAAGAAAAGGCAGAGAGAGTGGTGCAGGCCCTTGGGTGGGCAGTGGACTCAGGGTTCTAGAAGTGCCTGAGGGCCTGGATCTGAAGAGGCTGGATTGAGGAATGGGGAGCCCTACTGGTGCCTTGGTAGGCAACAAGTCCTGTGACTGAGGCCTCTTCAACCCCCCAACCTTGACCTGCAAGGTCTCCTGGGATCGGCTCAAGAGGGTGTGGCGACGGCCCAAGACCCCACTGCGGACATCCACCGGGGGCATCTCCACTCTGGGGCTGCAGGAGCTGAAGGAACAGGTGGGTGGCCTCTCCCCCCACCCCCGCAACCTGAAAGATCACCCTCTCCCCATAGCCACTTCCTGAAAGTTCCTAAGACACCCCAGGGGAGAAGGCAAAGGTACTTTTGAGGCTTGAGTACACAACTTGACCATTGTCCCATCTGTCACCTTTTCATTTTACAGAGTCCCTGTCCAAGCCGGGGCCGTGCTGAGGGTGGGGGGGCTGGCAGCCTGCTTCCCAACCATCACCACCCTCATGGCCCCCCAGGAAGCCTCTTTGAAGACTTTGCTTGCTAGGACGGTGCTGTGTGGGGAAAGTACCCATGAAACTGGGCCTCTACGCAGACCCCACACATCTCCTATTCCTGGGACAGAAGGTCTGGGGCAGCCCAGGGCTAAGGGAAGGGGCGGTGCTCACTGAGAGGCTAGGACTAGGGTCCTGCTCTCCCTGACCCAGGCTCAGCTGCCTTGCACAAGGGTTCTTCTTGTCTATACTCCCTGCTCCCAGGCAGGTGTCCAGGAAGGGCTGGAGACCAGACTAGAGGTCCCTGAGGAGGGGAGGGAGGAAGGGGGGGAGGTGGAACCCTGGCAGAGCCCCTCTGTACATTTGTATATAGTTAGGGACTGGGTGGGGGTGGGACACAGACATAGAAGGGTGGGGCTGCAGGGGAGGGTGACACAGGACAGTCAGGGTCCCAGCCCTAATGGCAGAAGGCAAGTCCTTGGGACCCAGGCATGTTGGGCTGGTTCTCTTTCCCTCTTTCCAGGCCCAGCTCCCTCTTGGCAGGGGGAGTGGGTGGCCCAGCAGGCCTGGCCCAGCTCCCAGTTCCCCCTGTACCAGCCCCACCACAAGTTCCCTTCATGGGGAGTGGGTGGAAAGACCTTTCAGACCTTGGCTGAGCATAGGGGGAGGGGAGGGGGAGGGGCCGTCTCAGGCCTTGCTCCCTAGAGATTGGTTTTATAAAGTGCTGGTGAAATTGGGAATAAAGAGGCACAAAGAATTCTGTGTCTGTTTCTGTGTGTGTGAGAGAGAGGGGGGAGGAGGGAGAGGGACAGAGAGAGGGAGAGGGAGAGCATCCACATGAACTTGCTGGAGGCTGGGCATCTATATGACTTGATCCCTGTAACAGGAAAAGAGGGCTCCCATAGACCCAGGGTTCCTCCATCCTTAGGGGTCGGTCCTCCCATGCCTACCTTGCCAACACTGAATTACCAGTCTCCACTCATTAGTCCACACTTTACCAGTTTATTAAAGCCAGAGCTTTATCATGGATCCAGAAGGGAGAAGGCAGTAGATACCGTACCCCTCCTTTCTCAGCTTCATCTCCTCCTCCAACAATCCATCTACAGCCCAGCTCCCAGGACAGGAGCCCAGGAGGCAAGGCTGGCGTCAGGCATAAACAGAGGCCACAGCCTGAATCAGCAGTGTCAAGGGGGCAGGGGGACTGGACAAGAAAGGATGGCTCTAGGGCACCTGTCTCAGGGCTTGTCCTGAGCCCATGGGTCCAACAAAGCAAGAGACAAGGGACCAGTGGGCTGCCCTAGGGACTGAGGCTACAGCCAGCCCTGTCCAGCGAGGCTGGCACGTGGCTCCAGGTTCCTGGGGAAGAGCAGGGACAGGTGCAGGGGCTTAGGTGCTGTTCCCCTGTTCCTGCTCAAAGAGCAGCATGGCAAGCTGGGTGCGGGAGCCAAGGCCCTCAAGTACGCTCTGGCGACAGCGGTGGTAAAGGTCCTCACTGAGCCGTGCGCTGCACGGCTGGGCTCGGTAGCGCTGCAGCAAGGCTGGCTCCACCGCTCTCAGCACATGCAAGTTGGAGAAGCGCAGAAACAACTCGTATACATCCAGGCTCTCCAGCAGCTCCTCCTCCTGCTCCGAGGCTGCCACCAGCCGGCCACGGGCTGCCACATAGTCGGAGTTGTAGAAGCAAGCCTCACTGGCAGCCTGGCGGTCAAAGTGGCCGGTGTCACGGCCCAGCTCTGGTGGCCCAGGGCCCTGAGGTGGAGCTACAGCAGGGTGGAAGGCCTGGAAGTGCATGGGGAAGAAGGCCTGCCAGCCAGAGATGGCGTGCATGCGGCAGCGGTTCAGGAAGTCAGGTGTGAGTACCGTGTCTGGCCCGGCCAGCAGGAACAGAGTGTCTAGTGGGTGCTTCTTGGACAGCAGATCCATGAGACGCAGTGGAGAGGGCGCGGCTGTCTGCACACTGAGCCAGGGCACCCGGGCACCAGGGAAACGCCGCTCTAGCTCTGCCACGTGGGCCTTGACAGGTGCGAAGACATCCGCATGGGCTGCCCGCTGGGCCTGGCGTGGCTCATACAGCAGCAGCAGGGTCAAGGCTGCTGCATCACCAGGTTCCAGGGCTGCAGTGGCAAAGGCTTCTAAGAAGCCAGAAGCCAGGTCGCGTTCCACTGCAGCCAGTGGCAGTAGCACAGTGAGCCGAGAAGCCTCGGTGACATAGGGCACAGGCAAGATCTCCACTCGGCTCAAGGGCCGAAGGAGCTGCACCCTGCGGGTGAGGGGCCAGCGGCCACCCTGGGGCGTCAGTGCTTCCAGCTGCAGGTCTAGTGTGTATTCCATGCCTCGGGCTGGATCAAAACGCCGATAGCCGTTCACCAGCTGTTGCTTCTGGAGCCGCAGCGCTGGCTGGTAACGGCGGTTGAGCTCCTCTAAGGCTGTCCCCAGGACGTCAGCCACATCAGCCTGGTCGGCGCCACGCAACGGGCAGCGGGGTGAGCCATCGGCGCAGGAGAACGTGTACTGTTCCGTGAAGTAGTCCCAGCGCAGAACCTCAAAGCGTGAGGCAGGGCGAGACGGTGCTGGGATGCCCACTGGCCAGGCAGAGGCCCTCTCCCCATCAGCAGCCAGTCGGCTGGTATTCTGGATCTCCCACTGGGCCGGAAAAAGGGGGCTATGAGCAAAGTACGGGGTCACAGAGCCAATATACATCTAGAGACTCTGTGGGCAGGCAGTGATACTCAGAGAGGACCTGCAGCTTACCGAAACCCAAGCGCCCCCTACAGTTTCTTCACAGATTAAGACAGTTTAAAAGTTGAAGGGGCGGGGGGGGTTCCTGGAGGTTTCACAAAGGTCAAAGCCCTGGCAGTGGGTTTGCTCTATGACTCTATCACTGACTTTTTATTCCCCGGGTCTCTCAGGACCTGCTCCCCTTAGTCCCTTGACTCCCTAAGCCCGCGCTGTACCTGCAATTCTTGAATTTCCTGGTACGTGCGGTCCAGCTCAGCTCGGGCAAAAGCTTTGTGCAGCTGGTACATGTGCACAGGGTCACGCACGGGATGGGCTGTCAAGGCGCTGCGGAAACGAGGGTCCCCCTCCTGCACAGGCTCCCCGGGGCTCAGTTCCAGGTAGTTGTAGTGCATTCCCTGTGAGAGAGGAAGGGAAGCATTCAGAATGGGAACAACCACAGAGCTGACTGACCTTCCTCCATCTCTTAGCTGGTGTCTCAGCTTCAAATCTTATAACCAGTTATGGACTTGCAAAGCAGAGTTCTGTGGATTTGAAGTCTATTTGACCAGCTGATGTTGTACAAGCCTGGTCAGGTCTCTGTGAGCTCATCTGTGAAAGCTGCCTCAGAGGTGTCCAGAGAGCTAAATAAAATAGCTGACACTGAATATATATTATGTGCAAGGATCTCTTACTTTTCCCTAATCCTTATATGGCCCTGCCTAATAATTGTTTCCATTAGCATGCACGAGGCTGCTGAAGCTCAGATCTAGTAGTAATTTACTTAGAGCCATTGGGATTTAAAAAAAAAAAAGATAGATTAACAGAGAAAACCCCAACCTCTATCTCCATTACCCCATACCTCTCCTGGGGAAATAAGCAAGCTCTGAGAGGAGACACTAATTGGGAGGCTTATCTTCCTACCTCATGGTCACCAGTACAGCCCATGCCTGTGGCATCAAGGATGCACCGGCCCAACCACTCATCCGGGCGAGCACTGACGATGTCGTTGCGGCAGCTTTCCAGGTGGGGGCGCAGTTGCTGTAGCAGTGTGCGAGAGAGCAACACTCCAAAGCCCCCGTGGCAGTAGCGGCCTGGGGTAGTCTCTCCACCGATGAAGTCCTGCGGCCGGCCAAGATAGAGATGGGTTGCTGAAGCAAGGCTGAGGTGGCCAGCTAGGCGGTCCAGTCCATGCGCCTCAGTATAGGTGGCATCAGGCACTAGGAAAAACCAGTCAAAGTCATCGCCGTGTTGCTCCAGCAGGTGGCGCAGCGCCAGGTGCAGGTGTCCGATGGGCCTCTCTTCGCCCAGTGCCACCACCGCCATGCCTGAAGGTGTCCGGCGGCCCCTCGCACCGGTCAGGAACACTACATGCTCCAGTCGGTGTCCCAAAGTTCGGTTTACAGCCACACCCAGTGTAGGCAACGTGGCTTGTGAGGTCAGCACTGCCACCAGAAGCTTCTGCCTGATGCCCAGCTCCGTGCTGATATACCGAGTTCTGGGAAAAGACAGTTAGGAACAAGATAGCACACAGCTTCACTTGTCAGTTCTCCTCTGGACCTGTTTGGCACCCAGGAACGGGAGGATAAGACTGTCTCTCCCACGAGACATGATTTAAGTGATATAGTGGCCTCACAGAAAGTGCTGCATCTAGGAGATAGCACTTCCAAGGCAGACGCAGGTAAGAGATACATTAGATCTGCTTCCAGATTTCACAACCCAGTGGCTGTGTCCCTGAGCATGTTACTTAATCGGAACCATCTGTAAAATGGGACATGCTTGGCACACTGTTGCAGATGCTCCCTGCTACAGGAATATGCTGTCAGCCCCCTCCCCCCATATGTCCTATAAATGATGTGTAGAAGCATACGGCATAGTGGTGTAGAGAATGTCGTTTGGAGAGGGGCAAACTAAGACAGTGACTCACCTTCCTAAGGTAGAAGGTAAGTTGTACAACTGGAATTCACTGTTACTTAGAAGAAATTACTTCAATGCGTGGGCACAGACATCAATGTGGTGAGTACATTCCTCCCTCTCCCATCTCATCCCAAGGTGGCCCTTGAAACCCATCTAGGAATGAAATACAGGTAAATTCCAGTTCCTTCCTTTTTCTTTCCCCCTCTTTATACACTTATCCTCCTTAACACTCATTTTTCTAATCCTAAACAGACCAGTGAGGGGCTAAGAGGGTCTTTGGAGTATTATTGGGTGGAGTCGGTTTAGCTCAGCTCAGATCCGGACGGGATCCAGAAAAAGCTTCAAACTGGTCCTCTGTCTCCCTGCAAGCAGGGTCATAGGAAGTAATCGAGGCCCAAGGACTTCCTGGCCGGCTGGCCCCTTCCTTCCGGAGCCTGACCCGGCCTCTGGCGGCCTCCCTAGCGCGCGCATCCTGGCTGGTGCCTGGGGGGTGGGGGGTGGGTGTTAGGGCGGACGGAGCGGATCAGTACCTGACGGCCTTCTTGGTGGCCTGGCCTGGCTGCGCGGGATGGTAGGGCAAGACACGAGGCTCCCAGCTCTCACCGATGCCTGCGCCGGCCCCGGGCCTCTCGCGCTCGGATCCGGGCTGCACGGAGTTGGGCCGGCGCGCCGCGTTGGTGTTGCCGCGCGGCGGCAGCTCAGAGTCTCCGGGTTGGGGCGGCCCGGGTCCGCAAGGCTCCTCCACCCAGGTGACGCTGAGCAGGCTCAGGGTGAAGCCCAGAGAGATGCCCACGGCCACGGGCCCCGCGGGCCGCAGCACGGACAGCAGCAGCGATGCCCGCATGGCGTCCCGACAGCGGGTCCCCGGCCCCCGCGCAGCCCGAGGCGGCTCCGAGGGGGCGGGACCGGAGAGGGGGCGGATCCGGAGGGCCCAGGCCCAGCAGGCGGGCCCGCTCCCTCCCGCCGAGCAGAGCTAGGAGCTCAAGCCCGGAATCCCCGGGCGGGTCGGCCGCCCTTAGAGCAGCACTGCGCGCCCGGGCCTCCTAGGCGGCCGCTGTCCGACGTGTCACCGACAGAGCCCCGCCCCCGAGGTGGGGTCTAGCCGTCAGCTTGCGGAGAGGGACGAGGGGGAGGAGGTTAAAGGGGAAGGACCCCCGGAAGTGCCCCCTCCTCAGCGCCGGAGAGGCAGACGCCGGGGGCGGAGTCCCCTGTCTCCCCCCTGCGTGGTTGGTGCGTCCCGGATGACGTCAGAAGCAGCCCGCCCCTGCCAGGATGGTGCACCCTGAGTGACGTCAGGAGCAGAGGCCGGAGCTGTCCATCAGCACCAAAGGCCGCCGGCGGGCTCAGGGCATGGGGCCGCGGCTCCGGGACAGCCCGAGCTCCTGCTCCTTTCCCTTCCCCGAGCCGGGCGCGAGGCTGTGGGGCTGCAGTGTCAGCCGGTGTCGGAGGTGGGGCGACGACGCCGTCGCACAGAGACCCGTCTCTCCGGCCCAGCAGCCCCCTTCGCACGGCAGACTTTGCCCCGGACCCCAGTCAGTCAGAGCCTCTGGTGTCCTACAACCCCGGCTCCTCCGGCCCCTGCACACCCTCCTTTGCTCGGAAGCTCCGGTCACCTCCGGCCCAGGTAGATCTTGGACAATTCCAAATTGAGCCTCCCACAGATGGTGCTCAGGCTGCCTCTTTTTGCCAGCGGCACCCTCCCTCTCCTCGTCTAGCCCCATCTAGTCCCTCTTTTAAGTCCATCCCAGCCGCCTCTAGCCAGGCACTTGTTTCCCTTTGTCTCTGCTCCCCGTTCCAGAGATGCTTCTCGAGCTGCCTGATGTGGGCAACCATTCCTTTGTCCACTGTGCCCTTGCTGAATTCCCCCACTCTCACTGTTATTGTAGTGGAGACCCACAACTGACTCTTGACCCCAATTTCCTCCCTGTCAGGTTGTCCTGGGAGGGTGACCCCCTTCCATTCCCGGCGCTATGCCGGGTACTATGGAAACTCTGCGGTTTCAGCTGCTGCCCCCGGAGCCGGATGACACCTTCTGGGGTGCACCTTGTGAACAGCCTCTGGAGCGCAGGTATCAGGCACTGCCGGCCCTCGTCTGCATCATGTGCTGTTTGTTTGGAGTCGTCTACTGCTTCTTTGGTGAGATTCCCCCTTGTTCCTCACCTGTGGCCTTCTACTGTTTCCCTAAGGTTCCTTTTTCTGGTGTCTCAAAAATCATTTCCACCCCATCCCACCCCCACCCCACCCTCATGGCGGTATCATTCTCTTGCTGATCACAAATATATTTGTAGATCATTGACTCTAGATTCTACAGAGAGCAGGTTTTGGATTAGGCTCTTTGAGTTTGAACCGGGCTCTGTATGTTAGTCACTGTGATGTAATGGGCATGTTAACCTGGGTCTCAGCTTTTTCACCTGGACAAAGACAACAGTGTTTGTCTCATATAGACAAGAATTAGTAGGTGGTCAAAGAATCATGGCTATCGTAGCGAAGATATGTTTGGATCACTAGGATAAGCAGACTAAAAGAAAATAATAAAAACTCTTAGCATGGTGATTAAACACGGTTCCTTACCACAGGGCATATTGCATGGTGGGGGCGAGACCCGGAATATTCACACTTGTGATACATATCAGAGTGGGCTGGATGGTAGTCATACAAATGGAGATCGCCTACAAGGCAGATTCCCATAAGAATGGTTACTGTGAAGAGTTGTATGGGGGAGGGCGTGGTATGCCTGTAATCCCAGCATCCAGGAAGCCAAAGCAAGGGAACGGAAGCTCAAGGCCAGCATGGATTACATACTTCAGTGAGGTTGGGTGGGTGAGCACTAACTGCCGTTCAGTTGAACAGGTGTGTGGGGGTCCATTTGACAACTCTCAAGGTCTTGGACCAAGGCTGGCTTCTCTACAAAACAGTATGCCTTTTTTCTCATTTTCACAAAGGTGACCTATGGGCTACTGTCAGCTTTGAGTAAATAAACGCCCAGTGGATTCTTCAGGAAGTTACAGAACTTCACAGTGGAGAGAGCCTTCTATGAGTAGAGACCCAAAGGCAGCCTTCAAGATTACATGTATCAGAACCAGTTTGGGCAGAGAGGCTGGGGTGGTTTGCCAGAAGTGTGTTAGAATAGTTGGGAATATAGGGTGTGGAATATGGGATCAGATAGTATTTCTCTTACATTTTGCAGAGTGGGCAGGGAAAATGTCCCCCACAAGGATTTAGGATATGTATGGGTCTCCAAAGATCCCACCCCCTCTGCTCTGGGTACCTCCTCCCTCTGCATGGTGCTCTGGATAGCCTCATCCCTTGCCCTCAGCTCCAGTATCATCCTACCCATCTTGGATGCCCCTACCAGGGATTCAGAGCCTCTTTCTAAACTCTGCTCCTCTCTGACTTCAGAACCTTCTGGGGTCTGATACCCCCATTCTTGGAACCAAATCTCTTTTTCTCTTTATCATCTTTCTCTTTGGCTCTCCCTGCCCCTCCTTGACTCCTAACTCTTTCTTCCACCTTCCTAATTGTTCATGATCCACCTCACCCCCGTTCCTCTTTCAAACACCACTAATGTCTCTCAAGTCCCTTCACACACACACACACACACACACACACACACACACACACACACCCGTTCTCCATGTAGTCCTCTTGGGTTTCCTGCAACCCCGCATAGCTCCTGGTACCCTCCCACTGGTTCTCTCTGATCCCCGTAACTCCAGTCAGTAGATTGATCCTCTGCATGGTGGTCTCTAGTGTTCCCATTTCTCTGCCCTCAGTGTTCCCCTTTGTCTTTAATAATCTTAATGACACTACTCTTGCCCAATCCCCTGACCTGCAAAGACCTCATCTCCCCAAACCAAGTTCTGTCCTCTCTGTAACTTTCCAGCACTGCTTTATCTCGGAAGCCCCTGATATTCTTTCTAAACCTATGTAATCTCACCCCTATTCATTTTCTTCTGATTTCCAGACTCTTCGTCTCAGAATAGTCCTCCTCAGAGGCCCCAGAGACTCCATTGCTGATCCCATTGGGACTCCAGTGATCTCTCTGGATCCTGTGGTCCTGAAGACCCTATTGCCCCATGGCCAATTTACTCAACTTCGACTTCAAAGGCTCATAACATAATTTTAATAATCACGTGCCTTCCCAACGATTCTCAGCAAACATCTGCATGATCTCCCCTGACCTCCATGGCCCACCTTGAGCCCTTGTGACCTCTAATTCTTCCTTTAGCACCCATGTCTCCGATGCCCTTGTGCCTCCATGCCCCCGACCCCTCTGACTTCTAACCTGGTAACCTCATTTTGGCCCCTCCCTGGTCCTGTTCCCCTCCAGGTTACCGCTGCTTCAAGGCAGTACTCTTCCTCACTGGGTTGCTGTTTGGCTCAGTGGTCATCTTCCTGCTGTGCTACCGAGAGCGGGTTCTGGAGACGCAGCTGAGTGCTGGGGCAAGCGCGGGCATCGCACTGGGCATCGGGCTGCTCTGCGGGCTGGTAGCCATGCTGGTCCGCAGTGTGGGCCTCTTCCTGGTGGGGCTGCTGCTCGGTTTGCTGCTCGCTGCTGCTGCCCTACTAGGCTCTGCACCCTATTACCAGCCGGGCTCCGTATGGGGCCCGCTGGGACTGCTGCTGGGAGGAGGCCTGCTCTGTGCCCTGCTCACGCTGCGCTGGCCCCGACCACTCACCACCCTGGCCACTGCCGTGACGGGCGCTGCCCTCATCGCCACTGCTGCAGACTATTTTGCTGAACTGCTACTGCTGGGGCGCTACGTGGTGGAGCGACTGCGGGCTGCACCTGTGCCTCCCCTCTGCTGGCGGAGCTGGGCCCTGCTGGCACTCTGGCCTCTACTTAGCCTGATGGGCGTCCTGGTGCAGTGGAGGGTGACAACCGAGAGGGACTCCCACACAGAAGGTGAGAGGACACAGGCTAGGGTGGACATGGGAAGGAAGGGTGGAAGGAGATGGGTGGTGAAATCGAGGGGTTAGTGAGAAGGGACAGAAACTACACACGAGAAGTCGGGGCCTCGATGGGTTAGAGAGTTGACTTGATCAGGGTCTAGGAGAACAGGGCCAAGAAACAATCCCAAAAGAATGTGTGGGGCACCGGCTCTAGGTCAAGTCCATTCCAGGCGCTGGGGTAATAGTGATGAAATAAAAGCAGAGCAGAGGATGTATGTAGCTCAGAAGTCGCATGCTTACCCAACATGAGCTGGGCTCTGAGCTTGACTGCAGACAGGACCACAAATAAACAAACGCTACCAGAGAAGGTTCATGCTCTCATGAAGGGTGTGCATTCAAGGTAGCTGAGAAACAGATAACAGATGTGTGAACAAGCAACTAAGTTAACATCTCTTGTGCAGAGTGGTATGGAGAGATACAAGGTGATCTGAAACAGTAACTTTATGGAGCCCACTGTGCTTAGGGTGGTCAAGGAAGGCTGCTTGGTGCAGGTGCAGTTCATGAGATTTGCTGATGGGATGGACCCTCTAGGCTGAAATCTGTTACAAGGACAGTGCGATGCCCATGGAGGGCTTGGAGTAGGAGAGGGAAGAACATGGGTTAATGTCTGGGGATGCAGAATGCAGTAGAGCAGCGCTTCTCAACCTTCCTGACGCTGTGACCCTTTGATACTGTTCCTCATGGTGTGGTGAGCTCCACCCATAGATTATTTTCATTGCTACATCACAATTCTAATTTGCTGCTGCTATGAATCGTCATGTAAATATTGGTGTTTTCTGGCAGTCTTAGGCGACCTCTGTGAAGAGTTGTTCACCACCCCAAAGGGGTTGGGACTGCCAGGTTAAGAACTGCTGTAGTGGAGGGAGACAAGTGGATGGAGAAAGGACATAGTGAAGAAGGAGCTGTCCGGTTAAAAGATGATGGGATGGTGTCTGGCCGGGGCGGGGTGTGTGTGTGTGTGTGTGTGTGTGTGTGTGTGTGTGTGTGTATGTGTGTGCGGGAATCGGAACAGCAACAACAGTTGGGGAGGCGATTTGTGCATAAAGGCCTCTGCAAGAATAGAAAAACTGTGGGAAGTCCCATCTTGGAGGTGGGAAATCAGGAAAGGAAGTAACAGGGTGGAAGGGGGTGATGGTCATGGGCAAGGGACTATGGAAGCCTAAAGCCTCTGAGGGGAAGGGAGGAAGAGGGCTCCGTGAAGAACTATGTGGACCTGAGTCTCTTCTGTGCCCATCCATCCCTCTACAGTGGTCATCAGCCGGCAGAGAAGGCGAGTGCAGCTGATGCGGATCCGGCAGCAGGAAGAACGCAAGGAGAAGCGGCGGAAGAAGAGACCCCCTCGGGCCCCTCCCAGAGGTCCTCGGGCACCTCCAAGGCCTGGTCCCCCTGACCCTGCTTATAGACGCAGGCCAGTGCCCATCAAACGCTTCAATGGAGATGTCCTCTCCCCGGTGAGGCTCCAGGACCCCTCCAGCCCCGAGGTGGGAGGAATGTGTAGATTGAGCATGCAGGACTGAGTCTCCTTACGGGACTGGATGTATTTGTCCACCCATCAGAACCTCTGTACCTGGGCTCTTCTTTGATCCATCTTTGGAGGTAGGGACAGGTGTCCCAAGTACTGACATCAAATGGATATGGTATATGGTGGGTTTTAGGGCCTGGGTGGTATAGGGAGAGGTGGGTTTGTGGCAGGACTCAGACCTGTTCTAATTTCCCCACAGAGTTACATCCAGAGCTTCCGGGACCGGCAGACTGGGAGCTCTCTGAGTTCCTTCATGGCCTCCCCTACAGACACGGACTATGAGTATGGGTCCCGGGGACCACTGACAGCCTGCTCGGGACCCCCTGTACGGGTGTAGTCATGTCCCCATTGTCTGGACTCTGCAGTCACCAGCTCTGCCACCTTCGAGACTCCTGCCAGGCCACTACTGAAGCTGCAAGGCCCCGTGGCCTCTGGCTGTCTCGCCTCCTTGGAGAGGGTTGGCCAGCCACCGGAAGGGAGGCTGTGTCTCAGGCTAGGTAGGCCTGGCCTGAGGGAGAAGTTCCCGTCCAAGCTCCCGAGGGACTCGGGATGTGAGCCCCACTGGGGAGTGCTCAGGGTTGTCTGTTACCCATACATGTGTGTGAAGGGGTAGGCCTGGAGGGGACACTGGGACCCTTGCTTTAGATTTGATTGGCAGGGCTTCTTCAGGGCTAGCCCCGCCTCCTGTCCTGCTGCTGGGGTCCCATGGGCCACTCTCCTGCATGTCTGTGTGGGGGAGGCCTGCCTGCCTCCCCTATTGCTCTATCTTCCAATCATTCATCTAAGGGTTCTTGTCACTGTCCATGGAACTAATGACGGCACCCCTCACCCTGGTCCCCTGACCTCTGCAAAACCACCAGCCAGAGGGCAGCGGCAGAGGATGGGGGTGGGAGGGTGCGGTCCTGGGTTGGGTTTGGGAGGAGGGTGGAGGGAAAAGGGCTTAAATGCACGGTGCATGTCTGGTGTCTGCTATGTCACCTTAAGACACCTCATGCTTCTGTCTCCTCCCGCCCTGTTTTACATCTTTTATAAATGTGCCAAATGACGCGGCCTCTGCCAGAAGTCTTCAGTAACCGGTACTTCCATCAACCAAGTTGGAAATACTGCAGCCTCTGAGCTGTGACACTACAAGGGGCTCCAAGCATGGCCTGCCCTTCCATGGCACACAGACGGGTGTGGGCATGAACAGTAGCATCTTTATTGTTACCTGATACCTCTGGCTCCTCCCTCCCCACCCTGCCCAGTATAAGGGTACGCTCCTTCCAAATTGTCCAAGGGCACCTGCTTGGTGTGTTTCAGTCCTCTAGTCACCTGTTGAGGAATGACTTCATGTGGGACTGGGGGCGGGGAGAGTAGGGCCAAGCCAATCGCCTCCCCTAGCAGAGTCTGGATACCCATGGGAAGAGCTGGGTCCTACCCTTTTGGAACCTCTGGCAAGGATGTCTGTAAGGTCATGAAAGTGGGAGCAGGTAGGGTGGGACACACAGCAAAATGTGTGAAAGATATGCAGAGATTTGGGGTAGAGTGGGCACCTCCTTCATCCAAGAGGGAAAGAATGGAAGGAACTTCCCAGGCTGCCCACTGAGGCGTCCAGCAGCCAGCTGGAGAGAGGACAGAAGGAGGTGAAGGACAGGTGCCAGCAGATACTGGTGGGTAGTGGGGAAAGGAGCAACTGGTAGCAATGGGGTGTTCTGGGGAGTCAAGCATGTGGCAGAAGCAGAGGAAAGGGAGAAGCTCTAGCAAGAAGGGCCCTAGGAAGGTCAGGGAAGCTTCTTTTGAGACTCAGGGTTCCCTCTCTTCTTCAACCTTGAGTGTGATCTCTCCCGCCCCTTTCCCCACCCCCCACATGCATCAGAACCCACTGCCAAGAGTCCTTCCCCGAGACCTGGAAAACCTCCCATAGGTATAGCTCGGCACTGCAGCTTCCACGTAGCCCCTCCTGCCCGGTCAACTTGTTCCTTGTGGATTCTGCCCAGTGGGCACTACTCACCATCTACCAGCAGCTGTGTGTCAGCACTGTCCTGGCCTGCTTGGCAGCTGTAGGTGCCCTGGTCCTCAGGTCGGACGCCATGGATGACTAGGCTGTGGGTGGTGCCGTGGCTACGCATCTCATACTTGTTTCCCGGGCAGAGTTCGACCCCCTCCCGCATCCAACACACGTGGCCCCCAGGGCGGGACACAGTCACCTCCAACACCGCCCTGCGGTTGACCAGAACCGTCTTCTCACGAGGTGGGCGGCGGCACATCTGGAGAGGCAACGCTGCGGTTGGGGGACAGGGGCTTAATAAGGACACGCACGGCCCCTAGAGGAGAGATGTATCTTCCCTGCCTACGACACCTCCACTCCTGGCACAAGCCCTCCGTGCCACCAGTCCGTTTTCCTGCATGCCCAGTTTAAAGTCTCTTCCTCTTCATCTCCTGAGGAAATGAGCTGCTCTCTGTGACCTGCCCCAAGAGAGCCTCAAAGAGGAGAGATGAAGACAGCAGCATCTCTAGGACCGGCGGCTAGTCAGTCAGTCCCAGGATGGGCGATGATGCCCTTCCCTGTCGCCTTCGCCTCAGAAGCTTACCCTCCACCTCCAGCCGAGCCAAGGACTGGGCGGGTCCCGCCTGGAAGCAGATTTCTCCGGTGTCCTCGGTTCTCAGCTCGCTCAGCACCAGAATGTGTTTCTTCCCTGGGGGTGGGGGTGGGGAGGTATTGAGGTCTCAGCCGCTTCCCGGGAGAATTCGAGAATGAGGGTGGAACCCGAGCAAGTCCCAGGGAGGTTCCGAAGTGTCGGCGCATGGAATTGGAGAGAGAACGCGAAGAGGAGCTAAGCAGAACTCAGAGCTGGCGGCGGAGAAAGTCCGGTAGACACTAGCAGTAGGGTGGTGGGGCGGGGAGCTGGAGGCGGAGCTTATCTGAATAGGGCGGAGTCTGCCTAAATCCTGGGCAAGGTAAAAAGGGGTCACAGAGGGTAGAAAAGTGGCCACACCTTCCTGTCGGATGCGGACACGGCCTCCGGGTCTCAGCGCGCGGCCTCCGAGCTCCCAGCGCCCGGTGGTCTCGGTCTCCGACACAGTGCACTCAAACGTGGCGCCGTCTCCTTCGCGGGCGCTAACGGACCGGAGTTCACGGAGTACCGACACCTCTCGTTCTGGGGCGGAGCCAGGAACGTGAGGAGGGGGCGTGGCGGAGACGGGACACACATCCGCCACGCCCCCTCCCAAGAAGTGGGTTAAAGTAGTACCCTGGCATCTCTGGGTACCCACCGCGTACGGTCAAGCGCGCGGGCCCGGAGCGAGCTGTCCCCACAACGCAGCTGTAGGTCCCGGCGTCTGAGGAGCAGCAACGCCGCAGAAGCAGAAGGCGGCGCGTGCCGAGAGCCTGGAGCCGGAGGCGTGGGCTGAGAGACAGCGCCTGCCCATCCTAAAGGCGGGATTCGTAATAGGTCAGATGGAGCCCAGTAGGATTCTGGAGGCTGTGACCCTGGAAGGTGGCGCTGTCCTCTGTGGATGCCTAGCTGGCTAGAAGCGCACTAGTGGATTCTGTGTGTTCCCCAGCTAGGGTTGGACTGTCCCACGTCTTTCCTTTCTGGTCACTTTTCTGAGAAGGTGCCATCCCTTGGGGACTTTAGAGCAGAGAATTGGCACCAAATGGTGCAGAAAGCCCAAAGCTCTCCATGGACCCACCAAGTGTGGATTTTAAAGTTGGTTTTCAACATAGACTCTACTATTGTCTGCCCTTGAGCAACTAACTGTTCACCCCACAGAATGTACGCCTTAGATAGCCCAGTGATGACAAGGTGTACCTTCACAGGGTGTTGTAAGGATTAAAAGGGATTAAATGTGACATCTGTCTCAGCCCAGTACCAGTCTCACACGTCCAGTGCGTGTTAGTTTCTTGCCCGAAATATTGTTATGTCGATAGACCTGCACTAGGGCCATGCTCTGACCTTCTCCCATATTACGTCAGCCAAAGTCTGGGAAAGCTCGCACTCGAACGTGGCTGTGTCACCTTCAGTCACTTCTAGGTCCTGTGGCCCCTGCACAATAGTCACTGGGACCTCTGAGAGTGGGTAAGGGAGAACAATGCCAAGGGGTCAGGGGTTGATGAGGAATAAGAGTCCAGCTTGTACAACACACAGACACAGCAGGTCAGTGGCAGACACACGCAGGTGGGCAGTGGAGGCTACTAGTGAGTGAGCAATGCTTGGGGACAGGAGATTTAAGGGAGGTGCTGTAGAGGAGGAGGCACGGCAGGGCCAGAGAGCCAGTGAGGTAGTGAAGTCATCAGCAGGGGACATGTTGGGGCTGGAGGGCAATGGCAGAAGTGGAAGAAGAGATACCAAAAAGGAGCACTCCCAAACACATGGATAGCAGTGACCACATGGCTGGAGTGGACAGCTGAAGACACTGAGCTTGGTGGGGATGGGCACAGAAGTGCACTACAGAGCACTGAGGGTCCCTAGAGGTGTGGCCAATGGGGAACTCAGGGCTGAAAGTGGGGGGGCCTCAGGCAGAATCAGTACTAGAGCTTACTCTGGAGGTTCATCAGTGGAAGAATTACAGGGGGCCCACTTAGGGAGCCAAGAGAGCCACTGAGTCATAATAAGAATAGTCAGTGGGGACATACCCAGGTAGGCAAACGAAAGAGACCATGCAGACATGGGACTGTTGAAGGTAGCACCAGATGCAGGGCTAAGGCTAAGGCTGTACTCAAGCAAAGCGGTCACTGGGGCCCACACAGATCCAAAGGATCCAGCAATTCCCCACTCTAGCAGGGTGGTCAGTAGGGGCCACATGGTTAGGTCAGGAGTCACACACAGGGATTTAGCAGGCAGGGGCCCAGAGGCCACACCTCTCACTGTGAGCCGAGCAGCACACCGAAGGGTATCCGCAGTGAAGGAGACACAGCCCGAGTCAGCCAGACCCAGGCCGCTTAGCACCAAGCGGTGAGTGCGGCCTTCTGATTGAATGTGGCACTTGGGCCCTGGGTGCAGCCGGACTCCACCCTGGGCCCACTCTCCGGTCACACCCTCCTGGGACAGCTCCAGCTGGAAGGTGGCACTGCCCCCCTCATGGACGGTCACATCCTCCAGAGGCCGAAGTTCCCTCAGCTGCCGAGCTAGTGTGGGGAGATGAGAGAGGGAGGACACCAGCTCTGGGCAAGGTGCAGGAACTCACTCACCCTGGCATGCTCCCTGTGCCACCCCAGCACTCCATGAAAGGCCTTGGCTGTACAAGTTCGGACTGGGTGGGAAGGAGGGAGGGAGGGAGGGAGGGAGGAAGGGAGGAAGGGAGAAGGACGGGTTAAGGAGTCTCAGTGTGGGGTGGGGTGACACTGGAAGGAACAATACACCCACTGGGATCGGAGCCATTACTTAACATATAACTCATCTATGTACCAAGGGATCTTTGGCAAACTCCTCTGACTTTTTTTTTCTAAGCCCTAGTTTTCCCTATTGCACCAAACCAGTGGTTCTCAACCTTCCTCATTGGTGGTGACCCCCAACCATAAAATTATTCTCATTGCTACTTCATAACTGCGATCCTGCTACGGTCATAAATTGTAATGTAAATACCCGATAGGCGGGGTATCTGATAGGGGACCCCTGTTGTTTGATTAGCAAAGGGGTTCTTGACCCACAGGTTGAGAACCACCATGCTAAAGCCCAGTGCCACTCTGGGTTATACTGTGATGAACACATACCACTCGTGACAGCCAATCACCAAGGTCTGATACCTTGGCTAATTTCCTCAAAGACTCTGGACGTAGGGATCAACCCTATTTTTACGGAGATTTGTTTCGGAGAGATTGCATGAGGTCACACAGGTAGTGTGTTCCAGCATGGGGCAGTGGGTGAGAAATGTTATTTGCCAGTCATTCTTTCAAAAAATAAATACAGAGAGTCTTTCTGGAGTATAAAATTTATGCTGCTAGCAAAGCCATCTTTGAAGTAAAAAGCAGAGTCCATTTGGACTTCTGAGAGACTAGAAAAGATTAGAAAAAGAGGTTTTGGGTTTGAGCAGGAACCTTCTGGCTCTAACCCCAGATTGGGACAGCCAGGGCAGACCTTCCTCAGCAGAAAGGAGCACTTTGGTGGTGGTGGCAGCGTCAGGGACTCTGGGCCAGCCAGATGAGTGATGAAGTAGGAGAAGATTGGGCACTCACGCCTCACACTGAGCCTGGCCAGGGTGCGATCGTGACGGCTCTCGCAGCCATAGGTGCCCTGGTCGGTAAGTAGAACGCCATGGATAGAGAGGCGGTGGACATGGCCATCCTGGGCCGTGGTCAGGCGAGAGTCCAGGGGAAGAGGTTCCCCACCTCGTATCCAGCGAACAGTTCCAGCCACATCAACTCGGCCTGTCTCTACCTCAAGGTGCACATCCTGGCCTTCCTCGGCCCGCACATCCTGCAGCCGCCGCAAGAACAGCAGCTCTGTCTCTGGAAGGGAAGATGAGAGATCATGGAGTCCAGAGGTTGAAGGCTAGCTCACTTCTAGGCCATGGTTGTGAGGGGTTAGCTATAGGGAACAGAGCATTTTATGCTCAGTCGCACTGAACCTCGAACATGGAGCCTGGCACTTGTGTCAGCAGCTCCGGCTCGCGCGGTCACGGTCCCTGCGTCTTTGAGTTGGCAGCTTCGGATGATCAAGGTGCGGCTTGAACCATTCTGGACCATTTCCAGCTGCGGCCCTGCAGTGATAACAGCTCCGTTGCGTAGCCAGGTGACTTCTGCTTCTGGTGGTGAAACCTCACACTGGAATGTGGCATCGTCCCCCTCATGGACTGTCAGAGGCGTCAGTTCGGAGACCAGCTTCACTGGCGGGAGCTCTGGAAGGAGGGGTGAGGCAGTGACCTGGATACCTCTTTCTCCCTCCGTCTCTCTCCACTTCCACCCCCCAAGCCCCCCACCCAGTCCTCCCGGCAGAACACAAGCTCTCATTCTCCCACCAATTACAACAGCTTGAGTGAGGCCCTATTGTGTGTTGGTTGTGGGGGTTCTCCCAAAGACCAGGATGCCAAATCCTGGCCACACTTAGTAAGCTCCTTGAAATCCCAGCCTGGCACCTCTTCCTAAGTCTCTAGTACCAATACATTATTTACTATGGGCCCAGTTACAACATTAAATGGTCACAGCAACCTATCTGCTATCCCATTTCAGTGCTGGGGCTCAGGGGAATAAAATGGCCTCGCAAATGTCACCCAAGTCCCAGAGAGCCAAGTTTGAGTTTCACCCTGGACAAGTTGACTCTAGAGTCCTCCTTTTAATCCACTGGGCTATCTACATCCTGCTATGCTAGGGTGCTGCTGGAAAAAAGGAAGATGTCCTCTTACAGTGACAGTCATGAACGCATTGGTGGGAACCATAGAGAGCAGTTGGGTGAGGTATAGGAGATGAAAAGGGCCCAGAGGATGGGAGGTTGTCTTTGTGGGTGTGAGGGGTGCATGGTTACCTTCCACACTGACGATGAAGATGCGACTGTCCTGGGGTGCGTCGCACAGGTATTCCCCAGCATCCCCTCTCCGTGCCCCCCGCACCCGCAGCACCTGCCTCGCCCCGGCTTGTTCCAGCTGTACCCGCCCCTGGCTTGCCAGGCGCTCCCCGTCCTTGTACCAGCGCACAGGGGTCCCTGGCCTGGAGAGGTGCACCACCAGCTCTAGGTCCCCACCTGGGGCGCTTCGAACACTCGTCTGGGCTGCCTCGGGGGCCACTACCCGCACTGGGGGCTCTGTGGGGTCAGAGCCAGGGGTCACTGGGAGGGCAATGAGAAGGGTGGGGAGACAAGCTGGGGGAACAGGGCAAGGGAAAGATGTGATGTCTTAGGAAAGTGGGGGAGCCCTGGATATGGGGGACTAGTAAGGCTTTCTGCCCAAGTTGTACTCACCAGCCACCTGGACATTGAAGCTGAGGCTTGGGGCCCCTGGGGATGCCCCAGATTGGCAAGTGTAGACACCTGTGTGAGCGAGGTCTGCTGCCTGGATGCAGAGGATTCTGCGAGGACCCTCAGCTCGCAGCTCTAGTCCTTCACCCTGCTGCACAGGGCTCCCATTGTGGCTCCAGAACACTTGTGCGCTTGCTCGGGACAGCTCACAGCTCAGCACCACGGGCTCCCCTGGAACCACGCAGAGCGGATTTGGGGCTGCCTCTGGAGCCAGAAACTGCACCGGAAGCTCTGCACAAAGAAAAGGGGGTTGTAAGCCCAAGCCAGCCTCTGCCTCCCCACCCAAGGCTGGCCCAGCACACCCACCAGCCAGGCTGACGTTGAAGGTAACAGCCTCATCTCGGGTCTCACATACATACTCCCCGGCATCCTCAGGCTGGGCGTGGGGCAGGGTGAGGGTGCGGGCAGGCCCCTCAGCACCCAGCTGCAGCGCATCTGACACCTCTACCTCTAGGCCATCCTTGTACCAGCGCACCTGAGACCCAGCCGGGGCCACTTCGCAGCGTAGCTCCACGTGTCCTGGAGCCCCAAACTGCAAATCCAGGGACCGGGCCACCGGGTGCACAATCCTCTCTGGTGGAGCTGGTGGGTGGGCAAAGAAAGAGGGAACATGGTTTTGACAGATGGTCTCTCCCTGCCTCTCCAATACACTTTATAGTAAGAACCTGGGGGCTCCTATGAAGAAAAGGACTTGCCCAAGATCATACAGATAAAAGAGCCAAGTCAGACTCATACTCAAACCTATCCATTCACCTCTCCTTAGATCCATCCCCATTCCTTCCATTCTATGCTTTGCCTCTGAGATGCTTAACCTTGATAAACCAGTTATTTTGCCTTTTTTTTTCTTTTTGGCCTGACTACCACCTCCCAATGTGAGCGTCATGAATAGTGAAACTTGCAGCTCACTGGTTCACTCTGTACCCCTAGCATATGGTGCAACGCATATTCTAGTTGTCTGATAAGCATTTGTTGAATGAATGAATGAATGAATGAATGAATGATCGATCCTAACTGCTAGGCTTCCTCTCCCCGAGCCCGAGGACACTGTCCCAGCTTGAATTGAATCCTCTGATGGCTAAGACTGAGGAGTCTGGGAAACAGAGGCTTGGGGGAAGGGAAACAGTGGGAGTAGGGATAGTGGATGTCTGTCCCATAGAACCCTGTCTCTTCACTTCCCTGGAAAAGTGTCCACAGAAACTACCCACCTGTGACAGTGACAGTGAAGAAGGCTGAATCATCCCCAGCATCACACACAAACTCGCCCCCGTCCTCTGGCTGGGCAGCAGGCAACACCAGACGGCGACGAGGCCCATCGCTCTGGAGCACCAGGGCTTCACTCTCCTCCACCTCTAACCCGTCCTTGTACCAGCGTACAGGAGCATCCTCTCTAGACAGCTCACAGGTGAGCACCACACATTCCAAACTCACAGCATGTAAGGTCACCTCGTCCTGGGGGTATATGATCCGCACAGGGGGCTCTGCAGAGCAGGGTAAGCACAGCTGTCACTAATTAGCAATGCCTGGCAGCATGTGAGCCCCGCTGCCCATGTGTTAATAACAGTCCTGAGTTCTGAGTAGCACAGTAATAAGTAACAATAGGTCCCTGACCTGTCCTTCAAATCCCCAAGACCAGACACTTACAGAATCCAGTATCTTCTGGACTTCAAAAGAATGCATTTCTCATTTGGTAGTGAGCTACCTTCAGGTCCTGCCTCTGCCCCTTATAATGATTCCCATTAACATTTTGCTGTTTAATATATATTTACCCATGGCAAGATATACTAGAAGACACAGTCAAATCTCACAAAGATGCAGATATAGACTAGCCCTACCAGATAATTAAAGAATAATTAAGAATATATCAATTAGGGGCTGGAGAGATGGCTCAGCAGTTAAGAGCACTGACTGCTCTTCTGAAGGTCCTGAGTTCAAATCCCAGCAAACACACGGTGGCTCACAACCATCTGTAATGAGATCTGATGCCCTCTTCTGGTGTGTCTGAAGACAGCTACAGTGTACTTAGATATAATAATAAATAAATCTTTTTAAAAAAGAGAATGCATCAGTTAAATTCAGTTTTAATGTAATAAATTTGACTATCAAACCTCTGATCTCACTACATAGCCCTGGTTGGTCTCAAACTTACTATGCAGACCAGGAGAGCCTAGAAACCTCAGAGAATCACCTGCCTCTGCCTCCTGAGTGCTGGGATTAAAGGTATACACCATCATACCAGACTACTGCTGAACTTTTAACAAGCCTTTTGGTTTTAAGGGTTTGGGGGCTTTACAAATTGTGCAGGAGTGGGATCAGGATCTGTAAAAAATGAACACCTCCTAACGCTCCAGTCACTGCGCCGAGCACTTTGAGCCTTTAGGCTCACGCTGATGTCTGGAGGAGAGCACTGTGATGTCTCCGCTTTTCCAGATGAAAGAACTGGGGCATGCAATAATTAAGCAATCAATTGCCCTTAAGGTCCCAAACAGTTATAGCTCCTGGGGCAGAAGGAAGAAGCATTCTGTTCTAAACAGGCTCTCCTGCTGCAGGCACTGGGGCGAATCCAGGCCTCCCAAGTGCAGCAACTAGGGAATACTTGTATACCAGAGTATACAATACTCTGTCTAAAAGAATCCCAGGAATGCTACACTGTTTCAGTGAGCTCAACCTCAAGCACAGGCCATTCTTCCACAGAAAAGGAGCTAAGTCAATATTAGTAGACCGTCAGCAAGCCCAAGCTTGCCCATAATACCATGTGCTGTCTTGTTCTCCAACCAAGACTAGAAACTTCTTGTTTCCAGAAGACTAGAGTACACCTGGCCCCCTTGTGGCCTGGCTAGGGAACTGCGGGCTTCCCTGCCTAGGATTTCTCAGTTCTCCACCAGACCCAGCCACAGGACACAGGGCATTCTTTTCTCAAAATGTCTGATCTAGTCATGAAATGGCCAGGAGATTACAGAAGGCAGCTTCTTCTATAAGGGATGGTGGTGGAAGAGGTTGGGGCAGTGAGCTGGGCCGTTTGGTGTGGGACTTGATCCACTTTGGCCTGGAGGTGAGGTGGCATTTGTGTGAACTTTACTGTGAGGCGTAGAGTGCTTTGTGGTTGTGGCTGTTGTGTCTGGCCAGGGCTGGAGATGAGAGAATGAAGGTCTCTAGCTGTAAAATAGATTGTGTCCACAGCCTTGTTGCAGTTGTGGGCTCCGTCTGGGGTATAATGAGTGGAATTCCCTAAGAAGCTCTGCCTGGGGCAAGCCAGGGAAGAAGGCAACAGGACCGTGAAGAATAGGGTAGTTGGCCTTGTGCTGCCACTGGGGTTCTTCTGTGATGTCCAGAACTGCCTAAATGCCCCCACGACCATGCACACTGGGAATGGTGCTGTGGGCTGTAGTCCTGAGGTGGCCGGCACAAATCACCACCATATTTCTAGCTTTCCTTTACTCCCCGACACCCGGACTATTCTCTGCCCACTCCTTAACTCAGCCTAACTCCATTACAAGTAGGTAAACATCCTCATTACCTGACCAGGTTAGCAGCCACGAGCCCAGGGTTCCCTACGCTGTCCTTGACAGTCTATGCCCTGACACGTGTCTGGCTTTCTTACTAGGCTGTGTTCTTTGAGGAGGAAATACATGTGTGTTCACATGCTGTCGAATGCATGGAGCCCAGCCCATACTACAGTGACCCTGTGAGATCTCCACCCAGGCCCTCCCTGCCTGGCTGTTCTGTGGAGCCCTGGACCCTAATTGAACTTATTTACCATGAGGTTTCTTGGAATGTTTATTGGTGCGTTTATTGGTTTAACACAGGGGTTGCAAGCTGTGAGGGCCAGATAGGTTAAGTTAATGGCTCAGGGAGTCTGGGGAGAGGCAGGAGAAATGGCAGGGAGGGTGGGACAGAGAAATGGGGGCCCCATAGTATGGGGCAGCTGCTACTCAGTGCCAGCCGTTCGTCGCCATGGGGGGAAACGAGACCAGAACCGCCGGGTCTTCGGCTTTTTCAAGAGGACGTATAACTCCGGGTTGTTATTTGGACTGTCCTGACTTTGGTATGACTCTGCAGGCCAAACAAAACACATCTGTGGGCTGCATAGAGTCAGAGTCCAAGGGGGTCTCCCCATTTGTGACCCCTGGATAGCAATTGCCTTCCCAGCTAGTCTGGCAGCTAACTGACCACCAGCCAGGCACCCAGCCTGGATGGCATTCAGTCAGTGAGCTGGTGGACCACAGCTAGACCTGGCCTTGTTGACACCAGAGAAGGGCTTGCTGGTTCTGATTGGGATTCCAGGCTCTTTCCAGCAGGGACCCTGGTGCATGCACCCTCAACCCATACTCTCCCTCCCTGACACCAACAAGCTTGCATGTGGAGAAACATTCACTCAACATCCCTGAGGCTCAGGGTTGTCCTCTGGTGACTCTGGGGGCTGGGATAGGCCCACACCTGTGACGGTGATGGTGAAGGAAGCCGACTCATCATGGATTTCACACAGGTACTCGCCAGAATCCTCAAGCTGGACAGAGGGCAGCACCAGGCGGCGGATGGTGTCTTCCTTCTCCAGGAGCAGTGCTGGGCTCTCCACTACCTCCTCCCCATCTTTGGTCCAGCGCACCTCAGCCCAGGGTCGGCACAGCTCACAGGTCAGCACCACACGCTCTAGGCGTACGGCTGCCACATGCACTTCACTACTGGGGTAGACGATCCACGAGGAGACATCTGAAGGACAGAGACATCAGATCCTAGGCAAGAGGGGATGGGACTGGAGTGTCCCACCATCCTTCCTAATCCAGGCCTATGTCCTATGCTTTCTAAGTCAGCCACGGGTTGAAGAGGTCATTCTCTAGGCAGTCCCTCACAGCTAGCACCACAGAAGCCCCTGGGAGCAGCCATCACGGCCACAGAGATCCGACCATAATCTCCAAAGTACACCAAGCTTTGTGTGGAAGCTGTGTAATGGGGAGTGAGGAATCAATGTTAACTGTAGAAACAGTTTATGGTCTCTAGGGTGGGACAAGGACAAAATGAGAAATGAAACAAGGTGGGCTGGAGAGATGGCTCAGTGGTTAAGAGCACTGACTGATCTTCCAGAGGTCCCAAGTTCAATTCCCACCAACCACATGGTGGCTCACAAACATCTGTAATGGGATCCAATGCCCTCGTCTGACGTGTCTGAAGACAAGCTACAGTGTACTCACATACATAAAATAAATAAATTAAAAAAATATATATCATGGGAGAAGAGGGCTGGGTCTCAGATGAACTGGGGTCCTGTATAGGACTCTGAGACTTTTTGACCTCTTCCACACCTGGTACCACCTGCTCTGTAACAGAACTACTGTCCCCAAGGAACCCTCTTAGCAGGGGACTCCTGGGAGTTGGGAAAGGCGGGGGGCTGTGGGGGCTCCCTGGTGATGAGTAGCCGGGACTAGTGTGCTCAGGACTCAGCAGTACAGGAGGCTAGAGGGGGCAAGAAGAGTGACATGCAGGAGCACGTGTGCTAGCTGCTCTCACCTGTGATGGTAACTGTGAAGTAGGCACGTTCATCTCCTGCGACACACTGGAACTCGCCCCCGTCGGAGGGCCGGGCTGCAGGTAGCACCAGGTGGTGATGGGGCCCTTCATTTTCTAATACGATGATGTCACTCTCCTCCACCTCCTGCCCATCCTTGTACCAGTGTACAGTTGTGTCCTCTTGGTCTACCTCACAGGTCAGCCTGACACACTCGGAGGTGATGGCATGGACAAACACGTGCTCTTGGGGGTCCACGATGTGCACTGGGGGATCTTGATGGGAAACAGAGATGGATCATAAACACCTCTTACACAGGAGGCTCCAGGGCTGCAGAAGATCAGTGGCAGTAGGGGGGGTGGGTAATTAAAGCCATGCCATGCAGGAGTTTGGGGCCATGAGATCCTGTTGGTATAGAAGCTTAGGTATCTCCAAAGGTGAGTAGGGGGCACAGAGGGTAGGAGGCACCCAGCGGCCATACAGTGGTAGCCAACATTGACATAGGCTAAAAGGAGATCGCAACCATGAGGCACCTGGCTGAGTTTACTGTTCAAGGACAGGGAAGAAAGGATAGGCCTATAGGAGGATGACTCAGGCAGCATCAAGCATCCACTCCACTGGGCAGTGGTGTGCTTTGTACACAGGCAGTATCTCGGAGGCCCAGATATTAAGGGCTTGCAGACCAGGCTGGTGCTATCAGTGTTATGGAATTGCTTAGTAAGAAAGCCTTAGATCACTGGGGCCCATCTTCAAAGGGGCTGGTGGCATCCCAGCCTCTTCTTCTTTATTTCCTGGACATGAAGATGAGCAATGTGTTCTGCCACATGCAACCCTGCCTTTGACAGCCAGCACCTCCACGGTATTTTCAAATCAGTGGTTTTGGGTTTGAATGCCCAGAACAATCCTTTCTCAGTATCAATGAATATCTTAGGCATTTCCCTACAGTGGCAGAAAACTAACTAGTTCCCTGTCACGGAACATGCTCAGGTTGGGGTCACAGGGATTTCTGAGTTGAAGTAAGATTCTGACTCAAAAGGGTCAGTAGCGTCTATGCTAACTTCCTTGAGTCAGTGTCTCACACAGCTGGGGCTGGCCTCAAATTTGCATCTCACCCAGCTGAGTTACTGTCATCGTCAGCTTTCTAACAAGAAGATCCCTCAGGCTCAGTCCTGAAGGTTTAGACTTTGGATAGGCCAGGACACCTGGGAACTTGCCTTCTGACAGGCTTCTAGCATACTCCTGCCTTATGAGAACTCCTGGACCAATATACTTAACACCTTTGCCTACTTCAGCCACCATGAGTGGCAGGAAAAAGTCAGGGCTGTGTGTGACTCCAGCCCACCATCTGTGCTGGCTGCCTGATAACAAGGAAGTCACAATACTTCTTTGGGTCTCAGTGTCTTTACCTGTGGACTGGAGATTATGCATTATTAAGTTGTGAAATAGCATATGAGCAAATGACCTAGCATAGCTCTAGCTCCAGAGTAGGATCTCATTAAATGTCAGCCCTTTCTTCCAGCAATTGCGTTTGGCCCCTCACCCGATCCAGCAGAGGGCATATATGCACAGGTGGGCAAGTGTGTTAGATGATGTGGGTACATGAGAGATTTAAGATGCAAATGTAAGACCAGGGATGTATCTCAGTAGTAGAATGCTTATCTAGCCCCACAAGGCTGTAGGCCCCAGCCAAAAATCATAAAACAAACAAAAAGCCCTCCATAAAAAGGGACTCCCACCAAACCAACAGACCACAAGGGCAGGGTATACAAAGTCCCCCAAATCAGCCTCAGTCAGAAGCAGCCAGCAAGGTTCCTGACCTTGAACAGTGACTCCAAAGAAGGCCGAGACCCCTTCCGTTCTGCATTCAAATTCACCGCTGTCTCGGACTTGAGCCTCAGGCAGAATCAGTCGGTGTTTACGGCCCTCTGTCTTCACTATGAGCGACTCGCTCTCCTCCACCTTCTGCCCATCCTTGTACCAGGTTGCAGGAAAATCCACCCTTGAGAGCTCACAGGTCAGCACTACCCGTTCAGAGGTCGTGAAGGTCAGTGACACCTTGTCCTGGGGACTCAGGATGTGCACTGAGCTTTCTGCATGGAGAGAAAGCTGGTCACTTGCAATGTCTATTCTGCTCCTCGGATATGCAGCCTTTTCTCCAGTCTATGTGCTGGTGTAGGGCTGAATACACGAAGGAGACAACTGTTGTCAGTGACTAAAGCCCGGATGTCGGTTAGGGCTTAAAACAGGTTTGAGGGTCAAGGGGGACGAGAACAGTGGGGCAGCGCATCTATTGATAAGGTGCTAGGTTCAGTTTTCTGACTTAAAAAAAAAAAAGATTTGTGCACTGCTATGGTTTGGTTTGGATCTGATCTGAGCTATTCCTGGAAAGATATTCATGTGATGGAACTATAGTCCTCAGGGTGGCAGTTTCTAGAACCTCTAAGAGCCTAGGGGAGGAGGAATAGGAAGAAGTATTTGTAATGGCGAGGTTTAGCGGGAGGTACTTCTCAAAGGAACCCAGTCAGCTCTGAGTATGTTGCTACAAAGCGAGTTCACCCACCCTGTGTACTTGGTTCCTTCTGATCATGCCTGCTTGTCTATCTCTTTGTCATGGTCTGACTTAGTGAAAAGCTGGGGTAGGGTCACTAAAGACTGGACAGAGTCATTAAAGACTGGGAAGACCAACTTTGGAGTTTCCAGAACTGTGAGCTAAACTAAGTTTTTTTTTTTCTTTATAAAATACCCAGCATCCGCTTCTCTGGTATAGCAACAGAAAAGAGGTTAGGTCAGATTTTTAGGCCACTTAAGCAGAGTAGCAGAGTAGTGGTTTTACTGTATTTAAGAATTCTTAAAGAGCCCGTCTCTAGGCTGGGCAGTGGTGGCGCATGCCTTTAATCCCAGCACTTGGGAGGCAGAGGCAGGTGGATTTCTGAGTTCGAGGCCAGCCTGGTCTACAGAGTGAGTTCCAGGACAGCCAGGGCTACACAGAGAAGCCCTGTCTGGAAAAACCAAAAAAAAAGGGGCCGTCTCTCCTGGTGCCTGTGGTGATAGTGGTCTTTAGTTAAACTTGGAAATGCTGCACTTGATAATTTCTGCCTTCGCTCTCTACCGCTGCTGCTGGAAGCTACCACTGTAAGACCCCAGGTTCTCTAGCGATAGCGAGAGAACTGAGCGCTACGATGGCCTTTGAATTTTCAGCCCCCGCTTCCCCAGGCCTGAGTGACGGATGCTACATCCCCTCCCCTTCCTTGCTAAGAAGGAAGTGTGGGGGTAAACAACTCGGATTCGCAATCCAGCACCAACTCTGTAACTTTGAGCAGGCCGTTCAACTTCTCTGTGCCTGTCTTCCTCCACGTACAGTGGGAAGTGACTAAGAACCTGTTCTATGAGGCTATCGGCAGGACTGTGCTACCTACCTAAATCAAGTGATTAGGGCTGTGCCTGGTTCAAGGTGAACTGTTAGGAGATAAGGTTTCATTAGGCAACTGGACAAGAGGACAGAAAGCAGACAGGGACTAGGGCCAGGATCCGTGTCTTTTAAATGAGAGGACAAGCATAATTATTTTTTCTTGGTAGTATTGAGTTGAATTCACTCACCACTGAGCTATACCCCCAGCCCAACTGCAAAGAAAAACATGCCAAAGAACGGAGATGAGGCTGATGAGCCCAAGAGAAGCTCTATATGCTAGGAGTTGGAAAGCACCCTTCTGAGTGTCTGAGCCCAGCTGTGGGAAACAGGTACAGCATCCACCTCGCTCGGCAAACACGACTTCTGTGCTTTGAACCTATCTGTCCACCAGTTACCAACCTTGGATAGTGAGGGCAGCAGAGTCTTGCACACCAGGGCAGCTGAAGCCGACCAGGGCCCCACTGTCCCGGTGCTTGACAGCTTGCAGGATGAGCCTGTGCTGGAGGCCCTTCTGCTCTATGCGGTACCGCAGGGCTCCAGGCTCCACCTGGCCCTCTGGCTCATTACTCTGGAGCTGCTCTCCATTAAGGAACCAAGAGCCCTGGATGATGGCGGACAGATCAAGGGAGAAGACGGCATCTTCCCCATCATACACCTGCACGTCTTCCAGGCCTGACACCAGGCGAGCTGTGGGCACTGGAACAGAGACAGGGCACGGCTGTTAGAACCAGAAAGGGCTGAGCACGGGGTCCGCAATGGAGGACTTAGAGAAAGGACTGAAGGAGCTGAAGGGGTTTGCAACCCCATAGGAAGAACAATAATATCAACCACCCAGACTCCCCAGAGCTCCCAGGGACTAAACCACCAACCAACGAGGACACATGGAGGGGACCCATGGCTCCAGCCACATATGTAGCAGAGGATAGCCTTGTTGGGCATCAATGGGAAGAGAGGCCCTTGGTCCTGTGAAGGCTCTATAAATATCCCAATGTAGGGGAATTCAGGGGTGGGGAGGGGGGAGTGGGTGGGTTGGTGGGTGGGGGAACATCCTTATAGAAGCAGGGGAGGGGGTATGGGATAGGGAGTTTTGGGGGTGGGGACTGGGAAAGGGGATAACATTTGATATGTAAATAAAGAAAATATCCACGCAAAGCAAAGCAAAGCAAAGCAAAGCAAAGCAAAGCAAAGCAAAGCAAAGCAAAGCAAAGCAAAGCAAAGCAAAGCAAAGCAAAGCAAAGCAAAGCAAAGCAAAGCAAAAGAACCAGAAAGGGCAAAAGCTAGAGGATGGGTGAACATAAGGACTGGGGGTCAGAGAAGGAAAGAATGGTCACGGAGAGCATGACTGGATAAAGATACTGATGGATAAGTGGCGAAGGATTAACTTACCAAGGTGAGCAGAACCGTTGAACACGACATGGGGACTGCGGCCGTGTTCACTGACTGTGCAGATTCGGAAGTGATAGTCACCCTCGGTGGGTACACAGTCCCCGGGCACCTCTACGGCTCCCGCCTTCTCAATGCTGAAGCACTGGATCCAATCCTCAGACCCCACTTCCTGCCGCTCTAGGCGGTAGATGAAGGAGGTCTCTGGAGGTGGCTCTGGGGGCTTCCAGGTCAGCAGAACCTTGTTCTTTTGGCCTTTGAACATCTCAACCATTACGGGGGGCCCGGGAGGACTGTGCTTGACACCTAAGATAAAGGTGGGATCTTCACCTGAGCCCTGTACAAGCCCCCATCAACACTCCTGCTTTAAATCCACCTTCCCAACCCAGGCACTGGCAACTGGCAACGCCCCTGCCCTGACCCCCCTGTTTATAAGCGTTCACGCTCTCACATTTGACTCTGAGCAGGGTGGTGGTACGGGAGTTGCCCAGGCTGAAGGTGATCTCTCCAGCATCTTCTCGGGTCACCCCTGGAAGGACCAGGGCATGCATATGACCACAACTGCTCTGGCAGGTGTCTGGCAGCTCCTCCCCATCACGGCTCCAGCACCCCTGCACCCCAGCTTCTTGAGTCTCCACCAGCAGTACTGCGTTCTCTCCCTCCAGGACGTCAAGCTTCCGGGGTAAACGCTTCAGGATGGGTCCTGAGACGTGGATGGGAATCCGTCAGCCCAGGCACGAGACACCACCAGTCTCAGCCTCCTCCCACTGGCCAGCTGACCTTTGACCGTCACATTGGCCACAGTGCGCACTCGGCCCCGCATCTCGCACAGATAGACGCCATCATCATCGGCCTTCAGCTTGTGGATGACGAGGCGTCTCACAGCGCCCTCCTCGATCTGCTCGTACTTGCGGCAGGGTAACAGCCGTTGGTCCTCCCGGAACCAGGCGGTGGGAATTCGAGAGTTAGGTACTTTACACTCCAGCACCACAATCCCGTGCTCCCGACCCTCCACATCCTGCAGGGGCCGGGTGAACCGTAGGCGGGGTTCTGTAGAAAGAGAAGGAGGGAAGGCTCAGGAGCTGGAGCTGGAGCAGGAGCGAGAGACTAGCTGAGGAGGATAACACATACTTGCTCTTCCTAGCAGGCTAGGAATGGCGGCCGAATTCCCAGCTAAGTTAGTTGGCCTAATTCCCAGCCTGACCCCGATATCACCTTGGACACGTCTTATAACATTTCTGGGTCTCCATCTGCTCATGTGTTGAATGGGGGAGGGGAGGCGGCAAGCATTGAACCAGATCAGTGGTTTTCAAACCGTCCCTAACACTACACAGCATCTCCCAATTCTTCAAGGGTCTGCATTGAATTTCATTTTAATATAGCATTCTAAGCATTTCAAAACCATATTTCGGAACTAGGAAACCACCAGAGAGTTAACTTGCTGAGGAACACAAGGTTTGGTCCCCCTGGGAGAAGTTTCTCTACTTTCTTGAGGACGTTGCAGTTTCTCACTGGCCTGGCAAGTCTGGGCACATTGAGTTGGGACGCAGTGAGGAGGACACTGCCACAGCTCGGATACCACATACTTGGTTAAGTGTCAGGCAGGACTCAAGGGAACTTCCCAAGCATGTTTTCCTTGAAGGACAAAGATGGGCAATCACCAGTGAAAATGTAACCCCTCAAATCGTGGTGATCAAGTTCTATTAAGGGGAACCTTAGCTTCCAATGTGACTTGAGAGTGCCTTGTTTTCTCTGGATTTTCTGTTCATGGGTACTGAAAACGTGTAAGGTCACCCCCACCCCCTTTTGCTTTCATCTTCTTTGAAACGTGAAGGAATCCAGCCTGGCTGGTGTTTTTCCTCTGACATATCCACCTCTCCTGTGAATGAGCAGTGGCTGCTGGGGGGTTTGCACCAGCCCTCCTAACAGATTCCGGCCCTGAAGCTGTGAACACAGCCTCCACTCCAAATGTGTGTTTTCAATACAGCAGCCCCCTTGTTCTCACCGATTAGCATATTATAAATTTAGCCCTAGTTATTTACACCCACAACATGCTCCTATTGTTTTACAGATATTGCTACCGATGGGAATCCAATTGGGAAAGAAGGCCTAAAATTAAGAATAAAGGATAAGAATGTTCTAGGATTGTTAAGATTTACACACAGTCTATTCCCTGGCTTAGTGGTTTTTACCACCTGGGTAGCTTGCTAAGAAATTCATCAGTGTACTGGAATTCAATATTCCTCCGGACATGGGGGTGGACATGAGCAAGAAGGACCTCTGAGGGCACTGGAAGCACGGTGCTCTACCTTTCACGTGCAGCTGGACCGCACTTAGGGTCTGGCCCGCCGAGTTGCGCGCCGCGCACACGTAGAGCCCACGGTCTTTGGCCTGGCAGTAGAGCACCTTAAGTACAAAGCCGCCGTCGCGGTCGCGGTACATGAGGCGGCGGCGATCGGGGAGCAGAGGGCGGCCCTCCAAGTGCCATTCGATCTCGGGCTCAGGTTTGCCCATCACGTAGCAGCGGAACTTGGCGTGCTTGCCCTCGTTCACCCAGAAGGTCTTGGGCGCGCCTTTGAGCGGCTCCAACACGGGTTTGGGGTTCTCATCGGGATCCTGGGGCGGGCTCTCGCGGGGCTGGTGCACCTGGAGCAGCGCTCCCGCCTGCGCGTGGCCATGCGCGTTGCGGGCGTGACACACGTACACCCCGGAATCGGGCAGCCGCGCCGCCAGGATGCGCAACGTCAGGCTCGCGCCCTCGTCACTCGCGCCGCGGCCGGGCTCCAGCTTGAAGTGGCTGCTGTCCCATACTTCGTCCAAGGCCATCCCATCCTTCTCCCAGTACAGCTTGGGCTCCGGAAGGCCTCCCACCTGGCACGTCAGCACCACCTCTGCCCCTCGCAGCACCCACTGGGACTGGGGCCCCGTCAGGAACTTCGGGGCGCCCTCCCCGGTGCCCGGTGTTGGCAGCGGACACTCGGAGGACTCGGGCTCCGGCTCGGGGGCCGGGGGTTCCAGCACGGTGACAGCGGCCGCCGCGTAGGCCTCTCCGGCCGCGTTGCGGGCGCGGCACACGTAGACCCCGGCGTCGGTGGGCAGCGCGCCGCTCAGCAGCAGGCCGTGCTCGGCGCCGTCCTCCGGAAAGCTCAGGCGCTCGGAGGCCACCAGCTGCTGCCCGCCTTTCTCCCACACGACAGTGGGCGGCGGCTCTCCCAGGACCACGCATTTGAGCTCGGCCTCCGCTCCACTTACCACCCGCACGGGCCGCGGGAAGCGTAGGAAACACGGGGGGCTCCCCTGATCCCCTGATCCGGCCTTCATTGCGGCCGCTGCAGATGGCTCGCCTGGGCGCGCGGGAAGGCCGGGAGCCGAGACCAGGGCGTGGCGGAGCGGGCGCCGGGACCAGTGGGACTCCTGTGACCGCTCGCCTCTTTACTCTGGACCCTGGCCGCAGCCCTGCTACGCGGCAATTCCTGGGCCCCGAGCCCAGAGCTCAGGGGGCTGTCCTTCCTGTTTGCCTGCTCAGCGAGGGGCCCTACAGCCCAGACTGCCCGCGGCCCGGCTTCCTGCTCTTGGGAGTCTCTCTTCCCAGCCCCCTCCCACAGCCTGGGCCTCTTTCTCCTCCCTCCCTCCCACCTCCGGCCTCCAGGTCTCCAACTGCCGGCCAGGCTTGGGCCTGAGTGACTTTGTCGCCTGCAGCTGCCAATCCCAAAAATATTCTCTGATGACACAGCTGGAGGACAAGAGCCCAGACTGGCTCCTCCAGGCTAAGTATAGAGCAGGCGGGACCACCTGCCCTCGGCCCAGAGCCTCAACCCTAGGTCTACCCTCCCACGTTGGCCTAGCAGCTGCTAGGATTGAAAAGAGCGCCAGAAAGTCTGAGGGGGTTGGTGCATTCTGTCCTCCTGACAAATGATTTGATGACTGGTCAACCTTAAGCACCCAGGCACCTGTGGTACCTGATGTAGATTCTGTGTGTGTGTGTGTGTGTGTGTGTGTGTGTATTTGAGGAGTGGGTTGTATGCTTGCCTGAATAGGTCAGGTCACTTGGGGTGAATACCCATCACAGCCCCTTCCCCCACATTCTTGGCAGGAGTGGGAGATAAGGCTCAGGGCCACAGACATCTGCGTCAGAGATAGGAGGTCTCAATGCCATGGGCAGGGGCGACTGGGACTGCGGGGCGTGGGAAGGACTGGGGGAGACTGGGGTGAGAAGGGTAGAAGAAGGCCAGCAGTGGGATGGGGAGGGGACAGTGGGGAGGTCCTAGACAGAAAGGGCACAGGGCAGCGTGTGGGTGCCCTGTCATCAGGGCAAGTGAACTATGGTGAGCCAGCGGTCTCTGCTGCTCCTTTTGCTGTTGACCCTACGGGATGTGGACAGCTGCCAGGGTCCCGAACTTGTCCGGGAGCTCATCCTGGCCAAGGTGAAGGCTCTATTCCTAGATGCCTTGGGGCCCCCAGCAATGGATGGGGAAGGTGGGGGTCCTGGAATAAGGCGTCTGCCTCGAAGACATGCCATTGGGGGCTTCATGCACAGGACCTCTGAACCGGAGGAGGAAGATGTCTCCCAGGCCATCCTTTTCCCAGCTACAGGTAATGAAGTTGGGGATTGGCAGGTCAACTTTGAAGAGTAGCCGGTACCTACTTCATGGGCTTGGGAATCAGGCAGCTCTGGGTGTGAATGGCAGCCCCACAACTCAGCTGGCTCTGCGGCAAGGGGCCAGTTCCTAAGCCCCTCTGATCAACATCAAATAGGTGGTAGCCTCTACCTCAACATCAGATAGGTGGTAGCCTCTACTTCTCAAGCGGGACTGATCCAGTGAGCCTAGCACGCCTGGAATACAAAAGGGGAAGTTAAGGCTCTGTAGAGACAGCTCGAGTTGCTGCCTGTGGTCTGTCCTGCATTTTGTGCCCCCTACTCTCCCCCCTCCCCCCTACCCCATCTGGCCCACTCTGAGGTCTCCTCGCTTCCCTGCCTTCATCTCCAGGCAGCGTAGTAGTACCGAAAGTATGGATTTCAGATCAAGTGGAATCCCAGTCTTGCCACTTACTAGCTGACTGTCAGTCGCTTCAGTGTCTTGTCTTGAGAATGGATCAGTTGTTAGAATGTATGATGCGAGGGACTGTGTTCTAGTACAGCCCCAAGTGCAGTCTTGACTACAGCTGGCCCATAATATTTCCCATAGTCTGTGTCCACTGGACCAGGAATGGCAGCTACACTTCCCTGGGAAGGGCTGACCTCTGCTCTCTTCTCCTTTCCCTTCCATTCTTTCTCTTTTCCTCCTCCTCTGTCTTCATTAGTTTATGCATATGCCTGGAAGTGCGTGGAGGTCAGAGGTCAGAGGTTGACACTGAACATCTTCCTTAGTCACTCTCCACCGTTGTTTTTGAGTCAGTTTCTCACTGAACCAGGACCTCACTAATTAGTTAGCCTGATGGGTGTCTGTCTCCTCAGTCCTGTGAGAGCACATCCAGTTCTTTATGTCGGTCCTGGGATTGAACTCTGGTCCTAATGCAGACACAACAAGCACTTCCCCAACGGAGCTGTCTCCCTACCCTGTAAGCTGTCTTTCAAAAACACAGTGCCTTTAAGAAATTTATCATTTCAGGGCGGGGGGGGGGAGGGTATAGGGGGCTTTGGGGATAGCATTTGAAATGTAAATGAAGAAAATATCTAATAAAAAAAAGAAATTTATCATTTAAAGTTTCTGACATGCTGAGATAGAGCAAAAGCAACAAAACACACCCATGCACCCAAGGCGTGAGAATCACTCCATGGTATCTGATATACACTACCATAAGCTGTGGCTGCCAGCAGCCACAGGTTCCTGGCTTCCTGAAAGGAAAGCTGGGGATGGAAGGGGAGAGAAATAATGAGCCAAGATAAAGTCCTCTGATCAAGGCTCACCTTTAATATTCTAGGGTCTGATTTTTTAAAAAATATTTATTTATTTATTATATGTAAGTACACTGTAGCTGTCTTCAGACACTCCAGAAGATGGCATCAGATTTCGTTATGAATGGTTGTGAGCCACCATGGTGGTTGCTGGGATTTGAACTCAGGACCTTTGGAAGAGCAGTTGGCGCTCTTAACTGCTGAGCCATCTCACCAGCCCCTAGTGTCTGGTTTTTAAAGGGAGGGGGGGAATCCATCCCCCACTGTGCCAGGATCCCACTTTGTCAGGTTCTCCTCAGGAAGACAAGCTCGGCTGCTCAGCAGGTAGCTTCTTGCAGGAAGCTGCAGACAAGACTTTACCTAGGTAGGAAGACTCCACCCTAGGTGAACTAGCAACTGTGGCAAAGAAGGTCTGAGCCAGCCAGCCTGCTGGAGGCTGGGGAGGGCACAATAAGCTTCATGAATAGACCTGAGGATGCAGTAGAGAGTGAAATGGACTCTTACCCATTGCCCTTTATATTAACGGATAAAACCCCTTGGGAGAAAATTTACCAATGTCGTGTTTTGATGATGAATAGAAAATTGGGGAGCCTCTGTTAGTTTTCCCAAGACTCCAGGGGGTGTCCAAGTCTAAGTGACACTCGATGTTTGACATATAGTCAGCACTGGGGGATGACACTCACATTCTTCTCAGGTGGAAGTGGTTCAGGTACCACATATCAAGGCTACCCCCTCTTTCCCTTTTCTGCCTGTCCCCTGCAGGTGCCACCTGTGAGGACCAGCCAGCTGCCAGAGGGCTTGCCCAGGAGGCTGAGGAAGGCCTCTTCACTTATGTATTCCGGCCATCCCAACACATACGCAGCCACCAGGTGACTTCAGCCCAGCTGTGGTTCTACACAGGCCTAGGCAGGAAGAGCACAGCAGCCGCCAATAGCTCTGAGCCCCTGCTAGATCTTCTGGTGCTATCATCTGGGGGGCCCATGGCTGTGCCTGTGTCCTTGGGACATGGCCCGCCACGTTGGGCTGTACTGCACCTGGCTACGTCTGCTTTCCCTCTGCTGACTCACCCCATCCTGGTGTTGCTGCTGCGATGCCCACTTTGTTCCTGCTCCGGCCAGCCTGAGACCACTCCTTTCCTGGTGGCCCACACTAGGGCTCGAGCACCCAGTGCGGGGGAGAGGGCCCGGCGTTCAACTCCCTCTGTGCCTTGGCCTTGGTCTCCTGCGGCTTTGCGGTTGCTGCAGAGGCCTCCCGAGGAACCCGCTGCGCATGCCTTCTGCCATCGAGCTGCTCTCAATATCTCCTTCCAAGAGCTGGGCTGGGACCGCTGGATCGTACACCCTCCCAGTTTCATCTTCCACTACTGCCATGGTAGCTGCGGGATGCCCACATCTGACCTGCCCCTGCCAGTCCCTGGGGTGCCCCCTACCCCGGTTCAGCCCCTGTTTTTGGTGCCAGGGGCCAAGCCCTGCTGTGCTGCTCTTCCAGGGAGCATGAGGTCCCTACGCGTCCGAACCACCTCAGATGGAGGTTACTCTTTCAAGTATGAGATGGTACCCAACCTTATAACGCAACACTGTGCTTGTATCTAAAAGCACCTTCGCCTCCTCCTCCCATGGCCGATGACCACCGTCAATTCACCACCCCAGGGTCCTCAGCTAGGAGGAGGACAGAGTGTGGAAAGTAGACAGTTTCCACTTCCTTTTCCCTACATCTTTCTGTATGAGGGTTCCATATCCTGCTCCACCCAGGTCCTGTGGATAACAATAAAGAAGGAAGTGTGTGTGACTTTGTATGTGTTCCCCTCACGTCTTTGACAATGGGGTTGGGGAGGTCTGGGGTCAGAGAGAATTGCATTGTGGGATTTTGAGTTAACTGCTTTTGGCTTTAGAGATCGACAGTCTAAGAGGTAAAATTAGATGTGAATTAGTTGGGAAGCTGCCAAGTGTCCCAGAGCTTTGGACACCCACTCTAGGGACACATTGTCCCCTTACAAACTAAACCTGATATGTCACACAGTCTGTCTGTCTTGCCACACCTAAAAGAAAGTTACTATCATAGTGGTTTCATCTAAGGCGGCCATACCCTCCCCGCACCCCTCCCCCCCCCCAAGCATGCAGCCATTCTCTCTTCTGGCTGACTGGTGTCTAGGTCAAGGTCAGGGGATTCATAGACATTGCAACCCTACTGGACAATTGTCCAAGCAGAACAGATCTTGATGCCTCTTAAGAACTTGGGTGCAGAGAAAGGGGGGGGGTGGGAAATGTATGAATTGACAGTGTCACAGGGAAACTCTCAAGGAGAGAGGCAGTGTCATACTGAAGTCTGATGACCAGAATGAAGAGCCAAGAAACTGTTTTTGGACCTCTCATTCATCCCCTAATGATTCCCACCCTTTTTTGAGACAAGGTCTCATCTTCTAGCTCAGGCTGGTTTTGAACTGAAGGCATCTTGCCTCAACTTCCCAAGAGCTAGGGATTACAAGTAGAGCCTCGCTAACCTGGGTGGGACTCAGGCTCCCTTGGTGTTTCCTCTTCATCTTTACACAACATTTAACACTTAGTGGATAATGTCAGAAAGATGGAAAGATAAGCCGCAGCTGGGGGGAAAGTGTGCTGGACCATATACTTAGTATGCACACAGAGGAAGGCAGGGCATGGTAATAAACTCTATGTCTTTCTTTCTCTCTTTTTCCCTCTCATTTGTTTCCTATCAATCCATTTTGCCTCCAGAATGGAACATTAACAACTTCCTTTATTGAATTTTTTTTTCACACTTCATTATCCCAGGGTCCTGGCTTCCTGCTGATTAGTCCTATCGCAGTACACACTGTGTGTGTAGAGGTGGGCTGGGGTGTTCAGTCCATCAGCACGGGACACAAGAGCACGTTTGGATCCTGACTGAGGATTCCAGTGTGTTTTTGTGCTAGGCAGAGCCTCGGGCTTGTCAAAGGCTTCCTTCCAGCAGCCCAGCAAAGGCTCCAGACACAGAGGGAAAAAATCCCAGAGGTCAGAGTCCTTTCAACACCCCTCCCCCACCTGAATAAACCTGAAGAAGCTTCTATTCCTGGCAGCACAGGGGCCCCCAGATTTGGTTCACTCACCCTCTGAGGCTCTGAAGGCATAGGGTAGGCAGACAGAGCAGAACTCACAGCTGAGTCTTTCCCAGCATCTTCATCCCCATCAGCTTTAGAACTGTTTTGTGCTCAGAGGTCTGTGCTCCCTACTCAGAGGGTTGGGAAGTGCACTGCACAGGCTTAGCCAGTGGAATCCAGGGGCTTTTTCTCAAGGCTGCCTATGTTCCCTTCTTCCCTGCCTGGCTTCCCACCTAGGCCTCTTGGCCCCCACACCAAGGCCTTTCCCTGGGGACTTCATCTTCTAAGACTTGCCTGCTCCTTATTCTTCCTGCTGAGACCTTGCCATGTCCCTGTGCTGCTAGACAGCTTCTGTCACTTGAAGGGAGAAGAGCTCTGAGGGTTGGGGACACTCTACTCAGGGCCACAGGACCCTGCACTAGGCTAGCTGCCCGATGGCTATTGCAAGTTAAGTTTTTACATGTCCAAGACAAAGCAAGAAACACAAAGACAGCACAAGAAGTAAATGACCTTCCACAGTGGCAAATACATTCATTTTAAAGAGCCATTATGGGCTGGGGAGGTGGGTCAGCCGTTAAGAGCACTGACTGCTCTTCCAGAGGTCCTGAGTTCAATTCCCAGCAACCACATGGTAGCTCATAACCATCTGTAATGAGATCTATGTCCTCTTCTGGTGTGTCTAAAGACAGCTGTAGTGTACTTATAATAATAAGTAAATAAATCTTTCTTTCTTTCTTTCTTTTTTTTTTTTTTTTTTTTTTTTTGGTTTTTCAAGACAGGGTTTCTCTGTATAGCACTGGCTGTCCTGGAGCTCACTTTGTAGACCAGGCTAGCCTCGAACTCAGAAATCTGCCTGCCTCTGCCTCCCAAGTGCTGGGATTAAAGGGGAGCGCCACCATGCCCAGCGTAAATAAATCTTTAAAAATTAAAAAGACAAAGAGACATTATTTATTCTGAAATTGTTTTTCATTTCGATCTCTCTTTTTTTCTGTCACACGCACTTGAACACAGACAGGGTCCACTTATCCCTGCCCCCACCTCCAGTGCTGAGGTTACAGATGTAACCTGCCTCACCAGGTCTTTACATAGACAGATGCTAGGCGCTCAGCCTCAGGCCCTCACGTTCACCCAGTAAACACTACCTACCTCCCAAGCCATCTCCTCTGCCCCTCCCCCAGTCTTCTTTCTAGGTAAGGTCTCATGTAGTACAAGGTAGTGTTAAACTCAAGATTCTCTTGCCTCATGAGTACTGCAATTTTAGGTAAGAGCCACCAAAAACCAAACCCCAAAACCAAAGCAAATAAACAACAAAAAGAGGGGGGAGGTGATCAGGTTATGGAGGCAGAGCCTTCAGGGAAGGGAATTAGGAGCCTTCCCTGTAACAGTATGTGAAGGAACACACGTCCTTCAACCACAGACTGATTCCATAACAAGGCACTGTCTGGGCAGAGGAGTGTGTGTCTTCCTTGGGTCCTGAATCTGTCAGTACCATGACCTTGTACTTCCAGTCTCTGGAACTATGAGAGAGCTGTTTCTATTGTTTATCTGGTGTGGTCTTGGAACTTTTCATATGCTAGAAGTGTTCCACCATTCAGTGACATCTCCAGTCCAACCTCTTGTTATTTCAACATCACCCTATATAAGGTATCTTGTAGCAGCAGGAGAAAACTAAGGCAGCACACAACCACAGCCCTCCATACTTTGCAGACCCAAATCCCGGTCTTTGCTCAATCACACCCATTTCTCGAGCCCTCATGTCTCCTGCACCGTGCTGAAGCACTGCCTCTCTCAAAACAATGGCTCTGATGTCATCTCTTCCGTGCCTCTTTCCTTACTCACAAGTAGCAGAGGTCCCCTGTCTCTTTTTGTTGCTTCCTCTTCTTTAATCTCAACTTTCAAAAATTATTACAGTTTGTTGATATGTTCTCATGGTAATGATTTCACATGAAAAATAAAGATGAAATTTACCCGAATCATTGTCACCAGCTCCTTCCTCTGAGGTAGCTAGGTGGCTGAGCTCTCTGATCACACATATTTCTATGAATGAACACACACATACCGAGAGAGAGAGAGAGAGAGAGAGAGAGAGAGAGAGAGATCTATAAATGGTATTATGTCCATATGTATTGGGTTGTGACTATTTTATATTTGTGAGTTTTCTTTACATTTATACATTTATTTATTTATTTATTTATTTATTTATTTATTTATTTATAGATCAGCTCTTACTCTATAGTTATGGCTGGCCTGGAACTCACTATGGTTTTTGTTTGTTTAGTTGGTTAGTTAAGGGTGTTTTGTTTTGTTTTGTTTTGTTTTGTCTTGTTTTGTTTTGTTTTGTTTTCCGAGACAGGGTTTCTCTGTATAGCCCTGGCTGTCCTGGAACTCACTCTGTAGACCAGGCTGGCCTCAAACTCAGAAATCCATCTGCCTCTGCCTCCTGAGTGCTGGGATTAAAGGTGCTCGAGGCCCATCGCTCTGGAGCACCAGGGCTTCACTCTCCTCCACCTCTAACCCGTCCTTGTACCAGCGTACAGGAGCATCCTCTCTAGACAGCTCACAGGTGAGCACCACACATTCTAAACTCACAGCATGTAAGGTCACCTCGTCCTGGGGGTATATGATCCGCACAGGGGGCTCTGCAGAGCAGGGCAAGCACAGCTGTCACTAATTAGCAATGCCTGGCAGCATGTGAGCCCAGCTGCCCATGTGTTAATAACAGTCCTGAGTTCTGAGTAGCACAGTAATAAGTAACAATAGGTCCCTGACCTGTCCTTCAAATCCCCAAGACCAGACACTTACAGAATCCAGTATCTTCTGGACTTCAAAAGAATGCATTTCTCATTTGGTAGTGAGCTACCTTCAGGTCCTGCCTCTGCCCCTTATAATGATTCCCATTAACATTTTGCTGTTTAATATATATTTACCCTTGGCAAGATATACTAGAAGACACAGTCAAATCTCACAAAGATGCAGATATAGACTAGCCCTACCAGATAATTAAAGAATAATTAAGAATGTATCAATAAGGGGCTGGAGAGATGGCTCAGCAGTTAAGAGCACTGACTGCTCTTCTGAAGGTCCTGAGTTCAAATCCCAGCAAACACACGATGGCTCACAGCCATCCGTAATAAGATCTGATGCCCTCTTCTGGTGTGTCTGAAGACAGCTACAGTGTAGTTAGATATAATAATAAATAAATCTTTTAAAAAAATGTTTCATTTTGGGGTGTGGTGTGTGTGTGTGTACACGCATCCCGCTACACATGTGGTACAGTTGTCAGAGGACAACTTGGAGTTGGTTTTCTCCTCTCACCACGTGGGTCTCAGGAATTGAACTCGGATCATCAGGCTTACCTCCAGGAGCCTTTACCCCGTGAAACTCCCTGGGAGTTTTCTTTAGCTTCGTTTTCCAGCTTTTTTCCCTTTAAACGATCACAGCCCTTCCCCACCAAGAAATAAACTTGTCTTGCTAATTTTATTATTCATTCACCAGCTTAGTGTTAAATACACAATACAGCTAAAGGCTCAGTACAACTGAATACAGCAGGCACTGACGTCATAGACGTTCACAAGTTTGTGCATCCCTCAGTACCACGGTCCTCTCCTACTTCCTGAAGACAAGAGTATCTGTGTCCATTGATGAGGGCATCCTGAACCCAGACAGTCACTTTTAACCTAAAATCAGCTTGTCCATTGTGCGTTCCTTGCCTTCCTTTCCCTCCCCCACCTTCCTGCCCGTTTTGTCCGAGCTCCTCTTATGCTCCGGTCTGAGAGGCGTTATCAGTCCTGACTGTGTTACTGTCTGCTCCACTCTGTCTCTTGGGCTCACTTCTGCATGCCGATGTTTCTCTTTGTTCTCAGTGGGTCTGTGAGTGACAAGACCTCTGGAGAAGGCTTTTAGTTAATATGATGTTCCTCTAAACCTTGGAAGTTTTTGTCCCCTTGGTTTTTTTGGGTGTGTGTGTGTGAGGGGGCCTTATTATAGTGCCTGCAATTGTATCACAAACCAGTATGGTTTTTTTGTTTGTTTGTTTGTTTGTTTGTTTTTTAATTTTTTGAGACAGGGTTTCTCTGTGTATCCCTGGCTGTCCTGGAACTTACTCTGTAGATCAGGCTGGCCTCATCTACAGAGATCCACCTGCCTCTGCCTCCTATGTGCTAGGATTAAAGATGTGTGCCATCCCCATCCAGCTAAAGTCCTGTTCTTTATAAGCAACTTAACAAGGGTTCTTTGGCATGTTGAGTCTGTTATCTGTTTTTTAAAATACTGACTTTCAGGGGGGCTAGAGAGACGGCTCAGCAGTTAAGAGCACTGACTGCTCTTCCAGAGGTCCCGAGTTCAATTCCCAGCAACCACATGATGGCTCACAACCATCTGCAAAGGGGGTCTGGTATCCTCTTCTGGTGTGTCTGAAGAGAGCAATGGTGAATACATTAAACAAACAAACAAACAAACAAATAAATCTTTTGGGAAAAAAAAAAGCACTGGCTGTTCTTCCAAAAGATCCAAGTTCAACTCCCAGGACCCACATGACAGGTCACACTTGTCTGTAACTTCAGTTCCAGGCCTTCCGACACTCCCACACAGATATACATACAGGTAAAACACCAATACACATTAAATAAAAATAAAAATTATATAAAAACAGAAACATAGAACATAGACTTTCAGGAAGTAGAGGCAGGCCAATCTTTGTGAGTTTAAGGCTGGCCTGGATGATGTAATAAATTCCAGTCTAGCCTGACATAGGCCCTGCCTCAAAAGACAAACCAAAAAACAAACCAAAACCAAACCAAACAAAAACAAAAACAAAATGAAAGGTTTTTACTCTCCTGGCCTGCAAGAGTGGTGTGCCGGGCATAAGGTGTACCTGTTGGAGTATCTTGAAAAATCAGGGTCCTGTTGGTATCTGCAACGTAAGGATGTTTTCTGCTCTTAGATTTAGTGTGTGTGTGTGTGTGTGTGTATGTGTGTGTGTGTGTGTATGTGTGTGTGTGTGTATGTGTGTGTGTGTGTGTGTGTATGTGTGTGTGTGTGTGTGTGTGTGTATGTGTGTGTGTGTGTGTGTATGTGTGTGTGTGTGTGTGTGTATGTGTGTGTGTGTGTGTGTGTGTGTGTGTGTATGTGTGTGTGTGTGTGTGTGTGTGTGTGTGTGTGTGTGTGTCTGTATGCGTGCACGTGCACGCTGAGGCTTGCATGTTCCTAGCAAGCACATCACTGCAGTGCTCATCCCCAGGTCATTTTCATTCCTCGGGGTCATCTCTTGCTGTGCGTAATTGAGATGTGGTTTTTCTCCTCTGCCGTCCATCCTGGAGAGGTTTTTGTGGTTTTTAAGTGCATCAAGGGGTCTTTGGTCCCATAATCACATCCAGCATGGTTATGAACTTGTTCATTTTTAGATCTCTTTCTGGAGCTGGTGTGGGGGTGGGTGGGGATTGCTGCAGCGCATACTCAATGCGCAGCCTTGGACCAGAACCAGGTCTCTCAGCCACTAACTCCTCTATAACATGCCTCATGTTTGTGGTAAATGGAGATGTCTGCATCCTGAGCCTTAGTTGCTGTAAACATGTTGTCAGGCGGCAAGGAGAAATTAAGATTGCAGATAGAATTTCGTCAGTTTATCAGCTGACCTTAAAATAGGGAGATTACATCCTGGACCATCCGGGCAGGTCCAGTGTAATCAGCAGGGATGTTAGAGAGGGAGGCAGGGGAGTCAAGGTCAGCCGGGCTGTGTTGTGAGAGAGATTCTAGCAACCACTGCTGGCTGTGAAGAAGGAAGGGAACCAGGCCAGCGAAGCAAGTGGCCACTCAAATCTGGAAAATACAAGGACAGGAATTCTCCTGAGAGGCTCCATAAAGGACCCAGACTTGCTGATTCACTAATTTTAACCCAGTGAGATTTGTTTGGGTCTTTACCTTGAGACTCTACGGTGTTGTTTTAAACTTGGTAACTAAAGGTCGTGCCATGGACACAGCAGCAATGGTAATTATAACAACAACAACAACAACAACAACAACAATGTAAGACAGTATTGTAAAGTGATGGCGGAGTCTCCTCTACTGTAAGGACTGATGTTAGGAAAAGAGCCAAACCTTTGTGTGCTTCATTTACCCAGATACTAGCCCATAGGACCTGGCCCATAGTCAAGGGCTGAGAAAATGTTGAATAGTCAAATGAATAAAAGAATCCTCATGGCTGTTCTTTAGAGACCCCCAGGAAATCCCCACTTGCTTCCTTCCCACAGTCACCTTTCCCCAGAGTTTCCATTTCCCCTGGCCCATGTCTCAGTGTTTCTTCACCCGCTGCCTCCCCCTCTGCTGTGGACCAACCACTTCTTGCTTCTCACTCTGTCTCACTCTTCGAGCCTCCCCTCCCCTCCCCTCCCCTCCCCTCCCCTCCCCTCCCCTCCCCTCCCCTCCCCTCCCCTCCCCTCCCCTCCCCTCCCCTCCCCTCCCCTCCCCTCCCCTCCCCTCCCCTCCCCTCCCCTCCCCTCCCCTCCCCTCCCCTCCCCTCCTCTCCCCTTTCCTTTTTCCTTTTTCCTTTTTCCTTCTTCTGCTGAGGACTGAACACACACATCGCAAACACTTTTTCAATTTTTTAAAAAGCTTACTCATCTTTATTTTATGTGAACTGGGGTTTTGCCGGCATGTATGAACTGCATGAGGATGTTGTATAATCTGAAACTGGAGCTGTAGACAGGTGTAAACTACCATGTCGGTGCTGGGAATTGAACCTGGGTCCTCTGGAAGATCAGCCAGCGCTCTTATCTGCAGAACTATCTCTCCAGCGTCACACTTCTTGGAGTCAGTGCTGCTATGCACCCACAAGCTGTGGTTCTTCTCCAGCCGCTCTGACCTACTCCATAGCTGCTTCTACCCACGTTTCCCCTCCCTTCGAGCTTTGTCTCTTTTCAGACCAGTCTGAGGGGGTGATACCGCTTTCATTTTCCCTTTCCCTTTCTGGGTCTTGAATTAAACCGATCATTGCCCTTTTTAAACTACCTGCAAGTGTTTGTAGGACAGATGAAGTAAGTTGAAAATGTTTTCAAATTATCTTGGGGGCCAGGCATGATGGTGCATGCCTTTAATTCCAGCAGTTGGGAGGCAGAGGCAGACTGATTTCTGAGTTTGAGGCCAGCCTGGTCTACAAAGTGAGTTCCAGGTCAGTCAAGACTGCACAGAGAAACACTGTCTAGAAAAACCAAAAAAAAAAAAAGAACTTCTCACCACCCAATTCTGGAGTTGAGTGTACTACACACCACACCACACCACACACACACACACACACACACACACACACACACACACACACACACACGTGCACACATACATGCCCACTTCTCTTAATACAAACTCACTCACCAAAACTATTTGTGGGAGCCAGTTCACACCTTTCCATTTTCCTTCTTTGGTTCTCTTCCCATCCCAAGCACAGACCATGTGGATAAAAACAAGTAGATTACCCAATTTCACTCTGCCCACCTCTAACCCCTCTGTGAAATTTTCATTTTTGCTAGAATTCCCAAGTTTTGGCGTCTGATCTTCTATAGTATCAGAAGTAGGGAGGTCGGGGCAACAGCACACATTGTAAGGATGAACGTCACTCCTCTGTGGCAGCCATGTTCCCAGGTATCAGAAATAAGCAGGCTTTGGACCAGGCTCTCAGGTCTGAGTTCTCCTGTTCCTGGCTTGTCCTTCTGATATGAAGATACCCTTGGCCTGCAAACGAATCCTTTTTGTTAGAAGTGCTTGCAGAGGCTGTTCCAGGGAACTTACACGGGAGGTAAGGAGCTACCCACAGTGGCTCTCTCCTCCTGTACCCTGGGGGTGGAACATGAGGGACATGTGTCTTTGCAGTTCCACTGCTGTGCTGTGAAGTCTCTGTCGTGTGCTTGGCAGGACCAGCTACACATTTCTGGTTTTAGCAGTGTGTTACTCCCAGGGACTGAAAGGCAGACATGTTTACAAGTTGAGAGCATGATGTCATAGCATTCCTGGAGAAAGCAATTTCATTCATGATAATAAATCATGTATCACTGCTACTATCCTACAGTATCTTTGTCTCTTTAAAAATCAGCTCCGTTTTTCCAAGGAAACTCACATTAGCTTACAAAGTAGTACGGGGCCTCTGGCCTATCTCCCGGGCCAGCTTGCCTGCTGTAGCCTTAGCCTTTTGTAACAATTTCCACTTCTCTCCTGCTTTTTCTCTCTCTCCTCACTTAAGGCCTCCTTTTCTCCCTCAGCCACACAGGCAGGCCCCTTTCTTGTTTCTTGGCCTTTATCCATATTTAGCTCTTCTTGGATACAAACATTTAACTGTTTGAGGCTGAGATCTGCATGTGAGAACATATGGTACTTGTTTTTCTGAGCCTGTGTGTGTATCTTTTTAATAAAGCTCTGAGTTTTTCTTTTTCTTTTTTTTTGATTTTTTGAGACAGGGTTTCTCTGTATAGCCCTGGCTGTCCTGGAGCTCACTTTGTAGACCAGGCTGGCCTCGAACTCAGAAATCCGTCTGCCTCTGCCTCCCGAGTGCTGGGATTAAAGGCATGCACCACCAAGCCAGGCTGAGTTTTTCTTTTTAAAGTAGTAACAATTTAAGTTAGTGCCTCGATCATGCTAGGCATGTACCTTAGCATTGAGCTATATTTCCTGACATTCCCACCTCAACTTTTACTTTTTATTTTACTTAATTTTTTAAAAAAGTTACATATATTTGTGTGTATGGTCTCTGTGTGTGCTATGCTTGTTGTGTTTTATAAAAAGATAGAGAGAGGGAATATGTTTGGTGGATGTGCAGTCAGGTGTGGGGGAAGAAGGCACCTCTGCGGGCTCAGTGCTGACACATCCCCCTCCCCCCTCTCCCCAGGGACCAGTCACAAGAATAGTATAGTTAGTATAGTATAGAATAGTATAGAATAGAATAGTTTATTCAGGGCATGGGGAGGGGAGTTGAGACGGTAGGAGAGAGAGAGAGAGAGAGAGAGAGAGAGAGAGAGAGAGAGAGAGAGAGAGAGAGAGAGAGAGAAGAAGAAGAAGAAGAAGAAGAAGAAGAAGAAGAAGAAGAAGAAGAAGAAGAAGAAGAAGAAGAGAAGAGAGAAGAGGAGTGGAGGATGGCCATGAGCACGTGGAGAGAGGGGGAGGGGAATGGGGAGAGAGGAGGAAGGAGCAAGAGGTCAGAGCTAGAGCAAGAAAACAGGAGAGAGAGGAGGGGCCAAGCAGGCCCTTTTACTGTGAGTCAGGCCCACCTGGCTGTTGCCAGGTAACTGGGACTGAGCCTAGGAGGAATAAGGAATGCTAACAATGTTGGCTGAGTCTTGAAGTCAGAGGTCAGCTTGCTTTTTCCTTCCATCACGTGGGGCCTGGGGCATCAAACTCAGGTTATTAGGTTTTGTGGGCCATGCCTTTTCTGAGACAGCCTTTCTCTGTGTAGCCCTTGCTGTCCTGGAACTACACTCTGTGTAGATCAGGCTGGCCTCGAATCGAGAGATTCTCCTGTCTCTGCCTCCCGAGTGCTGGGATTAGAGGCTTGCACCACCATTGCCCAGCTCGTACTTATAACATTTTATTTTTATTTTATGTATATGGGTATTTTGCTTGCATGTATGCCTGTGTACTACTTCTGTACTTGGATCCCACAGGGACCAGAAGGGGGACCCTGGAGTCTCTGGCACTGGAGTTACAGGCCCTTGTGGCAATTCACCATGGATCCTCTATGAGAGTAACAACTGTTTTTGACCACTGAGCCATCTCTCCAGGTTCCCTACTTTTTATTTTGGAGATAGACCCTCTTGCTAAGTTGGGCTAGGCTGGCCCAAAAGTGATCTTTCTCCGTCATCCTTTCTAGTAGCTGGGATTTCAGCCTTGTACTATCCGGGCCAGTTAAGGTAAATCTTTGGGAAGTACTTTTAAGCATCAAACTTAAAAGTCAGCTTCTGTTTTTCTTTCTTCTCTTCTCTTCTCTTCTCTTCTCTTCTCTTCTCTTCTCTTCTCTTCTCTTCTCTTCTCTTCTCTCTTCCTTTTCTTCTATCGTCTCCTTTTTTTCTCCATCTCTTCTTTCTTTAAGACTAGACTTCACTATTGTAGCCCAGGCTGGCCAGGAACTCTAAATCCTTCTGTGGTAGTCTCCTAAATTCTGGGACTACAAAGATATGCCATCCCACTCAGGTTTGTTTATTTGCTTATCTATTTGTTCTCTATTATTTAAAAAAAACACTTAGCACTTTTATATTTCTGGAACCTCATGTGCAGAATGCAAGGAGAGTAATTTGGCTTTTTCCAGATGGACAGGCTCTTCCCCCAGGACTGTTGAGTTACTAATTATTCTGCTCTGTGTTCTGTCGATCTATTGTTTATCTCTTTGCTATTATCACAGCTTTGGTCACTGTGACTTTGGAGGGACACTCTGCTGCCTGGTAGGGCAAGGCCCCTATTAGTGTCTCTTGAATTTTGTTTTCAATTATTTTCTCTCAAAGTTTCTTGGCCCTGTATGTATTTAGTCTCCTAGATAAGTTTTAGAATCAACTTGTTCGTTTCTAAGATGTGTTGGGATGGTATTCAAACTGTACTGAACTGACACCGTTACAATCCTAATTGGTCTCATCCGAAGCATGATTTGTTGTCACTGGCCAGGTCACCAGAAGGTCGGCCCAGTTCTTGCTTTCTTCTGGATTTTGTGCACTCTCAAAGCGTGTGCACTTGTTTTTGTAGCTTTGGTGACACAGGATTTTCTTTTTCCCTTTGATTAAAAAAATTTTTATAAGTAGCAACTTACAGAAGAATGTAACTTAGGCAAGAGAGGGAGAAAAAGAGAGAGAGAGACTTCTTTGGAAGGCAGCCAAGGCCTTGCCTGCAAGCCAAGGACAGAAAGGGGAGTGGGCCTCTCAGGGAGGATGACGGGCCTCGGCTGTTTACTCTCTTGCTGCTTCTTTAGCTTAGCTTTCCCCTCCCCAATGCAGTTTTGCTTTTTTTAAATTTTTCTCTTGTTCACTTATCTGGAAGCTCGGCAGTGTAGGACAAACCTGAGTAGAGAGAGGGGCTACCCATATGAATGGAGGATTTTCACACAATAACTGTGGACCATGGAAGCCAGGCCAAAAAGCAAAGGTGTCAAGGCAGCACATCAGAATATAAAAAGAATGAGTTTTGGTTTTATGTTTTTTGTTTGTTTGTTTGGTTTTTTGCCTACAAGAATTTGACTTGATAAAGTTGACTTGATTGTTATGGTTCCTCCCCCATGGCCAGCTTCAGGTGATTGATAAACAGGGATTGACAGTTGCCATGTAATGGGATTATCAATTGCACAAAATATCCCAGATCCATGAGATGGTATGTAGGAAGTTTGTTCAGGCTAGAGAAGCCTTCCACCGCCTCTAAAAGTGACTGACTCCAACCCTACTCTTTAGACTTTTCATTAAAAGCGAACACTTGCATGTATGAATGTTTTGCCTGAATGCCTCTACACCATTTATGTGCAGTGCCCATGGAGATGAGAAGAGATTGTACAACCACCTGGAACTGGAGTTACAGATGGCTGTGGGCCGCCATGTGGGTACTGGGACTTGAACCCATGTCCTCTGGAAGCCTAGCCAGTGCTCTAATTCACTGAGCCATCTCTTCAGTCCTACAATGCATGTTTAACTTTCTTGTGTTAGAAAGGGGTGTTTCATAAAATACATTCCCCTCCTAAGCCTAGCTATTCACTCCATACTAAGAAATGTTTTCATAATATAGACCAGAAGTTGATGTCAACTGCCAGACCAGGAGCCAGGGTAAAAACTACAGTGGTGCTGGGCAGTGGTGGCGAACGCCTTTAATCCCAGCACTTGGGAGGCAGAGGCAGGTGGGTTTCTAAGTTCGAGGCCAGTCTGGTTTACAGAATGAGTTTCAGGGCAGCCAGGGCTACACAGAGAAACCCTGGCTCGAAAAACAAAAAACAAACAAACAAAAGCTAGAGTGCCAATTTGGAAGCTAGAAAACTCAACAGTCTTGCTTTTGTTACTTACTGAATGATCTTTGCAGGTAGATAACCTAACTTCTGTGCATATATTTTATTTTCAAACTTAGAAAAACCACTTTTAGTTAGGTGTACTGAGATGTAAATACAGTTAAAAACAAAAAAACAAAAAACAAAACAAAAGCAGGTTCAGGTCATTACCAGTGACTAATTTTTGTTTTTGAGATAGGCTCTCACTATGCAGCCCTGGCTAGCCTGGAACTCACTATTTAGAACAGGCTGGCCTTGAACTCATTGAGATGCTCCTGCCTCTGCTTCCAGAGCTCTGAAATCAGAGACCAGGGACCAATTTGAGAGTGTGCTAAACCTTAAGGAAAAATAAAAGTCTAGAGACTGAGGACTGTGACAGCAAAGGGGGGGGGGTTAAGAGTGGCATCCCTGCCAGCCTTAGCCCTTCTGGCTGATATAAAAGAACTTCTCAAGGAGGACAGAGGACAGCTATGTAACTGGAAAATCAGTATTTGTTTTGGATGAGTTCTTTTCCTTCTAATACAAAATCCCATTTCTCCAAGCTCTGCTTCCCCGCCCAGTCTGCAAACAAGGAGTCAGGTTTCTCTCTCTGCCGAAGGGGCCACCCAAAGCCAAGCTAGACCTGGGGCCCCGCTAGGGGCTTAATCCCGGCTAGTCCCGTCCTACTGACACATCGGCTCGCCCAGGGCGTGGCTTCCGGTAGCGAAGGCACGCTTTCCGGTAGGTCCTTTGCCTTCCGGGGCGGGACTTCCTGTCCTAAAGGAGCCCGGCTGCCAAAGTGATTGGAGTGTGGATTTCGCGGGCCCCTGGGCTCCCGAGGCCCAATGCTTTTTGGAAAAGGGGTCAGAGAGATCGTTCTTTTTAGCTGATGGTTACTTTTTACATTGCGCGACGCCTCCATTTGCACAAAAGCTCTGGGCTTTTGTTGCCCACCTGAGGCTCTTCCGCTTCCCTTTTCCCCAGGCTCCGCCCCCAGCGTCCCGTGGCTATGACGACCGCTCGGCGGGATTCAGTAGTGTGGAAGCTGGCGGGACTTTTGCGGGAGTCGGGTGAGTGGACTTCTGGCTTATTTGGTTGGGAGTCCTGGGTGTGTTCGATACTGTCCAGAAACGCCGGGAATCACCGAGTCATTGCCGGCGGGGTCACGAGGTGCCGGCGTCTTCTCTTCTGGGTGTGTTCCTTGTGACGCGTTGTTTACAGTCATGCCTTTGACAGTCTAAACTCTATCCATCTCTCATAGCACTTAACTCTCCAGAGAGAAGGGATCATTAATAGATTAAACACTTGCAGACAAGAACATAATCACTTGTACCGAAAGCCAAGTATAAGCACCTTAGACACCAGAGATTTGGAGTGAGACCCACATAGGTTAGTCCCAACCCTCAATCAGACTTGGATAAGTTTTTAGACCCTCAGTATTCTTCGAAGTTAGGTTAGCATAGGGATTGTATTGAACGCAAAAGATAGCGGGATTTTAGTTAGCTTATTTAGTGCAGTGCATGCATGCATAATAAGTGTTCAAAAGATAGTGTTACTATAGTTGCTTCCCCCGTGCCTGGGCATGGCAAAGATCACTATGTTGTTTGTTATGTGGTTGCCATCATCAGCTAAATGATCACAATCATGATTCTTTGAGAGCTGGGGATATATTTCAGTAGCAGAGCATATGTTTAGCATGTACAAAACTTTAACTTATAATTCCTAGCATCCTCCCCACACACACAGAAAGGAGAGATTCTTCTTTGAGCCTCGGCTTTCCTATCTGTAAGGTGGGGTTAATGGATGTCTTTAGGAGATAAGGATGAGATCTAGATGAAGCAGCAGTCATTTGGCATGTGTGACTTCGATGGCATTAGTGCTCCATATCTATACACTCCCACCATGGCATCCTTGGAGTCTCTTGATGGCAATTCGCTTTCTGGTTTGCGTTAATAATTACTCCCATGCTGTGCCTTTTCTAGACTTCCAAGGGACACCTTGAATTATGTGTGTGTCTATACTCACTGTCTAGTACATAGAAAAAATCTCTTTGTAAGGCTGTAAGATTTATTATTCAGCAAAGATCTGACTTGGCTCCCAGGCCCGGAATCGTAGAGTTCATGAATATGATTGTGGGGATGGAATCGCGTTGTGTCTTGATTATGGTGGTGGTTGTCATAATCTACACTAACAGAATAGAACTGACACTATAACTAGTATATCAACACCTAATTTTCTGGTTTTGATAATTGTACTATAATTCTGTAAGTTTATTTGGGGAAGCTGAGTGGAGGGTGTAGGAGATCTCTGCTATTTCTTGGTATCCCAAGCCAGCCTTGAAATTATGATCTTTCTGCTTTAGTGACTCATCCTATGGAATTATATATAGGCATATGATGTTCCTCCACCTGACTTCTGCAATATTCTTTGATTTCTTGATTTTTCTCCCCCCATCCCCCTGAGACAGGGCCTCACTTTGTTGTACTGATCTGGAATTCACAGAGATTCACCTGCCTCTGTCTCCCACATTCTGTGATTAAAGGTGTGCACCACCATGCCTGGTTTCAGAATATATTAAAAAATATTTCCACAGTTATTATAACTGTACTTTCCTGATAGAGTGATAAGTGGGGAATATATCTGAAAGACGACCTCGCGGGCCTGATAGTCTTATTAGGTACAACAGCTTTATAGACTCGCTGTAATGGACAACGACATGCATTTCGATGTTGTTTGAGAATTTCTACAAATGTGCATGTCATTCTTGCAACCAGAAAAAGACAGAAAGAACAAATACTCTCAGCCTTTGTGTAAAGTGGGTGGTTGCAGTGTGGAAGCGCAGGGGTGTTATTTCTTTAAATATTTTTATTTTGTGTGTGGAAAGCATCTTTGTGTCAAGGCCAGAGGACAGCCAGGGGCCTCATGTTTCAGAAGCTGTCTACCTTGTTCTCTGAGAAGGGGCTTGCTGATTAAGTCGGCTGGCTAACCAGTGAGCCTCAGGGATCTTTCTGTGTCTGCCTCGTCAGTTCCCACCACTATGTGGGCAGTGGAGGTCAGATTCAGATTCGCCAGCTTTTTCAGCAAGTCCTTTATTGAGTCATCTGCACAGCCCCCAGAGGTATTGCTTTGCGAAGGCTTGCTGGGTAAAGTTGATCTCCACCTTGGCAGTAGAAAGGGATGTATCAGGATGAGAGAGAGCTGTGAGCCAAGTGGGCTATGTTTTCAACTCTGTAAGTAGCCTAGGCTACTTTCTACAGAGTAGAAAGCAAAAGCATTTGGAAAAGTCTCTGGGAGACTTGTAGTAAAACAAATTTCTGGTATCAGGCTGAAAGGCTAGGAGTTTTGTTCAGTTGCTTGTTTAAATGAGGGAACTGTAGAAGATGTAGAAGATGTTTGAGCTGGGGAGGAGGTAGACAGTTTGATCTCTCAGTGGAATATATCAAGTACAGAGGAGAGTGGGTGCATTTCGGGGGCCCAGAAGGAAAGACCTTTCATTTTGTCCTTGTCTCCGTTTGCCCTTCTTCCTGCAGGCGATGCGGTTCTCTCTGGCTGTAGCACACTGAGCCTGCTGACAGCCACATTGCACCAGCTGAACAGAGTGTTTGAACTGTACCTGGGGCCATGGGGCCCAGGCCAGACAGGCTTTGTGGCTCTTCCCTCCCACCCTGCAGACTCACCCATCATCCTCCAGCTTCAGTTCCTCTTCGATGTGCTGCAGAAAACACTGTCACTCAAGGTCCCAGGAGGAGCATGGGGACAGGATGCGCAGAGAGCCCTAGGGAGTGATGAAGGCAGGGGTTGGGATGGGGTGTGAGAGGGCTCTGAGGCTGGGAGCCAGATGATGTCAGTGATGCCTGCTGATGCTTATGCTGAGGAAGTGGCACAGAAGCAGGGGAGGCTGCCCTGCCTTGCTAACCTGAATGTTCCTTTTTCAGCTGATCCACATTCCTGGTGTTGGCCTTCCAGGGCCTATCAAGATTTTCCCCTTCAAGTCCCTACGGCAGCTGGAGGTGAGGGAGTGTTAGAAGGTATAGGTGGGCAGAAACTGTTTCGAAGGAGCCTCTTGGGCTGAGGACAGAGAGATGGCCTCTTTTGGTGGGAGGTCATGTCTGAATGTCCCATTGCTCCTCAGTGATCTTTTCCATTAAAACTTCCTTACCTGTAGCTGGGCTTTGGATGGTTTCCCTCCTCCCCATCAGAAGTTAGGGATGAGGCCTTTGCCATCTTTGAAGCTTTGCTTGCCTTCCTCCTTTTCTTAGCTTCGAGGAGTCCCTATCCACAGCCTGTGTGGCCTCCGTGGCATCTACTCACAGCTGGAGTCCCTGGTTTGCAACAGAAGCATCCAGGCACTGGAGGTAAGGAGGCTGAGCGCTGGCCCTGATGTCTTGTCCTGATAGATTGAGAAGACCAAGCTTCATGTGCTCCCCTCCTCTGTCCTGTGTGACACCACAGCCCTCTACACCTGTCTGTGTGTTTACAGTCACACCAAACTGTATATCGGCTAGTGTCTGTTTTTCTATGGTCTGCATATGGTCCCCGTAGTCTGCTCTTTAGGGTGTGGAGTCTCCAGGTAGAGCCTGGTCTATATGAGTGGGGGACTGGAAGATAGAGCATGCATGGGGAGAAGGCAGAGAGTGACATGTAGTTATGCCTGTTCCCTATTCAGGAGCTCTTGTCAGCCTGCGGTGGGGATCTCTGCTCTGCCCTCCCCTGGCTAGCCTTGCTTTCTGCCGACTTCAGCTACAATGCGCTCAGCAGTTTAGACAACTCCCTGGTGAGTGTCCCCCAAGGGAAGGTGCCTTTGGGGTGAGAAGAAGGGTCCTTTGGAGGGAATGCCATCTGTCTGTCAGATACCCTTGTGTGAAGAACCTTTCTGTGCTTGCTTTGTCAATCTCCTTCAGCGTCTCCTGTCGGCTCTCCGCTTCCTCAACCTGAGCCACAATCATCTCCAGGACTGCAAAGGCTTCCTGATGGTAAGACCGAACTGCCTGATTGCTGATGGACTTGGCCCTTAGATGGCTCCACTCTCACTCACTCTCAGATTAGCTTGTGCTCCACATGGCTCTTGGGCCTAGGTGGAGGCACATCTGCGAGCTGGTACTGTGTGTGGGTTTCTCCTCTAGCACACAACAAGGTTTGGAATATCTGGATGAATTGGGGGAGTTAGTTAGTTTCTTTTTTTTTTTTTTTTTTTAAAGATTTATTTATTTATTATATGTAAGTACACTGTAGCTGTCTTCAGACACTCCAGAAGAGGGAGTCAGATCTTGTTGCAGATGGTTGTGAGCCACCATGTGGTTGCTGGGATTTGAACTCTGGACCTTCAGAAGAGCAGTCGGGTGCTCTTACCCACTGAGCCATCTCACCAGCCCCGTTAGTTAGTTTCTTGCTTCATTCACCTGTCAGGTATACATCATAGCAGTACCTGTGAAGAGTACCTATGTCACTTAGCCTAGTGTGTGGCCCAGAAGTGATAGATTCCATGATGGTGACAAGCCCTTTGCCTGTGGCCTTTCTGTCCTCCATTAAAGATAAATGGGGCTGAGTACTTGTTAAAGTGGAGGGAACTTTCTTCAGTGAGGAGTCACATCCTAGACTGAGGAGGATTCAAAGTGCAGTGACTGGAGAGTGAAGGAGTGGCAATGGCTTGGGTGTCATCAGCACTCAGGGAACTGGGAATTCTCAAGTCAGGAAGGGGCGCTGGGTCCACACTGAAGTGCATGGGTTTTCTCATTGACTGTACTGACTGGCTAGGTAGGTCCCCCTTGTCCCTCAGAGGCTGGGAGACAGACCCCTTGGCCCAAACAGAGGATCTCCTTGGTGGTGCTGAGTGTTCCTCAGAGCCTTGTCTTTTTCCAGGTGGGAACTTAAAGACTGGAGTTACCATCTAGGGGTGTAGCCTGCGACTGTTAGGGATGTGCTAGTGTTTGCTCAGGTCTTTCAGTGCAGGATGGAGGAAGTCATCTGTGTTGACATTGCAGTTTCTGTAGGCCAATGTGGATTTGAGAGGATAGCACAGAGGGCCCTGCCTAGAGCTTTGTTGAGTTGAGAACCTTTGTCCCCTCACCCACTGCCAGGATTTATGTGAGCTGCACCATTTGGACATCTCCTATAACCACCTGCGCTTGGTGCCAAGAGTGGGACCATCAGGGGCTGCGCTGGGGACTTTGATACTGAGGGCCAATGAGCTCCGAAGCCTTCAGGGTGAGTAGGGAGTGTATTGGGGTGGCTCAGGTTGGCCTGGCCGTCTAGAGCCTCATAAAGACTTAGAGATAGGGCTGTGGTGAACGATTTCTCCTTCTGCCTCTGTCCTGGGCACACAGAATACCATATCCCTTACCTACACCATGTCCTCACAAGGCCTTTTCCTTCTCTCCTCTGCCATAGGCCTGGAGCAGCTAAAGAACCTGCGGCATCTCGATGTGGCCTATAACCTTCTAGAAGGACACACAGAGCTCGCACCATTATGGCTGCTGGCTGAGCTCCGTAAGGTGAGCCACGAGTGCTTAATGGGTCTGGAGCCACCTTCAGATCTGGCTCTCCTTGTGCCTTTACATAGGGGGCATCCAATGCCTACGAGGTCTCCTTTCTGCCCTCAGCTCTATCTGGAAGGTAACCCTTTGTGGTTCCACCCTGCACACCGTGCAACCACCGCTCAGTACTTGTCACCACGGGCCAGAGATGCTGCTCATGACGTGAGTGATTATCCTGTGTCTGTCCCTGAGTGAGAGGCCAAAGTCCCAGTCACTCTATGGTGCTGTGAGTTCTTGAAGTCGCTAGTGATGGGCTCCATCTCCAGCCTGTCCTCTCCTTTGTCTTGCACAGTTCCTGCTTGATGGCAAGGTTTTGTCCCTGAAGGATCTTCAGGTCAGTCGAGTGGGGGTGGGATGACATGAAGGGAGGACAGGGTAGGAAAGTCTTTTGGTCAGTGGAAGCTAGGGTCCTCCTCTTGGTTAGCTCCATCATGCAGACCCCTTCCTGTCATCACACAGCAAACTTCAGACTCTTCAGGGCTTGGTCCTGTGATCCAACCTCTGTCCTGGCCAGTGGGGAGTACCACTGAAACCTCAGGTGGCCCTGAGTTGAGTGATAGCCTCTCCTCAGGGGGCATTGTGACCCAGGCCCCGCTTCGTAAGGTTAAGGTGAGTGGCTTCTGCTGGTTTGTACCTGGGCTTGTGTGGTCTCTTTATGGCACTGTGGGTAACTCAGTAGACTAGCAACAGCAAGGCCTTGTCCTTGTTAGGACTTGGCATTTTTTGGTAAGTCAGGTAAGTGGCCATGGATGGCCAGGCTGGCTTTTGTAGATCTCCATCTCTATCCAAACCAGAGCCGAGTCCGTGTGAGGCGGGCTAGCATCTCTGAGCCCAGTGACACAGACCCAGAGCTCCGAACTCTGGACCCCTCCCCAGCTGGTAAGTTGACCCTCCCTGCTCACTCCCTTCCCACCTCCTTCCAGACCTCTCTAATCTCGATGTTGCCTTACATGTTGGCATCGGAGGAGAAACTTGATTTTGGGGTGGTGTGGATTATTGCGGAGGGCCCCTCGGTCTGTTGTCCTTTTAGTTTAGCCCAAAGAGAGATCTGCTTCCAGGCAGCGTTCTCCTAAGGAACATGGATTTTAAAGGGTGCTAAAGATTCTGTAGTAAAGAGATTTATGGCTACAACCATTTGGGGAGCACAGGCTGCAGCAATGTGAAGCAGGTTTCTTCCTACAGCTCGTCTCAGACCTGAGATGTGTGGCCATGGTTGGGAAGCTCCACACGTTTTGTTTTGTGTGTGGTCCAGGATGGCTTGTGGGCACAGTATTCCATAGGACGCTCCTGAGGACATTCTGTGGAGGGGAGGCCTATTGAAGAGGAGCCAGAGAAAGAGGCTGGGGTCAGCCAGGGTCTGGGTGTGGCCTCAGCTCTACATCCTCCTCCATCTCAGGGTGGTTTGTGCAACAACACCGGGAACTTGAGCTGCTGGCCAGCTTCCGGGAGCGGTTTGGCTGTGACTGGCTGCAGTACAGGAGCCACCTGGAGACCATGGGGAGCCCCCCTCTTAGCACCACCAAGACTCTTGCCCTTAGCAACCCTCCTCTGGATGTCCAGAACCTGGAGACTGTATGTAGCCCTCCAGCCATAGGGGATGACACTAAGGAATCACCAGAGAAGGTGTCAGAGGAAGGCAGAGTGGAGCCAGAGCCCCAGGAAGAAGAGAGGGAAGAACAGGATAAAGAAGAGGGACCGAGAGAGGACCTGGAGGAGGAGGAGGAGGAGGAGGAGGAGCAGAAGGCAGTGGAAGGTGAGAGGCCTGTGACCGTAGGGCTTTAGGGACATGGGTGTCGATTGGGATGTTAGAGGGACTGCAGAGAGGCCAGGCTGGGTAGGACACTCACTCCCTGAGGCCCTGAACCCTTTGTTCACTCCAGTTCTCTCTTGGTCTCTCTGCAGCCGAGCTCTGTCGCCCCATGTTGGTGTGTCCCTTGCAGGGACTTGGGGGTGTGCAAGGCAAGGAGTGCTTTCTCCGGGTCACTTCCTCCCACTTGTTTGAAGTGGAACTCCAAGCAGCTCGGACTCTGGAGCGGCTGGAGCTACAGAGTCTGGTGGCAGCTGAGCTAGAGTCCGAGACTGAAACCCAAGGAGAACCAGTGTCTGAGGTGAGTTGTGGGGTCAGGTGCTTGGGAAGGGGTTCTCGGCTTTTCCGGAGTCATCGTTGGGAACCTGCTGGCTCTTGTGTGCCATGCATTGGGCCTGGGTATTTTCCATCTTCTCTCATGAGAACTCCATGTCAAGGAGGGGTGTGTGCAGGGCAGTTGTGTGTGACTAGGGAGGGTGCTAAAGGATGTACTCTAGGCAAGGGCTTCGTGTCAGCACCAGCATTGTGGGGTCCAGAGTTCCTGTTTTTCTCCGAGCTCCGTGTAGCCCAGACCCCTTTTCCTCTGCCCACTGCTGTGTTCTCCTTTCTTCCTGCACAGGGCTCAGGTCCATCCCCCGGGGCTCCAGTTCTTGTCCTTCGCTTTTCGTACATTTGTCCCGACCGGCAGCTACGTCGATATGCTGTGCTGGAGCCGGAGGCCCGTGAAGCCGTCCAGGTGATGGAGGCCAGAGGCAGGCGGGGAGGCTGGAGGGAGCAGGTCCAGGCTGGAGGGTCAGAGGTTGGCCAGGTGGGTCCACCTGTGCCCAGCTAGCTGCCTTCTGGCCCACCTCCCTCAGGAGCTGCTTGCAGTACTGACCCCATTCACCAGTGTGAAAGAACAGCAGCCTGGGGCAAACAAGGACCCACAGGGGGCCAGATTCCAGTGTCTGCGTTGTAGCTGTGAGTTCAAGCCAGAGGAGTCCAGATTGGGACTGGAGAGTGATGAAGGCTGGAAGCCTCTGTTTCAAAATACAGGTACCAGCTGTGGCCTTGGCCTCCCTGGCCACCTAGCTCTCCCACTGCAGGGAAGGTGTCTCTGAGAGGAGTGTGGAGAGGGAGCCCAGGGGAAGAAGGTCTTAGGAGAGTAGGGGCAACTGTTTGGCATAGGGAAGAAATACGACTGCCTGCTGCATTTAACAGCAGAAATGGTCCAGTAAGAGTCTGGAAGTGCTGTTCTGTGAGTGTATGTAAACCTGCTCTTCAGTTTTTCATCACTTGATGGCTTTTGGTGGTTGTGGGTAACATCTCGGGAATAACAAAGCCTACTGAGCACTTAGTGCAGCGCCGGGTTACCATGTGCCTGCCCTCTGTTAGGTGAGCTGCTTTGCTGGTTGGCACAAGTTCCTTCCTTGACTGACCTTGTAAGCACTTGGTAGGATGCGGCACCTTATGGTCTCTCTTTGTGTTCTGATCTTGGGATTGTTCCACTATAGGCCAGTCAAACAATAGGGCTTTGGAGATGATGAAGAAGGAGGGGAGACTCTGGATAACAGCTATGTGAAATGTACAATTTTGATCAGCCATACTTCTTGGCAGCAGACATAGCAGGACCAAGTTATTTTTTTTCCAGAACAATACCCCTGTGTCATTGTCTATTGTGAGCCTGCTCTGGCAGGCCTAGTCACATAGGCAGTGGGCCATCACAGCTCTTTCTGGATCTTGGCTATCTCCATAGGTACTGTGGCTTCTGCATTGGTAGAATTTCTCTTTAAAGGTTTTGATGTTTCAAGAACAAGTCTTGGCCTCAAACTTGAATGTACCTGAAGCTGTCCTTCTCCCTCCCTCAGCCTCTTGAATGCTGGGATTACTGATGTGTGCTACCTTGCCCAGCTTTCTTGTGAGATTTAAATATGACAATAAAGCACCAAGCATAGCTCCTGGCACAAAACAAAGGTCCTTCATATATGGTAGCTACTGTTATTATCTCCAACTACATAGGTGTGGGCAGGGTGTGTAAGCTAATTTAGTTTTTTCTTTATTTGCAAAATGGGGTATGAAAAGTTTTAATGGAGCTGCCACATAATAATAACATTGATGTGGGGGCTAGCACATGCCTAGAGTGTTGTAGCCACATAGTGTCTCTCCCCTCATTGTTGATCCACATCCTTCATTCTTTACCTGCATCCACTCACCCATCCTGCCGACTCCTTGAGGTAGACGTGATTTTTCATCTTACAGATAGTAGTCAGGCTCACAGCACAGGTCCACGATTATCCATCTATAGTTAATCTGCTGATTTTGGTCTTAATTTTTGTTATTATTATGTGTGTGTTCCTGTAGCTGTGTGTGTGTGTGTGTGTGTGTGCACACGCGTGCGCGTGCACATGTGTGGAGGCCAGGGACCAACTTGAGTGTCCTCCTCAGTCACTTTCCACCAGAGTTTTTGGCATAATCTCTCACCGAACCTGGAGTGCATCAGTTTGTCTAGACTGCCTGGCCAATGAACTCTAGGGATCGGCCTCTCTCTTCCCCTGAACATTGGGAGGCTCACATACATGACACCCCACTGCTTTTACCTGGGGCCTGGGGATCTGAACTCTGATCCCCACTCTTGTGTAGGATGTACAGTGTGGATTGAACCATCTTCCTAGCTCTTGATTTTGGTTTTTCAGGAATTTCTAGTAAAGTGCTGCTATGCTTGATAAAGCCAAGGCTATGGGAGGGGACCAGAGCAGGACCTGGAAGTTAGAAGATAGGATGTATTTTTAGGAGGCTGTTGGCCATGGGCTAACTTGACTCCTGGGGATGGGGAGAGGCAAATTAGAGACTATGCTTAGATATGGGTGAGGGTGGGATGTTGCGAATGCTGGCTGTGACTGGAGCTAGAGATTGGATCTGAGGAAGCTGGATGGTGGCAGGGAGTATTGTGAACTTCATGCTTTTAGGAGGCTTACAGGGTGTCTGTCTGTCCCTCCAGAATCTCCTGTTGTATGTCCAAACTGTGGGAGTGACCACGCGGTTCTCCTAGCTGTGTCTGGGGAAGTCCCGAATAGAGAGCGGAACCAGGAAGAGCAATCAGCAGATTCTGCCTGTGACCTCGCTGACCACGGTGGCTATCCCAGCAGGCCTGATGGCATCCCACCTCAGACATCCATATCCCATGGCCATAGCAGCTGGAGTCTCAGCCCATGTGAGTATGGGTGGAACAAAGTGGAAGCGTGCTTGGGGGAGGGATGGGCACCGTGTTAAGTTGGAGCTGTGGCCTCCCGGAGCTAGGTGGTGACCCCTTGATTGCTCATAGCCCCTGGATGCTCTGGTTTTCGCTCTGTGGACCACCGACTCCGACTCTTCCTGGATGTCGAGGTGTTCAGTGACTCCGAGGAGGAGTTCCAGTGCTGTATCAAGGTCTGTGCCACCCACTGACCCATGGCCCTGGGCATCGAGTCAGATGCTTGGGTTTCAGCTGCAGCAGTGGATAGTTGCTGTGTTTCATGTGGGCATGTTTATTCATCCTTGCAGTTCAGTTGTCTCCATCCAGGTAAGGATAATGGTCCTTGACCTCGAGCAGAGGCTGAGAGCAGGCACCTGTCCCTGCACCTGGCACTTGGTAAATGGGTCCTCCTGTCAGCACAGATATGTGCTGTCACTTCCTCCTGTCAGGGACACTCAGGCCCACCCAACCATGCAGCTGGCTTGCCCTTAGTCACAGAGAAGCAGGGTTATGCAGCGTGAAGCTGCTGTATCAGGACAAGGTCCTAGAGGGGCTGTTTAATCCAGCCTGTGTGGGTCCGTGCTCTAGGAGACCGAAGCTATAGATGTATAGAGGCCCAAGAGAAGGTAGCTTGTGGGAAAGATGGGACAACCAGTGTCCCGGCCTAGAGGCAGGTTCCTCGGGGGAGTCTAGGAGGCTGGGGAACGCTGCCCAGGAGCAGCCTGCTGTGTCTGCCGGGAACATGGATGGGATCTAGGGAGCACCCAGAGGATGTGAGTCAGTGGGGGAATGGTTAAGTTGCTAGGTGAGATAGTCTTGGCTGCGTGTGGAAGAGAGGTTGGAGATGGGGAGAGGATGCTGAGGAGGCCTGCTAAGAGGTGCTTGAGGTAGGTGGGAGGGCGATTGCAGGGCCACAGATAGTCAAGAGGTTCATCATGCAAGGAACCATGGTTAGAATGCAGCTTTTGGTCTGCCTACTGTCTGCTTGGCTTTATTTTCTGCTTTCTCATCAACTTTCCCTTTCCTTAGGTGCCAGTGGTGTTAGCAGGCCACACGGGGGAGTTTCCGTGCCTTGTGGTTGTGTCTAACCACATGCTTTACCTGTTGAAGGTGACAGGGGCCATCTGGTGAGTGTGCCAGGTGTAGAGCTGGGGCCATGTCACAGTCCTGCCAAACCTCATCCCGTCCTCCTCTTAATCTTGGTTCCTTTGCTCTCTCCACAGCGGGCCTCCTGCTAGCTGGCTCCAGCCCACCCTGGCCATTGCTCTGCAGGACCTGAGTGGTGTGGAGCTTGGCCTCGCAGGCCAGAGCCTTCGTCTGGAGTGGGCAGCTGGCACTGGCAGCTGTGTACTACTGCCCCGAGATGCCAGGCAGTGCCGAGCCTTCCTTGAGGAGCTCACTGGTGAGGGAGGGAGGGAGGGAGGAAAGGAAGGGACAGATAAGGGAGTTGAGCTTTCAGTCACGGCTGCTCAGTTTGATGCTCACCAGTAGATGGTCCTGGAACTTCCTGTTCTGTCAACGCTCAGTGGTAGAAGTTTCTGAGGGCCAGAGTTAATGGAGCTTAGCCAGGGTCGAGGCTGAGGTGGAGGACTGCAGAGGCCTCTGAGGGTTTCTGTCTCTGGCTGGCTTTATCCAGGTGTATTGCAGTCTCTGCCTCATACCCAGAGGAACTGTATCAGTGCCACAGAGGAGGAGGTGACCCCGCAGCATCGGCTCTGGTGAGTCAGCAGGAGGTTAGGGTTAGGTGGTGCCCAGGCCTACTCTTGACAAGACTGTAGACATAGTCCCATCCTCGTGCCCACATCTCCCCAGCTGCTCCCTTCCTACCCTGGCTGATTTTCTTCCTCTGTCTGCTGTGATCTCCACAGGCCATTGCTGGGAAAAGACCCTTCTGCAGAGGTGCCCCAGTTTTTCTACCTTCGGGCCTTCCTGGCTGAAGGTAAGGCCAAGTCTGCAGGCGCTTCCCTGGTTTCTATAGCCCATGTTGTCCTTGGCTTGCCCACTATTGCCTCTGTAGTGCCCGTGGAGTAATGCTCAGTTTCTGGCATCCAGACTCCTTGCCCTTGCAGGCATATCCACACTACAGGGTGGGTGTTTTCAGAAGGTCCTTAGAGCCTCAGCTGGCCAGAGACTATAGCTTTGGCATCCAGTCTTTCAGTGGGTGATTGGCTAGATATGTTCCACTCATCCTGTCAAGAGGCCCTGGGCCATTGCTTGGCTGGTGTGCTGGCTCCCTCAGTGTAGAACTGCAGGGCTTTGGGCTGTTAGTGGTCCCTGGAGTTTGTGGAAACATAGTGCTGATCTGTGGCCAACTCTTAAGTGTGGCTCACACCTCTTCTCCAGGGCAACACTGGGACACTAGTCCTGGGGATCTAGGTCCAGCATAGCCTTTCACTGTAGGCATCATCTTGCCTCTCTCTCTCTGCAGGCTCCTCTACCTGTCCTGTGTCCCTGTTGCTGACGTTGTCCACCCTGTACCTATTAGATGAAGACCCTGGAGGGTCCCATGCAGAGTCTCCTCTCCCAGTGGTGTCTGATGAAACCTCAGAGCAGCCTGCTTCTCTGGGGCCAGGTCCTTCCCTGCAGGTCAGGGAGCAGCAACCACTCAGCTGTCTGAGTTCTGTGCAGCTGTATCGCACAAGCCCTTTGGACCTGCGGCTGATCTTCTATGATGAGGTGTGTGTGTGTGTGTGTGTGTGTGTGTCCCAATGTGAGGCCGTGGGTTTGGATAAGCAGCAGGTTTAGAAAGCAGCAGTCAACTGTGGCAGTGTCCTGGCCTTGGAGCCCGGTACTGAAATACCTAGCTGGTGTGAGTTGGTGTGATCAGCCTACCCACACTGTATGCCAACTGGTTGACCTTCACAACTCCAACATGAGGAGGAGGTGCTGTTGTTGGTCCTGTCTTACAGATGATGAAACTAAGGCTCAGAGACATGAAACTTGTGCAGGTCACAAGGGTAGAGTCAGGAGTTGAACCTGCACAGTTCTTGGAATTGATGTTAGAACTCACGTTCCCTACAGCATGGAAGATACAGAACTGTGAACACCAGTCCTCTAGAGCCCTCAGACAGTGTGCTTTAAGGCTCAGATTTGCCCTTTAATGCAGTGTCACACAGACCTGAGGCAGGGGAGGAGGGGGAAGAGCCTTTAAAAGCCCAGGGTGTGGTGTCTTTTCCTAAGACTTTGGACTCTTGGTATGTCTCTCCCTGTGTTTCCCTTGCCTGCTGCTCAATCTACCAGGTGTCTCGACTGGAGAGTTTCTGGGCCCTTCATGTTGTGTGTGGGGAGCAGCTGACAGCCCTGCTGGCCTGGATTCGGGAGCCCTGGGAAGAGCTGTTCTCCATTGGACTCCGGACAGTAACCCAGGAGGCTCTGGACCTGGACCGATGAGGCCTCTTCACTGACTTTGCTGACTCCCCCTGGAGTTGCACTGCCGATGCGATGCCCTTTTTCCTAGTCTCTAGGTCTGGCTGCTTGCCTGGCTGCTGTTGGCCATTGGCTTGGGAAGCTCTAATGACCACAGCTTAAGAGAAGGACAAGAGAATCCATCTGGCCCTTGGGTGACCTGCCTAATAGAGCAGGCTAAGTGGTCAGTGCAAACATTTCTCCAGCACTTACTCTCAGGTATCAATAAAGTTGTTGCCAGGTGTCATGGGTAGTATGTAGAAATGTCTCCCATCAAGCCTGCCATCCCCTAATCTCTTCCCAGAAGCAACCTTGTTTGCACTGAGACCTGTCTCCAGCCCTGCTCTAGCAACGTAGGATTACTGACCCTGATGTACCCAGTCCCCAAGCAGGTTGCGACCTATCCAGTGGCCTTGCATGGGATCACTGCCATTCAAATAGTTGGGTCCCTTAAGATTTTTCATTATTCTTTTTGAGACAGGGTCTCACTGTGTAACCTTGACTAGCCTGGAACTTTCTGTGTAGACCAGGCTGGCCTTGAACTCGTGGAGACCTGCCTACCTCTGCCTTCTAAGTGTTGAGATTAATGGCGTGAGCCACCAGTTGTGAAAAAGTTGTGAACTTCCCCTCTTCCCAAAGTTTACATTTTATGTAAAGACCTGCAATAAAAAGTGAGATTCTGTCATTGCTGGCTCTGGATGTCACCTTGAGCGAAGCACTGTACCTGTCCAGAAATTTCAATGCATATACACGCACATGTGCATATCCCACCCACACCCCCCACACCCCCAAAAGAGCAGTTCAGCTATCAGTGGATGATGATTCTCGGGGTTAGTTTCTCCCAGGCGACGCCCTGTCTGGTCTGCTGGGAGGGTGAGGGGGAAATGCTAAGTCTTAGGACTGGCTGGCCAATGGGAAGTGCCCTTGGAATAGCTGTCCTCTGGTACTGCCTGCAGGGGACCCAGACAGGCCTGTTCAGAGGCTCTCAAAGTAATCTCACCTACTTCTGTTTTGTTCAATGCTGCCCTGAATTTTTAATTGAAGTAAATTAAAACTTCCCCAAAGTATTAGTCCACTTTCTCAGTGGTTTGCACGACACTGTCCCATCTGTGACGCCGAGCTGTCTGAAAGCAGAAAACTGAAGAAAACCTGTTCAGCCTCTGGCCCAAATCTACCCTTTTGCACAGATCTCTTAGCAACGGCAACAGCAGAAACAGGTCACAGTGCAGATAGGACAGAAGAATCTTGCCATTTAGGCTGCAGCGCACAGAGGTGTGAACCTTCGGAGTCCAGGCATCTTCCAAGTCTTTGTGCTTCTAGTTTCAGAAACATCTTTGTTTAGCAGTGACAGTCCTTGGCAGCATTGTGAAGAGGTGTTCGTTTTGTGCCCCAGAAGACATTATCAGGACTGAGGCCATTACCACTTAGGGAGGTGACTATCGCATAGGTGTCAGGAGGCTCTTACCTCACATGCTCTGGGCTGTCCCCAGAGATCAATTGGTCCATTCAGTCTGCTCTCCCCATCCCTCCCCCCAGCCCAGCAAGTACTTATTGATTGGCCTCTGTCTGGCTCTAGGCTGTCACGAGGAACACTCGCCAGAGGCCTGGTAACTCCTGGAAAGCAGTGGAGAGAAAATTCTGAAACCACCATACCAGTGCACTGCATTTCCCATAAAAGGAGTGGGGAAGGGGTTATGATTTATTATCTGCTTTTGTATGTGTTTAGATCCTAAAGGGATGACAGGAAATGGTGGGAGATAAAAGTTGAGGGGAGGCAGAAGAGGATAGTATGACATTGAAGGTTTCACTCTTGGGTTTTTTTCAAGACAAGTTTTCCCTGGCTGGCCTTAAACTCAGAAATTTGTCAGCCTCTGCCTCCCAAGTGCTGGATTAAAAGTGTGAGCCCAACTTGAGGATTTGACTGTTTAAAAGGGAAATTTAAGTGCTCCAAATTCTCATAGACCCAAAAGTTACACTTAAATTTTCTGAGGCCTTATGGGGTTAAATGATTCTAGGACTGGCTGAGGGGAGCTGGCCTGCTAAAGCACTGGTCTCCTGACAGGAGGTGGTCCTGAGGATGAGTCTCTCTTGATGGAGGGATGAGTAGCATCCTTCCTTCTCTGTTAAGATTCTACAGTGAAGTCTGGGAGGTAGTAGCGGCACAAGCCTTTAATCCCAGCACTTGGGAGGATGAGGCAGGAGAAGCTCTGAGTCTGAGGCCAGCCAGGTTTATAAAGCAAGTTCCAGGCTAGATAGGGCAGTTATAGAGAGAAGGTCTATCTCAAAATCCCCCCAAAGATTGTCTGTCTATCTATCTATCTATCTATCTATCTATCTATCTATCTATCTATCTATCTATCTATCTATCTATCTCTATCTGGGGAGGGGAGATGGGGGGGGAGGAAGGGAGGAAGAGAGAGAGGTTGATTCTGCAGCAGCTTTGGCAAGATTGCCCTGGTGGCTTCCCAGCAGTTGGAATTCAGTCACATGGTCACATGTGCCAGTATGCCGTATTTTGCATCCACCCACAAGGGTCAGTGTGGTGCAGTTGTAACACGGGAAGGACACGGGATTTAGGACTGTGTCTTAGTTGTATGATTCACCGCTTAGCTGTGAGCTAATAACGTCCCCTTGTTTGCTCATCTGCAGTGTGGAATTGAGACTATAATCAATAACTTACCTGCTTCCCAGAGGTGTTGAGTGTCCGTGGAAGTATTCTGCAAACCTCAATGCATTGAATAAATGCTGGCTACAGAACCCGCCTGTTAGTACTACATGTGTCTTTGTCACCCAGGAGCCTCGGACTGTTCTTTGTAACTGGAAGAGTGGCTGCCTGCTTCTTATTGCCTATGTGTTTATGGGTGAATATTTCCCCAGTGTGCTTTGGAGGAAACTCACACACCTCTGGAAAGAGCATGAGTCAGGACACATTTCTGTCTTGGCCCATCCCTTTTGTCATTTGATCATTTGGGACTTGGTGACTTCTCTGGCCTCCACCGAAAACATTCTTTAGTTTATTAGTTACTATAATTACCTGTGCACTTGCTCCATAGAGACTCACTAAGCTCTCTGGGAGGTGCCTGGCTCTGTGCGAGGAGGGATGCAGGAAGAATCACAATAGGATTCTCTTTCAGGGTCTGGTTATATAACTCTGGTCGGTCGTGAACTTGAGATCCTCCTGTCTGGCCCTTCTGAGTACTGGGATTATGGATTAAAACCAACATGAAGTGCACAGTGGCAGTGTGTAAGGACATACTTTGTGCTTTGTCTGTGCACTCAGCCTTCCTGTGATGTTATCACGACTGTCCTGGGGAAAATCTACATCTTACAGGTGTGGCGAGTGAGGCTTAGGTTACTAAGGTGCTCTCACCCTTGGACCCTCTGTCTACAAGATCTGAGCTGTCTTCCTTAAACCATATTGCCTCCTAAGCCTTATGGAAGGCCCATCCTTTCAGGATCCATCCAGTCCTTTCACAGTTCTCTGGTGGCACCAACGTCTGGGATTACCATATCCTGTCAACAGAACACCATCGAGATCGTTCGACTGTTTAAGCTAACCATTCTTTCCCATTACAGGGTCCTTTCCAGGGGCTTGAGTGTTGCCCTTTCCCCTACCTCTCCAACCCACCCTTAATCGTGAATCTGAATCTTTCCTATCCTTCGGGCCATTGTTTAATTGTCATCTCCTTACAGAGGACGGCCCTAGTCCTGTCACCTGAATCTCCCGTTACTGGGCTTTTCCTTCCTGGTACTTGTTATGGATGCTTCATAACAAAAAGTAGGTGTTTGCTTGTAGATGGTAACCAAATGTATATACAATACTTAGCATGGAATATAGAGAGCATGCGTGAGTCTTACTATATGAGGTTGGGTGCTATGAAGTAGTGCTTTATATTGGCAAAACAGCTGAGCTTTAATTTCAAGCTCCCATCCTATGGGTTTGGCAGGGCTCCCTGACCTGACTCTTTTCCCTTCATGCCTTGGGGGAACCTCCTGTTTCAGTTGCTGGAGAGGGCAAAGGTCTGCTCTTCCACCTTTCCCACTAGCTTCTGGTCAAGATCTCTTTCTCTTGCTAACCCACCTCTTTTTCTTTCTTTTGAAAACACCCTTGGCTATGGTTCTGGGGAAGCAAAAGGGCAGAAAGGCTGGTAGGTTATCTCTGCCTTCTCTTCAATCTGTTTCGCCTAAATAAAACTCAGGCAGGTGGTTATTTCAGGGATGACAGAGGAGCATGAGGGGGGTTGGTTCGTCTCTCAGAATGCCATCCCAGCACAAACATGTCAGGAAGGCTGGTCTGGAAGGTGACCCTCAGGGATGCTAGCAGTGTCCAGACATTGGATTTGTGTCAAAGTCAAGGCCAGGCACATGTGGGTTATGAGATAAACCACTGCAGAGTAACAAGAATAGTAAATAAGAGTGACAGTTATTGAACACTTGTTCCGTGCCAAGCATTGAAATGGTTTTAAATTACAACACCTCAAACTCCAGAGCCTGGGCCCTAATTCAATGCCACCTTACCTGTAAGAGCCTGATCATAAACCCACTCAGTAGAAACTGGCCCTGAGTGCTTTGCTCCAGGAAGCAGGGAAATAATTCTGATAAGACGTGACAATCTGGGCTCCATGAAACCATACGCGCACTGTGTGAGTTTAAGATTACCAGTGCAGGGCTAGGGAGATGGCTCAGCACTAAGAGCACTGACCACTCTTCCAGAGGTTGTGAGTTCAATTCCCAGCAACCACACGGTGGCTCACAACCATCTGTAATGGGATCTAATGCCCTCTTCTGGTGTGTCTAAAGAGAGTGACAGTGTAGTCACATAAAATAAATAGATAAATCTTAAAAAAAAATAAGATTACCAATGCAAAGATTGGTTTATGGGGGCTGGGTTACAATTCAGAAGTAGAGTGCTATCTTAACATGTATGAAGCCCTGGGTTCAAGCCCAAGCGGTTCGGGGTAGGGGTGATAGGATGGGTAGGTAGGGAGTTGGGGTTGGGGGTATGGGAGCAAAGGGTGGTGGTGTCACTTTACTCCCTGGGGGGGAGGTCAAGGCTGTCCTGGGTCTCCTTGCCTTTGAGGGTTTGCATGGTTGGTCAATTTATTGTGGCCCTTGACATACTGCTCTTGTATGTTAACACATGCTAACATGCTTATTTCATATGTGTGCGCACTGTCCTTTCACGTTTCTCTGAGGACTCCGAAGACTTACATCTCTCAGGTTCTGAGCAGCATTGGATCGACCCAAAGTCTCCTGAGCACCACTATGTGCCAAGTCTCTCTGTTCTATGTGCTACACATAGGCAAGTTCACCTTTTTCCTCTCAACAACCCCCTTGTCACTGCTGGAGAAACCAAGGTGCTAGGCACGGTAATAAATAACTTGCTCAAGCAGTTATTGAGTGACCAAGCTGGGGTACAACCTCAGGTCACTTGGCCCCCAGAGATCTCGGGCTTAGCTTCTCGCCTCTGTAGCCTCTAATAGCAGAGATAGCCTTGAAGAATAAAACTGAGAAATGAGTGATATATCTCAGTTTTGCACATGGCTTGGAAGGTTTAGCAGTTGCATAAGGCCATTGAGACATGATAGAGAGTGTTAGCAAGCTGTGATATTTAGGGGTAAATGTCAGACATGATACCAGAACTCTGGGGCTCCCTTGGCTATGTTGTCTATGGGCTTTCAATCTTGAGCAAGTCACTTCATGAGCCTTACTTTTCTTACCAGTCAAGTAGAGAGTTGCTGGGAAGGGACCATGAGAATATCACAGTGCCTTGTAAAATGAAAAGTACCACTTACATTCCAGGTAAAAATGTTATCACATTGTCATCATTAAGAGTAAGGGATGTGCCTTTTGTCTGGTGAGGCTGTAGTGGTTTTGGACACTCTCTGAGTTCATCATACTACCCAAGGACAGGTGACAAGAAGAAAGATCCTGGAATGATCTGGCCGAAGAGGTCAAAGACCCAATAAACAAATCTCAGGGAAAAGCCAAAAGCAGCACAAAGACAAAGCTCGTGACAAGCTCAACGTCCTTGCCCTTTTTAACAAAGCTATGTATGACAAACTGTAAGGAAGTCCCCAGCTATAAGCTTATTTCTTCAGCTGTGGCCTCTGAGAGACTCAATATCCATGGTTCCGTGGCCAGGGCAACCTTTCAGGAACTACTTAGTAAAGGATGTGTCAAGCACTGAGTCCAAGTAATCTACAGCAGAAACAGAAAGGGTGGAGATGTCCCAGCTTCTGGTGAAGATGCACAAACAGATTCAACCAACTCTACTTTAAAGTAAAACTCTGCTTTTTTAAAAAAAAGATTTATTTATTTTATGTATATGAGCACACTGTAGCTGTCTTCAGACACACCAGAAGAGGGTGTCAGATATCATTACAGATGGTTGTGAGCCACCATGTGGTTGCTGGGATTTGAACTCAGGACCTTTGGAAGAACAGTCAGTGCTCTTAACTGTTTGAGCCATCTCTCCAGCCCCAAAACTCTGTTTTAAGAAGAGTGAAGAATGTGGGTTTGTGTATGGAGGACTGAAGATAAGAGCACTTGTTGCTCTTATAGGCAACCTGAGTTTAGTTCCCAGAACCCACAGACTCATAGCCATCCATTACTTAGAGGTAGTATCCTCTGAGCATATCACTCACTTCTGAATTCAGAACTTGTACTAGAGACTTGACTATTGAAACTCAGGTCAGTGTCTTAACCTAGCTGCAAGGGAGTCAGGACATATGCGTTTTTCTAGCTTCTACCTTGGCGAGAGAGGACTTCCATGAAGAGGTGTCACAGATTTAGGTTGCCATAGATGACAGATATGTTTTATACTGGACTAGCTTCTAACATGTTTGACCCCAAGACCAAGCCATTCTTGGGAATGGCTCTAAGAGAAATGTATTCTGTTGGCTCCTGGCTCAATTGTGAGGAACTGTGAAAATTGTACTTGTATCTCTAGCCAACTCTGGATGCCAAAATGGATCTTGCTTCCTGGACAGAGGACATGGGTTGTGGTGGCATTACATGTACCAAGAAGTCACTCTGGAGTATCAACATGCAGGTGAGAAGTCCAAATCAGACTACATTATGAGGGAGAGTGAGTGGGGTAGCTCTTGTTTTGAACCTGTCTGTCACTGGTTTTGTCTGTCTTTGCTGTCACCATTTCTGTCAGCATTTAAGCATACATAGGCTTCGGAAGTGGTGGCCAACAAACACCAAAGTGGGCCATCCATGATGCATGCATGGGCCATCCTTGTCACAGTAGTAAAGTCCCTATCAGAACTCCCAATGGGTGACTGGCAGGTACAGGTATGCTGGAGGCAGAATGCCGAGAGAGCTGCAGGCGTAATGAAGGAATACATCGAATAGAATGAGCTAGCAGGAAGCAAGTGGTAGGTGAGTCAACACCACCTGCCCACCCTGCCCCAGAATGAGAGAGGAACATGGCCTTCTAAAAACCCTCCCAGAGGGACGATTTACCTCATTATTCCAGAGACATGGATGATAAAAGGGAGATGCTTGTGGAGTCGAGGCTGAAGTTCCTGACTCCAGGTGGGATGAGGGCCTCCAAGGGACCAGTTTGGTGTTCCCTCCTAAGTGAGAGGAGAATCCACGTGCAACATCCATTCTGGATTGGGATCTCTAAGGGACAAGTTGTGTGTTATGTAACCCAGCACCCTAGGGCTCCCAGGTTGACAAAAACTTCTCAAGCTGTCTTGAGATAAAACTCCCTGATGGTTTTCCAGGCTGTGGGGGAGGGTCCAGCACTAAGATGTAGAGAACAGAAGGAAGGCGAAAGGGATCCTCCTATGGTATTCCCAACAAGGGATGGCTCCATTAAGACTTAAGGCCAGGGCTGGAGAAATGGCTCAGTGGTTAAGAGCACTAACTGCTCTTCCAGAGGTCATGTTCAATTCCCAGCAACCACATGGTGGCTCACAACCATCTGTAATGAGATCTGATGCCCTCTTCTGGTGTGTCTGAAGGCAGTTACAGTGTTACTTATAATTAACAAACAAACAAACAAACAAACAAATCTTTAAAAAAATCTTAAGGCCAAGTTAGCTGGCACAGGGTGAAGGACGGGGCAACAGGTTACTTCACTGGGGCTGCTGCAATGAAGGATAACAGAGAGAACAGCATCACAGTGTCTGAAGTCAAGTGTCTGCAGACCCCAGTTCTCTCTGAAGATGCACAGGAAGGACCTGTTCCAGGCCTCTCAGTTTTTTGGAGTTTCCTTGGCTTGTGGTGGCATGCCGCCAATCTTCACACAGTGTTCTTTCCGTGTGTGTCTGTGTCCAAATCTCCCCTTTTTATAGACACACCATATTGGATAACAAAGGAGCGCACCCCACTCCAGGATGCCCTTAACAACTACAATGGTTTTATTTTCAAATAAGGGCTCATTCTGAGGTCATGGACGTTGAGAATTTGCATGTGAGTTTCAGGGGACACAATTCAACACCAGCCCATGGGCCTCATGGGCTTGACTTTAGGAAGGCAACTCACATGTCCTGTTTCTGCATAGCTGACACCCAGCGCTGACATCTTTGTAAACACGGATGACTGTGAGAAGTCTGGAGTAAATGGCTGGGGCTCAGACAGCCATCATCTGCAATCCACCAAGGATGCCCAAACTTGTGGATAACCTTCTTCCTAGGTGTAACCTCTATGGGGGAACATGCCTTCCTGCATCCCCATGTTCTCAGCCAAAGGAATAATACTTCCCTAGGATGGTTAGTGTAAATTGTCAACGTGATGACATCTAGAATCACCTCACAGGTGGGCCATGCCTGTCTGGGATTCTCTGGATTGATATGGATAAACTGGCTTTTTTGTTTGTTCCGTTGATAGGGTTTTGTTGTTGTTTTTTGAGACAGGGTTTTAATATGTAGCCCTGGCTGTCCTGGAACTCGCTCTGTGGGCCGGGCTGGCCTCGAATTTAGAAATCCTCTTGCCTCTGCCTCCCAAGTGCTGGGATTAAAGGCATGCGCCCCCACTGCCGGGCTCTCAGCCTTTTAAGTGATGGAATTAAAGCCGGGTACCTCCATGCTCCGCTCTCAGAAGATCCATCTTAGTTGCGGCAGGATCATTTCTCTGGCCAGGGGATTCTGAACTGTTTAAGCTGATTGTAGATGGGATGTGACCAGCTGCTTCAAGCAATCCCCAGGGCTCTGTGTGTAGGCTCTTCCCTTGGGTGGGGCTGAGATCGCACAGGGCAGGGGTCAGAGCAGTTTGTACTTTAGTACAGGCTTCTCTCCCCTCCTTTCCACCCCACCTTCTGCTGACCCCCACTTCTTCTCCCTTTGTTTGTTCTAAGGTGTAGGGGCCTGGCTTAAACGGACTGTCATTCAGGACTTTTATGGGCATGGATTATTCTAAGGTGTAGGGGCCTGGCTTAAACGGACTGTCATTCAGGGCTTTTATGGGCATGGGTTATTCTAGATGCCCAGTTTCAGAGACTCAGAGAACACAGTGGGGGTCCAGGTGCCCTTTGCGAACATCTCTCTGACCTTGGAAAGTGAGCTAGGTCCTCCACGGTTGGAGGAGCGGGGGCGGGATTCGGGCGGAGGAACAGTGAAAGCTTAGCCACAGGATTTTAGAGTGGTTGGCCCAATTGGAATGCCCCTGTTTCAGCTGCCTCTGGCTACTGATGGGTAGATAATGTGCCAAGGTCAAATGGTGGGTGGCGCCCTGTGCCAGAAGCCAGCCTTTGAAGGACATCAGTTGAGCTGAGGCTGGAGGTGTTGAGGGCAATGGCTTTCAGGGGTCTGTGATCTCGTGTCCAAGCTGGAGAGGCTTGTATGTGCGAAGAGGGTCTCCTCCAGGGCTCCTGAGGGAAAGGGAGGGGTGGCTAAAAGCAAGGTGGAGGAGTGTGTTTGAGGGATTGTGGGAATTTAGGGCCGTGCACCCGCCCCTCCTCCCCCCCGCAATGCGTGGGGCGCCTGGAGAGGGGTCTTGCGGGCAGGTGGGATCCTGCGGGGACCCGAGCGCGGGGCCCACGCTAGCCTGGTCGGGGTAAGTCAGGGATCGTCCACTCCCATTGTGCGGCCGGGCGGCGGCGGGCTGGCACAGCGGAGTGCTAGGAGGTGGAGCCGTGGACTGCGGGGCTCCGGCGCCTGCGTCCGCCTGGCCGGGCTCTGCGCGGCGAGAGGCCGGACGGGAACCCGGCAGCCGCGCCCCGGAGCTTGCGGGGAGGGACATGGGGCGCGGCGGCTCTCCCAAGCCCCGCAGGTTCCGGAGCCCGGAGATACTTAAAGGCAAGGCGTGGGCGCCGGGCCGGGTAGGGACAGCGGAATAACATGGACCGGGTTGGGCCTCGGAAGGGAGAGCGGGCTGGGCACCGGGATGGAGCATCCCGGAGGGGGCCCACGAGCGCGATTCCTGACCCCGCCCTCCTTCCCCAAGGCTCCCCAAGAGGTCTCTGCAGCGCCCCCTTCTTCTCACCCAGGGTTTGGGTCCCATAGTGATTGAGAGACTCCTAAGTCTTCAGCCCTGCCATGGCTAATGGGGTGATCCCGCCGCCCGGGGGCGCCTCCCCCCTACCCCAGGTGACTGATGCGTGGGGGTGGGGTGGGGGAGGAGGAGCAGGATGGGTGGGGTGTCCTCTGGATGACCCTGGGACCACCAGATCCAGATGTAGAGCTGTGTTGGTGGTGTAGAGGAATAGGGGGTCTTCGGTATTTCATGCACTTGTGGCTGGTGCTCCCACAACCTGGGGGGAAGCCCTCAGAGGGTGTTTTGGGGATGTTGATGCAGGCAAGGGTGAAGGTGTTGGGAAGGCCCTTGAAGTATGGAGTTGGGGGTGGGTGGGGAGTGTTCATGAATTAGGTGTTCTTAGGAGAGGCTATCTGGCCTGCAGGTCCGGGTGCCCTTGGAGGAGCCCCCTCTGGGTCCAGATGTAGAAGAGGAAGATGATGATTTGGGCAAGACCTTGGCTGTGAGCAGGTTTGGGGACCTCATCAGCAAGACCCCGGCCTGGGACCCTGAGAAGCCTAGCCGCAGCTACAGCGAGCGGGACTTTGAGTGTGGGTAGCCTGGGGACCCCTAGTGCTCCAGCCTTCACCACCATCACCTTCATCGCCACCATTACTGCGCTCACCTCCGGCTTGATCACTCAGTGTCATCCTGTGCTGGACGCTGTGCTGGGCCACCATGCCATGTTAAGTCATCCTGCCTCTCATACCATCACTTTGTTCACCTGTCAGGGGAGATGTAGGGGAGATGGGCCTGAGGTCTCTCTCAGTGACCTTCATCGTGCACTGGGTCCCACTCACCCTCTGCCCCACTGTGTTTCCTGATGTGTCTTCCCTCAGCTTCTCTCTTTCTTCGGTACCACATCTCCCGACTCCCCTTTGCGACTTTCTCTCTATGTCACTCTTGTCCCCACTCCACCTGGCCTCACCAATGACAGGAGCAGGGATGCATAGTTGGGAGGGGTGTCCTGGCTCTAGAAGAAAGACTGGGGGTGCCTTTGTTTTAGCGCTAGAATAAGGTGTGAACTCCTTGTGGGGGGAAGCCCCACTCTGCTTCAGGGGTCTCAACCTACTCTCCTGCACCTCCAGTTCACCGGCACACATCCCACCACACCCATCACCCGCTCTCAGCCCGCCTGCCTCCACCCCACAAGCTTCGGCGACCGCCCCCCACCTCTGCTCGGCACACCAGGAGGAAGAGGAAGAAAGAGAAAACCTCTGCTCCCCCATCAGAAGGGACACCCCCTATCCAGGAGGAGGGGGGAGCTGGAGCAGAAGAGGAGGAGGAGGAAGAAGAGGAAGAAGAGGGAGAGTCTGAGGCAGAGCCTGTGGAGCCTCCACCCCCGGGTCCCCCACAGAAAGCAAAGGTAGGGTCTCCTCCTCACTGACAGAGGGCTGGCTGGTCAAGACCTGACGTGACCGAGGTGGCTCCTGAGTGATGAGTCTGTCCATGTATGTCCACAGTTCTCCATTGGAAGTGATGAAGATGACAGCCCAGGTCTTCCTGTCAAGGCTCCCTGTGCCAAGGCCCTGCCTTCTGTGGGCCTGCAATCTGACCAGAGCCCCCAGCGCTCTGGCAGGTACTAGTCCCAGCTCCCTGGACCCAGCCCTCACTGAGCAGAACCCACTGCAATCCAGAGCAGGTGGCCCAAGTCCCTGACACTTGCCTGATTCCTAACCCTGAGTAGTGAGTGTCTGTAGGTATGACCCGGAAAGCCGAGAGAGTGAGGAGAGTCTCATCCGACTCCATGGTTTACAAGTGGGAGGAGGGAGCAAGAGGGGAGAAGAGAGTGTAGAGCCAAGAGGCCAAGAGTCCTCTAGGCCTGAGGTGTTGGTGAAGAGAGAGGGGTACAGGTAGACAAGCTGAGCCAGCGAGTGGGAAGGAATGAGCATGCTGGGAAAGGAGGCCTCTGTATTCACTCTTGTTCTCGAGGCTGTGTGTGTGTGTGGGGGGGGGAAGTATAAGAGTTCATTAGTTCAGCAGCTCCTTGCCTCTCTCCATTAAACCTAAAGCCTCATGTTACTTCCTCAGCTCCCCTAGTCCCCGGGCCCGGGCTTCCCGAATCTCCACAGAGAAGAGCCGGCCCTGGAGTCCATCAGCCAGCTATGACCTGCGGGAGCGATTGTGTCCAGGCAGTGCCCTGGGCAACCCTGGGCCAGAGCAGCGGGTGCCCACTGACGAGGCGGAGGCTCAAATGCTGGGTTCTGCCGATCTGGACGACATGAAGAGTGAGTGAGACCCCGTGGCGGGACCTTGAAGAGGGTGTCCCCACCTAGTCCTTTCCACAGTAGCCCTGTGGCAGAGAGAGCTTCATCTGACTAAGCCACCGCTCTTCCAGAGCTGTTTTCCTTAGTGTCACTCGGGAGTGCTCTCTGAGTCACCTATTGCATAAATCGACCCTCTTGGAGGAGGGCTCTCCTGAGATCTCCTTCCTTTGTAAACTCCATGTTAACCCACCTGCCTGGAGGCTGAGGGCTGAACTGCCACTGCCTGGCCTCACCTCTTCCCAAGCCAGGCCTGCAGCTGCCCTCACTCCTTCCTACCACCCTTGCCCTGGCCTGGCTGTGATCTCGGCACATTCCTTCCATCTTATCAGTGCCTGGCTTTGGTGCCACCTGTCATCACCCACGGGGCTCTGTGCCCAGGCAAGGGGCATCGCTGGTCTTCTGCCCTCCTCCTCCTCCTAAGATTCACAGGGTGTGGGCGGGGGCAGAGGTGGGGGGAGTTAGGGCTTTGAGCTCAATACGTCATGGAAAGTTGCCAGGGCCTGAGGACAGGGACAGGAACAATCCGATGGTAGCGGCAGTGGGGGGTTCATCAGGAGGGTGTATTTACAGATCTAGGGTGGGGGCTGATAACGGCAGGATCAGACTTGGGGGACGAGGAGAGTTGGGAGCAGGAAACCTTACCACGTCCAGCTCTGTGTGGGCAAAGGCAGCTCCGGCAGGGGCTCCCAATTCTTGGGACAGCCAGGGCTGAGGCCTTGGCCACCAGGGGAATGACAAGCCCGTTGGACAAGGTCATGGAGCCCAATGGGACTCTGAGTCCTAAGCCTGGGGACACTGAAGACCAATGCTCTGGGAGGAATCCAAGCCCCAGCGCTGGTGACTTAGTGGCCTCAGAGGATTTGGAAATGTTTGTACTGGACTTTGAAGACTATGGCCTATGGGAGCCCATGAGGGGCCACCCGAGCCCCCTGGCAGGGGTAGCTGCTTGTGAGTAACTAGGCAGCTAGCCTCTCTCCAGCTGTTCGTCTGGGCAGGTGGGAAGATGACCAAGCGGCCCTTCATAAGCTTGTTTGATAGGCACTAGTGGGGCTGGGATTCGGGTGCTGTGGATATGAAAGTGTTGGGAACTAGGTGTCTAGGGACAAGAATTGGACCCATGGCCCCACAGGTTGTGGCAAGGACTTCAGGGTATGGATAGGACTGAAGGCTTAAGTGGGATCTGCCTTTTGTTGTGACTTGGCTAGTGCTACAATGTTGCTCTGTACTGTGCCTTTCCTCTTCTGAGACTCTGTTTCCACATCTGTGAAATGGCCACCTGGAGAATGTGTGTGGGATTACAGCCAGGTGGACCTAGTGGGTACAAAAGGGGCCTGGAGCATGTGGGCCATGACCTAGAGATGGATCCTTAGGGCCCACGTCTACCTTGCCCACAGGTCATCGGCTGGAGGATAACCCCGGGGTGCGGCGACACTTGGTGAAGAAACCATCCCGGATACAGGGTGGGAGAGGCAGCCCCAGTGGCCTGGCGCCCATCTTGCGCAGGAAAAAGAAGAAGAAGAAGCTGGATCGGAGGCCTCATGAGGTATTTAGCCCGAGGGTGTCTGCTTTGGGGATCCAGTGTTTCTCCTTTGTGCCGGTCCCAACTCTGACAGCCTCCGAGCCCTCACCTTGATACCTATTGCAGGTGTTCGTGGAGCTGAATGAGCTGATGTTGGACCGGAGCCAGGAGCCACACTGGCGGGAGACAGCACGCTGGATCAAGTTCGAGGAGGATGTGGAGGAGGAGACGGAGCGCTGGGGGAAGCCTCATGTTGCTTCGCTCTCCTTCCGTAGCCTGCTGGAACTTAGGAGGACCATTGCCCAGGGTAGGGCTCCTTGGGCTGGCAATTTCTCCCTGCTGTAGCGCCATCTATGTTGGGCTGCCCAGTGAGTCGAGACCACTCTGGGAATTCCGAGGGGCAGGGCTATGCATTGCACCTGCACTCTTAGGCCGTGACTCACTCCCATTGCTTGGCCCCCATTGTCGTATGCATCCCCAGATGCCTGTAAGACATGTATCTGCTGTTAGTGCATTGGCCCTCAGCTCAGTTTGCACTGGGGTGGTCTCCCCTCTGGCTGGGCGGCTCCTTCCCTCACTGTGTCCTAGGAGCGGCTCTCCTGGACCTGGAACAGACCACCCTGCCGGGTATCGCTCACCTTGTGGTGGAGACCATGATTGTATCTGACCAGATCCGGCCTGAGGACAGGGCTAGTGTTCTGAGGACTCTACTCCTGAAACACAGGTGTGAGGGGCTGAGGACGAGGGCTCTGTCTGCTTCAGCTGTCCTAGGGTCATTGTCTCTTCTCAGGGGGTCTCAGACTGAGCTTGCATTACTCAATGTGATGGGAGCTTATTCCCCTTCCGTCTTCTTACAGCCTTAACCAATAAAAAGCTGTCACCTTAAGAAGGGCTGCAGGCTGTTGTCCCTCACTTCTCACCTCCTTGTGATCCCAGTCTAACATTGTACCTCGCCAATGTACCTTGCCCCTTTCTTTAGCCATCCCAACGATGACAAGGACAGTGGCTTTTTCCCTCGAAATCCGTCAAGCTCCAGTGTGAACTCAGTCTTGGGGAATCACCACCCAACTCCTAGTCATGGCCCTGATGGTGCGGTCCCCACCATGGCTGATGACCAAGGAGAGCCAGCCCCGTTGTGGCCACATGACCCTGATGCTAAGGAGGTTAGTGTACCTTGCCCGGCCTGAGCCTGGGAACTTAGAAGATGCCCAGTTTAGTTGAGATCCGGAAGGCTGGATGCCTGGCACCGCGATGAGCATGCTGTGTGTCTGTGGGTGGTGCACCAGAGGGCTCCCTGTGCTGATGATACAGGGTTTTGGTGTGGTGATGTGACTGACCCATTGGAGCCATTCCGCTGATAAGGCTGAGATGGGGTAGGGCATTGAGGAGAGGGCAGGGTCCTCCTAAGAGAGGAAGCAGGGCTGGGACGAGGGCTGGGAGGGCCTGCCGTGGTGTCTAGGCTGGGTCCCAGCCCTATTCCAGTTCTGCGTCCTCAGAAGCCCCTCCACATGCCTGGGGGAGACGGTCACCGAGGGAAAAGCCTGAAACTGCTGGAGAAGATCCCGGAGGACGCCGAGGCCACTGTCGTGCTTGTGGGTGAGGAGGGCCGGGTGCTGGAGGCAGGGCGTGCTGAATGTCCTCTGTTATGGTCTGTGCCCCTGGGCCTCTAGAGGAAGCTACTGAGTCCTATCTTCTCCAATCCCAGTTTCCTGCCATATTGGACTATGGGTAGTTTAATATATAGCACCACTGTAAGAATTAGGGGGGAATGCAATCCTTATGAGACACCCTTACTTTCCACCTCTTGGTGACTGCTATGTGGATATAAACACATAAGCGAACAGGGTACTTGAGATCCGAGGTTTCTTTCGCAGTATCCAACAGCCCCACTGTACAGAAGAACCCAGGTCTCCCTCCCAGAGCCTGCTTTGACTGTCTCCCTGTCCATCGACTGTCCCCCTGTCCATCACGGGTTTTGTCTTCCTCAGGCTGCGTGCCTTTCTTGGAGCAGCCGGCGGCAGCTTTTGTGCGGCTCAGCGAGGCTGTTCTCTTGGAGTCTGTGCTGGAGGTCCCCGTGCCTGTTCGCTTCCTCTTTGTGATGCTGGGGCCCAGCCATACCAGCACTGACTATCACGAATTAGGGCGCTCCATTGCCACACTCATGTCTGACAAGGTTGGTCCTGTAATCTGGGATGGCTTCTTTAGGCCTGTCTCCTGGCTCCTGCTTGTTCCCTAGCTGTCTATCTCTGGAGTGGAGTTGGCAAGCTGTTAGCTCAGGGTAGAAAACGGAAACCTAGGCTGTGCACGGAAAAGGTGGTAACACAGTAGTAGAGTCCCAGACACAATGTCTTGGATGTAGTAGGAAATGTGGACTGTCCCCCTGTCCTGTGCTGATGGTGCTGACCATGGCTGGCCTTAGACAGAACGGTCTCCTCGCTTGGGTGATGTTTGGGATGCAGGCCCTGCCTAGTCAGAGATGTTCTGAAATCCTTTCCTAGACTAGCCTGGTGCATATGGCTATCTGTCTTCTCCACCCTATCTCTGTGACCCAATATGATCTCTCTGAAGTCTCCTTCCTGGGCTCTCTCGGCCCATCCTTGAGAGCCATCCCCTCTTCCCAGCTCTTTCACGAGGCTGCCTATCAGGCAGATGACCGGCAGGACCTTTTGGGTGCCATCAGCGAGTTTTTGGATGGCAGCATTGTGATTCCCCCGTCGGAGGTGGAGGGCCGAGACCTACTACGTTCGGTGGCTGCCTTCCAGCGAGAGCTGCTGAGGAAGCGGCGGGAGCGGGAACAGACCAAGGTGGAGATGACCACCCGGGGGGGCTATGCTGCCCCTGGCAAAGGTCAGACCCCAGCCCACTCCTGCCTCTCCGAGTCCTGTACGCTTTTACCATCACTGCCCCTAGTGCTGTGTGGAACGCAGCCAGGGCCTTCAGACAGGATGGAGTGGCCTGAGTTTCATCAGAATCTTTCCCGTTTCCCCAGAGCTGTCTTTGGAGATGGGGGGCTCCGAGGCAACCTCTGAAGATGATCCCCTGCAGCGGACAGGCTCAGTGTTTGGGGGGCTAGTGCGGGATGTGAAGCGCCGTTACCCCCACTACCCCAGTGACCTGCGGGATGCTCTGCACTCCCAGTGTGTGGCTGCTGTGCTCTTTATCTATTTCGCGGCCCTCAGTCCTGCTATCACCTTTGGGGGGCTTTTAGGTGAGGCTCTCAGGGTCACTGTCGGGGGTTCGGATGGCACCCATAGGGGTCTCTGGCTCATATCACTTAGAGGGTCGATGGATAGCGGGGGATAGGAAAGCTGCAACTCCCTTAGGGAGCTACAGGGCCCGAGGACTCCAATGATCCATTTGGGGTGGGGTGGGGTTTAAAATGAGGGTGTAAAGGCAGGATCCCTGTAGGCCTTGTCTGTTGTTCTGGGAGCTGCTCCGCACTTGCTGGAGAGCCAGATGAGGAAGGGGCAGAACAGGAAAAGCCAGGCTATGGCTCTCTTACCAACCCCTTTCCACCCCAGGAGAGAAAACAGAGGGGCTGATGGGCGTGTCAGAGCTGATTGTGTCCACAGCTGTGCTTGGGGTCCTTTTCTCTCTGCTCGGGGCCCAGCCGCTGCTTGTGGTAGGCTTCTCTGGGCCTCTGCTGGTCTTTGAAGAAGCTTTCTTCAAGGTAAAGCCTGTCACTGCCCCTCCTTCCTGCCCTTTGTCAGCCCCTTATCTGAGTGTCCAGGAGCTGGGTCTCTGTAGCCTCCCTTCTTATCCTTGGAGTCTACTCCTGTTCATCCCACAGGTACCAATCTCAGGGCAGACGGTCCACCTGTAGGTAACCAACCTCCTTACTATCTCTAGTTCTGCCGAGCTCAGGACCTGGAGTACCTCACCGGTCGAGTGTGGGTGGGCCTCTGGCTGGTGGTCTTTGTCCTGGCCCTGGTGGCTGCAGAGGGCAGCTTCCTTGTCCGCTACATCTCACCATTCACCCAGGAGATCTTTGCTTTCCTCATTTCGCTAATTTTCATCTATGAGACGTTTCACAAGCTCTACAAGGTGTGGTGGTATCCAAGATGGTGGGTAGGGATAGGGTGGAGATAGTACCTGACCTAAGGAGGCCTGGGGCTTGCTGAGAGCAAGACATGGGGAGAGGGGCTCTGTGTGTGTGTGTGTGTTGGGAGGTGGAGGTTAAGGGACGTCAGGGATCAGGGCTGGGTTTGTCATCTGCCTGCGGAGAGTGAGGCATCCTCTTTCCTACACATAGGTGTTCACAGAGCATCCTCTGCTGCCATTCTACCCACCGGATGAGGCCCTGGAGACTGGCTTGGAACTGAATAGTAGTGCCCTGCCCCCCACAGAGGGACCACCAGGCCCGAGGAACCAACCCAACACAGCTCTGCTATCCCTCATTCTCATGCTGGGAACGTTCCTCATTGCCTTCTTCCTGCGCAAGTTCAGGAACAGCCGCTTCCTGGGGGGCAAGGTACTCCATTCCCCTTGACTCCTGTTGTCCCTGATAGGCTTAGGTCCCGAGAGAGTCTTCCTCCCTTCTTGGCCAATGCAATGGCCCAACAATCCCCCAACCCCGACAAAACAAGAGTGTCTCTCAGCTGCGGCTGGCACTCAGGGGCTGGCACCTTGAGGGACACACCTTAGAGTATTTCTGGCCTTAGCTTGGTCCCAGAAAGGGTTGTGGGAGGGGGTGTCTCCTGTCCCTTAGCCCCTTGCTTCTAACCTGGCTGTCCTCGGCAGGCTCGGCGCATCATCGGGGATTTTGGCATTCCCATCTCCATCCTGGTGATGGTCCTTGTGGATTACTCTATCACAGACACCTACACACAGGTGAGTTTGCCCCATCTGCTGTGGCCACTTAAATTCCACTAGCCCCAGGATCTGGAGCGGGTAGCAGCCCAGTTCTCTTAGTCAAGTGGCAAGATGTTGGGCCACATCAGAGACTGCTGTGAGGTTTGACCCAGGAGCTACCCAGGTCATCTAACTGTGTATGATCCCAAGTGGCAGGAATTTGGAATAAATGTGAGCTGGTGTAGAGTGCCAGGTCGCTACAACAGCAGGTCTCCTGACAACTTTGGAGCTGGGGGGGGGGGGGGGATGGTATCCCATTGCTATGTTCTCTGCCGGCTCCTGGAATAGTGACTTTGGAGAATGAAAGTGAGTTTCAGCAGCTCCGAGAGTTCTGGGAACTCTGGTAGGAACAGCTGCAATGTAAACCTCATCTGTGGGCAGCCTCTGGCTCTGACCCATGTCTTCCTTCCTGCCATGCAGAAGCTGACGGTGCCTACAGGGCTTTCAGTGACTTCCCCTCATAAGCGCACATGGTTCATCCCACCCTTGGGCAGTGCCCGCCCCTTCCCACCATGGATGATGGTGGCTGCTGCTGTCCCCGCGCTCTTGGTCCTCATCCTCATATTCATGGAGACACAGATCACTGCGTGAGAGGGCTGGAGAGGGAGGGGAGATGGACGGATGACTTGGCTTCAGGGTTAAGGCACGGGTACCTTATCTGTCTAGTGATGCCTTGTGGTAGGCTGTGAGGAGTTTGTTGGGATCTGGCATGAGTGAGGGATGGGGAGGAGGAGGAGAAAGAGGAGGAGAGGAGGGGGAGGAAGAGGAGAAAGAGGAGGAGAAGAGGGGGAGGAGGAGGAGAAAGAGGAGGAGAGGAGGGGGAGGAGGAGGAGGATGGGGAGCTAGAGCAACAGGCTGGAACAGGTGTGGGCATGTGGGCCCAGGTATGGTTCTCCTATGGGGGAGGGTTTGACCTGGTGCTTCTTGCTATCACCCCTGGCAGGGTGGCACTTGGAAGTTCTCAGAATTCTGTCAGGGTGTTCTGTCACCCAGCGATGCTCACACATTTCTCATTTTGGTTAAACCAAAATAACACGGTCTGATCTGGCATCTGGCTTTTGTGGTGCTTTAAATGTTCGCAGCATGAGAATTTGGCTCAGGTTTACTGGAGTGTGAGAACTTTAATTTGGGAATGTGAAAGAGGAAGCTGGCAGGTCCGGGGAGAACTGTCGTCTTCAGGGCTCCCCTCCCCACAAGCCTTGGGTGAACGGTGTGTGTGCGAGCGAGCGTGGCAGGTCCGCCTGCTAGCTAGCTCCTTTTCCTTCAATCTGCACAGGCTCATTGTCAGCCAGAAGGCACGGAGGCTACTCAAGGGCTCCGGCTTCCATCTTGACCTGCTTTTGATTGGCTCTTTGGGCGGCCTCTGTGGCTTGTTCGGCTTGCCCTGGCTCACAGCTGCCACTGTGCGCTCTGTCACTCATGTCAACGCGTTGACGGTAATGCGGACTGCCATTGCGCCCGGTGACAAGCCCCAGATCCAGGAGGTGCGGGAGCAGCGGGTCACCGGGGTGCTCATTGCCAGCCTCGTGGGTGAGCACTGGAGTCTCCCCATAGATTTGCTTTCTTGGGCCCAGTGGCTTGAGCTTCTCATCCTGGGCTTGACCCTCCTGAATCTGCAGGTGCAGTATGCTTAGCCCACCCGCCAGGTCTCCAGCCAGTCTCCTCACACTGGGAACTCTTCCCTGCTTCCCCTTTGTCCCGATCCACCTCTGTCAAGAAGGCCCAGATTGGTCAGATAAACAAATCCCTTACCAGGCCCTTTGTCTGGGCAGGGCAGGGGCCAGGGGTAGGCAGATCTGTGTTACCTCCCCTAGGCCTGTCTATCGTCATGGGAGCTGTGTTGCGCCGGATCCCATTGGCTGTACTTTTCGGGATTTTCCTGTACATGGGCGTCACATCACTGTCTGGTATCCAATTGTCCCAACGTCTGCTGCTCATTTTCATGCCAGCAAAGCATCATCCTGAGCAGCCCTACGTGACCAAGGTCAGGCCCAGATGCATGGAGTTGGGGACATGGTTGAGTTGATGGGACTGGGTCTGGAGGGACTCCTTGGCTAGGGATGAGCAGAAGGAAGAAGATAAAGATAACTGGGACCCAGAGAGCCATGTTCCCTGAGGTGTGGGTGGAGCCTGAATGGCCATGGTGTAATGAGACTAAGCCTGTACCCCAGGTGAAGACATGGCGGATGCACCTGTTCACCTGCATCCAGCTGGGCTGCATTGCACTTCTCTGGGTGGTCAAGTCAACGGCGGCCTCGCTGGCCTTTCCTTTCCTGCTCTTGCTCACGGTGCCTCTGAGGCGTTGCCTTTTGCCCCGGCTCTTCCAGGACAGGGAGCTGCAGGCGGTAAGGGCTGATGGCTTGGGGTGGCTGGGGGTTAGGAGGATTAAGGCGGTTGGGCACTGATTTAGATACCTGGCTTCCTGCTGGTTTGTGTGAACTGGGGAAAGTTACTGCATGCTCGGAAGTGCTGTTTTCACTGGTATAGTGGGCTTGTTGTGTCTACCGAAGAACTGGTGGGAGAGTTAACTACGAATCGAGGTAAAGCTGCTGATATGAGGCTTTAAGAAGAACAAGACAGGCCTGCTGTGGACAGTGTGCTTAAGCAAAGTACCTGGCTGCAGGCTGCGTATGGATGGGATTGCACAGACATCAGTCTTGGGCCCTGTTTCTGTCAGCTATAGCAAAGGACATCTTTTTGCTCTTCTTACATTTTTTCATGTTTCCTTCCTTCCTCTCTCTCTCTCTCTTCCTCCTCCTCCTCTTCCTTCTTCAGCATTTTTGCTTGTTTTTGTTTTCCAAGACAGATTTTTTTCTGTGTAGCCCTGGCTGACCTGGAACTCGGTCTGTAGACCAGGCTGGCTTCAAGCTCACAGAGCTCCACCTGCCTTTGCCTTCAGCTGGGATCAAAGGCGTGCACTACCACACCTGGCTTTTTAAAATGTATTTTATGTGTATGGGCTGAGGTTCTCTCTCTGCCACGTGGGTCCTGGGGATTGAAGCTGGGTCATCAAGCTTAGTGGCAAGCACCTTTATCTGCTGAGTCACCTCACAGTCCGATTTTTGCAATTCTTTCACGCTCAGATATGGGGCACAGAGGCGCCAGGATCCCAGGATCCTAGGCATACGCATCCTGTGTCACTGTTGGTATTGTACAAGTCCATTTGGGCATTCTGGGTGATTGGGAAATGAAGGTTTGAGGCAGGGAAGTACTTCAAGCTGGGGTCCTGGAGAGAGAATAGGTGTTGAGAAGAGGATGCGAGGAACAGGAGAAACGTTTGTCTGTCCCCCTGCCTTTCCCAACCCCGTGCTCTCTTCTGCAGCTGGACTCTGAAGATGCCGAGCCGAACTTTGACGAGGACGGTCAGGACGAGTACAATGAGCTGCACATGCCTGTGTGACCCGCAGGATGGTGCCCCTCCGAGACCCCACCTTGGCGACTCACAGACCCTAGGAACCCAGCACCAGGGCCAGGCATTCCTCAGACCCAGGGATGTGCCTGGAGTCACTGCCTATGCCAGGCCAGTGGCCCCTTGACTTTCACAGCCCAGGCGGCACCGGCTTTGAAGTCATTACAACACACTCCGTGTCTTGTGTCTGCCTCATTTTCTTGGTGCCGCCTGTGGCTTCTCAGGCCACATTTACCTACCTGAAGTGTTACCAGGGCCATCCAAACTGGAAGAGATTTGAAGCAGAGGACAGAGAGGGCTTGAGGGGGAGAGGTAGATTCAAGACTACTGAAAATCCAAGCTGGGTCTTGCTGTTCCCTTCTTTAGCTCCCTTCAGTATAGCGGAAGAACAGGAGGTTCAAGGTCTACTGAGGGTCACATGCCCATTAATCTAGCCCTGGATTAGAAAGGAGGGGACAAGGAGGCGCTGCTTCCCTTTAGCCACCAGGGAAATCAGGGTGACTTCAGTCCTGTGGGGCTACAAAGCTGCACGGGAAATGCATCTGGGAAGCAGAGGTAGCGGCTCAGCCCCTTAGACGCCAGGATGGCGCGGGGTTGGGGGCCCGCTGGACCATTTTAGATCCTTCTGGCTTAAGCGGGAAGCGGTTCTAGGATTCCTGAAGCCACTCCTTGTGCAACAGTCTGTTTTGCCAGAAATAACCTGGGAGGCCTTGAGGGGGGTGGAAACAGGACCCGTTGCGTCACAGTTGCTAGGTAACCAGCTGCCTGGAGCCTGCCGGCCTTGTGTAGCCCTCTGGCGGTGGTTTTTGCGCACTGTAGGCTCTGTCGGCAGAGCAAGGGGAAGGCTGCCACCTGGCGGGTCCGATTTAATCCCAGGGTTCATTTAAGCGGGTTCCAAAGGATTCTGGGAGGTTCATGGCGGTCTGCGGCTCCAAGCATCCAGGGTTAATGACGCCTTGGCATCACATAATCCTTTCCTTCTGGAGCTGGTTCTGCATTCCTATCTTTATCCGATTTGACCTCTCCTTTTCTGTCATGGTTCAGGCCTACAGCTGGTGCCTGGGGCAGGCAGGGGACACAGAGATGTTTGCTGTTTTCCTAAGGCAGAGCAGAACAGAGACAACAGTAACCGGGCTATCATCATGTTTTAAGCATTTCATCCCAGCTGCCCACCCATCCTTGCTCTCTGATGCTTCATGCCTTTGACTGGCTCATTTAGCCTATTTGAACACAAAAGTCTTGGTAGATGGACCATGCCAAGGTTGAATGTAAAAAATACTCTGCCAGGGATCAAAACAAAAGTCAGATGTAAAGCCTAGATCACAGGCAGGCGTGGAGCAGGTCTCCCACACACAGAGGGCCCGACCTTATCAACGTTAGGCTTGGCCGACAGGCTTCTGGGAGAACCTGGAACCCTTTCTGGGTATTGGCTGCTGGCTGGCTCTTCTGTTGTGGGGATTCCTTTACAACTCCATGAAGGAGCCTGCTTTTCCCAGGAGCCCTCTCCTGCAAGTGAGAAGAAGAGGATCCACGTGGAGATCTTAGTCGGGGTTAGTAGCAGGTGATGTCCAGTGAAGTGAGGAGACCCTCTGGCCTCAAAACAAAAGGTGAGAACAATATGAAATTTGAGTCGGGTAGCCATGACAACCAATATGAAACGGATAACGTGAGGATACTGGAGCTGCAGGGGATGGGCTGAAGTTTAGGAGGAGCCTCGCAGAAGATGCAATTCTGGGGTGGGGCCCTGGGCAGGGCTTTCTCCACAGCCCTAAAAGTCGCCCGGAAGGGTGCTGCTAGGGAGCGGAGTGGAGACTAGGATGATTCTGTAAGAGACAGGATGTCGAGACCATGACATACATCCAGGCTTGGGCCTGGGTGACTAGACTGAACGTCATTAGAGGACATTTGGAATTTATCCCACAGTCCCATGTTTCAACTGACCATTCCTTGACTGGGCCTTTGGCCATATCCTCTCAAGAGCCTGGGACCTTTGAGGACATTAAAAAAAAAAAAAGCATAGCGGAACATCAGTAGAGAGGTGTTCTGTTCCTATGGCATGGCTTGAGGGGGGATGGGGTGGGTATTATAAGGCAGGTGTTCTGGAGTATGCCCCCCCCCACCTCAAAAAAAAAAAAAAAAACAACCCAGCTGCCATGATCAGATGAGTTGTACTTGCTTGCAAGAGACCAACAGGAGAGGCCTGTGGGCCATTGACCTTTCCTCAGAACAGGGTTTGGGCAAGGTCATTAGAGACTGTAACCTCTTCTCAAAGCCATCTGTGTGCAGTTCTGCCTTGATTGCACTTAGTGTGTTCAGGGGGCACAACCTCAAGGTCTTGGGAGATGCTAGGTCTCTAGCAGGGAGAGTATGTCTGCTGGGAAAGGCTAACTAACAGAAGGGTGCTTTGTTTATTTGCCTATGTATGGGAAAGCCATCCTCCATGCTGGGTTCCTTGCCAGCATGTACCCTGTGACCAATAAACTCAGGCGGGTTCCCCAGAGTGAACTTTGTAGGATCCTACTTCAGTTTGTTGTTGGGACCTTGTAAGGTGGGGGTAGACTTTGTTTATGTCTCCTTAAGGAAGGGATTCTTCCAACAGAAGTTGAGGAAGGAGGTAAAGGTCATGGTCTACTAAACACCCAGCCCAGCATCCTTGGAAAAGGCTTAGGGAGTAGGCATGTGTGAAGTGTTGGGGTCAGGGTTGGGGGTAACAATCTATACTCTTTTGTAACTTTCAGAGTCAGATTATGGGCAAGAGTCACACCTTGGCCAAGTGCCCAGGGTTTTCATTATCCTTGGACAAGTTCAAGCCCATTTCCAGTCTAGAGTTCTAACACGTTTTCTTTGTACAAAGAAGGTGGCTGTCCCTTCCCTCCTGCTGAGGATTCAGCTCACATAGACAGCTGAGGATCCTGTGACAGCCTCTGACTGTCGGAGCAGTGGACCATCTGCTCATATTGCCCTACACACCTCCTTTAGGGCACAGAAGCTGGCAATAATGTGTACCATTTGGCAGGCCAGGTGACATCTCTTCTTGTATCATATCAGGTGACTCAAATGATCACCATGGCTGTTGACACTTGGCACTCTCAAAGGGAATTCTAAGCAGCAACGGGGAGACAAAGCTAAACTCAAGGGCACCTGTACTAAACACAGCCTGCTGCTCAGCTCTCAATGAAGCCATTGCTGATAACCAGCAAAAACAGGTTCTGGCAGTGCCCACCAGTGGCCTGAATCCAAGGTGGCAAATTAGAAAATGCAGAGTGAGGAATTTGGTTTCCAGATAAATTATTCAATCATTTGAATTTGATCCATTGCACGTCTCATCCATTGTGGGGGGAAAAAAAGCACAGGCTCCAATATTCATAGGATTTATGTTCTGTGAGGAAGACTGACTGAGTGGGCTGCTGGGATTATTTTCAATTTTCTAGGAACTGTTTCTTAATATCGAACGATGCTTTATCAAGTGCTAACTAAGCAGACAGTCACTGGGATGGTCTCTGGGTGGCAGATGAATCACAGTGTTTGTAGGTGATGGGAAAGTGTTGCCCAGAGCTCGTCCATATCAAGGGTCCCAGGAGAGAAGTGGAGGGGGGGTAATAGCTTGGGGGCAAGGAACAGTGGAGCACAGAGCTGCTGCAAAGAGAGAAGGGGGAAGGGGTTTCTGAAGAGGCTTGCCTCTGAACCAGGCTTGCTTTTAGAGTGGCTTGGTGTCTCCTCGAATGCCACCAGACCCACCCTATACCCATTGCTTGTGCTTTCTGTGAGATAGGCAGAGACTAAGCCTAAATCGTGGAGGGAGGGATGCACAAATGTCAGAGTAGGAAGGACCACATGGTTCTAAACTCTTGTCTCCTTTGGGATCCAGCATTGCCACATGTGACACCAATAGACCTTTCAAAGAATTCTCATATTTGTTTCTATTAAAGCTGCCATTTCACTGTGATAGAAATAATGCCCCAGAGCCCAAAGAGGCAGTGCAGGTTTTCTTCTGAGTCAGTTTGTAGAATTTTAATCTAGTCACATGGCTGCTCTGGCTGGAACACAGACATGCCCTTAGGTCACATCATTAATCCCAAACAGTGCAGCTAAGGTTAGTTTCTATAAGGAATCAGCCATGTTTGAAGGCGCTGTCTAATTGAGGGGCAGACAAAGTGTTGAATCAGAGAAAGATTTGACAGAATGAGTCAGAGATAGCATACACCCAACTCTCACAGGAACAGTACAGGAAAGAGGAGCTATTTAAGAGCAGTGCAGGGAGAGAAAGGAGTGAGTTGAAAGTCAGTCAGTCAGTCAGTTTGGTTCTTTCAGTTGAGAGTAAGCGCAGAGCAGTGGAGTTGAGTTCATTCACGAGTTCAGTGCAGGTCAGCAGAGGCAGTTGAAGCCAGACAATAAGAAGGAGCCAGATTAGAACAGATTGCTAGAGTTAGTTTGAGGCCAAGCAGAACAATTCAGTCAGAAGCTTCGAGAAGCCAGGTTGAATCAGTCAGCTTGGAGAGGAGTTTGTGAAACGATGAGCACAGTAGGCCTCCGAGATGGCCATTAGAGCAGGAGAATAAAAGCTGTAACAGTTGGAGAAAGAGATGTTGATGGTGCTGTCCTGCATGCCGGCTTGACAAGCTGACATTGGCAGGGATAGAGAGAAAGTAGCACCATGTTTTCTAGGAGCTGCAAGAGATGAGAAAGGAAGAGCAGGAAGTCAGCCTGCTCTTCATGGATTCTGGATCTGTCTGTGATTCCTACTCTACTAGTAGCTCCTCAAAATACCAGAACTCAGATCATGTTCTCCATTATAGCTTCGGCAGGCAAGTCATAGGTGGGGTGTTAGTAGGTACTTTTCCCAAAGCCAGGATGACTAGAGGTAGTGTTAGGCTCTCTCTTTTCCCCTCCAGTCTTCTCAGGTAGTTTCTCAATGTGTCATAGGGCCCCTCTGCATCTCAGTCATCCAAGGAATGTAATAAAGTCTTTAACTCTTGCTGGCTGTGGTGGTGCACATCTGTAATCCAGCATTTGGGAGCCTGCAGCAGTGTTTGAGGCCATACAGTGAGAACCTGTCTCAAAAGTCATGCAAAGGGGCTGGTGAGATGGCTCAGTGGGTAAGAGCACCCGACTGTTCTTCCAAAGGTCCAGAGTTCAATTCCCAGCAACCACATGGTGGCTCACAACCATCTGTAACGAGATCTGGCGCCCTCTTCTGGAGTGTCTGAAGACAGCTACAGTGTACTTACATATAATAAATAAATCTTAAAAAAAAAAAAAAAGTCATGCAAAGGAAATGGCGAGGCCCAGGAATCTATGCCTTGATGAGCTTTTAAGCCCAGACCCAAATACTCTCATCCTGTGGATCTTTGGAGTACACTTTAAGGGCCAGACAGGGCCTTTCTGCCTTCTGGCTTCCTCTCATAGTGGTTCTACGTTCATTATTTAGAAGGAATTGGAAGTCCAGTGGTGCCTGGAGTGTCTACCTACCCGTGGAGTCCTTCTGTTTGAGATCAGGAGTCTATCCATAGGCAGGAGTTGTTAGTGAGTAGGTAGCAGATTCCTACTTCCCTGAGCCTTCCAGGTTCCATCTGTGTAGTTAGATGCCCTGTAGACTGCAGTGGTTCAGGTGGAAGGTGAGCTGGCCCGCTGTGCCTTCCTTGTGTGCTGTGACAGTTCACCATGAAAGACTGCTGCATCTTCACATTCTAAGTAGCTGAGGGAGATTGCTCAGCTTTCCAAGTGTTGGGTAGAAGGAAGCAAGTGGATGAGAGTTTAGGAAGAACAGACTTCTGGGAAAATTGTCTCCCAAGGAACTCTAGCCCAGACTAAAGCTTAGAGTGGCTAATTAAGAGCAGTGGTGTATTTTATTTTATTTTATTTTATTTTATTTTATTTTATTTTAGTTTGTGTGTGTGCTCACATGTGTGTGCATGTGTCTGTGTATGCTCTGACTGGCTTGGCGCCCTCTCTGTAGCTCAGGCTTTTCTCCTGCCTTCCTGAGTGCTAAGATTATAGGTGTGAGCCACTACAACTGGGACAGACATTAAATTTTGTTGTTCTTTTGAGACATAGTCTCTCTATGTAGCCTCGGCTGTCTTAGAACTCACTCTGTAGACCAGAACCTACAGACATCTGCTTACTTTGGTTTCTGAAGTGCTGGGATTAAAGGCATACACCACCACACTCCACCATAAATTTTTTTTAATTAAAAATTCTATTGTGTATATGAGTATATTTCTGTGTGTGTGTGTGTGTGAGTGTGTGTTTGTGTGTGTGTGTATGGAAGTTAGCGAACAACTTGAGGGGGCTGGTTCTTTCATACCAACCACGTGGGTCCAGGAATCAAATTCAGATCATGAGGTTTGGCAGCAAGTGCGTTTATCTGCTCAGCCGTCCTGCTGGCCTGTGAACATTTTAAAATGATTACCTCGTGTCAAAGCAAATATCCACAGCCCTGGGCTCTTTCCACTTTTCGAGATTAGGCACTGTTTCCCCTAGTGGAGGAGGGCACAAGTAGTGGTGCTTATGGTAGCTTGCTTGACATTGTATTTGGAGAGTCTGTAAATTGGTGGGTAGCTGACTTTACATGTAGAGAGAAACTGAAGGAGCACAGCAGCTCTGTGATTCTGCAGCTACAGGGTAAAGCTGAAGTAAATTTATGAGGCAAAAATAAAGGGAGTTGGTGTAGAGAGAGAACTGGACATTTAGCAGGTGCATACGGCACAAATCATGACGATCATGTGTCAGAGGTGTCAGAAATTGTTTTTCAGGCCAGGGGTTTATTCTGTATGTGCATTGGAATCACTTAGTTTTTTATTTATTTATTTATTTATTTATTTATTTATTTATTTATTTATTATTATATGTAAGTACACTGTAGCTGTCTTCAGACGTACCAGAAGAGGGCATCAGATCTCATTACAGGTGGTTGTAAGCCACCATGTGGTTGCTGGGATTTGAACTTCGGACCTTTGGAAGAGCAGTCGGGTGCTCTTACCCACTGAGCCATCTCACCAGCCCCCACTTAGTTTTTAATAAACTTTAATATCTGCACCTTACTCTACAGGCTGTGTGTGTGTGTGCACGCGCACACACACACACCTGTTAGTAGTGATGGAATCCTGGGCTCATATGTGCTAGATGAACTCTCACTTTAGCCTTTTGAAAAACATACCTCCCTCAATCTCGGAGAGTCTAACATGAAGTCAGAATTGACAGCTCCATCCTAAGCTTGTATTTTTTTTTCCCTGTGAATCATTTTGGACCTCATTTCCATAACAGTTTAAAGTAATCTCTTATTACTGCTTCTCCTTGCTACCGAAATGCAAATGCACAGTTTGCATATTTATTTTCGAATGCTGCAAGGCAGGAAACCAAGCCTATTTTTATTCTTCCGTTTACCAGGTGACAGAGAGCCACATGTGACAGTTTGCCTTGCTGGGGTTGTGATCTGGGAGCATCCTTTGCTGGTTTTGCTGTCACCGAGGGCATTGTGACTGAGTGGCCAGACTGTCAGGACTAGAAGCTGGAAATCTTGAATCCAGTTGGCAGCTTGGGCTATGCTGTCAATTCCTTCTGGGAGATACAGAATTTGGCTGCAGTGTCTCTTACAAGGACCCTGCTCTCCCAAATGACCTTGATCACTGGAGTGCTTGGGAGAGGTAGGAAGGAGGCTGCCCTAGGGAATTAATAGTTTAGGGACTTCTTCCTAAAGCCCCTTCAGATGGAGCAGACTCTGGGGAAGCTTTCTTTGATAGGTCTGAGAAAATCAGGAATTCTAGAGCCATAGAAGATAAGATAGGAAAAGGATGTGGGGCCAGCCATGACCTTGGAGAACAACTGTGGGTCTCAGACTTAGCTGTAAGAGATGATCAGAATTCAACTAGATATTTTGATATAAAACTACCAGTGGATAGTTTTAACGTCCAGAGTTGTATGATCTTATAGGCATCATATAGAGATGACAAAATGTCAAAACAAAACAAAAGACCCCAAAGGGAAAAGTATATGAAAAGAATTAGAGATTCTTTTATATGTGCATATGGTATGTATGCCTATGTATATGTTCACCTGTGTATGGGTATTTGTGCATGTGAAGTTGAGTGCCTTTAAATCACTCTCTACTCTATTTTTGGAGCTAGATCTCTGGCTGAATCTGGAGTAGCAGTCACTGGTCTGGCTAGATTCACCAGGCAGCAAACACTACTCATGTCTCTGATTTCCGGATCCCGAGATTCTAGACTTGTGCTGCTGGCTTTTTCACAGAGTACTGCCCATCTGGTCTCAAGTTTATGTGTCAGTACTTTACCTACTAAACAATCTCACCAGCCCAAGGACAAAAGAGTCTTTTTAAATTTTTTTATTTTATTTTATGTGTATGAGTACAATGTTGCTGTCTTCAGACACACCAGAAGAGGGCATCAGACCCTATTACAGATGGTTGTGAGCCACCATGTGGTTGCTGGCAATTGAACTCAGGACCCCTGGCAGAGCAGTCAGTGCTCTTAACCACTGAGCCATCTCTCCCACCCCAAAAGATTCTTTAGAGATAAATGAACAAATACATAGTTCTATGCTTTCAAGGTTAAATAAACACCAAATTAGGTGTAATACCTGGGTGGATATTGTGGACTGGCTTGGTAATCTAAGGGGATGCGTTGCTCAGCAACCTGCATCTTTAAATTAGAAATCGACTCAAACTAGGGCTTGACGAGTCAGAATTCTTAGTTTGTTAGCTTGTTAGCATCCTCAGTCAGCCGAGAGAGGAAGGTACCATCTTCTTCATGGTAGACATTTGAGTAGCCCTGGGAGCAATTACAATTAAGGCTGCTAATGTTCAAGGGAATAAAACTATTGTTTTAATCTCTTCAAAATAAACAATTGGTGCATATGTTATAGCTTACATATATAATAGCTTACCTCACAACTTGAAAAAGACTTTGGCCTATTACAACAATACATCACACTTAGCATTCTACTGTGACATTTGTACTCTTCTTGCTATGTGTGATTCTTTTCAAGTTGAAATCTAAGATTTTATCAACTTTGTAGCACTTAACAGAATTTATGTTTCACTGTTATATATATATATATTTGTATTCTCAATTTATTAAGTCTATTTGAAAAATCACTTTTGTACCTTGGGAAGTTTGTCAGTCAGGTGAAGTACCTAAAATGGAATCAAGTTCATTATATGTCATTGATTCTTGACCTTTTAGTTATGATCAAGCATAGTATCAAATATATAAAATTTATAAACACTACTAATGATAAAGAGGTTTAATTAAGTGTATAAGTGGGACAAAGCATTAATCAAATGCCTTCTCAACATGCCTGTTAATATTTGTTAGCATTGTAAATAGGACAATAAGCTGGGCAGTGGTGGTACGCACACGCCTTTAATCCCAGCATTCAGGAGTCAAAGGCAGGCAGATCTCTGAGTTCAAGGCTAGTCTGGTCTACAAAGTGAGTTCCAGGACAGCCAAGGCTACACAGAGAAACCCTGTCTCAAAAATAAATAAAAATAAATAGGACAATAAGATTCCTCATTTGCTTTAAGCTCAAGGAAGGGCTATAAATGCCTAAATCTATAAACTAAATATTAATTCTCACTTTTTGGCTTTTGGCTTGGAGGAGGCTCTGGTGCAACTTTCTTTGGTTATCCTAAATCCAGATTTATCTGCCACCAGCTGCCTCCGCCATGCTGCCCAAGTTCTACCCCTATAAGATCAAAGTCGGGTACTTGAGGTGCATTGGAGGATAGGTCAGTGCCACAATCACCTTGGCCCCAAGATTGGTCCTCTGGGTCTGCCTCCAAAAACAGTTGGTGATGACGTTGCCATGGTTACCGGTGATTGGAAAAGTCTCAGGATTGCTGTGAAACTGATCATCCAGAACAGGCAGGCCCAGACTGAGGTGGTACTCTCTGCCTCCACCCTGATTATCAAAGCCGCCAAAGAACCAGCCAGCAAGAGACAGGAAGAGGCAGAAGAACACTAACACAGTGGGAATGTCACCTTTGGTGAGACTGTCAACGTTGCCCACCAGAAGTGATGTCCATGTTTGGGCAGAGAACTTTCAGGAGCTTTCAAGGAGACCCTAGGTACTGCACAGTCTGTGGGCTGCAGTGTGGATGGCTGCCACCCTCATGACATCGTAGATGACGTCAACAGTAGTGCCATGGCATGCTCAGCTAGTTTAGAAGCAAGAAACTATTCAATAAAGGACTATCTGATGAAACAATTATTAGTTCTCAAGACCCAAATACGTTGGGTTTCAAACAATCACTAGCTGGACTATTCTCTCTCTCTTTACATTTTTTTCTTTTCTTTTTAAGAGTATAATGTAATTACATCATTTCCCCCTTCCCTGTCCTCTCTCTAAACCGTTTTCTATACATCTCCTTGCTATCTTTCAAATTCATGGCCTCTTTTTCATTAATTGCTGTTACATGCACATATATGTGTATATATATACATATATTCCTTAGTATAACCTGCTCAGTCTATATAATGCTACTTGTCTGTATGTTTTTAGGGCTCTTTGGTATTAGATAAGCAAATGGTTTGGTATTCCCTGAGTAAGTCTATTTCTCTTGCATTAAGCACTCCTTAGTTGCCTGTGGCTTGAGATATCGTCATCCTCTACCCTATCCCATCATCCTGTGCTCCTGAGTTGGCTGTCGTGTGTGTGTGTGTGTGTGTGTGTGTGTGTGTGTTTGGTATGTGTCTTAGTTAGGGTTTTACTGCTGTGAGCAGACACCATGACCAAGGCAAGTCTTATAAAGGACAGCATTTAGTTGGGGTAGCTTACAGTTTCAGAGGTTCAGTCCATTATCATCAAAGGGGCAGTAGGGCAGCATCCAGGCAGGCATGGTGCAAGCAGAGCTGAGAGTTCTACCTCTTCATCTGAAGGCTGCTAGTGGAAAACTGACTTCCAGGCAGCTAGAGTGAAAAAAGGTCTTAAAGCCCACACCCACAGTAACACACCTACTCCAACAAGGCCACACCTCCAAATATGACAGTATGTCTATTTGGTGTCTGCCTTGTTCATCTCATGCTTCAACAGGCATGTCGGTGAGACTTTATAGGTGTAGAAGTGTTTTTTCCTATGTTCCAAAGCCAGCCTTAAGGGACATAAAAACTTTTCCTTTAGTGGGCAATGATTCATTACTGTAAGAGTCTGGGGAACGGGGAAGTAGAGAAGGAGAACATGAGTTATGAGACTGCGTTGTTTCCAAGGCTGAGCTACTTAGGCAACCCGCCTCACAAGAAGAGACTTCAATTTTCTTTGATCTTTTATTTAGTGATGGAGGTGGGCTCAGAGGAGAAGTTTTGACAACTGAGAAAGCTGGTTAAGGTTTTGGGCTGGGTCTTATCTTTCTCTGCCGCTATAATTAAATACAATAAAAATATTGTAGGCTAGGAAATTCATAGTACAGGAATTATTTCTTATGGTCCTGGAGGCTAGGAAGTTTAATTCAGTAGATTCAGTGTCTGGTGCTGGGTTGTGTCTTTCCAAGATGGCACCTGTTGCTGCTTCCTCACACAGTAAAAAGGGGAGAGGAGGGCTAGAAGACTTTCTTTGGTACAGAGGCACTCATTTCATACACAAAGTCAGCACTGTCGTCATGCACTCACCTGACCAGCTCATCTCTTAATACTATACACGCAGGGCTTCTCTCCAACATGGATTTTGTCCAAACACCTACGTTTTGCAGGTTCTGAGGAGCACCTCTCAGCAGGTTCTGAGGAGCACCTCTCAGCAGGTTCTGAGGAGCACCTCTCAGCAGGTTCTGAGGAGCACATCTCAGCAGGTTCTGAGGAGCACCTCTCAGCAGGTTCTGAGGAGCACCTCTCAGCAGGTTCTGAGGAGCACCTCTCAGCAGGTTCTGAGGAGCATCTCTCAGCATGGCCCTTAGAGGTTGCTTGCTGCTTCGCTCTTTGCTCTGCCTGTTCATCCAGACATGGGCGAGAGCAAGGTCCTGCTGTGGGAGATACCGAGACTCCTTCTTCAGGGGGTTCTGTGGCCAATAGGCAGAGGAAAATGTGCGCCAGTTCCAATTCTTTGCACTCAGTAGAATCAGGCTCCAGCCGACTTAATCACAAACAGGACTTTGGAAAGGGATTCAGAGAACTCCTGTGCCGTAGAGGAAGGGACTCTCGAACTCAGACACAGCTGGTCAGAACCACAGTCAAGTCCACAACCCAGACAATGTCTGGTGAGACCACTGCCACTGAACTCAGGGTGCCGCAGCTGAGCCCCTGAGAAGGGTGTAACCTTTGCTAGTCTGTCTCTGGAATGGCTTCCGGGATTCTCCACCTCTGTTGTTAGCTCCTGGAGCATGGCGGGACATGGTCAGATTAGGTGTCTGCTGGGAAGGCTGGAAAGAGAGAGGCTTAGCTTCTGCGACGGGCAGTGAGGCTGACTCTGAAATTCATAGTGTTAAACTGGAGCCAGCTTACAAGGGCTCCTGTCAGAATCTCAGGAATCTGTGAACAGATTGTTCAACTCAGCTATCAACAAGTCAAGTGCAGCTCTGTAAATAAGTTATCTTGCAAAGTACAGCTAAGCTCTCTTTTCTCTTGTGTGTAAAAGAAACAGAATTCTAAAGGGAGACACAAGAACACAGGCTAGCTTACCTGAGGGACAGGTTCCCAAAACTCAGGGGACAGTGCTTGGGTCCATTCTCTTTTGGATTCATATTTCCTAGCATTGGAGCTGAAGAACTGAAGAAATAATGATAAGCACAGATGGAATCCTCAAAAAGAAAACCAATGACCAACCTCAAAACCCAGACTAGACCCAAGAAAACAAAATACTCTAGGTGTGTCTGTTTTCTCTAGCTGAAGGAAAAGGTAACTTACAGCAAAGCAGAAAACATAAAGGGGACAATTTCAAATATCATAAAAATAAATAAACAAACAAGGTCCAACAAAGGTTGAGGTGTTTGCTTAGACTTCCAACTCAGAGGGACTGAGACAGGGCATCTCAACACTCCCGTTAAAGCGGTGTTACAGAGGGCAAGCGGGGAGCCCCAGTTTCCAGCTCCCTATAACCCCCAGCAACAATGAGGCATCCTTCCTCTACCCCCTCTAGATGGCGTTGAGAGGCCTGATAGACTTTGCAAGAGGCAGAGTGTGTTATTGTGTCTACATAGTGACTTCAAGGTTTTTCTACAAACGAAGAAGAGGAAGAAGCCATTGAAGCTGCCACGTTGAAGAAAGCAATCAAAGAGGATGTGAATGAATGAGGAGCCATATCTTGTCTATGAGCAGAAAGTTCAGTACCATAAAGGGATCAGTTTTTAAAAACATATAGGTTCAATACAATTTTTATCAAATGCTAATTTTTTTGTAGATACAGAAAACACCATTTTATAATTTATATAGTAAAACATAGGAATCATAGTAGCCAGGACAATATGAAAAGAGAAAATAACGGCTGACTTCATCTACCGGAGTCCAAGAATTACTATATAGCTTCAGTAATCAAGAGAGACAGACACATGGATTAATCGAGCAAAAATGGACGACCTAGACATCGATCCTCGGACACATGCCTAACTGAATTTTGGCAAAAGGTACAAAAATAACTTAAGGGTTAAAAGACAGTTTTGTCAATAATAAATGACACAGTGATAGACCTTCCATAGGCAAACAAACAAACAAACAAAAACCCTGGTATAAATCTCACATTGTAGAAATAAACTAAATCAAAATGAGTCACAGGCTTAAATGTAAAACTTTTTAAAATTGTTTTTTTTTTAGTGATTTTGTTTATGTTTGCACATGTACCTGTGTGAGTGTATGTGCGTGTAGGGTATGTGAGAAAGGGTACGTGTGTCTGTGAGCATACAGAGGCCAGAAGAAGGCATCAGATCCCTTGGAGCTGCAGGCCTTTGAGGGACGTTGGGCTTGTTATGTGGGTGCTGGGATCTGAACTCTGATTCTTACTATTGTTCAGCCAGCACTTTTAACCACTGAGCCATATTAAAGAATCGATTGGATTCTTCATGTCTAGACTAGGCAAAGAGCTCTTAGATTTGGCAGTGAAGACTCCTGACCTGGAGCTTATAAAAGCTTAAACATTTCACTCTGCAAAAGAATTTGCTAAGTGAAGCCAGATATGGTGGTGCATGCCTCTAATCCCAGCACTTGAGAGGCAGGGGCAGGTAGGTCTCTGTGAGTTTGAAACCAGTCTGGTCTACACAGTGAGTTCCAGGCCAGTCAGTCAGGGCTACATATGAGATTCTATTTCAAAAATGTCTCCTCTACATCCATCCCCTGTTGCTGATCGCACACACACACACACACACACACTCTTTCTCTCTCTCTCTCTCTCTCTCTAGACCATACACTGTGTAACTTGTTGTGCTGTGTACATCAGAAGGTCATTCTCTGTCATTGCTCACTTGTCCTCCAGTTTGTCCCTCACTGGAGGACAATGAAGCTTCCTCCATTGATCTTATTCCAAATAGAGCACCCATGGGCCACTGTTCACAATGCTTTATGCGAAGAAAGCATCTTCGTTTTCTTTGGGGTATGAGTCCGAGGGTTTTTATCGGTAGCTCAAATGCTAGTTGAACATTCGGGTGTCCAAGAGGGTGACATCACATTGGCAGCTACCCATCTCCTTAATGGAAATGAGCAGACAATGCAAGCAGATGGTGTCCCTTTTCTCTCCATAACAGGCTGCTCTGTGTCTGCCAGCATTCCACTGTCCGCAACCTAGGAAGGTCCCACAAGCATAAGAAGTGCATTTAGGTACCGACCAACCCTGGCTGCTTCCCAAATAATGAATGTTTACTAAAAAGTGGGGAGGGAACCTGGGCTCTTCCTCAGGCTTCCCCCCTGTGTTTTATTTTATTCAAGGGGCCTGCAGCCCGTGGTTGAGGTAGAGTTGAGGTTGGATCTGGGGCACTGCATCCTCAGTGTCTGTAATCTCATCTTTTGAATTTTTGGTAAAGGAATGGGATGGTAGGGTCCTAGTTAGGGTTTCACTGCTGTGAGCAGACACCATGACCAAGGCAAGTCTTATCAAGGACAACTTTTAATTGGGGCTGACTTACAGGTTCAGTCCGTTATCATCCAGGTGGGAGCATGGCAGCGTCCAGGCAGGCATGGTGCAGGGGGAGCTGAGAGTTCTACATCTTCATCTGAAGGCTGCTAGTGGAAGACTGACCTCCAGGCAGCTAGGATGGTGGGATAGCCCACACCCACAGTGACACACCTACTCCAACAGAGCCACACCTTCTAATCCTGCCACTCCCTGGGCCAAGCATATACAAACCATCACAGTGAGGCTACAAAAATATGGAGGCTTATGGATGCTCAGCTGTTTGACCTTTCCCCCTTGCTTAATGCCCTTTGTATTGCCCCTGTCCATTGAAATCTGGTCCTTTCCTTAGCACTTTGGTCTAGAGGCCAAAGGCTGGGAATGCATCGTAGATAATGGGTGCACGAACATGGGACTTATGGAGTCTTTACCAACAGAGCTGCCAAATTGGTACTGGTTGCATTCATAGTCCCTGCCACAGAGAGACAGAGCTTCTGAAGGCAGAGTGGAGCTGATACAGAGGCGAGATACGGGGCCGAGAGATACACTTGGTTGAGCTGAGTCAATGGGAAGTCCCTAGTTCCTGGTTTCTCAGATTAAAATTCCAGCTCATTCTTTCTTGTCTCTCTTGCCTGTCCTTTCCAGCCATATTCTATTTTTGACCCGCACAAACTACAGTTGAGGTTTTTTTTTCCTTTTTGCACACGCATCTGAAAGAATTCCAGATAAACACTCTATAAAGAGCTCTCCTTGCTCTTGACAGCATCTCTTCCCTCCTATGGTTTCTCTCTACTGGGAAACTACACCTGGTGTCTAAAGATGCCAGTCACATCTGAGCACCGCAGGGCAGCGTTTGCCCCCCAGAGGACCAGCTAACTTCAAGACAAGCTCCAGGGATCTCAGAGAGGCTGCGTTTCTCCTGAGATCTTTGGATGCTTCATTCAGTCACTGAGTTGAATCAGAGTCATGCTAACAGCCTGAGCCTGCAGTTTATATCCTAAATGACACATTTGGACAGAAATTCGGAACTCCCCCCCCCCCCTCTTCAGTATAGAAAAACATTCTAAAAACCAAGCCAAATGTTTCTGAGAAACATTTTGTGGGGATAAACTGATCGGGTGCTAAGACACCTCCATCTCGGGCTCCCGTACTCCCTGATTTATTTTGGCACTGAAACGGTCGCGGTGCCACCCTTAAGCCACCTCTTTTTTTTTTTTTTTCCCCTTGTCTACGCCATGGTGAAAACTGCATATGGTTTATTTCAATTAGCTTAATTGTTTTTGGTGTTTAATAGCTAATTGTCTTAATTAGCTTCCAAAGCACAACAATGCCAACAACGGTAATGACTGCATCTTATCCATATGGTTACAGAAGACAGATGAGTCTGTTTCCATCCTTAGGCTGTGTTTGTCCCAGGAGGACAGGGCAGATGCGAGAGAGGAGGAAGATGGAAGTCCTCAAGATGGCTGACCTGGCCTTGAAAGTAAAAACCCGAATATTAAAGAATAAAGAGGAGGTGACGGATGGGAAAATAAAACTGGAGGATTAAGGATTTATGGAGAATTCAAGTCATCAATTTTCTTAATGTAGATACCACGGGTTGATGCTGGGTGAATAAGAAGAATGGCACACTTCACGGGTCCGGCAGGCTATATTGGCTTTGATCTGGAGAGCAAACGTTTGAAGAACAGATGGCAGGACACTAAGGGTGAGAAATGTCCCGTGGCACAATCTGTTTTAAGAATAGCTGGCACCAGTCAAAACCTGGGTGACATTCCTCTGGCCAGTCTGGCTCAGAGGCAGTTCATAGCTAGTGCCTTGCATACATTAGGAGCTTACTATATGTTTTAATCAGCAGCTGTCTGGAAATCCTTCAGATTCAGCACAGCCTTCAAAATCTATCTAGACTCCGATGCTCAGTAACTCCTTAACTGCTGTTATCATGGTCTGATTCCCCTATCATCTTTGACCTGGCTGCCTCCACCAGCCTTAAAACTGGTCTTTCTGCATCTACCCTCAGGTTCTAGAGGAGTTTATTCTTTTTTATATACAAGTTTAAAATCTTTTACATCTAATCTTTTATTTGCTTAATATGTATGAGGAGGAGAGCGCACGTGCCATGGCACATGTGTGGGGTAAGAGCACAGCCTTTGAGAATCAGCTCTCTCCTTCTACCGTATTGGTCCTGGGGATCAAACTCAGGTCATCAGGCTTGGTGACAAACACTTCTACACATTAGGCCTTTTTGCTGGCCCCCAAATTCTTTTTAAACCCAGTAACTGTCTTAATCTGTTTCTTGTTGCTGTAATAAGATACGGGAGACTTGTTAATTTATAAAGAAAAACATTTCTCTGGCTCATGATTATGGAGTTTGGAAATCTAAGAGGAAGGCATGGACTTGTCCTTGGCTTCTGGCGAGGGACTTCATGAGACCTTATAGAACAGCAGAAGATATTGTGTGGTGAGACGGAGTACACACACCAGTTTGCTTCTCTCTTTCTGTTCTTATAAAGCTACTAATGTTATTAAGGGACCCCATACCACCCTCATAATCTTATTCAGCCTTAATTATTCCCCTAAGACCCCACTGCCAAGTGCCATCGGTGTATGAATTTAGGGACTAAGTTTTCAATATAGAAGCTCTAGGGGATGCATTCAAATCATGACAACAGCTAAGGGAAGTCATTTAAAGAAAATCATAACGCCACATCGCTGTTCTGAGAACCTGCTGGAAGCACCGGTCTCACCCAGAACAAAGCCTTATGATGACAACGTGCAGCAAAGCCTTCTCTTCCTGTGTGACCTTTCTGACCTCTTCTCCATGTGCCTTTCCTTCCCACTTCCGCCGTGCTGTGAAGTCCTTCACATGCTTGGGCTACACCTGCCTACCTGTAGATATTTAACTCAAGCAGAACGAAAAGTCTATTCCCTGTGCATCATTTACTTGTTCGATGCTGTGACGAAGCAGCTGATATTCTGGAGGCAAAGCTGAGGTTTGAGTCTTGGAGGAGTTGGGCTGGATCAAGGGGAGAGGAGGAAGTCACTGGGCTGAAAGGGAGGCTCGCATGGGTAGGAGGTAGGGATGCTTCTCGAAGGAGTGCCTGGACCACAAAGGAAGACTGCTTTAAGGATGATTTTCAGGAAGGTAGTGGTACTCCCTGGGAGGTGTCGGGAGTAATAAAATACAGTTGTCTTAGTCAGGGTTTCTATTTCTGCACAAACATGATGACCAAGAAACAAGTTGGGGAGGAAAGGGTTTAGTCAGCTTACACATCCACATTGCTGTTCATCACCAGAGGAAGTCAGGACTGGAATTCAAGCAGGTCAGGAAGCAGGAGCTGATGCAGAGGCCATGGAGGAATGTTCTTTACTGGCTTGCTTCCCCTGGCTTGCTCAGCCTGCTCTCTTATAGAACCCAAGACTACCAGCCCAGGGATGCCACTACCCACAATGGGCCCTCTCACCCTTGATCACTAATTGAGAAAATGCCTTACAGCTGGATCTCATGGAGGCATTTCCTCAAGGGAGGCTCCTTTCTCTGTGATAACTCCAGCTCGTGTCAAGTTGACACACAAAGCCAGTCAGTACAACAGTGTTCCTGACATTGCTTATAGGACATCTGAGCTATGTGGTTCATGTTAGAAAGAGCAGGAATTCACTTTTGCCATAGAGTGTTACAGGATATTTGAACCTGTTTCTAGTTAGGGTTTGGCTCAACCATTAGCACTCACCTTTAATCCTTCTGGCTAGAATATATATATGCCCTAAGTACACACCTTCCTTTAATCCCAAACAATGAAGGTAAAGTTCGTTTGTAGAAGGAAGCAGCCATGTTTGAAAGTGATGTCTAATTGAGTGGCAGAAAATGTGATGAATCAGAGAAAGATTTGATAGAATAGGATATACCCAACTCTCACTGGAAGAGAGGGGAGAGGGAAGCTACTAGAGAGACAGTGCAGAAGGTGGGGGCAGTTTTACGGGGAGAGTTTTACGGAGAGAGATTGGAGAGAGAACAAGCTAGACACAGGTAAAGACAGAATGAGCAAGAGAACGAGAAGGAGCCAGAAGATCAGATTGCTAGAGTTAGTTTGGGGCCAATAAAACAATTCAGAGATGGAGACAAAAGCCAGATTAAATTAGTCATCTGGGAGAGGAGTCTGAGCCAGAACAGCTGAGTTGAACCAGCCAGCTAGAGTTCAGAAAGAACAAGAAAGAGTGAGTTCAGAGAGAGCTTCCTTAGCTCCTTAGAAACCTGCCTCTCACCTTGAATCTGGCTTTTCTGAATATCCCAGAGGGGAAAGTGGACCAGTTGAGATTCTGTCTTCTGATCGCCTTGAGTCCCTCTTAGAGATAACAACCAAATGGAAGAATAGGCTCCTGGAATTGTTCTTTCTGATTCTCTGAGATGTTGGGGTGGCCCAACTACCATCCTAGCTTTAAAGGGAAGGGGGTTCCCATTCAACCTCATCTGGGAAAACAGTGATTTATAAAAGGCGAGGTGGCCTTACCAAGCACGATTCAGTTCTGCTTGCAGCTTGGAATCCAGCACTTGAGAGGGAAGAGTGTGTGTCAAGGAGAAAACATTTATTATGAAAAGTTAATTGGGAAATGGTTGCTTTTATTGTCCCAAGGACCATGTCAAGGAATGTGGATACATGGAAGGGTTTTGGGGGTGGGTGGGGGAGGGGGAGGAAGCAAGAAGCGTCCAGAGAATGAGTAGACCGAAGACTACTTGCTGAGTCACGTGAGATATTTCCCTTTCTCCGTTGTCAGACCTTCTATGTGGTAACTATTGACTTAATCCCCAGAACCAGTCTCTGAGATTATTTAGACAAATGTGCCATCCCTCCCCTCCCTGAAGTGGATCATTACACTTTTTTAATTAAAGAAAAAAGATTAGCAAATTCACGGCTCATGCTTCAGTATTATCCGAAGATCATCAGTAATTTTGAAAAACTGACAACCAATTGGGGAGTCTTGCTTTCTTGTGATATTGTTTCCTCCTGCAACCAACATCTGTCTCTGTCATTTGAAGGTGGTTTTTTTTAGACTTTTTAAAAAAGAGGATTTATTTATTTATCTTATGTATATGACTACACTGTAGCTCTCTTCAGAGGCACCAGAAGAAGACATCAGATCCCACTACGGATGGTTGTGAGCCACCAAGTGGTTGCTGGGATTTGAACTCAGAACCTCTAGAATAGCAGTCAGTGCTCTTAACCACTGAGCCATCTCTCCAGCCCTCTTTTAGACTTTTTTTTAAAATTTATTTGTTTATTTTATGTATATGAATGCTCTGTCTGCGTGTACACCTGCATGCCAGAAGAGGGCATCAGATCTCATTACAGATGGTTGTGAGCCACCATGTAGTTGCTGGGAATTGAACTCAGGACCTCTGGAAGAGCAGCCAGTGCTCTTAACTGTGGACTCATCTCTCCAGCCTTTTTAAGACTGTTTAATGCGGAGCAAAGGGGAAAAATAAAGAGTAGCTTTACTAGGGACAAGTTACAAAGTAGGGCTGGACAGAGGAAGGCAAATGGCTTTGGGGATGAGTGCTGTTACAATAGGAGGAGTGCAACCCCAGCCCCGGGCAAGTGGAAACAGAAGCCCAATGTCACCCTCAGCTACACAGAGGCCAGCTTAGGGTATAGGAAACCTTGTCCCAAACAAACAAATGAATGGATTAATGTACATACTCACGTTTTCCTGGCAGGGTTTTGAGGGATAAGCTGCCATGGGTCACAGTAGACAGACTTAGCTCTGTACCATGTAGTGGCTATGTACTTAGTTCAGCCTGTTTCCATACACCGTGTAATCACAGAGTGGCTTGGTTTCAGCCTCAATGCCATCCTGGCTTTTTTTAGAGTGTCTAGGAGTAGCTCTGTTCCGCATCCCCGTTTAAGCCAGCAGGGCACTGTCAGAAACTGATTCTGGTTTGTCATTAAAGAGAGGCATGCTCAACCTTTCTGGAGAGGTTTGACAGGGTGGCTTCTACCAAGAGAGGCAGAGACAAGCTGGGCAGCAGTGATGGGGCCTGAGGGCAAGGCCGTGAGAAGTTGCAGTCTCAGGTGGGAAAGGTAAGTCAAGTGTACACAAGAAAATCCACCCTCAGTCA